>NC_088177.1:34273953-34967631 GCF_028769735.1 Zonotrichia leucophrys gambelii | reverse complement strand
GCTTCTCAGGAGGAAAAATCTTAAAGAAAGGATTTTTCATAAAAGATGTCTGTGACATACAGCAGTGCCACGTGAAGGGACAGGGGTGCCTTGGCTGTCTCCTGGACACTCTCGCAGCCAGAGCAGTGCAGGGAGGCCTCAGGCCCTGCCAGGGGTGGCCCAGGCTGGGAAGGGCAGGGCCAGCTCTGCTCTGACACACGGGCTGTTTCCATCTGCAGTGGATGCTGCAGTCTGTAGCCATCAGCAGGAGTCCCTGGGCCAGCTGGGCTCCCTGACTGCCCTCAGCCACGGGGATTTTTGTCACTGTGAGTGTGGAGCAGAGTGTCACAGCCCAGCCTGGGCCAGCTGATCTCTGCAGAGGGTCTGACACATCACAGGGCTGGCCTGGGCTGTTTTCAGTCAGTCTGAAATGGCACCAGAGAGCCCCACGACACGCCTTGGTGATCAAAGGGACACGACATGCACTCTCATTTCTGCGTTTGTAAATTTTTGCTCCAGTAATTTCCAGGCTCAAGCTCCTGGCTATTTCAGTTACAGATGGCTTGTGGTTTGCTTCTCACGACAGGATGAGCACAGCCCTGCAAGCCATGCTATCTGGGCTCAGGAGCCATCACTCCCATTAGGAAGGCTAAGTAGATTTGGAGAGCCAGCTGGGCCTGCTGCCACGAGGCAGACACGTCTCTGCCTGCCCTTGTCCCAGAGCTGCCATCCCCCATCACATCCTCCATCCACACAGACCCATGCTGAAGGATGCAGGCAGCTCAAATGCAGGCTGTAATCTGTAAAACAAGCTAGAATTTGATGTGTCTATTTGATTTTTTTTCTCTCTTGCAGCTTTTCCCAGTTCCTCTCCAGACTCTTTCTAAGAAGATTGTACAGTCTAGGACCAATAGTACCTTAGTTGGAGTCTTTGCCATTATCCTGGTTTTTCTGTCTGCCTTTGTCAACATGGTATGTCCATTATTTCCTTTTGATCCATCCAGTTCTGCATAGTTCTCTTATTGATGCTCTGCAGCATTGTGACCCTTAAAACCACTGAATTTAACACGACCCTGCCTAGGACTGACAGCATCTGAAGCTGGGCCCCTTTGCTTTTTGGGCACAGAAAAGAAATGGGAGCCCAACAGCTCCATCCCCAGAGTCCATTATATGCCTGGCACTGATTTGTGCCCAGGTCCTTTTGTGATTCTTTAAATGCTTCTGCTCCAAGTACAGGAGCCCACCTGATGCAGATCCCTGCAGGAAGGGCTGGCACGAGGCTGAAGTGTTAAATAACACACACTGTAATAACTCCCACCATACTGAGTGGGACATAAGTGTTCCTTGGGCTTGCTGCCAGCCCTGCACGGGGCTGCCTCCTGCTCCCAGGGCAGGGATCAGCTCATGGGCACGGTGCTGACTCTGCTTTTGAGGTGCACTTTTGGGAGACTGAGGTGTTCTGGCTGTAATTCCAAACACCACTGCTGAGTTTGGGCTCACAGAGAGGTGAGCTGTTCTCTGGGGCATGGATTTTGTTAATTAATATTTTGGGGGAGAAAAAGCATACCTACTGCACATGCAGTAAAACCTAAGCTGATGATTTCATCTTGCATATTTTGCTACAGCCATTTCCAAGGGGCTTTTAAACTGATATAAACTATTTTGTTTTCTTCTCTTTGTCTGTGCTGTGGAGCTTAATACCAACTTTGTTTTGCAGTTCATGTGCAGCACTGTGGATCTTGCCAGCTGCATGGCTGCTGAATACAACATCACTCCTGACCGGGTGGACATTTGCCTTATCAGCAACCTGACTTCCAACTACAGCCTGGGCACCTGGCAGGGGTTCTGTGACAGCCCTTTGCCCAGCTGCAACTTTCCAGAGGTACTGCTTGGAAAAAATGGGTTTCAGAGGTCTGTCTGGAAAAAGGCTATCAAACCTTTGTGGTAAATCTCGGTGATTCTGAGGAAAACAAGGTTGTTCTTGACTGACATTACAGAACTGACACAGGCAGACTTAAGTGTCTGAAGTTATTATCATGAATCCACATTCATGTTTAAGTTCCTTCAGGGCTGAATAATTAGTAGGCTTTTAAAATAGTTGGATCCTGTCTGTAGCAGGGGAAATGTCCCTCTCCAAGAGGTCCTTAATGGCATGCAGAACTGCAAGTCATTTCAAAGGAGTTTGTGGGTGCTCAGTTTTACCTAAAAATCAGTTCTCTGAACATCAGTGTCTAGTCATAGATTTGATGCTTCCCTCCATTGTTTTATATCCTGATGAAAAACTTGGCTTATATATTCTTTCCCAAGATATGGTAGGTCTGGCCTCAGACAGATCAGACAGCGGTCTGCTTCAATTTCCAGTGCAATTCCTGTGTCTTCAGGACATCTCATTTAGAAAAAGTTAAAATGCTTCTAATGGAAAAAAACCCAATACAACCCACAACCCAAACCAGCCCAAATATGTTTTTCACATTGATAGAATACTTTACAAAGAAAAATAAAATTATCTTTTTGCATAGCTATTCAAGACCTTTCTCCGAGTTTTTAGGTCATGGCTCTTACATGTGTTGTTTACTGGAAATTTGAAAGGAAAAACAGCTCTGTCTAGGATGGAGATAGAACTTATATCAAGGTCATCTGGGTTTATGGGGACCTGACAGATTTATGGTGGATCTTTTACCATCCAGATGTCCAAGGTGCTACTGAAAGTCCTGGTGTCCCACTGAACATATTTCCTTTTAACTTAGCAGGAATATGGTCCCTGTGTGATTCAATGAGGTTTCTGAGACCACCATTACTGCAACTTTCAACCTTGCAGAGGCTTTAGTGTGCAGAGGCTTTCTGCAGAAATGCCCAGGAGCAGAATTTGGCACAGTGCAGATGTAGGAACAGTCTGTGCCCACCATGAATTTGTACAGAGTGCTGGCCCAGGACAGAGAGGAACTTTAAGCAATGAGGAATTACCATTTTGCACACTGAGGTTGCTCTGGCAGCCTTTAGCCAGGTCCTTCTGTTCAGTGGGCTAAGAAGTGAGGAGTCCCTCAGCTGCACTCTGCACATCTTGGATCTGCTACAGGTGTTGCCTGTTGCTCCCAGTGTCCACACAGGAGACAGTGGAATCCTACCCTCAGTCAAGAGTGAGGAGTCAAGAACAAGCTGTACAAGTTATTTTCTCTAATTTAATATATCAGACTATTAATAAATGAGCTCAGAACATAAGCATATTTCTGCTTCAACTAGGGCTTGCTTTTAACTGAAAGGATGGATTGCCTCAGGCACATGATATGGGGTTTTTGCCAGAAATAGGCCTGTCCAGACAGAGTGGAAGCTTAAATCTTCACAGATTTGATAGCAGGAAGGTGGTGAGCTGGATAACATGCCTCTCTTCATTTTGCATCCCTGCTGTCTTTCCCAGGAGCCATAAATGGCACCCACAGTCACACTGGGAAGCACTGGCATGCTGAACACTCAGCTCCCAGCCTGGCAGGAGCTGCTGCTGCACCACCCAGCTGTGCCAGAGGTGCTGCACATCTGCACCTCTGCAGCTGCTGGCTGGACAGATTATCATGGGGTGGGCATGGGGACGTTTGTCCAGCCTGTCCCTTGCTGATGGAGCCAGTGTGTGACATTGGAGGGGACAGTGTTCCCCCATTGGCCTCAGGTGGGCATCTGCCCAGGGGGGTGAATTGCCAGTACCCTTGGTCCTATGGGTGGTACAGATATGCAAATTTGAGCCTAGAATGTGACTTTAAAGCACTACTTAATCCAGCAGAGCTGGTAGTAACTGTCCAGGGAAAAGCTGCATCACAGCCTTGGGTGTCCAGCTGTGAGCCTGTGCCCCTTGAGAGTGAAGCATGTAATGCCTGGAGAAGAGGGCCACAGCTTTCCTGTCCATCCATTCAGTTTAAACTTCTGTAATGTGGGAGAATTCCACAGGCAGCCCCAGGTTTATATGTTTGGTCAGCTCAACTACATAACTACCAATCCCTTTCTATCCCTGTGTTTAGTTTCCTTTGTTTTCAGTTTTGATTTATCCAGCTGACGTTCATCTCTCTTTTGGTTTTTTTCCCCATTTTTGTCTTTATACAGTACTTTACCTACAGTGTCTTATTGAGTCTCCTGGCCTGCTCTGTGTTCCTTCAGATCAGCTGTATTGGAAAATTGATCCTTATGTTAATAATTGAATTTATATATGTTCTCATTGTGGAAGTGCCAGGGGTCAACCTTTTTGACAATGCAGATCTCCTGGTTACAGCCAACACCTAGTAAGTGCCTTTCACTTCTGAAATCTTTGCCTGATTTCTTTCACACAGTGATTCCAGTGTGGCATTAGGTGGATGGGAGTGCCAAGGCTGTGGTGCAAGCCAGGGATGTGCATGCTGTGCTCTGCCTCTGAAGAGTAGGAGAATACAGTTCCCTTTAAGACCTTTTTAATGTGGGACTTGACTAATGAACTATCTATTAATAACAGAATATAACTGGAATCAGAGTGGATCTGTATTTCCTTTTTTCCAGAAATGGGGAGTGGAGTTAGTCATTCTTTATGCTGGTATTACACTCCCAATATAGAAATGTCATTTCTCAAATAAGAAAAAAAAAATCCTCCAACAAACTTGAGCTTGCTCAGGGATGTGATGTGAGCCACCACAATACATCAAACCCAGCTTGGGGTGGTGGTGCTTGATGTTTGGCCAGTGATCTGCTTCCAGTTGCTTCCAGGACAAATGTCCTTGTTTGAAAAGCCAGGATCACAGCTGGGCTCAGCACAATTCCCAGCAGAAGGGGCTGGGCTCAGTGGGAATGGGTAGGTGCCCTTTTGCTTACAAAAGCTGCTTGTCATCAGGTCACACATTAATCCTGGTGGCAGCTCCTTCCCCTGCTGTGGTGGTTCCCCATCTCCTGGGGCTCCCCACACCAGGGAGGGAACTTTGGCACATCCACAAGCCTGTCCTCCTCCACGAGTTTTGTTTCTTGTTGGGAATTGTTCTGTTGTGTTAACTCCTTGTTTTGATAATTTCCCCTTGTAGGCAACAATTGTACTTAAATGTGAGTGAATCAAATAATGCCAGTTTAGGTGAACTATTTGTCAAGGCTGATAGCTGTGGTTGTTCCTGCCTTGGAAGGAGGCTGAGAAGATTCCCATGGCCCTTCCCAGAGTGAAATACCTTCTGTAGCTGCTCAGATTTCAGGATGGCCATTAACCATCAGCCCTTCAAGCCCAATGCATGTGGTTACTCCTCTCCTTCACATGACTGTTCCATGATTCAGCACTCCCGTGTGCCCAGCAATAATTAATGGATATTCAGCTTTTGCTGCCGTTGCCAATTAATGGAAGTGTAGCTTTTGCTGCCATTGGCAGTAATCACTTAAAATATTTTGTTAACTCAGTGGAGTGAAATTAGGTAGGAAACCCCATGGAGCTTTCTGTGGGGAGGTATAGGGAGAATGAGGTTTTCTTCCCTTTTTTTCAGATATTAGGTGTTCCATCAGCAGAAGCTATTTAGCATTTTCTAACACAATTAGTGAAATAAAAGCATTTTATATCTCAAATATAATTTCATTCTTGTAATTCAAGCACTAAGCGAAATTACAGCACTTGGAAGTGTAATTTACATCACTTCACAATCAGAATGTCAGTAATAAAGTCAGTAATAAAGTGGAGAAGGTTAGCATGTTTTCCCAGAAATAGCTTTCTGTGATGCTGTGTTATCTCTCACTAAAAGGGATTTGTTCAGCCCCAGCTGCAGCTCAGCCCCACACAGCCATTCCCTCACTGCCCTGTGCTGGGATGGGGAGAGAGTTGGAGGGGGAAAAGTGAGAAAACTCATGGGTTGAGATAAAGTCAGTTTAAAGGGACAGAAAACTGTCACTATTATTATAATAGTAATAACTATTATTATAATAGTAGTAGTAGTAGTAGTAGTAGTAATAATAATAATAATAATAATAATAATAATAATAATAATAATTTAATTAGAATAGACAAAACAAGTGATGCACAATCCAGTTGCTCACCACTTGCCAACCAATGCCCAGGCAGTTCCTGAGCAGCAGCCCCAGGCCAGGTTTCCCCCAGTTCCCGTACTGAGCATGATGCCATGTGGTATGGAACATTCCTTTTGGCCAGCTGGATGTGTCCCCTCCCAGCATCCTGTGTCCCTCCTGCCTGCTCCCTGGGGTTGTTGAGGAGCTGAAAAGTCCTTGACTTAGTATAAACACTACTTAGCAACAGCTAATACATCAGCATGTTATCAACATCATTCTCATAATCCAAAACACAGCACTTCCCAGCTAGGAAGAAATTTAACTCTGTTGCAGTGGAATCCAGGACAATTTGTTTTGTCAAAGGAGCTCCATGGATGGCTATTTATTGCCCCAGTGTCTGGAAGGCCATTTGTGTGAAATGGGAGCTCAGCATGTAGCACAGAGTTCAGAGATGGACTTCATTGTCCAGCTGATACTAAAAAAACAGAAAAGCCACCATGACCTCATACTACTTTAATTGGGTGCCCATTGTAGCTACATAATTAGTGTCTGCTCTGCAGCCACTGTGGTACTCTGACTAATTGGAAGTGATGCAGATGTCACTTCACACTTGTGTGTACAAACCAGCCCAGCATGCAGGCAGCTGAAAGGTTGATTACAGCACGTTGGGAATTGCCAGGCTTGGCTGCAGCCACACCAGTGTGTGACACAGGGAGTGTCACTGCATGCACAGGGCTATCGTGTTACCTTTTCCTCTGCAGAAGACAAAACTAATGCATTTCTTTAAAGGTGTGATGGGCCAATGTGGTCTTCTAAACTGAGTTCCTGCACAGGGAAGCCCAGAGAGCTTTGCCCTGTGATTTGTTCATCAAAGCCATCATTTCTGTTCCAGCTGTCTGTCCTTGCCACTGTGGCTGGGAAAAGTGAGATGCTCTGGTCCTGTGGGAGCTGTCTCTAAAATGAACTGCCTTTCCTGCTAAAAATGTGCACTTCACTTGAGCAGGAGTGTAGTTAGCAAGCTTCTCTCTGTGTTCCCTTCCAGTAATTAAAGAACCATCTGCTACTGGAAATGTCTGTTCCATGAGGGAGCAACCTACCAATGTAACACCCCTACTGCCTGCACTGGGCATCTCCACTTACCCAGAGTAACTGTAAATACTGTTTGCTGCACTTCTGCAATGTGGGAGTCTCTGATGAAGGTTTTAGAGCATGAGTAGCACCCACAGTGAGCTGCAGCCTCAGTACTAAGGGTCAGGTCATGCTCCCATCATGAGGGAGAGTGATGAGGGAGAGCAGTCAGTCATCCTTGGCCAGGTGATTTAGGGAAGTAGGGAATCATACTCCATGTGGGAAGTGTCTCCAGCTAGATCCTTCCATGGAGGAGTCCCCAGGCTTTCCAAACCATGTCTGTGTCCAAGCACTCCTGTTCAGTGCTGGAGCTGGCCAAGAGCCATGCAATAGATTGTGTGCAAGACAACAGTGGGTTGCAAAATCCATGTCAGAAGAAATTCCATGCTCAGAACTGCAGAAAATGTCTTGGAACAAACAAGGTTAGAGAGTCACTATGCTTTTATTTTTTGATGCTACGCCCAGTTAGGTTCCCTTGCCTGTTTTGATTATTTAGATATCTGATTGTGTGCAAGGTTCCCTCCAACCCCATAAAACTGTGGGCCTTCCTTAGGCCTGAAGCTCTCTAGAGAGCTGTCACATTCTCATTCTAATATCACATTGGTAGCCTGCAAAGTTCTAATTGCATCAATGACACTACAGTAATTTAAACACTGATCTCTTTCCTTGCATTTCAGTAGTGTTTTAAAAGATGCTTGTGCATGGTTCTCAGCCACCTAATACTCCACCCACACTCGAGAACAAAGCCAGCAGCATTAAGCAATCAGTCAATCAGGAGCTCAGACAGCTGCTACCTACCAGAAAGCTCCCTTGTTCTGTGCTCCCAGTGTCAAAAAGCACACCTTCCATCTCCCCCAGCAGCTCGATACACGTGGGTACTCTGCAGAATTGTCAGTAGTAATAGGAATGTGCTAAAGGGTTTTCTTCAGTGCCCTTGTGTGTGGTACCCAGAGCTGGGCACAAGCTGGCAGTGAGGAATGTACAGAAGAAGGGAGCAGGATTAAAGGAATTAAACACATCTCCATGCCACAATAAAAGGAGAAGAGAAGAGCTATCCCTCACAAGATAAAAAAGCCCAAAGCTTTCTTCCTTAGGCCAAATTTTGTAGTCTGACCTAATGAAGCAGTGATCGATGCACAGGCATTTGCCAAGCATCCCACACTGACATTAAAATCCCAAATTATTCTCTCACTCTTAATGCTTCTTTGATATTTTACCCACATTAACCATGTCACACTATCACTCTGGAGTTCTGAGTGTAGCTCAGAAGCCTGTTTTCTCCTCCCCCTCCCATCTTTTAGTAGTTTTCTGCTTCCAAAGAGCTGTAGCCCCACACAGCGTTAGAGGCGCCGCACTGCAGAGGTGCTGTGCAATGATGTGCACAAGGGCAGGAGCTGCAGGGAGCCAAACCCTCCTCTGACCTTGTGTTTGTGCTTTTTTTTTCAGCGTGTCTGCAAATGATACATCCTCATGGTGAGTCACTCTGGCATGAAATATTCTATAGATTTTTGTTGGTAGGTATTTTCTGTTCACAAGGTGCAATAGCAGCACATTGACTCACCAGCAGTGTCTGGTGTTTGTGCATTGCTGTGAGCTGGTACAACACAGTGCAGATGCCCTGAGTGGACTGAGGGTTGCCCTTTTGTATGGATAGCTACTCTCAGAGCACCCTCTTTCCTGTGGGACTTATGTCAGCTCAGGGATTATTTGTAATACAATTTAAAGGTTTTATCAAAATATTTTCATACTGTGTAACTCACTAATTCATATTTAACAGTTTTTATTTGCCTGCTTGTCAGAGGAGGTGTGAACGTGCCTTAGTGATCTTTTCAGCTTACAGAGCACTTACACAACAAAGCCCATTAAGAAGTGACTAATTAGAGAAGCCAAGAGTTAGAGCAGTTCCTTCCTCAGGAGCCTGGGGAAGCTAGTGCAGAAGGCAGGATGAACACATCTGAGGAACTGTCAGCATTTTGGTGTTGTCACCCTTAGCATGTATGGCCACTCTCTGCAGAGTGCCCTTTGTAACAATCACGACTCTTTCTGAGAAGCTGGATTACTTTTCTAATTTCCAAGTCCTCCTTTAGAAACTGGCACCTGTGAGCCAGTCGTCAGCTTTTTGTAAAGGTTTGTCCCTTTACCAACACAGGCTTTGAGGGGAAAGGAAAAACAAAGCCTGAGAGGCTGGTTAGCCTCCAAGTGGGCAGTGTGGGCTGTGGCAGGGCCGTGTTCCCCCAGTAACAGGGAAGTTGTCTCTCTGCTTGGCTGCAGCCCCCCGGTGACAACACGAGTCGCGCTGAAGATTGTGACCCCTGTCATCATCACTGTCTTTGTCCTGGCACTGTACTTGCATGCCCAGCAAGTGGAATCCACTGCAAGGCTTGATTTCCTCTGGAAACTTCAGGTTGGTGGGTGTTGGCTGTGGGAGGATCACATGTGGTCTTTGGTGTTAATATAAAATGACTGAGCTCTTCACTGTCGAGTTGAGGAGTGTGATAAAATTTGAATTTTATCTGAATCTGGCTTATAACTGGGCATACTAATAATGTTCTGCTCTTCTTTGGTACTTTGCATACTCTGTGCATCTCATCCCAGTTATTCAACCCCTTTTTTCCTTGTAAATGCACCTTGGATGGTCCCCATGGTAAAGAGTTATAGATCTGAAGGTTGAGATTAATGAATTTGGGCAACTGAGCTGTGACTGCTGCAGGAACATGTAATGTAACACAATTTATAAATATAGGAAGCTCATATTCACTGCTGAATTGTTTCCCAGAGTTCAGTGAGCTTTAGTTTGCTGCGCTCAAGGGTGTGAAAGATTCACATTTGCATTTTCATTCACTTTCCTGTTAAGCAGTGGGAACTGGCTCAATGTCCAGCCTTCATTGGCCCCCAGGCAGCAGTACTGGCTAACCAACACACTGTGGATAATGCCACACTGTGCTCCTGTCCCTGGTTCACTGTTAATGTTTTCACTGCTTGTGCCCATGAGTGATGTTGGGGCCTCATATGTGATTCCCAAGCGAGCAGGACAGGCCTGGGCTCTGGCCAGCACTCATGGCTGGGGGGCCACAGGACTGCAGGTTTTATTTAGATTTTCTACCTTCTGGGTAGCAGGACATCATTCTAATTATAGGTCTTTGTGGTTTGAGTACAAGGCACTGAGGAAGCAACAATTAATTAAAGCTCCTTGGGAAGCAGATAAACATTGTAATCCTCATTTATAAGTGGTAAAACAATGGAAGGAGTGAGCTGAGTGGTTAACCAGTTCAGGGCTCAGAAATACAATGCTGGATTCTGGCATTATTCTCTGCCTGCTTTTCCATACATGTGTGCACAAAGAGATGGAACATTTTCCACTGCAAGCCACAAGTTTCTGCATCTCTCTGGCTCTGCTCTCCTTTGCAGTTTCCCCCATTCTATTTCTGCCCTCACCGCAAGTTAATTTTCAGCTTGTTTCCCCTCCCCAGAGCAGCTCCCAAAGGCGTAAGTGCATCCCTGTGTCTCCCCCTACCCTAGGCCACCGAGGAGAAGGAGGAGATGGAGGAGCTGCAGGCCTACAACAGGCGCCTGCTGCACAACATCCTGCCCAAGGACGTGGCCGCGCATTTCCTGGCGCAGGAGCGGCGCAACGACGAGCTCTACTACCAGTCCTGCGAGTGCGTGGCCGTCATGTTCGCCTCCATCAGCAACTTCTCCGAGTTCTACGTGGAGCTGGAAGCCAACAACGAAGGGGTGGAGTGTCTGAGGCTGCTCAATGAGATCATCGCTGATTTTGATGAAGTAAGTCGCAGAAAATCTGGGTGAGCAAAGTGAGCTGAATCCATGAGTTTAGTTGGGCTCTGCTGAGCTCCTGGAGGAGGGTGGTTTATTGAATCCGTGGTTCATTTCTCTTTACTATGGGAGTCTTCAGTTTTATCTTTTTTCCACACTGAAATCCCTTCTATTCCCTTGTCATTCCTTTGAGTATCTAATCCCTTTTCTTCCTCTGTCTTCCTGGCTCTGTCCACTACTTGCAGCAAGGCAGGGCACATGGCATGGACATTACCGGAATTGTGTGTTTGTCAAGGCTTATTTGCTTCTTTTGCTCTTGTGACACAGATAATAAGTGAAGACCAGTTCAGGCAGCTGGAGAAGATCAAGACCATTGGCAGCACCTACATGGCTGCCTCAGGCCTCAACGACTCCACTTATGACAAGGAAGGGAAGACACACATCAAAGCTCTGGCAGATTTTGCCATGAGGTTAATGGACCAAATGAAATACATTAATGAGCATTCATTCAACAACTTCCAGATGAAGATAGGTAATGTCCTTATGCTCACAGGATTCCATGTAGGTAGTGGTCATTCTGAGGTGGGGATTTTATGGGCAGTAAAAACCACAGATGTTACATTAGCTGTACAGTGATGTTGATTGTCTGGTGGCTGGTGACCACTTCGGCCTCTATGAAACATCACAGTGGCTTTTTAGGTTATAGCAGCATCAGTGAAGCTCCCTAGGGAATTAGAAGCAGTGTAGGTGCTGCCACAGCATGGCCTTCCATGGTGGTTGACCTTGGGCTCATTTTGCCCCTGTGCTTCCAGCTCTGGCAGTCTTGGACATTAAATTGTCTTTTAAGTCAAGGAATAAAAAGTGACAGAAAAGGAAGAAGAAATTTGAGGATGTCAAGTGTTGTCTTTGTTCTGGAAGGCTCTGGACTGCTGCCTTGCAGGCCCTCAGCATTGCAGCAGGTATGTGCTGATTTCAAGTGAGCAGTTTGCTTGTTAGCCAGGTGGCAAAAAAACTTTATGCCATTATCTGGCACTGGAAAGTAGCTCTGGATTGAGCAGATCCATCTTGAGCTGCCAGTCAGCTGAGCATAATGGATCAAAGAAACCAAATTCTATTTTAACATTTCTCTCCCCACAGTCTGGCCATAGCTTTAATGTCAGGGTAAAGCACAGCTAGAACCAGTGAGGCTCAGGATGGGTTTTTACTGTCTGAAAAATAACCTGTCTCCAGCAAATGGACCTGAGCATATTTCTCCTCTCCTTCCAGGCCTCAATATTGGTCCTGTCGTGGCTGGGGTGATAGGAGCCCGCAAACCCCAGTACGACATCTGGGGCAACACAGTGAATGTAGCCAGCAGAATGGACAGCACAGGAGTGCCTGACAGGATTCAGGTAAGGCAGTCCCTGGAAAACTTACCCTGCCAGCCCTGTGTCACTTGCACATTTTGAAACTTAATTAGAATTGAAATTTTGGTTTCATTTTATTCCTTTATTCCATACATTTACCTACACAGAACTGAAAGAAAAGCCACTTAGGGAATGCTGGTGGTACCAGCAAGTTTTGTCATTTAATTGTGACCAACATTGCAACCTTTGTTTAAAAGCTTGCACTTTAGTTCTGGGTGGAAGTGCTGAGCTGAGCTTCCTGCCCAGTGTGAGGTGTTTGTTTCATTTTCCAAGGGCCTGATTCAGCCCTGTATTTCTGTCATTTGCTTTGCTGCTCTCTGTGCCATGTGAGGCGTGAGGCCAGCAAAGGTCCAGGCATCAGCAGGATGGGGATACACAACAGAGAGAGAGGATTGTTTAAGGGGTTAATGGGACCTGACTGATAATCACAATCTCCTCAGCCTCCAGATGTGACCTTTCCAGGGAGTGATTCAATTCCAGTGTCCTGCTTTTGCTGAGCCAATGTCCACAGTAACAGAATGCCATTCCTTGGGAAAGCACTGAAGGGTTATAAAAATAGAGCAGCTGGTGTAAAGCCCAAGAGAGGCAGCCATGCTGTTTCCTTGCCTGTCAGTTAACTGGATCGATATTTGTGCATCACTCTTGAGATGGTCTGTAAAGCCACATGAAAAAGGGTGAGAAATCACATTGTAATAAATAAATACCTCAGGAACTGGTCTTTAAACTTCTGCTGTTCTGCAGCACAAGTGATTATTTTTGACTGACATCTGCAGAGACAATTTGGATGCTGGCTAGAGTATTCCATTTGATCAGTTCTCTCCCATTGCCTGCTACCTTCTCCTTCATAAAAACAACCCCTGACTCCTAAGCTGTACTGTGTAACTTCCAGGTAATTTTTGAGGATATTTTAGTACCTTTGACCTGTTTTCCTACTGCCACTCCAGTGATACAATGAGTCCATTTGAGTAGACTGGTGTGTTTTAAAAAATGTGACTATTTTGTTACACTTTATCCAGCAACCACCTTGAAAAATGCTATTTCCCCAGTTGTGAACTGTGACACCTGTACTTTCTCAGTTTCTAATGGTTGTGTTTGTTCAGCAACTTGTGCCAACCTTTTTCAGTTAGTGATTGATGTGCAAACGTTGATTGACTTAGAAACAAAAGAAACAAAAGTTGATCCTACTTTATGTTGTCCATGGATTACTCCAAAAGCAGATGGAAAGACTGTGTGGAAGACAAGGCAAGCACCTGTTCACTCTTGTTTATTCTGCAGGTAACCACGGACATGTACCAGGTTTTAGCAGCCAACAACTACCAGCTGGAGTATCGAGGGGTCATAAAGGTCAAAGGCAAAGGAGAAATGACCACCTACTTTCTAAATGAAGGGCCTCCAATTAGTTAGCACCGACTGCAGCGCCACACAAAGATGGATTTTGCATTACCCAGGATTGTGAATAGGAGAAGAATCATTTCTTGGTAGCGAAGCTGAACATTTGGCGCAGTTGAAATTTCACCCCATGACTCGTATCAGTAAATTCTTTGGCCACCCATTGAAAAAGGCAAGAGAAAGAAACCACCTTGGAGTTGTTCCTGGCTGAGTGCTAAGCTGACCAAAGATGTGCACTACAGAGTTCACAGATAAGACATGAATTTGGCATTTTTAAAAAGGCTGCTACCACAGGATGGCATAAGAAGCTATTTAAGTATTTATTGACGCAACACAACATTTACTTGGTTGAAGGAATGTATGATTCACTACAAAGCATTATTTTGGAATGGATTTGCACTCCCATAATGTTTCCATCCCATACTGCCAGCTATTTGAAGTGTACCACTGTGCTTTTATTAGCTGTTTTGAATGGGCTTTCAAAACTGACACCCACTGTTGCAGCACACAAAAAGGCCTTTTAGAAGGGCATTGGTAATGTTTTAGTGTGAAAAGACATTATAGCCTTGCCCCCTCTTTTTTCTTCTTCTCCATGGCTAAAAGACTGCTCTTCTGAGTGGGGCTGGCACACCTGATGAAGGGGAAGATCAGGATAAAGGAAGATGGCTCTACAACCATATTTATTAAAAAGTCGTCTGTGCTCTTCTTTGGTATCTATCAGTTTACATGGGAAAGACTAGATGTAAACAAGAGACACTTTGTGGGGGAACTCCCCTGAAATTTGTTGTGGGTTTTTTTGTATTTTTTATTTTGTAATATTGAAAACATGGAGATCTAACAGATATACCAAATTCTATATTTTGTAAATTATATATAAATTAGAAGGCAGGCTGTCCACACCAAGGTGTGGGGGGAGGTGTATATAACCTGTAGACTTTTGTGTAATTTTTTTCTGTGTAATACTCTGAACACAGACTTGGCAGTTTTCAGATTATCACTATACAATCAACCAACAACAAACAGGTGAGTTTCCAGGCTGAATCAGAGGCATTTAAAAATGAAACTCCAGAAAAATCTACAACCCCAAAGAAGAGGAAAAACCCGCAGTAGTCACAGAATTGTTCCGTGCAGCGTTCCAGCGGAGGGTGGCGGCTTCCCAATGGAAACAGGACCACTGAGTTTTAGCTCCTGAGATGGTATCAAACGTGTCAAAAAGAGCTCTACCCAAATCTTCTAACTCTTAACAGGAGCTCTTATGAGAAAAGGAAAAAAGCTCATTTGAACTTTTCTTTTTAAAAAATACTTTTTCATAGATGGTCTTAATAGAATCCTGCTGATCTGAGAGTTGTCTGACATTGTAACTGCCATGTGACATTACAAGGAACTATGTGCTGCAGCATCGAGTTTACTTTCCTGTAGTAAGCACTTATTTAAACTGATTCACAGATTTTCAATTTTCAGGAATTAGGTGATCTTCAAAAAAGATTATGATGGCAAGTGTGTATATGAGGTGGTTAACCTTAAAATAGTGCCATTGAGACTGTGTTGGGCATCTTTATCACTAGTGGGGGGGTTTCTGAATAATTCACTGTTATCATTTATGTACCTTTTCTAACTATGAAAGAAAAATCCCTTGATATTTTATTAAAAAAAGAAATTATTTAAAAAGCTATATTTTTTATATTCTATGAGGGGAAGGTTTTGATATTGAATTTGGCTAAAACTAAAAATTACTCCAATCTTTTGACATTTAATAAACTTCTTTTCCACTCTTCTCAGGGCAGAATTATTGTAGTACTCACAGCATAATGATTGCACTATGGTGGTGGTGATTTCTTTTTCCTACTCAACAATGAGAATAAGTGAAAATCCATGGACCTGTCTTAATTAATTTGCTCTATTGCTAAGCATGACCTGAGCATTAAGCCATTTAAACATGAGCTTAAATGGCATCTCCCCTTTCCTTCTCCCTTCCACTAGGAAACATCTCTGAAAAGTATAGTATATTGACTTCTGTAAAACTGCCAAGTCTGCCCTTGTACTATACTTTTGCTCCTTTTCATCTTTCCTGGTTTGCAAAATAAACTTAAGTTGCATTATGGTGTTATGCCTTTGTCCCCTCCTCCACCTCCCATCCCCTTTGTCCCTCACTGAGTTTCATTTCCTTCATGCCATACACTTGATTTTAGGTTTGCTTTCTGCTTTCCAAAAGTCTGCAGTCTTCTTAACTTTTGATTCACCTTATGAAGTTGTGTTGTCAATGAAATTTCAAGTCCCCAGTATCTCTAGCTGTGATTGTTGACAGTGTGTCATGATCATTTCAAGGGGTATTCACACACTCTTTACTCTGGATCTTGCAAAAATGGATACAGTTATGATTTCCCATGGAAATTGAAATCTATTTAAGTAATTTAACTATATTAAACACTGTTTCACTGGTGATGTGTCTCTGTTTTATTTTAGCTGCAGCTGGATGGTGGGATGACACTTAAGTTGTGTAGGAGATGCTGGATCTGCAAATAGAAACATCCAGGTCCTGTCTGGCACTGATGGATGCCCTGGTCCTTTGCACTGCCCCAGTCTGGAGCCCCAAGGGCTTGGCTGCCCAGCAAACATCCCCTGGGTCCTCCTAGGGCTCCCAGCTGCCCCTGGAATCAGTCTCAGGGCAGCTGACAACATACACCAGCATAACTGAACAGCTTAAATGTGTGTGTGTCCTATTTAAAAAAAATGTTTGTATTTTCAAAAGCACATCACCTTTGCCAAAGAGTACCCCAGGTATGGTACTTGTCCTCTCAAGGACACTGGAAGGAGGCAGCACTGCTGCCAATGCAACATTTTCAATCTTTACACGTAAAAGTAAACACTACACATGACTGTTCCAATTAACAGGAGCCTCAGGTAGAGCTGAGAAACAAAACCCCACAGCTTCCAGCTGACTTCTTTTAGTTGAGAAGAGATTACACAGGCAGCTGAAAATGAAATGCCCTGCAATCTGTTATAGGTTAGGAGGGATTTTATGAGTGTACTGAGAACACAGCTGCAGGAACAAAAAGCAATGAAGTATTTAAGGTACCAGTCTTTATGAAAAATGGTGGAGAACTATTTAATATTTTCTGTGCTCTCCTACATAATCATACAAACAGCAGTTTAGGACATTGCCTGATGGAAGCAACTTTTTTAAACTATCTGTAGAAGGGTATTCCCCTGGGCTGGGAAGGCAGGAGTCTCCAATGCTGTGCCCTCTCATTTCAATTACTGTACCCAGACTGGCTGTATAGTTTTCCCCAAATGCATCTTTTTCCCACCCAGAAAACATTTTGATGAATTTTAGGTGTTTAGGCACTTCTCCCCAACACAGATCTGACTACCTCAAGTATCTGCCTGCACTTAATAAAATTATACATTTGGGACACACTGAATTTCTTAGATGTGTGTCCTCCACTGCAAATATCTCCAGCCTGGCTGTTTATGTGTTACACAACGTCCACAGACACCAACACCTGGCCAAAAAGTATGCCCAGAGGCAAATATTTTCATTCTGTTGAGTTTCCCAACTGCTCCTCAGGGCACCATCACTTCCAGACTGAAGTTTAGGAGTTGAAGCTTGGGATGCTGCTGGGAAAAGGGCAGCTCAGCTGTTTTAAAGCTGAGAAAACTCAAGTTTCCTTGCTCTTGACCCACTTCGTCCTTGCAACTGAAGGAGCAAGTAGGCTCTGGGGAGGTGGGGGAGGACTGAGAAATTGAGTTTCAGGCCGGATGGGGGGCAGGAGCAGCAACATTTTCCTGCCCCTTGGGAGCCCGAGAGTTTCCTGTGAAAAGCAGAGGTGGCTGCACTGCTGGGGCCAGCCCTGTCCCGGGACTCCCTTGGGAAAAGGGCTGGGAAAGGGCCGGGGGAGCCAGCAGGGAGTTCCCGCAGCAGGAGCCCAGCACTGACACGCCCACAGGGGCAGCGCGGCACTGGCATTCCAATAAAAATCGCCAGGGGAAAACAGCTGCACTCAGCTTCCCTGTGAACAGCTTCCCCCAGAGACCTCTTACAATTTCAGATGCAAATAACCATTGCCATCTACTGGAAATGGCATTATACACCTACCTTTGTAAGCCAGGCAAGCCTTTGGTCATTCCTTCCTGAAAGCAAATACAGCGACACCTTACTGAAAGAGAAACATTCTATGGTGGACACTCCTTTATAAATACAGCATGAAATGGGCTCTGCTGCTACTAAATCCCACAGAACAATCAAGCAACCACAAATGGTAATCTGCACTTCACACTAAAGTAAAGTTCAAGAGAGTAATCAACTTTCCTAAATTCATCTTCCTAAGTCTGGTAACTCAGGTACCTGGTAAAATCAGCAGGGAAGCCCCTGCCTGAGTGTTGAGTTTGTGTAAGCAAAAAGGAAATCCTGGGAATTTTCAATAAATGTTCACCTCCAGCCTGGCCTGCTGTATCTCTGTTCGGATCTCACACCAAGATGTCAGCAAGTTCTAATATTACAAACTCAACCATGCTAAGAAGCTGTGGTTTTAGCACCTAGTAATACCACATAATGAAGAACAGTCATGCTCATTAACTTTTCATTGTGAAATGGGATTTTTATCAGTGCTATAAAAGCAGGCAAACAAAACCCCAACTGTTTTCTGTTACACTGGCAGTTGCATTTGTTCATTATACCTTCTAATCAGCAATTAGTTTAATGCCAGCATAACTGGAATGGAATAATGGCTCCAGATGCTATGACAAAGGAAGTTTTCATTCCTTAAAAATGGATCTTTGGGAATAGCAGGAAGGGACGGTGCCTCAGAGAAAACAAAATTCTCTGCCAACATATAAACCAAGAAATGATGCAACAAGAAATTCTTATGTGCACAACAACCTGAGTTAAAATCTTAGCAATACTTAAGACATTCATAGTAGCTTCCCTGCTTATCAATGGGGGTGAAAATACAGGTATAAGGGTTCCTCTCGATACTGTAAGCAAAATAAAACCTGGTTTTATACTTAAAACATAATACCTCTATTTTTTAATCACCGATTTTAAATGTAAAGGACTGCTCTTCACCTTTTCAGAATGGTGCACTGGATGCTAATACAAGCCATTCTGGGTGCTAAGTAAGGGCTGTTTGCTGCTCATGTTCATAAACACCTTCTTCTTCCCTGTCTCTAAGTGGGGAGGGAAGAGAATTAACTGAGAAGCACCAACCCTGGAGCCTGCACACCAGGGCTCTCCAAAGGCTCCCCCTCAGACAGCAGCCTGAGACACAGCACTTCCCACTGCAGTTTCATTCCCTAATTCTTCTTGGTTGTATTATGCACAATTTTCTTAACTAATACTCCATCTATTTAAAAAGAAAATAAGATAGCCAGTTCCTTTTTTCCTGGCCATAAAATCTGCACTAAGTAATTTATTAAAAACATAACGTTTTGGTATGAAATGCCCAAGAAAATTTGCCTGGGCCAACATTCCACAGCACAGCAAAGCTCTGCCCATTCCCAAATGCAGCAACACAAGGGCATAGAACCTCTCTGCTGTTCAGCCTTGATTAAAACTTGCAGATAAAAACTTACATCTATTTGTACATTATAAAACATCATAAATAACTGTCATATAAAAATTAAACCCCAGTGTAAGTGATGGTGGTCCTCTATGGTTGGTTGGAGTTTGCTGGTTGGTTCACCAGCTTTAGCAGCATACAATTGTTCTCTCAGCTCAATCACAGAGGTTTTATCCCAGCACAAGAACACCCAACCCATAAAGCCCAAAGAACCAACACAGCCCCTGTAATTTCTTGTTTAAGCTAATCAGACTGGTTTATTATTTTCCTGTTACCAGCTGTCTGTCTCAGGTTTGAGCTAATTATTCATCCATTTCTGAGAGTAAGGAAGAACATTTAAAAAGAACAGTATTCCAACAAGTACAAGTCACTCCATTTACTCACCAATCTGTTCTCTTTCAACCCTTCCAGCGTCCAAACACATGAAGTGTGCAAGAATCCTGGTTAGTGGCAGAACTTTTTGAATAATTACAAAAAATGAACCCTATCTACATAAATCAATTTCAAAGAATCATTAAAAGAAAATCATAAATGAAAAAACATTAAAGAACTTACAGCACAAGACAAAGCACCACGGGTGAAGCCAATCCCTAGAAACTGAGTTTCCAGGTTACATTTTAATTAAGAAAACATTCACATATATGTCAACGTGAAATAAAACATTCCAAAATTTAGTATCTTACAAATGCCACATCTAGTTTGCTAATATGCAATAGCATTATTATTATTTATTTAGCCTATTCCCTACTGCCTCACAAAGGCAAAACTGACCTTGGAAGTGAAAAGCTTGCACAATATGCAGAACATACTCTACACATTCCTCCATTAATGTACAAATGTGCTTCCACACTACCATCAGATAATGTGATCATGAAATACCATCAGATAATTCCACATCAGATTATCTCCATGAATGTATGAATGAAACTTTTTTATGCCACCAGTTCATATTCTACATACATTTCACTGCATGGACATAAGTCACTCTCCTCCTCTAGTCCCATAATCTTTTGGGTCCTTTTCAAGAAAATAAAAAAATAATTAAAAAAAGGTTCAACCACCAAGTGTAGAATGTCCACAGGCATCTTACACTGACTTATTTTTAATAAAAGAAAAAACTAAAAGCCCCATTCAGCCAGCTTCTTCTTTTGGAGAACAGCTTTACATTCCTGAGAGTAAGGAGTGGAAGCAGCCTTGGTGTGAGTGCTGCAGGGCCTGTCAGACGTTGTAATCAGGGGCCTTTCCCTGGGGCTGCCGCAGGCGGATCTGCAGGGTGCAGAAGGCGCCCACGGTGACGTGGAAGAAGAGCTGCCACAGGTTGCGCAGTTCGTACAGGTACATGTTACACAGGCAGATCAAGCCGAACGTCAGGAAGGACTTGGCATTCCTCCAGCCTGTGTAGTACACAAACAGGTAACACTGCCAGGAGATAGAAAACAAATCAGGTTACCTCTTGGAAAATGACTTCTACTGAAGAAAAACTGTCAGGTCACTGAAAAATTACAGCCCAAACCAAGGAAAAGTCAGAATCACACATGGAAGAAGAGAATGAATTCAGCAGCCATAGAAGGATGAGGAGTACCTGATACCAATACAAGGTTACATCTGCCTTGCATTAAACCCTGAGAGCAATTCATTCATAATAACTAATCACAGCCTGAAATGACTGGTCCATGACTAAAGAATGTCCGGTTTTCGGCTGTTTGAAGGGCCTGGAAAGGCCCGGGGTGGCCTTGGGGCAGCCCGCGTATCGAAGGACGAGAAGAGGCTTCAGTTCTTCTTTCGGTCTTTATGTTTATTAATTGTTTATCTAAAAGATTTTCTTTCGGCCCGACAGAGCTCTGCTCAGCAGCCAGCCATGGGCACACTGTGCTGCCCTCCGGACAGTCACCTATCTTTATACCCATTGTTACGTGTACAATATTTATCATTTTTCCCCAATCCTTTTCATCCTTATTGCCCGGTGCACTTTCAGTAACGACCAATCCCGAAGTGCCACCATCACCACAGAAGATGGAGGAGAAGAAGAAGAAGGACAGGACACGCCCCAATTCCTCCATCTTACTTCTCTAAACCCCCCTGTACAGCAATCTTTAAACCCTGTGTCTCACCCTCTAATTAACTGATCCCTTCACCATTCACCCCGGTGAAGTCCTCCTATCCTCATACAGGTGTCGTCTCCTGTGTAGGATCAAAGTCCAGCCACCAGACACTTCTGGCAACATTCCAGGACTCCCGAGCCCCCCAAGGGTGGTCTCGGTGACTCGGCACCTCAGTCCTGAGGTGCTGAGATCCCACAAAAGAATAGTGGATGTTCCTGGCAATCTCTGATCAAAATAAACTCTGCTCTACTCAAGCAGTGCAGAAGGAAGCAGAGAAGGAAAGGAAAGCAATGGGAAGGTCAGGGCCAATAGCAGGGCCCCAGAGCCCAGCACAAGGCAATCCCCAGCCAGCTCCCATGTCCTGCCAGCGGTGATGCTCAGGGTCTCCTGGCAGATGCAGAGGCTCTCACCCACCGCCCTGCTTCAGCTGCTGCAGGACTGATCACATCTGGAGAGACACACAGGTACTCTCCTGTCATTTTAGGCAATGTTTTGCTCACTGTGGTGTTACACAGTCTGTCAGGACTGCCCACAGTTCCCTACCCAGCCCTCTTCCTACTGTAACTGGAAATCTGCTCAAGTCTTTTCTCTCAGTTTTCATCTCTAAAAGGACAAAGCTTTTACCCAGACATTATTTTTATTTCTTCTATTGTTTGAACTACTCCTTTAACTGCTACAAAATCAAAAAATTCCTTTGCTCCTTCCCTGGATTCAGGTCATTTCTGCTGAAGGAAGTTTTTTTCTGAGCTTTAAGGCAGATAACAACAGTATTTATGCTTACTTTCTATTCCAAATCTGTTCCCAGTGGATTTATAACTATGATCACACAGATTTAACAGCACCTATCATCAGATTATCTAAGTGCCATTTCTGTTCTTCCTGGGCATTTGCCATGTTTTTATCAGTCAAAAAAACTCCACTTAATTTTCTTTTCATTTTTCATGTTCCTCAAAAAAGGGCAACTGAACAATACAATTTATTGAGGTTACTTTATATTCTGTTTGAACTCTACCACTTTGTTATAAAGCATGCATTTCCACTGCAAGTGTGGCTGAGAGCAGCACAGCTACTTGTAGTGTCTGGGTATCTAAATATTGTCAGAGAGGTGAGGACTGGCATTAATTATCAGTAAGATTTGTATGATCTTCCTCCAAAGCAAAGTAAAACTAGAGATTAATAACCTGCATGTTTCAGAATCTAGACAGAAATGGTCTGATCCTGCTTGGCCATTTTGAGCAGAGTAAATGCAACCTGCATGTGCTGACAACTTCACAAATCATATCTAAAAGAGCAATTAGTTGGCACTGGTATCTCAGCAATAAGAATTCAGATAATTTCCTAGTGTTGTCACTCCTGCTGACAATGCACAAACAAGTGTGACTGCTTCCAAGATTAAAATAAGAGTCAGGATATGCTTCATCAAAATGATTCATAAAGGCTTGAAAACAGTGGTTTAAAAAGGTTACTATAACATGATGTCCAATGACTGAATTTTACTGAAGAACTGGAAGTGGATCTTTCATTTCCACTTTTCACTTTCTGAAGTGGATCTTTCATTGGTTTAGCTGTAAGGATCTGTCCCTTACAGAACTGATGAAAATGCCAAAAAACAGTCAAAAGGCCAAAACAATGCAGCTTTAACAGCTTACTGTAACAAGTACTGTTATGAAACTCCTGAGGGTTGTTTTTCTACTACTACAGGGAAGTGTTATACTGAGCATGCTTTTATGGAGAAGGCTTCTCTGTGCTACTTCAAAGATTTTGATTTTTGATTTTTTTTTTTTTTAATGAATGTTAAGAGATGACTGAAGGCTCAGCTTCTGACACTTTGCACTTCTGGTACAACTGAGGCAGTTATTACTTTCCCTCCTTTATAAAAGACTAGAAACTATGAAGCATCACTAGACATGTCAGTGAGTCCAAAACATCATATTGCATGTAAGGCCTGTTCTTTTGCCTGCACAGTTATAAACATTTCTTGGGAACCAGAGACACACTGCTGTGTTGTAATTAACTGAACAGGAGAACACAGCCTGATGGACACCTGGTGGGTGAATGACAGTGAAATGGGCTGCCATACAACACAGGGAATTCATGTCCTGAGCCCTGAACTGTAGCCAGAGAACATCAGAGCACGCCAGAGAAACAACATCCCTCAATTCTGAAAACTGACCAATCACATATTACAGGAATGATACCAGAGGGTAGGAAACAGAGTTTCAACAGATGTATTTTGGATATTAATAAAAAGCCTACATTCCAAGTTGTGTGGATTCTTTCAGACAGTTCTGTTCAAGGCAAACAGTGCAGGAAAGATGTCTCACTGGACAGACACAAATACTTTATAAAGAATAAGGTTTCCAGTTTGGGAAAGGAGGGGAAAAGTGTATTTTTTATATGAAAAAGAATGGAGAAGCTCTACCTTATCTGATATGGAACAGACAGTTTGCATGGAAAATTAACAACAATCTAAATTATTTAAGGCAGAAGTTAATGCAAAGTCAACAAGTGTTGGAGAACACAAGTTGCACTGGGACATTTTGCTAGAAATAAATTGTAAAGAATGAAGATTACAGATAAGACAAAAGACTGATACAAAAGCATTTTCTTATATTACTGTCTGACACAGCACTAAACACTGGCCCACAGAAACAAGCAAAAACTGGATACTCCACAAGCCTAAGATTAAAAGTCACACTAATTATAATAACTAGAACTGAGCATGAGAGACACAGACACAGGTTAATGTAACAGCAGTGTCACTGAATGACAGATGCCAGTGGGCACCTTGCTATAAATAATAAAGGAAAGTCAAATTCAGATGCAGAAATGGAAAGCTGACAGAGGGGAAAAGCAAGAAGTGTCAGGCAGGAAAACACTGAAAAGCGGCCACAAGCTTTGAAAAGGAATGAGATGCACATTAAAGTACAGAGTGAGGAAAATTCTGGGGTGCAGAATTATCAAAAAATAATATAACCTCCACTACATGTGACTTTAGAGATAATTGTTTTAATTAAATGTCTTAATCATCCAGCTGGAGAAAAAATGCCAGCAAACAGA
The DNA here is from genome assembly GCF_028769735.1 of Zonotrichia leucophrys gambelii. NCBI lineage: Eukaryota > Metazoa > Chordata > Aves > Passeriformes > Passerellidae > Zonotrichia > Zonotrichia leucophrys. Next base: position 34,943,250 of record NC_088177.1, on the reverse strand, counting down.
AGCTCTTTGTATCTTTTGTATCAATCTACTACTACATGATAGTTTATGATTAATGAAAAAAAACAGAGCAGAAAATATTTTTTGTAATCACCCTATTCAAGTATCTGTGACATTTAAGAAAACATGATGACACTTATGCATGACTGGTAATGTTTTTACACTCTAGTGAATTATGCAAACAGAAAAACACACCTGGTACAAACAGGCTGCGGTTCCAAGAAAAAATGCAATAACATAGCTGAAATCTTCACCTTCACTCTGCAAGAATAAAATGAAAAGCCATGTTTTACAATAAAACAAGTGAAATGCCAGCCATTTACAGTACGAAAGTTATGAATTATTGCACGTTAAAACAGTTTCACACAGGGATTTATAGCAATTCCTTTACCACACTAAACTGACAGTTAGGACTAATCAGTGCTCACTTACATCTCTGCAAAAACATCATGTCCTGGAGTCTGACCAAAATGTTTATTCACAACAAAAAACTCCTGCCAAGATCTTCAAAAGCTTTAAAGATATCCAGCTCTAACACTGGATATTTACCCTCTCCAGATGCCTTTGAAAATTTGAATTTAAACACTGGCAACTACCTTTAATATCAACTTCATAGATTTGTGCCTTCCTAAAGCATCACAAAATGGAAACGAGGTAACAGGAAAGGACCCAGCCTGGCCACTAGGGTGGGGTAAAACTCTGCACAGAGAATAACGAAGGCAGCTCTGTGCTCATGCAGTGACAGCTAACAGCAGCACAGGAATTTATCACAGACTTGGGAAACAGGGTTCTCTTGAAGGAAAGATGGAAAAATTGACTTGAAGTGACAGATTTCTCTACTATGTGTTTTGAAAACAAAACAAACCCTTTAACTTCATTGAAACGGGTTGTTACAGTTCCTACAGAGCTGAGCAGAGTAAATTTCCATGCTCAATGACTATTCTAACTGCATTTCTAGCAAACATCTGCAACCACCAAAAACTTTCCTAGGAAAACAACGGGCACTCATGCAAATGTTTGTCCTTGAGAGCAAACATCACTTGAGAAGATGGTGGTCCATCCACAAGGACAACTTGTGTCTGCTGAGAGGATGCTCAGTGTGAAGCATTCCCATGTCCTGTGCTGACCTGGAAACACTTTGCATGCCTGCACACAAAAGTTACACCACAATGCAGTAATTTCCATCCAGTGTGTCTTTGCCCCAGTGCCACTGCACATTTGGTGGAGTACAGTTACAGATTGTAACAGAATTTCATTAACACCCAAATAAAACCACTGACTATAAAGCAAACAGTAATTCAGAGACATGCTTTTGAATGACTTCTCAGAACACGTTCCATTAATTGTGTTTTGGATTACTTCTCCCTAAACCTTGTGGACTTTTCCATAATAAAGCAAACTAAGGGAAATTTTAATGGATTTTTAGTGTGCCTCATTTGTCAGAAACAAAAATTATCTTCCATCTGTACTGCAATCTATTACCTCCAGATGCAATAACATAGAGAATAAAATTAACTGGATGTCCTGTCATGCCTTAAATAGATTAATCTAACATTTGTGTTCTTTTTTAAAAATCAGCTGCAGAAAGGTAACAAAATAAGTTTTAGCAACATCACACTAACTGACAAATCTGTTCAGTACTACTTGTACTACAGCATACTTTAAAATCATTCCTATTTAGAAACTGAGAATTGTGCATAACACAGAAAAACCTAATTAGGGATAAAGTAGAGAGGCAGGTTCACTTGGTCTTTCTTTAAAAAACAAACCAAAGACAGCAAAGAAAGAAGGACCCAGCATGGTACGTTTTCATTAATCTTGTTCATCTATCAACAAGTCCTCCCAAAATGCTGAGACTCAACAGTACTGTTTATTCAATCTTTACATATATCAATACTATGTAGGATAACTGCAATACAGGAATTCTTCTTTACCTTATTTCCCATTAGGTATCAAAAATATTGCAGTTAGCTGCTGAAAGGGCTAGAGACCAAGAGTTACAAGGAGCAGCTGAGAAACTGGGACTGTTTAGCCTGGAGAAGAGGAGGCTTGGGAGAGAACTTACTGCTCTCTGCAAATACCTGAAATGAAATTGTAGCAAGGTGGGGGCTGGGCTCTTCTCCCAGGTAACAGTGAGTAAGATGAGAGGAAATGGCCTCGTGTTGCATCAGAGGAAAAATTTCTTCACTGAAAGGGCTGTCAAGCTGCCCAGGGAAGTGGTTGAGTCATCACCCCTGAAGGAATTTAAAAGCCTTGTAGATGTGGCACTTTGGAACATGGTTTAGTGAACTTGGCAGTGCTGAGTTATGGTTGGACTCAGGTCTTTCCCAACCTAAATGACTCTATGAAGTCCAGATATGTTAAAATAAAAAGCCTCTCTACCAGCCAAAAGAGGATTACCATTTTCTCTCAGAAAAGTTCTGTGGGGTTTTTAGTTTCTATATCTATCACCACAATAACAACCGTTAAATTGTAAGGAAATCTTAGTTTTTGGGGTTTTTTTGTGGCAACACATATGAACTTTCTGTGCATGCCTGCCAAGTACTAGCAGCATATTCACCTGAATTGCTTGAAAGCATAAACCATTATTAGTGACACTGCAGCACTTGGGGGAACACAACCAGCATGAGAAATGGAATAGAAAGAAACTGAAAGGCTACAGGGAGGGTCATAGTAGAGATTTTACAGAAAAAAAATGGGTTTGGGGGAGGTTGTTTGGTGAGGGGAGTTTAGAAGAAATTACTTGACAATTTTCTGACACTGATCCTTTCAATACACAATGAGAAATAAGGTTTATTAAATACAAACAAAAAACTACAGAAGTTCTCCTAAGAAACAACTTTACAAAATCTATTTAAAGATTCCTGCTCTGTGGACTTTCCAAAAAAGCTGCCCAGATTTTCAAAGCTGTTCATCATTTCACTCAAGGGTTTTTAAATAGCATCTATAGAAATTAAACACCTCATACCCTGGCATAAATTTAGCAAACAGAACATTATGTTCACATCCTCACTGCTCCCAAGGTACCAGGGAAGGAGCTGGCCACCCACCTGCCACTGCTGCTGGAACTCTCAGCTCGATGAATGAGGCAGACACTCCAGGAGGATGCACAGATCACAAACAATACAGGATTTGTAACACAGGCCTGACCTCACAAACAGTACTTTTGAAATAAAACTGGCACAACTCAGCTCATATAGAAACTTCTAAAATGAAATTGTGGTTGCTATCGTGCATAACTTTTAAATTCATGAACATGTACAATACCTGGAGAAGGCTTTCTATGGCATGGAAGCCACGGATTAAATTCAAAGCCCCACATAACAGACTAAGCACAAATGAGACAATCCCTGGCAAAGTCACAGGTTCCAGACGTTGGTGAGGAGCTGCAAAGCAGATCAAAAGAAGATATCAAAGGTCAGAGCAATGCCTTCAGAAATTCAATAAAATAATAATCTCATTTGTCAGTGGTTTCTAGCTCAAGAGATCGCTGAAGCAAACCAAAAAATGTCATTTCTGTTTTCTAAAAAGACAAAACATGGTAAATGTTTCAGCACAAGGTTTAGCAAAAAGTAAATTTTCCTCCAGTTCACATATGTAATTGTCTTGTTATATTTAGTCTTTATCTCAATAGGTTCCATTTATTCAGTATGTTAGTCATGGCTGCTCAAACGTGCCAGAAAATCAAAAGTAAAAGATGCACTTGCTACTGAAATCTGCCCATAACCAGTAAACAGCTAATAAGTCATGTGCCTAAGAGCTTCTCTCACAACCTCCACTCTTCTTTAGCACCAATGCATTAGTGAGATATTGAGACTGATTTAGCTTGTTTGCTGAACAGAACACTGAGGCAAAGCTATCACAGCTCCTTAGAAACACAGTGTGTGCTACCAAAGACACACATGAAGGGACAGCTCTGAAACTCAGCTGGCATCTGTGCCACAATCTTAGATGGACTTCCAGATTGTGCTTAGCATCTTACATGTAACACACATTAAAATGAAACCACTTCCTTTCCACGCACACCCGCTCCTTCAAGCTTATCCAGGGTCACAAGTATGTAACAGTTATGTATGTTCCTCATTACTGTCCCTTTCCACAATGAATAACAGAAAGCAAATGTGAAAAAACAATGCAAAACTCTTAACAGTCTGGGCAACACTGGGACAATAATGGGACTACTGAGCTGTACTCCAATCATTCTGTTCAAATCAACCAAGTGTAAAGATGTGAACAATGAGGTTAATGAACTGTAACATTAATAGAGAGGGGGTGTCAATCCCAGTTGTTTGTATTGCACAGACCCAAGAAAAAGGTTTTTCAAACAGTTTATGAAGTTACAGAACCTAAAAAAGCCCCAACAAAAGCTATTTCACATTGATAAGCAGGCAGGGCTGTCTAATTAAGAGTGTACAATAAAACAAAAATCTACAGGATGAGTTCAGTTAATTAATTTGTGCTGAATTTAATAGTGTATAATCAGTTGGGGTGTTTTTTTTAAACAAAATATAACCCATGTTTAACTGAGAGAGCTCAGTGCTTTTCTAACAGCAGAGCACATTACTCCCAGCAATCACTCAGTTAAGGTTAGAAATGCTAGATGTGCTATTTGCATACCAAGCCACTCTTTTTCAATGACTCCCAAATGGTTATTTTGTTTTGGGTTTTTTTTAATCATCTCATCTAGAGAGTGGAAAAAAGCTGAGGGTGTATATGACTGTTCTTAGCCAATAGCAATTCCATTCCATTAACTGGTGGATAAAATTAGTTCACTGCTCTCCACTTGCAGCCCTCCAGAAAATCTCCTTTTCCCCACGTATTGGGTAACTTAAAATCATTGTGTGCTAAAACAGCACTTAAAACACCTCTTTGAGAACCATGGGGGAAGAAGTAAAGAGTGTGGTCAGCTAAATCAACAAAGTCTATGAAGGTTCATAAAATAGTAACTTCTCTCTTGTTAAAATACTAAAAAAAATATATAAAGGACATTATGTACCATTAATAATGTCATTAAACTCTCCAGAGTGTAACAAATTTAATGTTACTATCGAAGCAACAAGACTCATTTATACACAAAAAGATGAAGGCAAAACCAAAGAATAAAGAAGAAATGTCAGAGAAGGCAGGGTAAAGGGCAACTGACTTCAAATTGGTACATCCATCAACCTTAGATATATGATTAAGTGCCATATCAAAAATTATCAGTTCAAATAAAGCACAAATTCTGAATTTAATGTTGATTTGACATTTACATAAAAAATCAGGTAATTTACATGGCATGAGAAACTACATTACTTGTAAGAAAGTTTATTTAAAACTAAAATGTAAAAAAAAAAACAAACCAAAAGCATGGAGTACACTATCAAGCAAAAATTAACTTTGATCTGACAACTGTTTCTTCACTGAAAAAAAGCTCAGAAAACAGTAATTTCATCCTAACCTGAAACATCACACATCAGCATGCTGTGACCTTATTTCTAATGCCTGCCAACACCTACGTGTACCTTTGCAGGAAGATTGCATCCATAATCTGCACACTTTATGCTTCCCACATGCAGAATTCCCCCTGTTCCTCACTGCACAGCTCTCAGAGGGAGAAGGCTGCTCCTGCAGGCAGGGCCAGCACAGCAGGGCTGGATTCCCACCCTGGCTACACACCCAGTTCAGTGGGAGCAAGCGAGAGCCACCGGCTCCCCCACGGCCCAGGCCAAGGCCTCCAACTCTGCCCTTCTGCACAACAAAACAGGATCTGCACCCACCTAACTTCCCACCCCTGGGTGCCCTCCAACTTCATTTAACACAGCTCACTCCACTAAGTCCTACTTTTTAACAGTACAGCATATTCAGGAAATTCCACCAGGCAAAACATCTTTTTGTGAGAATCTTTTTGCTCTGTCCTTAGAGCAAAGGAGAAACTTGGAAGTCCAGCCAAGTGAGTGGGCAGCAAACATCCAGAGAAAGTTCTTTTCAAGGGTGGAGAGAAGTGATGAATGTAAAGAACTACAAAACCATTAGCAGACTTTCTAAAAAAGACACTGTTATTCAATAGCATCTAAAATGTGAAGAGCTGAAGAAGCAGCAAAGTGCCAGCTTCTCATAATGTACAGCCCTTTGATGGTGAGTTTCTCCAGCAACTCAGGGAAGGAAGTGGATAACTGAACAGAGATCTATGGAATTCAGAGGAAGAACAAAGTTAAAAGCAAAAGAGAAACAGAAGAAAAATTACATGGAAAGAAAAGAGGACAACAGAATTTCTTCTCTAAGAAGTTGTGGAGAGGTAAGTAAAAAAAACAGACAATACAGGCAATCACCTGCCAATTATTGTTGAATTTTCTTTTTTACTTAAAAGGGAAATGGTCCCTATGTTTTTTAATTTAGGTCTATATAACCTTCCAACACACTTATTCAAAAAAAAAGTTATAAAAATCACATTTCCCACTACATGGACAACTTTTAAAAAACAGCCAATTTTGACACAGACTGAATTCTCTCATGCTTATTGCTTTTTCTTTTTCCAGCTGCAGGAAGTTCAAATCTAGACAATTTTCAGAGCTAATCAGCTCCCTGTCTGCCACCATAACCCTTTCCACAAAGCAGGATTACGTAAGACATTAAGAGTAAACAACAATATAGGAATCAAAAGTAGCAAAGGAGTGGTATCACAGCATTACATACCTTTAAAAAGAGCCCACACATGTTAAAAGATGACAAAGGTATGTACAGTGCTGCTTAGACAATTCCACCCTTTAAAACAATTTAAACACCTTCACACTTTTCCTTTAACCATCTTCCTGACTCTAACTCCAATACTGTTAAATTGCAAATACAGAGATTGTAAGCTATTTCTACACTGCCTCATAGCACCTGGATTCTCAGAATCAGGGCCCCAGATACAAACAGGGCACCCTACTGGTTTTGTTTGGTTTTCATCTTCCATAGAAAGCAGTTTTCAATCTTCTAGAGTAATCCTCATGAGTAAGTACATAATAAGGATAATATACTGGCAAAGAGATCCCATTTACGTATACATATACATAAACTGCACAAAATCACATTTATTACAACATTGTAGGAGGTGTTTAGATTTATGATTGCAATTCTATGATTTATGATTGCACCCTGACACTGTAAAGTGAACAGCATCAGTGTGAGCCTGCTCAGGATAATTTATAGACAGCAGTACTTCTGGGAAAAAAAAGGAAAATATATTAACTAATTAAAATCAACACTTCCTTCCATTCTATTTATGATTTTGGTTCACTAAACTTGGAGGACTGAAATCAGATGGTGTCATTTTCACATGTGGAGCCCATGTATCAGCACAAGGATTTGGCATTTTGTTTCTGTCCTGCTGGGAAACATCTGAAGATGGGCCTCAAACCCATTCAGAGGATTCACTGAATAGCACAAACCTTTAACCCAGCTCAACCCCACAATTCCACATTTAACTCCTACATGAAGTAAATTAAAGTTTAAAAAAATTAATGACTACTTAAATAAATTTGGCAGCTTTATACAAAATGGCAATTCTTAACGTTGTACATAAGGCACTCATTTTAGAGAGTGCATCTCTAGCCAGCACAGCTCTCTGGATTTTCACCATGGCAAAGGCTTCCTAAGGAGATGCTTCTCCCTCCAGCTGCTCTGATTCCTGACACTGCTCTCAGCTTATGTCAACACTGACTCTTACTGGGCAGAAATACCAAAACTTCTCAGAAATCCTAAAAGGTTAAAAAAAAAAAAAAAAAAAAATCTTCTTGTTAAGTGCTCATCTTCATTAACAGGGCTTTTTCCCTTCTATAAAGCAGTCTAATGGACAGAGCCATTTCTTCCTCTGAAGGTAAGCATTTGGAGCAAGAGACAAAGCAGACATCTGAGCTAAAATACACATAAGGTCCTATCAGCTTTATGTTTTAGAAACATGAAAAGTAGCTTTTTTAAAAAGAAAAAAATTGAATTTTACTGCATCTGTCTCATTTAAGGATACAACACAAGTCTGGAACTTACCTGCAGATATCTTACCAGTACCCTTATACTCCCCCACAGGTACATGAGAAAAGCCATTGGCTGAACCAAGCTCTGACACTGAAATTTGATACGGTGGCCTCAGTTTGATTTCAGTCTGCATATCAGCAAGATTCATCTTTGTTGACAAAGAACGTGTGTTGTTGTATCTCTGTTTGGTCCTCTGAATGAAATTATCTGTGCAAAATTTAAAATAAAAATGGACTTTGTTAATTACAAAATCCAAGACCATGCAGCTTTTCAGTTCACAAACTGAAATATATGGCTTGAAACATTTGTATTTATCTTGGATTTTTAACATTATTTCTGTTTTGTGCCTAATACATCATGGGTTATTTAATTTTGCAGTTAAAAAAAATTAAGCTCTAAAAATCTAATTATGTAATAACTGAATAAAATAATGACTTTTCATTGCATGAGACTGAATGCATTTCTAATACAATGGATTTACTGCACTTATTCTAGCTTTTCTGTTAGTTTAGTAAATATCCTTATGAAAAAAATACGTTGTGAAAGAAAAAAAGTGTTCATAAGAAATCTTCACAAGGAGGACAGTAATGTCATACAGAAATTGTCATTAACTGACTGAATTATAGACAGGAATTAACCAACTGGAGTATCTTCCCCCGTGTTTCTAAAACTGCAGTTCTCTTTGCTCTAATGTGTTTCATAAGAATATCTAATTACAGTAATTTCTAATACATAGTATTAAAGCAACATAAATTAATGGAATTCGTAACAGCTGTTATCTGATATATATGAGTTGCATTTGGAGTCTGAAGATTAAATGCTCCACTACATCATAAGAGAAGTAAAAATTTCTCCCTTTCATACACTGAACAAGAGGTAGCACAGCTAACATGAAGCTGCCATCTTTTCCTTGAGAAATTTATGAAGCTCAATGACTTCACAGGTCTTATAAGTATTTCAACAGGTATGAAGTCAAACAATTCCTGGTATCACTACCAGAAGATGAATTCCAGAGTTGCTCACACAAGGCTTAAACCAAAACCTACTGGAATGAACAGAAGTAACTTTGGATAAAACTCCAGTAGCCTAATTTAATGCCCCCAGAAGTATTTCTTTATTGACTCTAACAGCAGTTAAATCAGATTCTAAATCTACCTGAAACAGAGCTATAAATTGCTTTGGACATTTTTTGTGGGCATTAAGTTGTATCTATTTAAATTCTCATTTGTCTTAGTATGAGAATGAAGGGGGAGAAAGTCAGATCCTTACCAAACTCTATAAAACAGTATGGTCTGATAGCAGTATTCGTCTTCATCATATTGTAGGTAGTGATGAACTCCTTCTGAAGCTCATCCAGGAAACAGAAAGCCAGGACATTGGGATAATTTTCAGTGCACAACATCATATAGCTTACTCCCAGAGAACTTATAAAGCTACAATTGAGAAAACATATTCAAAATCTCAAACTTAAATTCAATGAATTAAGTGCTTTTCTAGTCTGATCCCATATTATGTGACCAAAAAACAAAAACTTATCTGGGTAAGCAAAGGAATAAATGTTTACTGAAAAGCCCAACAGTATTCTACAAGAAAAACAAGTTACTTTTAGGCAATGTTTTACTTGAACCCCACATTGTACAATCATATGAGAAGCTGTTTTACATGAATGTGTATGCAGGTATCATATGTGTGTGTGTGCACACATATACACACACTTGTGAAACAGAAAATAACAAAGCTTTTAGCATGCAGAAACACAGCAGGTTCATCTCATAACAGCTTTTCACTCATCTCAAATGTACAATATGGGATCTGGTGCAGCCCAAAAATGTAAAACCTTATCTTCAGATTCGGGGGAGGGCTGTTGGCTCTTTCTAGAGCATGAGAAGAAAAAACTGTTCTGTAGAGTTAATTAATTAATAATTCTCCAAAGATAGTTGCAAGGACAACCAGAGATGGCAAATATGAAATCAGAAAAGGACAGTTTGCAACATACATATTCTGTTGTGTTTAGGCAATTCATTAATGTTTAGGTTTTCACGATAACATTCAAATTTCTTTAAAATCTTGCTGGATAACTTACAGTATTAAAAGTAATCAAAGACAAAAGCAGTAAAATCTACCCTGATTAAGCCTTATAGCTTATTCTTAAAAGTTTGTTTTAAGCTAATCAGTTTACAGGCCAACTGCAGTTAGCCTGTAAAAAAAAGAAAATACTGAAACAATTTAGTCCATCCTGGGCTTTAATCCAAGAAATGCTGGAAACTCACATATACCTATGGGAGATGGAGAGGTCTTAGCACTTTCTAGGATCATTCAGGTGGCACATGTTCCACTACTGTAACTTCTACATGGTTAACTAGGGGCTAAGATGAAGTTACTCACTTCATTTAAAATATCTAAATTAGAAGCAGAATTTAGGTCAGTTTAAGTGCAAGTGAACTATAAACAATAAAGAATTTCTTCTAAATATCTAATCCAAACCTACCCTTTCATTCAGTGTAAAGCCACTCTTCCCATGATGTTGTCCTATGACTTTGTGCAATTATAAAGGAGCTTCCATGAAAGTCTGAATAGGTTCAAATCTTTCTACAATTGCTCAGATTTCAAATTTCTGATATATAAATAGTGCCAAGAATTAATCTCAGTTTGATTAAGCATTCTAATGTGCACAGTTAACTTTTTCACTTACAGAGAGACACAACCTAGGATGTTGCAAATACTTAAATGAGATGCCTTACTTTATATTATATTGTCCAGTTTTCAGAGTACATCTATCAGGAAGCTGAGAAAGTTTTTTTGAGAGCATTTTAAAATATTTTCTACATTCTTGCATTCCCGTGCTCTGTTCATAATCAGTAGATGCAGAAAGTGGGAGTCCATCCCTCACACGGACCACAGAGGCAGATAAAATCATAGACATTGCCAACAGAGTTAACAACAGCCTGCAACAAAACACAAATCAGGAGCAATCAGAATTAAGGTAAAAGCACAGACAACAGAGACAACTGTGATGAATCAAACTTCTCAAACTGTACAGTGGGTTCAGGCCTCAACTGGGGCACAGTTAGGATTTCCAACTGTAACTCACACTAGAGTCTTAATTGAACAGGATCTCCTAATCTACACAAGCCACAAAACAGTTCTTCAAACCTTACATTAAATCAAAACATTCAAAAGTTTAGCAAGACAAGTATTAAAAGGATTACTTATCTGCTAAGCATCAGTACACAAATTTGTTCTCCTCCAAGTGGGCGAACTGCTAGAATTTATATGAAGCCAAAAGCAAACACTTCCTCAGCTCTTAACACTGCTCTGCAGACTCCTACCATATACTACACCTAGCACTTCAGACACTATGAAAAAATATTTTTGCCTCCCTCAGATGATGCTACTCAAGTTCCATACAGTCACAAACTGCAAGGGGAAACATATTTCTGGATACAGCTGAAATATGCTTTTGTGTGTGATACTGACATGTTTACAGCACCTTTCAAACTATGACGTGAAGGGTGCTTTACAAGCCCCAGCAGCTGAATGACTGCATTCTCACAAGTCAGAAATCCAAATCTTCCCCAAAAAGACACTACCTCCTCACAAAAGAGAGGAAATAGCTATTTTTACCTGAACTCCCATCTTCTCTATTTCCCACTCCCCAAAGATTATATATCCATTAGGAAACTTAATGAATAATCAACAATATTCAGGCTTTTCAAGGTTATTTACTCCTCAGAGAGAAAGAGGCATATCATAACGTAAGCACTAAAAATGTGTTGTCATTTTCAGTTTAGTAAATTCAGCTTCATCAGCAGTCAAACTTCAAACTCCTCTGAGATCCATCACATTAGCTGAATAAATTCCAAATGAATACCCTCATATTTGACTTGTACAGCACATCAGACTCTCCCCAAAGCTGTAACTGTTGACTGCAGTCTGCTGAACACCCTGGGGCTTTTATCAGGTGCCTTGGTTATTTCAGCACTTCACTGGAGAATTCCCTCCTGAACAAAGTGCTTCCATCAGCTGGACACAAAACCAGAAAACAACCCCAACTCCAGGACTTTCTCTAGATCAGCCTGCTGGCATGAAGCATGCAAGCAACTAAACCCACACTTCTAGAAACTTTTACCTATCCCCAACTTCATGGCCATATTGCCAGAAGGACAATTCACATGGAATGCACACAGCTCATTCTCTTAACTATGCTGCTGACCAATAACCAAGGAGTGAACCAAGCAGCTCAAGAGCATGACAAAATTGCAGAGGAGCTTGAAACTGTAATGGTTCTCTGCCAATAACCATCTCTACCACTCAGAACTCGATCCTGACAGGGACTTTTGGGAGCTGCATCAATATAAACAAGAGCAGTGATGCCATGGCACAGTTTAAATACCTCTTCATTAACTTATTGCACAAAATGTAATTGCATGGATGTGCATTTCCCCTGATGAAACAAATAACTTACTTAGCACCTAACATGAAGAAAGGAACGCAGCTCCATGTCCTGTTTCAGGAAAAGGCAGGGAATGGGACTGCTCTGCAGGAGAAACCCAGAATCCTGCAGCCAGCTCTCGGGAGAAAAGATATTCTGTTCACTTTGTAAATTATCTCGATGGTTAAAGTTCATGTTGAGCTATCTGATGAGATAAGAACAAACAAAAAAAGTTAATAAATACATTTAGTGGGTAACAATGCACTTCAGCTCTGTTTTGTGAGGTCTTACATATTGAAAAGGCCTGAAAAGAGCTAAGGGAGATTAGTCAAAAGATCATCAAAGAAAAAGAAAACTAGGATAATAGAGATATTAAAATGTTTCTGTGTTCTTTAAGTGAAGTTAGGAAGTCCCATCACTTGAGGCATTAAAAATGGGAAAACATGCTATCCATCTGCACAGCACAGGAGCAACTCAGGTTTACACAACCTTTGATTCTGAACCCCATCATTCCCCTCATCAACTGCGTTTCAATAATTCATCATCTCCTCTGCTCGAGCACTTCAGGAACAAAACACAGCACAACCACAGCTCTATTTCCAAAGCATTAAGATTTTCAATGTTCAATCTCATCATAGTTGCTTTGCTCCTACAACTGAGAACAAAGAACACAAATACCACTAACAGCAGCATGAACACACAGACAACAGACAAAGCAAATGGTAAAGACATGTTTAGAGGTATTCTTTCAACTTTTATGTCTATCCTGTATGTAAAAAAATATTTGCATAAATCTTGAACAAAACTTTGAGACTCCTCCTTATATTCAGAGATAAACAGGCTCTATAACAGAAGACAAGCCTCTATTGGAACCTGCCAATTCTCTTAATATGCTATGAAATCAAGCAAGGTAGAAATTGTGTTGAGCTGAAGATCTCAACACCAGTTAGGTTTTGTTACCATCATCTTAAAAAGCAGTCAATGAAAATATGAGCTTTTTTCTCAGCCTCCTAACAGGCTGAATTTATCATAGAATCAGAAAGCAATCTAAAAACCAAAGCTAATAACAGAAAACTACTTTGGCTGGAAGATCATACACATGTCAAGAGAGGCATAATACACATACTGTAACAGAACATTCAAAAAAGTTTTGAACAAAGAAAAAAAGAACAAAGAAAAAAGTTTACTAAATCTACCTTATCCAGCTCTCAAAACAATATAGCTTTACACAAGGAGCCAAGTGGTAAATTTGATATGCACTTACATATTTAGAGACTGAAGAAAGATAAATATGCTTTCAGAGCTACCTCTGTTTTTTTGAAACATCTGTTCAAAGCTGCATTAAGTAATTCACCAAATCGTTACAAACTTCATACGTTTCCCTCCAGAAATTCTATATCCCTCAACCACCTGAAGATGACAAAAGACTGCACTGCCACTTCAAATGGTCTGTGAATCTCTAACAGGTGCAAGGAAATGAACAGATCAGGTTTGCTGTCTCATTCCGTGACAGAACTGTGGCATACCAAATCCAACCAGCAGCAGTTTGGCTCACAGGTATCACAGAGGGTCCAAAACATGTCACCAGCCAGTGGAACCCCTTGTCACAGGCTGCTGTCCGTGCTACAATGTCATGTGAATTTAAGAGGCAACTGGAAAAGTTCACAGACCAACTACCAGGGGGATTAAAAGCAAGTCACAACCCTTTGCTCAGAGGGATTCTGACCCCCACAGAAACACCCACAAGGAGGGTACATCACAGAAGCATCACTCGCTCCATGCTTGCACCATTCCTGTTTCCCTTGGTTAGTATTCACTTCTGCCCCATCATTGTTATTTCCCCTTCATAGCCGCCCCACAAATGAGAGAACTCATGGAAGGAGGAGCATGGAGAGAGCTGCCCACAGACAGGTAAGGGTCAGCAGGGTGGCTATTCCTCTGCTGCTGCACCTTCCCAAGAGCTGTCCAACTCCTCATGCACGTCAGCATCCACTGCTTCACAACCAGGAATCAGCACATGCGCCTGTTTCATTTCCTCCCAGGAACAAGAAACCTCAGGTGATAGAAAGCAGAACCTGTTTCACTGTACTTGTTTTTTTGAAGCCATATCAAATTATCATGTTGTTTATTTCTGTGCTATGATGGTACTTGATCCAGAAGCAGCATCTAGGAAAGTCCTAGAAACACTGAAAACAGAAACTGGAACATTTCAGCCTTTTGTAACAAATTCATCTAAGTTGTGATCTGACAGTTGTTTTAAACCTATCTGACATAGTCTGGTAACACTTTTAACAAGTGTTTGAAAGTGGCTTGTGACTTTGATTTGTTCAGGATACTTCACCTAAAAAAACTCTAGCTTTCTCAAAATTCTGAGCAGATCTAGTGTAATGGCAAGCCTACCCTCCTGCACCTGATAACCTTCAGCCAATTTAATCACAGCATTTCTTGCTGGGATGTCTGCCTCTCATAAAAACTTTCCATAAAACATAAAACTGGGAAGTGTGTGCAAGCTGCACTCCTGTCTGACACAGAATACAGATAAAACTTCTGTGCTTACTTCAAACGTGTACCTAACACTGTTGGACAATTTATTGTCCCCACTTCTGAGGGTTGTGACAGCTGCATTACACAGGAAGGAGCTTAATTTTTTCACTCTACACCATACTTCAGAAACTCGCATTACAAACTGGAGCACTACAGAAGGACACAACAAATAAAGCCACTTTGACATCACCGGATATGATAAGACAAGGGAATAATCCTAAATCACCAGCCAATATAATCCTTTCCATAAAGCCAGAGGAAAGAGACCTTAGGGGCAGAATCAAAATTCACAGATTCAATGAGGTTGGAAAAGACCTCTGAGATCTTCGAGTGCAGCCTGTGACACCACCACGTCACCAGCCACCACTGAGTGCCACGTCCAGTCTTTCCTTAACAGGTGGCTCCAGGCAAAGTGACTCCATCACCTCCCTGGGATCCCAATCCAATATAAAACCACCCCTTCTGAAGAAATTCCTCCTAACATCCAAACAATTCAGACAAACGAAGGGAGCGGAACCAGTTGCATCCCAAAGTTTGGGAGCCTGACCCTTTCACCTGGCACCTACTTACGTGGCAGCTCCGACCGGACCATCTGCAGCCGCAGCAGAAGCGCTGACTCAGTGGTCACTGACTGAGGCGGATCCGCACCGCCCCAGGACACAGAACTTCACACACCCTCCCGCGGAGCCCGGACAGCGGCGGAGACCCTAAACACAGCGGGCTCCCGCTACCGAGCGCCGCTTGCCAGGAGCCCTGAGCGGCCCTGGCTGCCTCCCGCGCCCGCCCTGCCCGCGGCAGCGGCGCTGCTGCCACCACCACCCCCCGAGACGGCTGCAGCGGCCGCGCTGCAGAGGCGCGAACGCAGCCGGCCCTGAGGCTCCGCGGCCGGGCCTGGGGCCGGCAGCGGCGGTGGGCGGGAGGGGAAGGGAGTGAGGGCGAGGCCGCGGCGCGGGCGGGGCGGGCAGGGCCGGGCGGGGGCTCCGGCCGCGGGTCCCGCCCCGCCCGCGCCCCTCACGGCGCCGGCCCCGCGCGGGGGGCGCGAGCCGTACCTGGGCAGCGGGGCGGCGGCGCGCGGCTCCCGCCGGGCATTGTGGGAGCGGACACGTCCGCGCGCGCCGCAGCGCCCCCGCGCGTTACGGCCGAGGCGCTGCGGGGCGGGGCCGCCCTGAGGACGCTCCCCGCGCCGCCGCCTCAGGGGCCCCACCGGCCCCGCTGTCAGCCCGCGGAGCTTGGCAGGCTGCCCTAGGGCTGCGGGGCGGGCCCGGGGCCGCTGCGTGCGAAGGGAACACCGCCCTTGCGTGGCTGGCATGCGACGGCCACGCTCCCGGGCCAGGCTCCCGGGCGTGGGTGTGTCTCACCGCCCGGGCGGGAGCAGCCGAGCGCCGGCAGTGCTGTCTCACACAGCCTTGTCTGAGGCTGAGTTTGTCATAGAATCAGTCAGGTTGGAAAATATCTGCGGAATCATGGGGACCCACTTATGACCCAGCACTACCCTATCAACCAGACCAGGGCACCGAGTGGACACGCAGTCTTTACTTAAACACCTCCAAGGATGGTGACTCCACCACATCCCTAGGCAGCCCAGTCTAGTGTCAAAGCACCCACTCTGTGAAGAAGTGCTTCCTAATGACCAGCCTAAACCTCCCCTGGTGCATCGTACTGTCTGTCCCCTTGTCTGTGCCCTGGGAGAAGAGCCCAACCCTCACCTGTCCCCAGCCTCCCAGGGAGCTGTGGGGAGCGGTGGGCTCAGCCCCGAGCCTCCTCTGCAGGACTATTGGCTCTGCTGTCAGCTCAGCTGAGCTTTAGGAGCTGTGCTCTTTGGGTTCTCCCGTGTAATAACTTCTGACAGCGGCTGGCTGCTGTCCACCAGGTTTAATGGATGACACAGCCCTTGGCGTGTGCCTGGCACTGTGTGGGTAACCAGGTGTGTTTGGGGTCCTCTGCTGGGGCAGCGTGCGTGGCTGCTGGCACCTGTGTGATGGGGACAGAATAGCCACCAGCAAAAGTGCACTGAGATGAGACCAGATGCTAGGTTAATCTCACTCATTTCCCAACAAATCAACTGGGCATGTTTCAACAATAAATGACAATACAAAAGTGAAAGTTTGCAAAACTCGTTAGTAACCCTAGAGTTAGGTTCCTATTTTGAAACTTTCTTTACCGATACAAGGATAATTTTTTCCCTGTACCACTCTTTGACTTCACTGGTTTTGTACCAAATCACACTGTTTTAGTCCATTGCCTCAAATCTGAAATTAAAGCAGCTTATTTCCTCGCTAACCCCTTTCAGTTTCTCCTTCCATCTGTTACTACTTCACAATCCAAGTGCCTGTAGCACAGTAGTGTTGGGATGGAGGAAACACACCTCACACTCTGGACTCTCAGGCTCTGCGGAGCTCTGCTCAGGAGCAAGGGGATCAGGAAGATGGTGCTGGAGCAAATCAATGCTCTTCAACCTCAGCTCTTCCTTCTCTAAGCAATTTTCTGTGGATACCTATGGCAACCCTGGATATCAGAGGGGCATTGCCTCACTCCCTGTTCCAGTGATCCAAGTGAGGAAAAACAATCTCTTGTGTCACCGTGATATTTCCTGAAAAATCCCTTCGCCAGGATTTCTTCTCCTGGGAAGATGAGAAGTCTCAGCTTCTCCATGTTTTGCTCCTCTGGGATGTTGTCTGGAGATTGGCTATCCAAACATGAGAATTGTTTTTAATTAATAGCCAGTCACAGCCAGCTGTGTCAGATCTCTGAGTCAGTTACGGGTTTTTGTATTCATTCTTGTTTAGCCTTCTGATGTATCCTTTCTCTTTTCTTTAGTACAACTTTAGTATATCATTTCTTATAATAAATATAATATCATATCATATATCATATCATATATTATCATAAATCAGCCTTCTGAGAACTTGGAGTCAAATTCTCATCTCTCACCTCAACCTGGGGACCTCACAACACCACACTCTTTGATCTTAGAACAGGAGTAAATTGCTATTGCTGGAGATTAATTACACCCTTTTAGCCTCCAGGCTTTCTTCTCTGTGCTTCAAGCAGAACTCAGCCAAGCCAAGGGCTCGAGCTGCCTGAGTCAAGCAAGACCACAGTAAGGGGTACAAGATTAATTGTAGCTCTGGGGCTGAGTAACAGAGGGGAAAACTGGCAAAAAGGGAAAAAAATTTTTAGAGCACACTCAAGACAGGAAAGTGGTAGAAGAAGAGGGGGGTCAGAAGATGGGGCTCCATGGTGATGTGGGAGAGAAAAGAAGGAGCAGGTGAGCAGAGGGGCCACAGCAGGAGAGGTCTCCTGCTTGGTTGAGGTAGTTTTTCTCTGAACATACAAGCTCAAGAAAAAGTGATGTCCTGGAGAGCCTTTCCTGAGCAGCCTTCTCTCAGTGACAGCTGGCTGTGGGCAGGAGCTGCCCAGGATGTGCACCACGAACACGTCCTGCTAAAGCCTCGCAAGGGATGGAGCATCTGCATGTTTGAATACACAACTTGGCATCTGCAGGTCAGTATCTTGGCCTGTCAGGAAAAAACTGTTCCCAGTCAGGCTTTTGTAGAGTGGAGCATGGGAACATCTCAATCCTGACTGACTATGCACAAGTAAAGCACGCGTTCAGATGATACATTAATCTGAATAATTTCCGGAGAGTCCTTATCCTGTATAAACAGAGTGCACAGTATTACATGCTGCTACACAGTTTAACAGCTTATGATAGCATCTACTATAATGCAGACAACTAGTGATTACTTAATTAGAGGCTGTCTAAAGGTTTGTGATAAGTGCATACATGTGTAATTTTAATTTTTCTAGTTCTTTTGAACTGTTTATCTTTCAACCCTAAAATTCTCTTAACCTTTTGTAAATGTTTTAAAGAAAAAAGATAAGCATTTTTCATTTACATAAACAGGATTTCAAGTATTGTATATACATCTATTAGTTAGGATTCCTAGAGGAAAAAAACACATTATTCTTTATTTTCAGGTGAAACTGACCCCAAGAGGTTAAAGAAATCGCACAAGGTCGCTTGAGGGAGGTGGTGGCAGAGTCAGAAGTGAGGTTACAGCTCCCAGCTCTCATGATGAACTTAAATCATATGTGTTAGTCAAGAATTTGCATGGCTAACAAGCCAGTTACACTTTAAATTGTGTCTTTTCCTTGTCCCATGGACTCCCCTAAGACACGGAAGCAGTAGAACATTGTCAGAGGGGCAGCGTGCAGTGAATGCATTAGTGAAAGCTGCAGCCAGAGATAAAACATTCATAAGAAGTAAATCCAGTCAGTGCAAAGGGAAGCCAAGTGGAGGAATGAGGTGTTTCAGAATGAGGAGGAGAGCTGAGGAGACCAAGAGGTGTGGGCAGGGTCAGAGGATGAAGGGAGGGTGATGAGGGAGTGCCTGTGGTGCCAAACCCCTCAGAAATGCCAACGAGGGGCCTCTACATGAGCAAAACAGAGAAGGCATCACTTGCTGAGTGTGTCATCAGCCAGCTGAAAGCAAAGCCCAACAGTGACTGCTCAGAGATGAGTTAGGACAGGATTTGCCTCACCAATGTTCAGTGATCTGGAAATTGCCCTCTGTGCAGAAGCTTTTTGTTGCTATTTCTCCTCAGTCACTGCAGGGAGCAGACATGTCCAGCTGCATTTATACACCTTGGCTTTGGATGACTTAAGGTAGGGAAGACAAACCCTTAGGCTCTGTACACTGGATTTAAACATGACTTTTAAATCAGGTCTCCCCAAGGAAAACACCCAGCTTGAGAAGCTGGCAGTAGTTGTGTTCATCAGTGATGGAGTCACAGGAGCAACACAAAAGTAAGGTTCTGAAAGGAACATTCAGCTTCAGGGCATTTTTTTTGCAGCAAATTAAACTATGGAATATATCAGATTACTGATCCACTTTGTAACTGTTTGTATGGGGAAAATAAAAACCTTCTCTTATTTAGACTAATTAAACCCAAAGCCTTCATATATATATTTTTTTTAACCCAAAAGGCAAAAAAACCCCTTTCTGTTTACTACACGCTTCTCATTCTACTGCTCCTTTCTCTGTACCATTTCTTTTCTTACACATTTCCTAAAGTTTGGTGCTTGAAGCTGGAGGTATTATTCAAGCTGAGGCTTTAGCTAAAAACCGGACTAACAACCTTAATATGCTTCCTGTTCCTTGGAAAGTGCTGTCAATTTCCAGGAAAAACCAGGTATGTTGAGTTAGTGGATTCAGGAGGAGTGCAGCCCAGCTGCATCACGAGGCCTTTGCACTCTGAATCAGGCTGCTGAAATCATGGCACTAGCTAAAAGCCCATGGCTTTCTAACAATTTTGCACTCTAAAAAATTGCATTTGATTTTTGAGGTTTTAGAGAAACCTGTGTCCATAATCGCAAGAGCAAGGATTATGCTCACTGGAATGAACTGTTCTTGCTAACACAGCATCAGCAGAAGTGTGAGCAAGGTCATAAAAATCATCAGCAGAATATGCAGTTTATTTCCTTGCTTCTCTTTTTTAAAAACCTCCTCTGCTGATTCAGTCTTAAGGTGCTGTGCTGGGCCCAAAAGTTTCTTTCCTGGAACACTAGTATTTAACTCTCAAGGGCTTTGCAAGACTGGAGCAACCTCATAATGTCACAGAAAGTCTCTCACTGGCAATAAATGCAGCTGTTGGAACAAAACACAGCGCTGTCCCAATGGCTCTTGTTGCAGCAGGGCCCAGTATGATCTCCTGCATAAAGAACATCCTATTTCTGAGAAGTAATCTTCACACTGCATCTCAATTAGTTTGAAAAGCAACATGTTGTTAATGTATTTGTATTTACAGGGCCATAAGCATTATGGGCTTATGGAAATAACACGAGCGAGCTTTTCTGATGATTGTGTCCCAAGCCATTCCAACAGTGATGGGCTCTCTTTGGGGCTTTTCTGCTTACTTTATTCCCTTTCTGGTAGAAGCAGCTGATCTGAAAAGCCACATGAATATACTCCTAGTACACATAATCCCTTTAGTTCCCTGCATGACTGTAATTGAACACATTGGCAGACTTTGTTTATATTTAAATATTTTCATAGAAGGGAAAGTCATTCCAAGCTGATCACTTCATGAGGCCAAAAATTTCATTAGGAGCCATTTGAACAATTACAATAAATAAAAACATCATTATTTTTCAGTACAGTTGTGCCATAAACACTGTAATTTATATGAAAATAATTCTTAGTCCCTAATGAAATTCATCTTTGTTTACGATAATCACCACAACAAATTTATTGAGTAAGAAAGAAAACACATATGGCTCTGTAATCCACAGTTAGGTTGTTCTATTTGAAATTTAATTCAGAAGGATAGAAAGGTTTCTTAGGACTGAAGGGATTATAGGTACTGTAATAGCTAATAACATTATAAGATGGAAGTGGCAGCTCACTGTAATAGAAACCCACTAAGACACAGGATAGGCAGGACTTTCTGGATTATCAAATCCAGTCCCCAGGTAGGCAGCTGGATCACATGGTCCATTTAATACATTTTGTGAGCTTCATGAAAAGCTAGGTATGATTTCATCCCTATAACTTTTATACCCTCACTATGCAGGTGGATAAAGAACACCTAATTGATAGTCTAAATTATTCATGGCCAATTTATACCTGCTTGCTCATACATGCAGATTCCTACCCTTAATATTCCCCCTACAGAAAGTAATCAAACCACATCTCACTCTTCAGCTGCTGTGCTGAACAAGCCCCCTGTGCACCCTGTCCTTTCATGAAAGGTTCTCCAGTGCTCTCTTAGCAGCCCTTTGCTGTACCCATTTCATTAAGAGCCCAGCTTTCTTTAACACAATCAGAATAATGGGGTTTATTCCAAACAAAATCTTACTAGGGTCTTATTCAAGGATGTTCATACTTCCCTTGCTTTGCTAGAAATGTGTCTCCTACTGCATTTTAGAGTTTCAGTTGCCTTTTCCATGTCCATGCTGCACTGAAACATGAAATCTTTCAGTATCATTGGATGTTTCCTGCAGAATTTTGTCTGCTGCTACCTCCCTTACTACTTCTGTGGCCTTGCTCTTCAAGGATATTCAGCTCTTGCTGTGTGATATTCTGAACTTTCTCTACACTGATGATACCTCCTAAATTGGTGACTTCAATGTATTTTTATGATCAGACACCTCTGTTTTCCAAATAGGTCACTGATGAAAATAATACCCATCAGTCTTAAACACTTACAGTTTAGGAGCTCTGAATAATTTCCTTTCAATACAGTTCAGCTTCTCATCTTCCAACACCATGTATGCCTTGCAGTTCCTCAATAAATCTCAGACTTCTCCATGCAGGAATATAAATTTATACACAGCTCCTCATTGGCTATTTTATTCAGGTCCAGACAGCCACATTTCCCTCTTTGTCTAGCTAATGAATTACTCTATCAAAGAAACCTATTGAATTAGTTTGATATTATCTAGCCTTGGTAAATACCCCTTCTATTTTATTCTGTTTTCCAGTGACTGTCATGACTTGTACAATTCTCTCCTCCCACATTATTTCCAAAAGCCTGACATAAAATATTGCTGTACACAAAACAAAATATATTGTGATTTTTCAGTGAAAAATCCATGTTTTATTTGTCTATGTATAGATTAGTAATTTACAGCAATATACAATTTTGACTAGCAGGTAGTGTTGAGCAGCAGTTATAGATTGGTTGGCTCTATATTTGCAGCAGAAATGTATATGCATCCTTTTTTATTCTAAATAGGGTTAGTATCACTTTTTAAAAGAATTGGAATACAAATTTGGCAGGCTGGTCCAACTGAGACACAGCCCCACATGCAACAGGGTTTTTTCCTGAACAGCTTTATAGTTAACTGATACATGTTGCAGAAAATCAGAAGACAACAGGTACAGTGACTTGTATGGTGGTCACAGGCATTGGGTGTGGCAGAAATACAGGTTTTGAAGAGACAGAGAAGAGTTGTGGAGGATTTGGCTGAGAAGTGCTGGATGATTGTTACAGATAGAGATAAATTGCACAGAGTGTTGTTTTCTTTGTGCTTAATTTTGCTTAATTTTAGTTATGTTGTGGGCAATACACAAATGGAAAGAAGAGCTAGTAAGAAAGGAAACCAAGACTTGAATTTCAAGTCCACTGCTGACCCACAGACTTTGTGTGTCCTTGGGCAAAATGCTTTGTTGGGGTTTTTTTCTGTCTCACTGCCTCATCTGTAAAACAGAGATAACACTACTTCTTTTTTCCCAACCTGACTATTTACATAATAAAAGCCTTTCCATGCATGACAGACTCTTATATATTTGTACAGCATCTAGAATAATGAGGACTTGAATCTAGGGACTACAACACAAACAATACACAACAATTAGGATTATACATCCATCCAAAATATACCTAATGCACCTCATACTACAGTACCTTGCCAGAGAGACATGACTTTATTCCATGGTGAATTCTGTTTCTTTGATTTCTGCAGTGTCTCCTCTTGTGCTGCTCTTTTGCCTAAGAAAAGCTTTGGCAGAGGGTTAAGTTTAGGGTAACCAGTGACAATGGTTTTGTGGTGTACTGCAGGTGGAAGGCATGATGGACTCCAGAGCCCAGAGGGAATTGCATGGAACTGGCAGCATTGAGCAGCATCTCTGCATTTCTGCAGCAGCTGTCCTGTGGCCCCATTCATCTCCCACTGAAGCAGGGAAAATCTGCCTTAAAGGATGCTTGTCCCTCTGTAAAAAGGGAAAAGAAAGAGCCTCTCATCCATATTGCCTCTGGGGAGGACTGTGCACCCACTGCAGGTGAGACCAACACAGAGCTCTCTTCTTGGTAAGCAAACCCTAACACCCTTGGAGAGTTCTCAGGACATTTGGGGATGCAGTAGGAAATGTTGGATGTGCTCATCCTGTTCCATGCTTGTGGGGTGGGGTACAGTAATAAGCATTTATCACCATCAACCTGGTGGCTGCAGGATCAGAGATCCATTACTGCGCTTCACATTTTCCTAGGAAATGTTCTCTGAAGAGTTTATGCTCAGCCTGGAGAAAGACAGCTTCCCACGCCAGAACTTTGGGAAGTGGGAAGCTTTTTCCCCCCAGCCTGTATGCCCAGAAGGTAATGCCAAAATATGTTGGAGGTCAGGCTGGGTTCACACTGTGATTTTTCTTCATGCTGAGAGAAAATAAAACAGAGGGTGCTTGGCTGCCCTGAGCTGGTGTGTCCAGGCCCTGAGGCTGGGCTGGCTCTGCAGCTACTTGGCTTGGAGAGGAGGAAAAACATGCATAAATTAGGAGCTCTTAAGGCCAGTTTCCTTCTTTGGTCCCAGAATAACTGGCCGAGGGCATTTGTATTGCAGCAGCAGACCAGCCCCTCCCTGCTGACAGGTGACACTCTTCAGTGCTGGCAGATGCACCATGACATTAATTACACTGTGCAGCACTGCCCTGGTTAAAAAGCATGGATGTTAAAAAAAAACTAACTTCATCCCTCTCCTTTTCTTCATGAGATTTTTACAAACAAAAAACCTCAAGAGTAGTGATGGCAACTGCATTATTAATAATACATAGTTGTAAGTGATTAGTTTGGTTTGCTGTCCTGCACAAGGAAGATGATATTGTACTGTGACTATTGTCTTCTGGGAACTCAGGCTGGATACCAGATGTCTGTTACAAATGTTGGGCACCAAATTAAACACCCACACATCCTGAAAGGACCAGCAACACGACACGAAGAATTATTCATTTTGCCAGCAGTAAAATGACAAAGCAGAGGAGTGACAAATGCTCTAGATAAACCCATAGCTCCAATTTAATGCATGGGATAAGGACCTCTTTTTCCAGATAAAGACTCCCAACTCTTGCAGTTTCTTACTTCTCCATAATTTAGCTGTGCACATATTTGGCATTTAGAGTGTGACGGATTTACACATTTGCTATCAAATGAGCTGCAAGAGCTAATCAGCTCGCACAGAATTGCACATATTAATGAAGAAGGCTCTTCTGCATGCCTGCGATGTAGACACCCACTTAACTGGGGCACCAGAGACTAATTTGAAAAGATTTTGTTCACGTAGCTCTTTTCCTATGATGAATGCTTGCAGGGAATCATGCTGTAGAGAGGGAGCAAGCAGTATCTGCAGAATCTGGCTAAATGGTTCTCATTACTGAGTGATGGAAGAGCAATAGGAAAGATAATTTATTAGTGGCTCAAAGCTAATGAGAATAATTAGCACTATTATGCTTTCTAAGCAAACACAGAATAACTGTTCCTTAAGGAGCACTGCCTCCCTGCAGCAGTGCCGAGTGCTCTGGGCAGGAGGACGTGACTTCCAGGAGCAGGAATCTTACCAACCAAGGACCAGGGCAGCTGTGTGGAAACACCCAGACATCCTATGGGCCTGCATTAGAGCTGTGATTTCCTAAATTTTGGGCTAACAGACCATCTTTTTTTCTATCTCAAAACCAACTGCACTGGGCTGATGAATAGAGTTTACACTTCAGCTTAACTCCTCGGAAACCAGAGGTTGGAAATTGCTGCCTTGGATACTGAGATTTTTTTGCAATATTGCATCACACAGTGCCTTCCAAAACTTTGCAAAAGCCAAGCCAGTCAACAATGCTTTGCAGGGAATATTTCAGCAGAAATGGTCAGTCCCCAGGAATCCTGGCTGCCAGCAGAAAAAATGGCATTTGGCTTCATTTCCTTTTTAGATACCCAAGTATCCTCCTTCTCCACTCTGTAAATAAAAGCAGGATGTGCAGAGAAAACACAGCATCTTCTCATGACCAGTCAAAGAAACTAATGGAAAAAATTCTGGTTTCCAATCAGTTCCAGCACAGAGCAGTAATGTACACAACCGGATTAGCCAAAGGGCTGCACTCCTGTGGTTCCTGCAGAGCCATGGAACGCTCAGGGATGCTGGGCTGCCAAAGGCAAAGGAAATGCCAGCGTTTGGCTACAGTGCTCAACACCTGCTGATAAGAGCTGATTTCCACCCCCACCTCTCAGTTTTCAGAATTTACTCCTGCAATCTCAGTGTTCCATTACGGAGCCAATCACACTAAAGTAAGCTATTAAATTAAAACAAGGTGCACGTGGGCAGCAGTCCCCACTCCCCCGAGTGTGAGTGTTGTTTGGAGCAAATAGCTTGTTTAATAGTTTGTAAAATGCAGTTGGCAGGGGTTCAGTGTTATTCTCGGAAATCCATGTCGGCAACATTTCTTTCTTGTAATATAGCACTATCAGGAATACGAAGAGTGATTCTGATTTTTATTTTTATTTTTTAAAAGGCAAACAGACAAAACATCTGTAGGCTACGTCACCAAGTCTTGACTTTTCTTTTGAAAAGCACTTCGCCTCTAAAATCAAAATCACCCATAAAGCAATTCCACCTGAAAGAAGACACTCTGAAGCATTCTCTTAGAGCTTACTCATGATGGGAGTTTTATCTGCTTTTTTACTCCCAAATTAAATGCTGCAAGAACATAGACCTTACCTCTCTTATCTTTTTTCACCAGTAATATCAATCTATCTTTGCAGATGCCTATCAGAAGGATTTTAAGTTAGCAAGATTTGGGGATTTAATTTGGTCTGAGTGGGAGTTTAGAAAAACTCCCAAGGCTTTTTCACCCAACTGCAACTATTTAGGAGGAGCTTGGGGGTCAACATCACTGTCAGATCCAAAATGCAATTTTACATGGGGAGGAAAGAGGAAATGGAGATTTGTTAGGCTGCTTTTCTTGACTCAGATTGGAAAGCAAGTCTCTTCCAATCTCTCTTGGAGGAGTTGCTCTGGTTTGAACAAGTAAGGACACAGTTACTGGGTCAGAGATAGACGGATTACAACAAAGCCAAATCACCCTCTGAGGTTGCAGGGGCTAGGAGAGAAGCTTATGCTCATCTTGGGACTCCCAACTTGTGTTTGCCATATTCCAGAGCATTCACTCTCTTGGGAACTTTTCCCTCCTTTTCCCTCCTTTTGATGGATGAAACAAATCCAGCATCTCAGGCTCTTTCATTAGATGGGAAAACCATTTCCTCCCCAGCTTCAAGTGTGCACAAAATGCTTGGCCCTGCTGCCCTTCATCTCTTGGTCCAGCCACACAGCAGGACTAACACAGCCCTGTGGGCTATTTATATCTTGTTTAAGCCAACACTGGGGAACAAAATGATGCACAATCCTGGCACAGCCTCTCTGCTGTGTACACGTTTTACCCTTCCTCGACAAGATTTAATCTGCTTAGGGTTAACTATGTAGCGGATGTCCAAGACCTTTGAATCACACCTTAAAAAGACTGAAAGATCAAGCCCATAATTGCAAGAGCAGAATCTCTGATTCACTGCAAACCATTTGTTATCAGCAATTAAGTTTCTTGCTGATAAATGATTCACGACTTGAAAGCCCAGATTACTCACTTTTAACCACGGCAGAAATTCCTGTGTGATTATGAACGCCTGGGCTACGCATCTACTGCGAGAGGCTGGGGAGTCTGAATGTGTGAAATGACCAACCATTTAAATACAGAAAGCAGAACTCTTACATATACTTCTCATTCACAGTTTGTAAAAAATAACATATTTCAATTTCAACGTGACTGATGTGAATATAAACATAAACTGACTTCACTAGCACTTTAAACACCATTTTTTGCTTTACTGGAGGCAACAGAGGTAAAACAGTGTGACTGATATCCAGACCTGGCCTACTAATTAAAAAGGCTTGAAAGCAAAACTCTGAATTCCTTGTACACTCTAGTTCACAGTAACTAAGGCCTTTGTCAGCCATTTGATGTAATCCTGTATGGTGTTCAAAACTGTATTTTTCAAAAACCATTCAGACCATAAACCAGATGAGTCATGACCCTGTAACAGAAGGTAAATTATTCTCAAATATTTTATATTTGTGCATTAATACATGCACAACACATTTTTTCTTTTGCCAAGAAAAAATGAATGCCCAAGCCCAAGAAGCAACTGACAAAAGACTGAAGGGAAAAATGGGAATTCCTAATTTTATTATGGTGTAACCAGCTGTAAGGAATTACTGGTCTGAAGCACAGTGTGCAATTGTCTTATCCTAAACATTTACTAAAGCCTATAATTCAGAATGATCCTGACTAGTGAAGTCACCATTGGCAAGCTATCATTTTTTTCTTTCTTATTTTTGAAAAAGTCTACATTTCTCACCAATTAGCACAAACATAGGCACAGCCACAGAAATGCTCAGCATTTTCTGGAGGCTGTATTTCGTTAGTGCCTGCTGCTTTGACTCTGAGATCAAAAGGGGCAGCAAGTTCTGGACTGGTCATATTTAATAGTCTACTAAAAGCAGAAGAATTCCTGTTTGAGATCAAATGGCATCAATATGTATTGTTTCCTAAATGCAGAGTGGAGTGCCTGCTACTTATGTGAGGATAGCTTGAAATAAAGAATTTTCATGATCCTCTGCAAAAGTGCAATACACAACATAAGTAACAGTGCTAATTGAAAAGGAAAAAAAAGCAGAGTAAGAGTCTTCATGAATTAAGCTACTTTTACACTATGATATTATGTACTATCAGGCAGCTGATTTTTTTAGGTGAAGAGGCTCATCAGGTGCCTAATAAGAGAAGATACTTGGCACAGGTCCATGGCCATTCCAATTGAAGTTATGGTTAACAAGCTGGCCACCATACAAGGCCAATCAGGCTACTGGTATTGCACAATACTCGCTAATGGCTTCAGCAGCTTAACGGTGCCAAACGTGCAGTGCCATTAATTGGGCAAGAGAGAGAAGGAAAAAACACCCAGGGAGAAAGCAAGATGCCATTCCCCTCCTGAGCAGCCCCTCAGCACAGCCTGCAGACCCCAACTAGAAGAAAACGAGACGGGCAGAATGGGGAGCAAGAGGAACATTTCAGACCCAGGTCACAGCTCTCTGATAGGAGAAGAGTCTCACCCTCACACAGCACAGTGTGACCCTCACACAGCACAGTGTGACCCTCACACAGAACACAGTGTGACCCTCACCCAGCACACAGTGTGACCCTCACACAGGACACAGTGTGACCCTCACACAGGACACAGTGTGACCCTCACACAGCACAGTGTGACCCTCACACAGCACAGTGTG
Source organism: Zonotrichia leucophrys gambelii (assembly GCF_028769735.1). Taxonomy (NCBI): domain Eukaryota; kingdom Metazoa; phylum Chordata; class Aves; order Passeriformes; family Passerellidae; genus Zonotrichia; species Zonotrichia leucophrys. The sequence goes on along the minus strand of NC_088177.1, from coordinate 34,914,188 downwards.
ACCCTCACACAGCACACAGTGTGACCCTCACCCAGCACAGTGTGACCCTCACCCAGCACAGTGTGACCCTCACACAGCACACAGTGTGACCCTCACACAGCACAGTGTGACCCTCACACAGCACACAGTGTGACCCTCACACAGGACACAGTGTGACCCTCACACAGGACACAGTGTGACCTTCACACAGCACACAGTGTGACCCTCACACAGGACACAGTGTGACCTTCACCCAGCACACAGTGTGACCCTCACACAGCACAGTGTGACCCTCACACACCTGCAGTGCTGCCCAGCACTCCCAAGGCCATGGGCTGTTGGAACTCGTCCCACGTGCTCTGACTCCTCCTAAGCCACCACCAGCTGTGGTCACTCGCCCAGTGGGGAAGAAGCTGAACAAGGCTGATTAATGATAAAAATATTTGTCCTTTTAAAAATTTATTTTTCGTTCAAAGTGAATCACAACTTCCTGCCCCTCCCTCTCCCCTCCTGCGAAGACAGAAGTACCTCCAGATCAGCTTTTTTTTGTTTAAGCATCAAAAGTGTAACACATTTCAACTGCTGCTGATACAGGTTTTACAGTGATGACTGTCAGAGAGAGATTGTTTGTGCAACTCCTTAAGGAGCAAAAAGGAAAAATCCCTCCTACAAATGCAGATAACTTTTGGAATGTAAACAGGTAATACACACAATTACTGCATTACCAGAAGTATTATGAATTTCTCAAAACATTTGAACATAACACTTTACAACACGTATTTGATATGACCCAATAATAACTTGAAGGGAAACTGTGTACCCTATAAGAATAACTATGTACCCCTATAAGATAGTCATTCCTGCCATAACTTACAGATACATTGACAGTATTGATGCCAAAGAAGGAGGGTTTAGTCTGATTGAACCCATGCTCTGCTGATTTTTAATGTGGGGCTTAATTCACTCAATACATTTTATAAAGGTATGTAAACAGTTCTGATTTAAAGACCAGAGAGGTTTAAATGAAATTAACAGATCTGGACTGGTCAATGTTAATGTCTTCATTAACTCAGATACCTTATTTATCCCTGAGCACCTTAAAATTGTTCCCCCCAAATCTCAGTCAAGAACACATAACTATTTCACAAGAATGAAAAACTTCATTTGAATAAATCTGTGTCTTATAAATCCCATTTTCCTGCGCTGATTTAAACAAAACATAACAAAACAAACCCAAACCAAACCATGTCCCCTCCCCTTTGTTTTTTACATGTACTGCAATACCGGAACAAAAATTTCACCCTAACAAACAACATCACCTACAGACACACTACAGACTACAAAAATATTGCATAGGAGTGTCAGTGGGCATAGTCTCCCAACATGAGAGAAAATGCTAAGTTTTCTTTAAAACATTATGGCAACATTCTAATTTATTTTCCTTTTAAAAATCAAGTGGTTTCACTTTATTTCAAAATTGTACAAAATGGCCATGGCTGTTTATAAAAAAAAGTCTCTGTCTTGAGAATATGTGAAGTCTCAGGTGCATCAACAAAAGACCTGGAACCATTCACAGTGCAGCGGAAAGCTTCTTCTGAGGCAGAAACTACAATTCATCCTTCTTCTTTCCTACTCTTTCATGATCTCTTTCTCTCAGGGTTCGCATGAAAGTGGTGAATCCAGACTCCTGGTTTTGAAGGAAGAAAAATATGGGTCATATTTTTACCAACAAAGCAAAACAATGCATCAAGAACACTTTGAGCTTCCGTATCCCAGCAGAATATAAACTAAGGAGCAGTTGTTTTGTTTCTGTAGCCCACGGCAGAATAGAAGCCAGGGAGCAGGTACTGCTTCTGCACTGCCTCATCCTGCCATGCTCTGGTCCTGTGCTGCTCCACTGCAAGGGGAAAATATCCACGCACATCCCACATGTCAAACTTTGAAGAGATGGGACAGAGAGAAAAATGTCCCTAAAGCTCACAGGACAAGGTAAAATCTGTCATTAGAAGTGCCATTGATGACTTTTTGTTGAAAATACTCAAAAGACATTTTCAAGCTGTCTTTGTATGCTATTTGAGTAATTTTAAAGACAGTTACTGGATTGTTTGTTGACTATACACACATTTGCCACTCATCCTCTAATAGTTTTGATCACAATTTTTCTCCTTCTCCAAACATTCCAATGATGGAAATCCCTTTTTTTTCCCCCAAGTTACTATTAAAATTATTATAAAAAATTTCAAACTTGGTTGTCTAGATGCCAACCTCTGTATTTCAACAACTTATGATTTAAGGCTGTTGAATGCCTCCAGTTTCCTTTTCCAAGGCAAGCTGTGAACACAGCTCTCAGGCATTTCAAAAGGCTGAGATGGGTGGAGGTGTGAACACCTGTGTTGGAATACACTGTCTACTGGTACCCCAACACTGAAGTTTTCTGGGAAAGTGACACTGCTCCCACTCAATCTGACCATTTTTGCATTTAAACAATCACAGAACATAGCACTCAAAACCGGCAATGAAGAGGGAAAATACCAAAGGTAGAGAGCAACTAAGAGAAGTTAAAGACTTAAAAGAATGTTGTGGAACAACAAAACAAAATAAACCCAACCCAAGCCACAAGGCTGGTAAGCTTTTAGAAGGCTGAACAACAAAAAGCTTTTCTAAAACTATTTATTATTCTTCCACTGAAAATAAATGAAGTGACATGCTTCAGCCCTTTGTCACCTGGAGACATCTGGCAATCAGCAGCCCCCATGACAGGCTCTGTGCTAAGCACTGCCTCCAGCATTACCATGATAAGAGATAACAAACCCCAATTCAATGCTGCACAGGCAGAAGACCGTAGGGTCCCCAGAGAGGTGGAAGGGGAACAAAGCAGCCATCAGCAGAGAGACCAGGATGTTCCTCTTGGGTAATTTTTACCCAAGAAAGGGTTGGCTGCATATAGGGGATTTGTTAGTCCACTTTCCAGCATATGGATAAATATCACCCAACTCCTGTGGCCTCAGAGCACTCCTGTATTGGATATAAATTCTTTTTATCAGCCACCACAGATCCCTCCTTTTATATATAATTTCTCTAAGAACGGGTTAGAAATGCAAAAACTGCAGCTGAAATCTTACTTCAATTGTTGGCTGCTGCACCTATCTTTACTTTTGTGTAAAAAGTACTTTTAAGAAAAGATCCAGAATTGGAACTAAACACAGTATCCATAACAACGGCTGGATCAGCACCATGAAATGGTAATTACTGGAGTCCAAGTATGCTGAAGAAAACTGGGAGGCGAAGCTCCATGAAGACTTCCCCAAGATCCTGACTAACAGAGAACCTCAGAACCTGGCTTTTTAATTCATGCTTCTATATAATTTTCTGAGCTCTAACAGCAGCAATAACTTTCAGGCAAGAACCTTTTTTCAAAATCACTGCATGGCTCAAAGACCCCAAGTTTTTCTTGCAGACCCCAGGCAATCAATGGCTGCTGAGGAGTAACCTCCCTCTAGGCGGGGAGGCCCACAAATAATTGAATTGATTCCTTATTTTCAGGCACTTTACAGCCACTGAAGCCATTATGCCATTTCTGCCCCCATTTCTTGCACTCATAACATATAATTAGCTGGCCACAGCAGGACAAAAGAATGAAACTTCAGCCCAGGGGGAGATGGCACAATTTGTCTTCCCATCCTGAGTGCCAGGAGTGAATCTGATTCGGGGCAAATGAGATATTTACTTTCCTCTGGTCTCCAAAGGACAGCTTTGTCCTGGCTATAAAACCAATGGTCTGTCACCATTTGGCAGCTTGGTGGATCTGTAACACGTTTGCAGTGTCCATGCGATCCAGAACTGACAGGAGTTAAACCCTGTATTTTCTGGCACTTCTGCCAGCAGCACATGCAATAAACCCTTCCCTTTCACTCAGTCCAAATTCACTCACAGACTTCAGCTTAAAGAATAAAATATACAAAGCATATTACCAAATCTAATCCTTTTTCCTTTTCTCATGCTCCTAAAAATAGACCAAGAGTGTTCCTAATGCAGAGATGTACAGGGGTGTGGTACACTATGATTCATCCATGTAAGACAGCAACAGAGGCATGGTAAAAATTCACTCTGCAGTTTTCATTTGCAAGGCAGGACAGGCAGAGGGGGCTTTGCTCCCTGTACCAGGTGATTACTCTTGCTTTCACTTACCCCTCGATCTCCAGTATATTTTTCCACAAATTTCCCGTAGTTGTAATAGTTGAAGGTGGGGTAGCCATCGACCCCCTCCTGCTTACACAGGTCATGATTCTGTCCTTTGGCACAGTCCACTGCAGCGTAGGCGATCTGAAACACAAGAGATCACTCTGAGGCAGGAGAGAACAAAGCAAGAACCCATTTCATGGTGATGCTGCTGCAGCTTAGCCTTAGCACTGAGAGAGACCCAAGTCTTCTGCCAAACAGGCAATGGCTTCTGTAAGGGCTTAGCTGTGGAGAGACAGCAGAGGATGGTCATCACCTGGCCTGTGCATGGCAGGTTCAACTCTCAGAGCACAAATCACCTTTGCAGCCTTCCCACTGAGCTCTCTGCTAGACTCCAAACAGGAAATCCAGAGGCTGGACTAATAAAACCAAGTGCAGGCACACTGGTCACAGCTCTGTCATGCTGCAATATTTTTCCTCCACTTTTTTAAAGTGATGGATTTTAAGTGATGAACAGTGACAGTGGTTTTGGTGATGGTAATGACCTATCTAACCCATCCTCATTCCCATGGCATTGCTAATGCTTGGAAAAGTTACCAAACATGGCTGGTCACTAATGCAGCCTATTCACAGATTAATGATTTCTACTCCAAATGGCTTTTCTAAACTCCATGCAGTTCTTCCAAAGTCAGATGGAGATGGGTGAGAAGCCAGAGCATCATCTATCAAGCACTGCATGTAGAGAAAAAGGTTCCTTCCTTACAATCTCAGCCTGGGTTTGTATTTCCTTTCCGGTCTTCTTCCAGGATTGTACATATGCAGCCATTAGCAAAGTGGGCTTTAATTCCTTTTTAAACCTCTAGATGCTACTGTCACACAGACAAACCCTGAGTAGGAGGGAGCCTGCCACACTTCCAGCCTATTGACAGTGGAGCAACACCCTCAGTCCCTGCCTGCTTCCACACAGGCAGGGCGAGGAAACACAGCCTCCCAGCCCCAGAGCAGAGCTCAGAACATTCAATACTGACTCTGTGAAGTATTGAGGAGGGACTGCCCTTAACAGTTCTGATGCTGAAACAAAATGTAATTCATAGGCTTCTACTCCAAGCAACTGAGCCCTGTGCTGTGATTTCTCCCTGACTGTTCCTGTGAGCAGCAGCTGGGGCTCTGAGTGCAGGTGCTCACATAAGCTCTGCCTTCACAGCAAGCACGTTAAAATACAACCTATGTAAAGAAACCAAACAAATTAGAGGAATGACTTCTTGCAACTTTTTTGTGGGTTACAATTTGTCAAGTAACTAATTTCATAGCAGACACATCGTAATTTGAAATTTCCATTCCACAAGCCTCCTTCAAACAGCTGATCAAAATACCTTTTGCTTGCATGACTTTAGGGTTGCGGTTGAACTGTTCTTCCATAATTAAAAGATCACTTAATATTCCACAAAGTCCTCCTGTTTCATGGTGACACTGTCAAAATGGGAAAACCTGATCTCATTATCCTAGCAGTAATTAAAGAGATTGGCAAAGCCAACTTCAGTTAATTTGCTTGTTTTGTTTAGGCTTTGAAAGCCTGACAAGACGATTCTCAGTATGATCTCGCTTGGTCTGTCTTCAAGTGGAAAGTACTAGATAAAGTGAACAGTGTTCTTACTTTAAATATCTGGTTTCTGATTTTAAACATTAATAAGGCTATTACAGAACCAGGAGTCTTGAAAGCTGTTAAAAACATGTATGATCCTATTTTTCTTCTTTTTGTAAACACAAAGAATCCTGCACATTCAGGGCCAATTTAAATGAAAGATTAGGAATAATAAACTGTAGAAGAGTTTCATCTAAGTATTTCTGCCTTCCTGACCTCAGCAGCCAGCCAAAATTCAGAACTCTGTTGGCTATTTCTGTGTAAAGAAAAGCTTAGAATGGAGACAAACTTTTATTTCATGACACAGCATGAAGTAGAAAGAATACCAGAAGTCCTGATTTCCTAAAAACTAGAAGAATAAATAAAATAATCTTTTTTCACACTGTTCTAAATATCACACAGGGAGAGATTACAGCCAGAAAAAGGGGAAAGTATGCATGTGCTCATCCAGATCTTAGTAGCTGGTTTGAGACATTCAACAATTTGTTGTGACTGATGACCCATCTGTTCTCAGTGTCTTGGAGATTAAGAAAATTAGTTTTTAGTACACTGGAAGGAAGAGGGAAGAAGGAAAAGCAACTCTCTTTACCTGTACCTCTGGAAATATCTAAACTGGTACCGGCTGGAGCAGAGCGTCCAATTTAATTCACCTTCTGGCTTTTGTGAGAACGGCCCCCAGTGAGGAGAGGGAGCAGTGCAGGAATGCAATGCTACAAGCCACTGTTAACCTTGTTCAGAACATCCTCACCAGTTGCTTCAGAACAGATGACTCACGGATGTTTAAGAGGTGGCTTCTGATAGAAACACTCAGTAGCGTCCTTGAGACACAGCTCTCCTCCACAGCACACGCAAACCTAAGCTGGCCCCTCTGTGCCTCAGTTGGGCACACAGAGATCCCAGTCTGTGTGCCCACGGCAGCCACATGAGCCCTGTGTCTAATCCAACAGGTCTAACAGCACATCTGGAATAGCAGCTGGGTGATGTGCCCATGGCCTGTCCCCTCTGCAATGCTCCAAATGCAAGCTCCCACACAGCCCCACCACTGCAGCCACCATTTTGAGCCCAGCTCTTCAGAACACACAAGTTTGGTTATTTTTGCAGCCAGGGAGAGAAGAGGAACGGCGATTTTCAAAAGCCTTGTAACTCATAGAGACGTGAGCAAAATTTCATAGAGGAACATCTAATTCCCAAGGCTGTATCTGAGGCTGCATTCAATGCCTGCTGCCAACATGGCTGAGTAAGAGTACTTAGGAGAGCTTGAGTGATTACTTTAGAGTGGAAATGTTAAGGCAGCCTAAATATAGAGGTTGCTACCATCTCTGTGCACTCATTATCATAGCATCACAGTCCTAATTGTCTTGCCTGTCTCACAGCGGAAGATCAAATATAGTGCACTGAGAGAGGAGAAAAGTGATGCTGGAAAACACTTGTAGCAAAACACACTTCTGGACTGAGGACCAATTCTCATCTCCATTCCATCAACTCCAGACAGCTGAACTCTCAGACTCACCAGAATTTCAGCAAATAGCACTGATGCCCTTTGCTTCTTTCTGTTTGTTGTGAATACTGAGCTCCATTGCTGATAGAGAAGTGCTCTGTCACTCTGAATTCCTGCATGGCTCTACTGAAAGGCTGCATGTAAAAAGATGCAGAATCTGGGCTCAAGTGAGCAGTGATGCACTGTGGGGAAAGTTTCCTCTCATTCTCAACTGTCTTAGCAACAGTCAGCTTTTCTGCTTCACTGGAAAAGGAAACTGAGTCAGGAAAAATAACAACCGAAAAAATCCTCTCTCAAAATGTGGTTAAAGACTTCTGGAGAATATGATCCTCATATTCAACTACCAGCAACAAGTTACAGAGAAGTGCACTGGAGAGCACAGATTAGCAAGACCTGTATGCTCTGACCTGCAAACCCACTAAGTTTATTCAAGCAGAAACTGTAGACATATTAAGCATAAGACAACCATAGCAGGTGTCCAAAAGCCAAGACACTTGGTATCACTTCTCACAAATTCCCTCTCATCAAGAGGAAAAAACCCTCTAAAAATATGTGAGAGAAAGAAACTCTGCTAACACTGGTCTAACATTTATGAGTGTGTATATATATATATATATATGTCCATTATGGAAAAATCCAGTGTAACAGCTTTCAGAAGGCAAGATTGATTTTAGGGAGATTTTGATTGTTAGGGCTAAAATTTAATTTCTTGAGCTTTCCTCTAACCAGAGGGGAAAATCCACTGAAAAAACATTTCAGGGAGAAAAAGCTGTAAGTGCTATATCTGCAACATGCACAAAACTCCACAGGATTATGGATTCTCTGTAACCCAAAGCTCTGCTGCCTTAGATATTGACAACACATCATTATATACAAGTCCCTTCTCCAGAGCCAATGCTGTTCAGGTCTATCACCAGCCTGTTCAGGAGCTGTAGCAGGAATAGAAATGTTATCAAATGAAGAGATAATCAATGAGAGACTGTGGACCCTAAAGGAAGTTTCCTGGAGTATATCCAGCTTTCTTAATTATACAAGTAGTTCCTCATAACTAGTATGCACTCTATAATAATTAATAGTATCAGGTGAGTATGTACAGTAAAGCCTAATAATGACAACAGCAACAACAGTAACCCACCAAATAAGTATGCATTTCTCCATAGTCAGGATAGGTTTATATGGGTCTGGAAACATCTGGGACTGGAAAATAACTTTACTTGAAAAAGAAATCCTACAATGTTTTGTGGTTCTACCAAAAAACTGGGAGCTTAACTACAGAGCTGCAAACTTAACTCAGCATGGCAACAGACTGTGAGCAGTGTAGGAGCAGCTCTGAAGAGCTCTGAGGAAATAGAGCATGGCATATTTTTCAGATGAAGAGGACTGATCACAAAAGCTGAGCTGTTGCAAAAACCAGAACTTTTCATTTAGGCGCTTCAGAAGAAGTGGAGCTATGCCAAAAATATGATCACTGATCTCCAGGTGCCCCAACTGGAACAGAAGGGTGATGCCTTATTTTGTTACTAAGTGTTAGAAGGAAAATTAAGTACTGGCAGCATAATCTAATCATACATCAGAAATCACAGTTCCCTTCCAACAGAATTATGAAACAACTTTTTGCTTTAGAGGGATCTTACAGGTAAGAAACAAAATTACATTGTGCGGTTCAAACAGATGTGTAGAAAATTGAAAGTGGGATCCCTTGACCTTCCAGGTAACTCTTCCTTTCTGCTCTTAAAGCTTTCTTTTTAACAGTTTGCCTCCCAGTCCACACATGATGATCCAGTAAAAATAACCCCCTGCAATCCTAGCTGCTCTCCTGTTAAAATATGTACTGCCACACACTGGTTTATTGATTCAAGAAAATAAATCTCTGCTAGAGCTAATATTGACTTTTGTTATGAAAATTGAAGTGAATAGCTAACTGAATATTGATTTGAGAGAGGAATGATATTTGATAAGCTTAAAAAAAGTAAAAACAAAGTTGCAGCATGGAAATAAATGCTTCCAAACATTTTAAAAGTAGAATCAATTTCAGATGACACCTGTTTGCTAGTAAAAACGTCTGTTGTTGCCAAATATCTTGAAAGTACCTCTAAATAAGACAGATGTGCATTCTTCCCTATGATTACTCCATAGGTTTCTATTTATATCAGCTGTTCTGGATCCTAACAGCAGTTAGGGACTGGTCTGCTAAAGCCTGCTGCAATTCAGCTACTGCTCTCAAAGTGAGAGGCCTTGCAAATGGGAGATTCATTATGAGTTGCCCTGGTGTGGCATGGCATCATTACAGGAGGTGCAGTTCATCAGCTGCTCTCAAAGCAGGCCTATTTGCAAAGGGGACATCCATTAGTACAACATGATGTACAGTGCTAACATCACCATATTTAATGAGTCTAATTAAAAAGAAATTCAGCACAGGCTTTTTAAGCAAACAGGGATCAAATTCCTTGCCAAACGAAAATATTATCTCATTTGGATAACTCTGTACAGTCATTTGGTTGGTATAATAATTTTAAACTGTGATTCACAATACACATTGGGGACCCACCAGTTTCAGTGCTGACTGACCCACTAACACCCAGCTCACCCCATTTGCTGCACCCTTTCCAGCAATTGCTGCCACAGCTGTTTCCGTGGGAACTCACTGGAACCCAGCTGTGGTGCTGGGATTTGGGTCAATGCATTTGTACAGGAACAGCCTCCTGTGAAAATGGGAAGATTGGTCAAAAAGCAGCTCCTTTGCAGGACTGCCAGAGATTTGTTACTGAGAGGCCTTGAAGAGTCAAGAGCTTTCCTTCAGCAAATCTAAACTGGAACACCACAAATCAGTTCCTTCAAGCTGAGCTTTGGGATCAGCCAAAAGGCAGAATGCAGATTTTTTAAAGATTTCATTTTCAGGAGAGACTGTGGAGCTGTTACTGAACATACCTTCCTGCTCTTCAATCTGTTCAGCTAAGTGACAGCCCTCACATTTGCATTTTCTGATGTTCACTGGTCACTGCCAGAAGTTGAGCTGTGGGGCACTGGCCATGGGCTTTTCCCTGGCAGCTGCATGCCAAGGCCACAGCATCCCAAGCTAAGAATGCTCCAGATGGCTTTTGTTTTTCCACCTTTTTTTTTCCTTTTAAATAACTGAAACAATATGCTCACTGCCACTGGAGTAGCCTCTCCACTGATCTGGCCCTACTGGCACTGAATTTCTCCAGGAAGATGGGAAGACTGAAGGCTCTGGTTTGTTGGTCTCAGCCCAAGCTGTTTTGCAGCAGCCACAGGATTGCCCCAGGCCAGTGAGCAGGCTGGGGACTCTGGCTAAAACCACCAGCAGTGATGTGGCCAATGAGAGCTGACATTTGGGGCCAATGTTCCAAGCAGTGCATTTTTAAACTCCAACTCCAGCAGTGCAGATGATGAAAAAGTACAGAGCATTACACACAGCCCCAGGGGAGAGGGGCTTCAGCGCCAAAGCCAAGAGACACGTACTTAACAGCTTCAAGCTCTGCTCATCTTCAAAATTCCAATGTAAAGACTCAAAGTCTCCCAAAGGATACCTTTTAAGATACCATCTATAACCAATTCAAGGCTGGAATGTTTTTGATTGTTCTTTGGCTTCTGCAGTATTACATGTTTAATTAAAAGACCCTTCTTTTAAGAAGAAGATATATGCAAAAATACTCTGTTAAGTGAAAAACTTTCTCCAGGGGAAAAAAGAAAGGACACTACTATAGAAATGAAGTAGTGAAAAGAATCTACTACTTAAAATTAAAATTAGTAATCTTGCCCTGTTTTTGAAAGAATAAATACTTCCTTTCTCTTAAGCAGTGATTTTACTGGTTTGAAACCCTACAGAACTACAAATTAGTTTGAAGGCTCAGTCCAGTTTGAAACATGGGAATATGAAAACTGTGCTGCTTGTGGGAACAGCGTTGTGCCCTTCTGAAGTCTAAAACAGGTTTGTTTTCTTTTCCACAATGGCACAAACTGGCAGCAGGAAGCACCTTGGCAGGTTATAGCTGTACACAATTAAATAGGGGCTCCCAACATAATCAACCCCTGGCACTTTCATAAGTCATTGGGGTGGAATAACACCATTCTCCCTAACTGCACACACCTCTTTAAAACTGTACCACCTTAATATTCCCTACTGGCTCTCCTGTTCCAACTCATTACATTTTATATCTCCCCACTTCAGCTTAAACTGAAGTCAAGAGTTGCAACCGTCAATTACTGCTCTGCTCCTGGAGTCCTTTCATAACCTGCACTCTGAAGGAAAAGCTTCCCAGGCCTGTACTTCCCACCACCACTCTGGCCAGCTAACTGTGGCACGATTCTGATTGCTTGTTAATACATCCTGGGACTCCAATAAGCAAGTTTCACATTGTTTGGTACATTTGTTTCAGCTCCTCTGACTGAAATTTTAATGAGATTCGGAAAGAGAGGCTTCGTTTGGAACTACCAGAAAAGTGGGAAAACAAGGATACTTTCTCAGAGATCTTGGAAACAAAGAAGTAACCAAAAGGCATCTGAGCAAACTAATTTACAGCAGTAGGAGAACTAAAAGCTGCATGCCTATGAATCTTCTGTGTGTCAGAGGGCAGAAGCGATGGACTAATTTATGCAAGTCAGTGATACAAGAATGATTTGTTTCTTGTCAATCTGATGCATTCTCTGTGAGTTACAGAACAGATGACAGGAAAAGAAAAAAATTACAAAAATTCTTCTGTTATGGAGTACAACTGTTACAAAATTACCTCTCCATTTAGAACACAGAATAGGATAAACTATTTCAGCTGGATGGGACCTACAAGGATTATCTACTCCAGCTGCCTGACCAATTCAGAGCTGACCAAAAGTTAAAGCCTGTTGTTGAGATGTTGTCCAAATGTCCTTAAACACTGACAGGCTCAGGGCACTGACCAGCTCTCTAAGGAAGCTTCTTCCAGGGACTGTTCACCCTCTTGGTGAAGAAGTGTCTCCTACTATACAGTCAGAACCTCCCCTGGCACAGCTCTGAATTATTCCCACACGTCCTGTCACTGGATTCCAGGGAGAAGAGCTCAGCATCTTCCTCTTGGTTTCCCATCCTGAGGAAGGTGTAGAGGGTAATTTCCATATTAAATTACCCAATCTTTTTCTTGCCACACCTAAACACAAAGCAATTGTGTAGGTGGAACAAATTCAGAGATCAGAATGAAATACTGAAAGACATCAAACAGGTTCCTAGCTAGTTATCTGGTTAAATCCAGAGGCTCAAGTGTTTTTTTGATTTTTTTAATCCTAGATCTCCATGTGCTCAGTGAAAAAGTGGTTCAGCTGATGCAAGGAAATTATCCAGTGTGATTCAGCCATTGAATGCATTTTCAAGGCTGAAGCATCAGGGTCCTAAAAGAGCTTCCTGGGCTCAAGTCAGCCAATTTACAGAAATATATTGTATTTTGTGCTATGCAAGCAAGAATTAGTTAGTTATGTGATTGAGGGCCTCAGGACTATCACACAACTTGTGATTTCTCTACATGCACCCCAACAGCTGATAAAAGTTGAAGGGGAATGGAGATGATATTAATTATATTTATTTAATCCCCCAATGAGAAAGAATTGTGTTTCATACAAAGACTTAAACATAAAAGACAGCAAATTAGGGAAAAAGAACAGGCTGGCAGTATAACTCAATTTGACCATAGAAGATAAAACCCCTATGATGCAGATACATTTCTTTTAGTGTAACAGCAATTTTATCTACAAACCTATTACCTTATCAATAAGCAAAGTCTATAAAGTACAAATTATGGAAAATATTCTTAAATATCACAGAAAAAATTAACAGCAAGTTACCTTGCGATCTTCTTTAAAGACTTCAGCAGCAGTTGTGAAATGTGGAATGGCATTTTTACAGTGAGGACACCCTGTTTGACACAGGAAGAAAAAGACATCATAAACTTTAGTTGTAGGAAAGATACTGGGACAAACTCAAGACACAAGCTGAGTCAGTGAAAAATTTGAATTAAAAATCGCTCTAAACAGGAGCTCTCCCGTTCTGGAATGAGCAGGACAAAATGTGTGTAAGCTACACGAAAGTAAGCACATGTTTAAGATCCCTGTGACTTCAAGGAGTTTGGGTGTAGGTTTACAGTTATTCAGCATCCCATAATAGGGGCCACAGTGCAGGGGGCTTTTCTCCATCACCAGTCCCCTAAGGGCACTTCCAGAGCACCAGCCACAGACAGACCTTTGCCCTGCTCTGTACCTCCTGGTATTGCCAGGTAGGTTATTGCTGCTGTTGCCACACATACCAGCTACAACTGGGCATGGGAATAAAGACAGCACAGCTGGGAACAGGAGGCTGGAAGCTGGAAAGGAAATTGCTGGGAGCATTTATAAGTATTTGGAAAAGGCCTGTGCTAAAGCCAAGCCATTGGGAACATAAGGGAGGGGAAGAGAAGCAAGTGCAATAGGCCAGACATCTTTCATGGATGGAGAGCAGATGTCCAGTCCCAGGTTAGGGTGACTGCTGCTGGATTTCCTGGAGACCTTCCTGCTGTTCACCACAGCTGGGCAGCCCCTGAAGAGTTTTACAGACACTGCACACAGGAACCCTAGAGCTTTGCATGGGAGATGGGATGATATTCTTTGTACCACTGCAGCACTGAACAAAAGGCCAGCTAATCCCGTGCTTAAATACACACTGATTTGACTCAAACATTTCAGAAGTCACAGAAGGGAAATTAGAACTGTTATCTTGATTCAAGGTTCAGATATGAGTGCTCTCAATTCAGAAGCAATGTCTACAAATTATTGTCTATGAATAATCCAAACTCCTCTCAAAACATCATTACTATACTGTAAGCCTTTGAAAAGGAAAGTACCTGCATATGTGTAATAAATTACTTTTTTTCAAACCCAGCACAAAGGTTGATCCCAAGCAAAGATTCAAGACACTATTTTTTGCTTAGATGCACATTAAGAGAGGAACGGACACACTTCAGTCAAGCCTGTGTAATGCTGGCAAAGGAGTCCATCTTGCTATTATTTCTGGGTAGGAACAGAAAAATCCCAAATGAGTTGCTCAGAAGCACCAATTACAGCTTATGCTACTGTTGTTTACCAGTATTTTACATGATGAACAAATGTCTGTGTTACTTTAAAATCAGGAGTGAACAAATGCCCTCTTAGGAGACTTGCAGCCACTCTCCTAAGCTATGCTCACTATTTCAGCTGAAAAATACTATCTCTTTCACAAGAAAAATAGTATCTGTGCATAAACACTGCACACTCCTTTCCACAAAGGAAAGGCTGAATACCCCTTCCACTTCACCAAAATATAACTTCACTGCTTACATGCACTGCTTTGAATTTTAGAGCATTTCTTTCTTCAGAATAGGATTCTGAAAGCACTGCAGTGACACACCTGTGTAAATACACTGAGAGTCTGTGCAGTAGCTAAGAATACCAGAAAGTCAAGGGGATGTTTCCTGGGAAACTGAGGCACTTCTGTAAATCCATTTAATGGCTTCAAACTCTTTATGCAGCAGGATGGCAGCTGTGTTTCAGTGGGAGACAGCACAGTGTTCTACAGCTTGCAAACTATTAACCTTGTTGAGTTGTTCAGCATTTGCCTGGAAGAAAATGGTCATGAAAGAAAAGGAGGAGGAGGAAGAAGAGAAGAAAGAGGAGGAGGAGGCTACGGTTTCAGGCTGCTCCCACGTCCATCAGCCCACTTTGGTGACCCATTTTCTCTCTTAGCACTTGTCTGGCCTGTCTGCCTGATACTGAAGAGCCTGCAGGTCAAACCTGCATCTTAACAAATCTTGCTTAATTTCCTGTACTGTGGGGGGATTGCCTCAGTTGCCTTGTTAACACTGCTCTACACAAATAAATCAGAACTGGTGACGACATCTAAAAAGAATTTCAGAAACAAAAAATGGATAAAAATCAGGCACCTCTAAAACAGGAACACTTGTTCTTAACTATATGCTGCACTTTTTCTGGAAAGCACTTCCAACTGTTACACTAAAACATAAAGGCTCTTAAAAACTTTAACCTTTCAGGTTCCCCTTTTTGCTTATGATCTTGAGCTTGAAATTTAGGTTTCACCCAAGAACATCTTGTAAACCCTCAATGAAAGATATCTCAGGACAGTAAGGCCTCTCTCAAAGCCCCTAGAGAAGTTGTAGCAGGTAAGAGCTCTTCATGAGCCACATTCTGCATGAAAATGAGAACACAAATAACAAGCACATTCTTCCACACAAAAATACCAAATCCAATACCAAATCATGAGAAGTTACCTTCATTTACCCATCTGAAGCTCCATCCCTCCTCCCTTCACTTCTCCCTTGGCCCAACCTCCTTTCTTTACTGCACTGTGCTCACAAAACTAAAACACAACCATATGGCTTTTGGCAGAGCTGCCTCCAAGTCCAGTAGGCATTTTGTTAGCCTTGGACATCCATCCACGGAACAGATGTGAATGCTACACTGAATTCCCAAGGAGTTTCAAGGAGTCACTGAGAAAGGGGGAAGGAGCACATCATATGGAACAGCAGAACTTCATCTGTTACAACTTAGAAGGATTGCCAAATGCAGCAAACATTTGGAAGCCACCCAACCCAGTCATTCTATTTAAAGCACACATGCCAAAAAAAATAAAAGCAGAGGTTGATGTCTTCATTTTGACAGACGGAAAACTTGTTCTCCCCATTCCCTCTTCACACCCACTATCACACGTTTATTTTAAGTGTTAACACTATCTTCTAGATTCGAAAGTGCAAGGAAAGGAAATGTACTGAGCACAGTACATGAGGATAGGAAGTGTGCAGCTTCCTTACAAAGGAATTTTCAGATGGGCTGCAGTGGAAAGAGATTAAACTGGTGGCATACGAAGGTGTGGGTAAGGTGTCAAGAACCAAAAGGTCCTGCCCTTTCTCAGTCACTATGGACTAAACAAGTTGGAAAATTCATTTTAGTTTAATAATTTGGATCTTATGGTAAGCACACAGACTTCCTGCAAGGACAAGAAGTAGACTTTTTAACTGAGCAGCATTGAAAAGCAGCACTTCTGGGAGCAGAGCTTTCTAACACAGATGCAGGGCTTTGCTTTAACAATTTTCTTTTTTCATTTTTACAACAGCGTCAAATTTGATCTCAACAGGGTTAAGAGCAGATGTGAACTTAACAGTAATTTCCTGTGCCTGACTTGAGAAATGTGAAAAAAACCTGCTCCTGAAATATCCAACCTTTCCACAGGATCCCAGTACTGGCACTGAAAACCTCTAATCATTCCTGCACATCTCAAGATAACTCCATTTCCTACTGCAGAAACACAGTTGCATCACCTGGTAGGAAAACAAGAGGACTTGACATCTCAGGCACGTGCAGTAGCATGTGCTGAGGCCATTCCCTGTTCACGATCAGCAAACAATACAGCTTTAACAGAGCTCTAGTCAGGCACTCGGCTCTGTGCTCAGAATTTGGCTCTCTGGAGGACTCCCCATACAGTCCCTGGTGGCATCTGCTCCCCCTGACCTGCTGGGGCACAGGGGCTGCCTGCTTAAATCACAGGTCCCAAACAGCTGCAGCTGAGGAGTTCTGAAGTTCTCTTTGCCCTTGTACTACAAATTTAAAAATGTACACAAACCCAGTATTTTCTACAAGGTTTTTCTCCACCATTCATGTTGTAAAGTTGGTAGGAGATGTGGTACAGTCACAGCAGGCACCATCACATTCCTCACCTTGAAAACCAAGTAGTTCTCAACTGAGCCAATACATGAGAAATATGGTTTCTGTGGGAAAAATTCAAGAGGAGTAGCTGATGAACAGCAGACGAGGGAAATCAAGCAAGCAAGCAAGCAGGCTTCACTCAGAGCCATTATCACTGAGGGGAGAGGGAGTCAGATTAAATCTCCTCTAATTAGAGAGGCATTCAAAGGAAAGCTACTGGGTCTTTAGGGAAATGAAGGGATGGAAAATATATAACCCAGCTTGTTTTCCACGGACTGGATTCACTGATAGCAGGAACAGCCTCAAGGTACAGCACCTTCTCAGGGTATCTTTGAGGAAAGACCCAAGGAGCCAGCACTGGTTTGGGCACAGAAAGGGGCTGGAACTTCATTCCTGTGGAAACACTGCTTTGAGGACTGTGAAGAAGAACTGCAGGGTTGAGTTGGATGTGTTTTCCAAAATGATGCCGCAACACATTTGTTACATGATGCAAAACAAAGCACATGGGGTAATAGAAAAATTTAACTATGTGCTCACATCACCTTGAGAACTGATTTTTTGGGTTTTAAAGAAAAAGGAGACTAAGAAAAATAATATAAATCCATTTTTCAGGTACAGTAAGAATGACACAAAATTGATATGATGTGGTAGCAATTTGATAATTTTTCAGACATAATAATACCCATAAAAACATTTTCCATAATTGCAGGACCCCATGGGATGCAGAAGGGATGCAAAGAGGGTTTTAAAGCACTGGAACAATCTAGTGAATAACCTACATGTCTTATCGCCTTCAAATGGAAAATTTTTCATTGAACAAGGCTTCTTTTTTTAAACCAATGAATTGTTTAGAGATGATAGTGAGTCAAAAGTAAAACTTTAGAGATTCTTAAAACTTCAGTGCACAAAGGTATTAGGACCAGATGGCAATTCTAAAGATGTCTCAAGAGTAGTGCATGAAACAGATGCACCCTGTTGTACAACAGTCACCTCATTACATTTAAAATAAAATTGTGGCAAATTTTCAGAACTGCCTAAAGGAATCAAGTCCTCTTTCCAAAACCACAGGTTTCTGCTTGTTTAAATACGAAAAAACATTCTTTAAGTTAAGTTACTTCATGCTTTGTTTAATTTGAAACTACAAAGCCCAGTGATATAATATAACCTCTCTACATCTGAACAGTACAAGGTTAATTCAGTTTCCTTAGAAGAGAGGAAGCTGTATTAGCATAGCACATAGAAGAAAGGTGAAGCTGTTTTTTAATGAATATAAATCAAAAGCTAACAATTTGTACAAAATATATAAAGCAAGCAAATGGACATCAAAGCAGTACCTACAGTCAGCAGAGGTAATAATGATGCTTTAAGTATATAAGGGGCTTTAAATGTATTAGAAGCAAAAAAATCCAAACAATGCTAGCAATACAGCTTTGAAAGAAAATGATGGAGTTGTCAAAATGAACTTCACTGAATATATAAGTTAAAATAGTTAGCAGATGTGGAGAGGGCCTCTATGCCTGGCATCTCTGAAGTGCTGTTTGCAGTTCTGGGCCCACAAATCAACTATGAGTTCAACCTGGAGGGGGTTCAGAAGTTCCATAAGAAAAACAACAGAACTGAAAGACGTGTTTCATGGCAAAGGGACTCAGGAAGCTCCGTGTGTCAACAGCTTAAACCCAAAGATTAAGAAATGATAGAAATCGAGAAAAGTCAGTCTCTAAATTTCATTCTAACGAGCTATTCAAGCTGGGTGCCAAAGGCTGAGTAAGCTCCAGAGCTGGTTGCGTGCTGAAGCCAGTCAAATTTAGATGGAAATTCACATTCCCCATCACTAGTGAATTTTAGTCTGAAAGGAAATGGTTTTGTAAAAGAGCTGGTTTCACACAGTGGCTCTGTACCTGATCAGAAGCCAGCTGTCCTTGGCGTGCATGGCTGAGCTGAGGTGCTCAGCAGTGACGGGGGCTGGCTGTGCTCGTGGCTCCAGCTCCGAGCGGCCGCGGCTGCAGGAGCCAGCACTGCCCGTGGGTCAGGCAAGGACGAGAGCCCCTGCCAACCCCAACCTGAGCATCCCAACCAGAACACTGCAGCACCACTGACTGGGCATTTTGCCTTCAGAAAGCACTATCTTATACCTTCTGCCCATCAGTAACACATAATGATTTATAATCCTACCTGTGTTGTTGCCATGCGTGCTTTTAGCATTTCACGTGTAATAAAATCCTGATAAATAAAGTCACAAAGTGGTGTGCATATATTTTACATGAGGGTTTTTTTAAGGGGAGAGTTTAAACATGCACACATTTTAATGCAGACTGCTTTCATATTAAATACACTAACTTAAACTGTCAGTACTTTCATAACAAAGTCCTGGGCAACTCCTTAGAGGAGATCTGAAAGCCCAGTGATTTGTGAGACCGTGGCATTTGTGCTGTCTGTGCTCTACCCTCAGCATGAGAAAGGGCTCTGCTCCCCCCTCAGCCCCCGGCTTCCTTTAGTGCCTCTCAACGGGTGATCTCAAATGCTTTAACTAATATCAATTAATTACCCTTCAAATTGCTCCTAAGAGAGACAGACTGATTATCCCCCTCTGTCATTACATCCAAGGTTAAACAGAGTCAGGAAGAGGTTAAGTGACTCTCAGGGTTCACAATCCTGCCTGACAGGGAGCCAGGCTGCAAGGTGCTGACTCCATTTGCTCAGCTGTGAAACCATCAGGGCCTCGGAGGGCTCAGCACGTGGCAGGATGGAGCCCTCAGCGTGCAAAGTGCAGAGCACAGAATGACTTTCCAATTCCCCATCTCTGCTTGAAATCATCACCGTTTAAATAACAGGGGTAGATAGTGCCCTCTGTTACTGGCTTTTAAATGACTGCAATTCTAAGCAAGCGCAAGCAGCAGCTCTGCACAGCTATCAAAGCCAGCCCGGGAGCTCGCACACCACAGAGCCAAGCAAAGCCTGTTTCCACTTCAAGAGTTCCAAGCGATTAACTAGAATTAAAACCAGAATATTACTTGGTCAATCAAGGAAAGACAGGCCACAGACAGTAATTGCACAGATAAGAGCTGGAAAAGGGTATACTGCTTAAACCAATGCAATTTGTGTGGCTACAGGAGTTATTGAATCCACAGGCAGATTTGAGAAAGGCATTTGGAGATGAAACTGAAAGGTTAATTCACTTTGTTTTACCAGTAGAGAACTGGAGGGCTTTTTATTGCTTATCTGGACCCAAAGATCACTTGATGACATGACCTGACACCACAGAATAATCATATCTCTAAGACATTAGTAATTGAAAGAGGGTGACATGTCCTTTGATTTGAAAAATGTTATGAGGTTTTCAGTTAAGCATCAGGTGAACCAAGCCTTGTTTGACTACTCTTAACAACAGGTAAACTACTCTAAATTTCACAGCCTGCTGGTAGATTTTGTTGAGTTTTTCCCAAGCTATCTGAACTCTTATTTTGTAACACCTTGGAGGTACACAAATGAGACAAAACATACAAAACTCAAGTTATTGGGAAACCATAGCCATGAGATATGAACAACTGCAACAGCAACAAAGTCATCAGAACAGGTCAAATTGCAGAAGTGAGGAGAGTAAAAAGACTCAGCACAAAACTCCTGGACTGTTTCATCCACTACAAAAAACAAGGATATGACTGACTGCAGTGAAATACAAATGACATGCCAGCACTCAGCATTTGGCAACAAGCAATCCTTTGAGTTGAAAAGCTATACAGGAAGTCACCTCTGGACAGAAAGGGTATAGAGGTCAACAATTACACCCAAACCATAGCTTTGTGCCCGTTCCAGCAGACCTATATTTTCCACTGTGCCATTGCCCTGTGTACCTTGAACAAAGCTGGCAGCAGCACTTAACCAAGCCAGCATCAGCCCTGGTTAACTGCAAACACAGTCATACAGCAAATGAAATAATTTTGCCATTTGACATGCCAGTGGACACCACTAATTGAAGACATGCTGCTGAGTTAGCAGCAGCCAGCAGAGCACTGGAATTTCAGTTGCACTGATGCTTAAAAGGAGCTCCTGTCACAATGTTACACACCACCAAAAAAAGCATTTGTCTTATTGGAAATGGGTTTCGTGACAGTGCATAAGGATGGGGGGCATGTTCATAATCTCCTAATATGCCCACAGTGACACTGCACCACCACAGCTGTGTGTCTGTGAGGAGAGAATTCCATGGAGCAAGGCACGCACTTCCCTCCTCTTCCCTTCTCACAAACTGGAGCTGTTTATATACAGGCAATATTCTGCACACCAAATCAAGCAGCTGTAACATTTTAGGGTTATAAAACAAGAGGAGCTGGATCACCCCAACAACTTTTAGTTTACAGTCACCACTCCACCACAGCCACTGCGAGCACTTTGTGTGGTTATGCACGGTCTGGGGAAGTGCAGCTCAAACCGTTCTCTCGGCACTAATTAATCTCCTCAGCACAAACAATGGGGCTAAGAGCAGCTCTGCCAGCCTGATTGCAGAGGCCACTCTATGAATTCATCCTTTATCAAACCCAGCCTGTTAAGGGGCTCTGTGGCATCAGCACTACTTACACCAAAAGGAGCACACCTCGGTAATGCACCTGTAACAAGAGCACCACTGATGCAGGAGGGAAAGCAGTTAGTGGCAGAGCTAACATCAAAATTCTGCAGTGCCAGCCCACACAGGACTTACAGCTTCATTATCAGAGGGTCCAGACATTGCCTCGCTCAGTCAACAACCAGAAAATCCTTCCTGCAAGGTTTTTTGCCTTGAAAGGGATTCTTTCTGTTCAGCATGTTTTTAATAATTTTTTCATAGCTTAAGCTTCATTTATAAACATGCACATTTTGTTCAGGCTCCTTGATACAGCCTCCTAATCAAAACTTAACAAGATGTGCTTGCAAGTGACAGAAAAACCTCTTGGTGGGAGCCAATCTGAGGCCATCGTGGGACACTAAATTCATCCGTGCTGCTGCTTTGCTCCGCACATCTGAACTCATAAACTCAATTGTCGTGTATGCTCTCCCTCTCTGTGCATACTTCACACAGAACAATGTCACCCAAGTCTGCTGGGTGACCCAGCAGTGACCCAGACTGCTCATCTCAGGCCCAGGAGCCACAGGCTGAGGCCTCACAGCCAACAGAATTTGCCATGTTTTCCTACAGCAATGCAGCTTAACCAAAACACAGCATTAACTCCCCAAAACTGCCTGTGCAAAGGCTGAAATATGGAACAACCAGCTTTGGCCAAGCTTGCTCCAGAATTAGGAAGGATGAAAAGTAAACACTAGTGCTTCCTTCAGAAGAGGTTTTTGATGACAGCTTGGGTCCCAGGGAGGGAGGAGCACTCTGCCCTCCTGGCTGTCAGCATTAACAGCTCAAAGCCACGAGCCCCTCTGTGCCCACAGTGTGACCCAGCCTGGCAAGGACTCTCAGCCAAGTGCTTCTTGTCATTGGACATTCCCTGATGCGTAACTTGGACAGAAGAAACCAAGCAGTTTCTGTTGTGAAAACACAGAGGAGGAGCAGACCAGGATAATTAAAATCTTGAACAAACTTTGTGGGTAAAATGAATGCAGGCTTGCTTAGCTCTCAGCATTTTATGGGCTCTTGATGAAACACACAGGGATGGGCACAACTCATTTAGTCAGACCCCTGTCTGATTTCTTACTGCTGAGCAAAGTCCTACCTGATTTCCCACTTCTTAATGGTCACCAGGAGTTGACCCATTAGACAGCAATGATGACAATATTCCTGCTTTACTCTCTTTGTTTTACATCAGAACAATACCCAGGTACTATCTCCCACAAAAACCTTAGATCAACACACAGCCTTTTAATGGCTCCAAAAACATCCTAAAGTCTTCTGGGACTTTATCCAATGTAACACATATTACGCACCTTTATTCCCTTCTTCCAGCCCTGAAAGAAAAACCCTACAAAAAAGTGTAAGTGAAGAGCCAAAGAGGCTGATCTCTCTAACTACACATCCTGTTGCAGCAGTACAGCCACTTGCTCCATCCAAAATCATTTCATTAAAACCATCCTCAGGATGGTTTACTTCTGGGTGTTCTCTCAGTACCTCTGTGGGTCAGGCTTCACCAGAAAATAACTTTTTCCAGCTGATGAAATTAGTTTCTATTGAAGTGAAAGTTTCACGGCTGAACACAGAACTGGAAATCAGCTCCCAGCAAAGCATTTATTAAAAATATCCATTCTATGAACCCTATTGAGTCCCACAAATAGAGGCCATTTGGCAAGTCAATAACATTGGCAACTGCCTCCCCTTATGAACCATTAAAAGGGAGCACTTTCCCCCAACTACTTCCCATTGCTGCTGAAAGTCTTTATTCTTTAAAAGGGCTGATTAACTCGTGTTTTGACACTAAAGGTAAAAACTGAATGAATTTGATAAGTGCTGATTCCTGCCATTTAAAGTGACTGATCTAAAACCAGAGTGCCCTTCCCCCCATCATTTGGACCTGTTAATGATTGATCTATTATATATAATTCCTTTCTGATACAGTTGATTCATTTGTAGTCTCTTTGGAAGCAGCAATTTCAACCAAAAAATTATGTTCTTGTAACTCGAAAGTGGACATTTTCTGTTTCTGCACAAGAATCAGCAAGGGGTGTTATTAAGCCTTTCCTGTTTAGAGAAAATCAAAACTGGATGAGAAGGGGGAAAAACAACCTAAATCACAATCTGCAAAACCAAACTCCAAACCAAATAAAAATCCACTGTGTATCTCAAACTCCAGTACAGCTATTCCTAGAAATACAGCATTGCTGTGTTGGAAGGAACTTTGGGAGATCATCTAGTCTAACTCCCTTGCTCAAAACACGGTCAACTTCAGCAGGTTGCCCAGCACTGTCTCCAGCTGGGACTGAATATTTCCATGGATGAAGCCTCTTGGGTCACCTTGTTCAAGTATTCAACCACAACCACAGTAAAAACCCCACCACTTCCTCTAAATGGTTATGCAAACTTTCCTGTGTTTCAATTTGAGCCCTTTGCCTCAGTGTCCCTGGGCACTGCAGAGAAGTCTTACCTAGCCTTCAATCATTCTTTTTTTCCCCATAATTTGTTTGAGTAATGCAGAAAAAACATCTCCAACCACAAAGACATTATTTACTGGAACTTTTGTTAGCCTTTGTGATTCTGACAACTAATCACAACCAACTGCTTCTATTTTGCACAGTTCTCAGTGCCACAGTAGTAGGAGGTTAAAATTTAATGCATTGTCAAAGTCAAATCTCAATTATCTGGAATAACGGAGTGGAGAGAGCACATAAAAGTAAAAATGCAGATAAAACACATCCAGATAAGCTTTATAAACAGGGAGGACATAAGAGAAAGAAGAAAGAAAGGTCAGGGTGCTGATGCCAGAAGAGGCAGCGATGCAAACAGGTCAGCCCAGGACACCTCACTTTAGTGCTCCAAGTGTTGAAGCAAGCTCTGGGTGCAGGTTCAGACCTGCAGCCACTGCCCTCCCGACCCTGGCTGGTTCAGCACTGCAGTCTGCCTGCTCTTGCCCATTTGGCTCACATCCCAACACAGCCTGCAGCCCCCAAATCCTGATCATCCATGTACCAGGCTCCATGCACACACCAAACCATACTCGGAGTAGTTGCCTCCTCTCACCATTTCTGGACAAAGCCAAACAGTTCTAAAAGCAAACCTGAAGTAGCTGATGGATTCCAGTAGTCCAAGGACTGGATTATGAAAAAAATACAGACACAAGACCTATAAACTCTCTCCAAAAGCTTCTCAAGTGCTGATGCATCAATCCTGCTGCTTTCAAATACTCCCCCAACCCCTCACAGCAGTCCCCACACACACCTGAGGCTTCATGCTTCCCTTCTGCAGATGGTACCATTGTATTCCTTTTATTTTAGGCATTTTGAACTTAAAGGTACGTGAGTGGGATGACAATTACATCTTCCCAAGAGCTGCACAAGGGTTCAGAGAAGAGCTGGGCCAGGTGCTGTGCAGCACAGATGCCAGCAGCCTGCCCAAGTCCTATCCCTAAGTAGCTCTAACATGTGCCAGTGTGTACAGACCTACCCAAAGGACATATGGATGAAGATCTGGTCTCAGGTCATTATTGGCACAAGCAGCACTGGGTTGTCTGCAGCAGGCACTTTTTCCCAAGTCAGTATTGGGAACCTGCCCCAAATCAGTCACTGCAGCACACACAGACGCCAGCATGCAGGAAAGGGAACATGAAATCAAGACCTCTGTGATGTCAAGCCCACAGGAGTGGACTTTTCCCCCCAGTAATTTCCAGAGTCTTGATTCTGATTCTCAGTCATTAAAATATTCCACAGCCATGCAGAATAACCTTTACATTTATGCTTCAGCCATATTCCAGGAGACAGAGTAATGAGCTCCCTATCTTTTCCATGTGGATGTAGCAGCCTTCTCCTCCAGAGCTAAATCACTGTGAAGCACTGCTCAGTACCATTAAAGCCCTGCTCAGCTCAGCCCTGAGTTATCAGCACAGCAGCAGATTGGTGGCTCTCCTATACATATTAAGTAATCTGGATTGGAAGCTGCCACAGGAAAGCCACATCTCATTTTAATTTGCATCTAAGATATAAATCTGTGGCCTTTGCCTAAAGGTTTGTCACTCTAGCTCAAAGCTTGACAAAGGTCAGAATACTCAATTTTCTGCTTTAAATTCTAATGGCAGATGAGAGATACATTTCTTAGCATAAATATTTATATATAAACATACTTTATATATGCATGTATACACACCCCCCCAATCCTAAAATATCTCAGCATATGTGTAAGTGTAACAAATACTGCCACAGAGTCACAAGTGAATGGAATAGCATACTGTGAGTCTGCCTGACCTAAGATGTGGATTTGAATAGAAAAAGAAAATCAGTTGAGGTAATGGGACCTTGAAATTTTAGCAGTGTTCCTTCTGCACTAAAATAAGCAAGTTAACATTAATTGGCAATGTAAGCATCAAGAAGTCTCAAGATTGAGAAGATGGTAAACAAAAGCTAATCTATAAAATTTAACAGGAAGCACATTATCACTGCACAAAAGCTGAAAATATATAGTGTTTTCAATAATTGTAATTATTTTACTGCATTAATGTTTCTTTCATAAAAACCAGAGATTTAAAATACTCATCTGGTACTTTCCCCTGCACCCAACAAAGCGCAGGCTTGTTGCACTCCCTCTGTGAGCCTGCTTTGTGCTTTGCTCACAGACACTTCCACATTTAGAGAACAAATCTGACAAATCAGAAACTGTGCATGACCCACGTACTGACACCACAACAGCAACGCTGCCTTAGGAGTCACAGGAAGGCCAGACTGGCTTCCAGTTAACACCCCTCTGTCCTGTATATAGGTGGTCTCATGCAGCACTGTGTCAAAAACAGTGCAAAAATGTGTCTCAAGTGCAGCCTCAAAGCACCCAACACTTTTACACCACACAAGCCACATTTTTACAGCCTGCTCATATAGAAAGGGCCAGGCTGATCTTTACTCACCCCTCCTAAAGTAAGGGTGGAAGTCAAATGACAAAAAGCACCCCTCATGCTTTCAACCCTGGGAGCTGCATACTCATCACACATAAAGTCTTTGCTTTAAATGTGGCTTTAAAAAGGATCAAGAATCTTAAAAAGATGCAGCTAAAAACCAAAAGTGAAATAAATCCCTCTTATGCAGAAAGTCACTAATCGGGTAAAGAGAACTCGAGAGACAGTGAACTCCTAAATCTTACCATTTCATGGGCAATCATTTGATTTTAAAATTACAATGTGCTCTTAACCAGCTGAGGTCTATGAATCAGAAATTCCTGGCACATGGGCAATTTTTAGTCAATAGGTGGTGGGAACTGGACTGGAAAAGGGATTATGTCCCCTTCCGTTTTCTTTTACAACCTTCCAGAAATCTCCCTCCTGAACTGCACCCCTGCTTTCTCCCACATCCCTTCATATGAGCCCCAAAGCATTCATGTTTAATTCTCTAACAGAAAAGCAAAATAAGGGGCTGCCTGATTAAACATTAAGGACCTTTTCTCTCTTTATGGAAAATACCTTTGATTTAATGGGAACAATTTGGTAGCTGTTTATCTGAAGGTTATCCATTAATTGCTGGCCATGTGATTTGGAAGAATTGTTTTTTGTATCTGGGGGCATTGAGTCATGGGGGCATAAAGGCACATTAATAGTATCTAATATGAAATGCCTGGATTATCTTCTCCCTTTGAAAAGCCCCTCAAAAGCCAAGAACTTGTACCTAGTCTGCCTGTCTCTGGGACAGCACAGAAAACAGAAGAGGTCCCTCTCATTCACCTTATTTATAAAAGGCCTGATTCTAAACTTCTCTAGAAATATTCTCAGAAGCTTCAAAACCAAAGTGATTATGTGATGCATGGAAAAACATCTGGGAGGACGAAGCTATGTCCCTAGTCCCAGTGGACACTTAAATGCAGATTTATTACAGACAAAATTTATTCCATCAAAATTTGTTCTCCACCTCGTGGACTGATTCCTCCTACACTACTGTATTGATTTCACCACTGAAGTGTTGCATTAATGAATCAGGCTCTCCATGTCCACTGTGCTACTATAAAGGATCACATTTTGTTATATGGACCATAAAATGCAGCAGAGGAAAATAAATCTGTTTTGTTTTTGTTTTGCTGCCTGCTTTGGTGTCTGCATTAAATAATATACCCATTATATACTGTTTTGTTTCCACTTATAAAGATACAAATGATGGTGCCAATAACATTCCCATGCACTTATATTCAGAATCAGCTCTTTACCCTTAAAAGTCTGGGGACAGCAAGGGAATTAATTCAGGATTTCATGGTAAATGTAGGGCTTAAAAAACGCATCCTCACAGAGAGGTTATTTACTCACATGGTGCATAGAACATGACAAGGGTGTGCTTCTTCTTCTTCAATGACTCCCTGAAGTCTTCTCCAGCCAGGTGGATAACACTGGTCTGTTTTTCTTCCCATGCAGGCTCAGGTGGAGGTGGTGCTTCAGGACTAGAAAAGCAAGACAATGAAATTGGTTTGAAAATGTTTCTGGAAGCAGATAAAGGGACAGCATTGTCCTGGTCATAATTAGCATGAGGTAGCTGATGTGAAAAATCCTTCAAGATGTCTGCGCAGTAGAAAGACATACTCAATATTTCCAACACCAGGCAACAGCAAAAAAAAAAAAAAAAAAAAAGATGAAAGTTAATTTCTGGAACTCAGATAATTTAAAATAATTAAAATATAATTTAAGTAACTTTAGTCAGGCATATGAGTAGAAATGTCAAATAAAGACTTCCTACATTGCATCCAACACCTGGGTGGTAAAAACATTGATACATACCACTGTATCATCCACAGCCTTGAACTGAGAAGAACAGCAAGAAGGTGGAATTAAAAGGCAACTGATATAGAACAGCACCTTCCATTCAAATATCCTTTTTGTACTCTTTATCCCTATCATGCAAACTTCTGTAAAGAATTTCATGACCTTCTCTAGAATTCAGATATTAAAGCCAGGATGCAAAAATCAGCATCGTTCCACTTGGAATACTGGGGGTGACTGAACTGGAATATTTTACTTTGGTAAAGAGAATGTCAGGTTTCAATTATGACTGCACATACTGGCTAGATCAGAGCAATCCTGCACACCTAGAGCGTCTCTAACAAAAATTCTGCTATTCACTAGCTCACAGACCTCTCTCAGACTCATTAAATTCATTCCTGCTGTATCTTAAATAGTGATTACTTTATATAAAATCATCAGAATGGTGCCACGGTATAAAGACCTTCATATGTCGCCTTGGTAATAAATTAGCTTTTCAGACTTTCCTGACACTTTCAATGACACCATTTTAAGTTGTATCAGGTACATAAAAACCAAGTGGAGAAAAACTCAATTTTTAAAGTCCTTCTCAAGGTCACTTGGTGGTCATTCATTGTATTTCCACCATTACCGATTCTCCAGTTTTTAGAGAAAGACTTAGATGTGTTTCAGAGAAAGAAGAGTTACACAGTGTGTCCTTTAGCTGAATTCCTCCATGAACACAGTTGTTGTGAGCTATCACTGATTACAGTTACAGAGGTGGGACTTTACTCTCACACAAAATTTCCCACACTGACCTGGAATAAGCTACCCAGCAACTGGTAACAGCCTGGTGTGGCAGCACAATCACCAGAGAGGAACCACAGCCAAAACCTGCATGGCTGCAAGCACCCATTGAGACAAGTCTCCACAGGCTGTACTTTTATCACCAGCCTGCACCCCAGATGCATCCCTATTTCCACCAGCTTCAGTGCAGCTGTGTCAGTTTTATCCCTGTCAGAAAACAAGGGAATGCATCTCTAGCTGGGAGAACATCCAGGAGCCAAGAGGAGGAAAGTTGTCTGGGCTTCACCTGTACTGCTGACTAGCTGAGGCCGCAGACAAAAGTCTTCAAGAGCCACAGTAGGATCCAGAAGAATTAACACCACTTTCCTGTTCCTCATTGCATATTCACCTGCTGGTACAGGCAGCATCAGCCTGACTGTTTAACTCACCACAAAGTGCACAGTGCTCAAAAGAGCTGAGCAAAGCAGTGAAATGAGGACAATGACTTCATGTACAATACAGATAGAGCAGCCTGGAGCCTCTGTGGGCAGGGAGGCCAAGGGAGTACCATGTCTAAAAGTAAAATACAGATAAAGCTCCTCAATACGCTACAACAATACTGCCAGACCATATCCACTACCTGCTTTGAAGCAGTAAGAGATGAAGGGAAGGGAAGGGAAGGGAAGGGAAGGGAAGGGAAGGGAAGGGAAGGGAAGGGAAGGGAAGGGAAGGGAAGGGAAGGAAGGGAAGGGAAGGGAAGGGAAGGGAAGGGAAGGGAAGGGAAGGGAAGGGAAGGGAAGGGAAGGGAAGGGAAGGGAAGGGAAGGGAAGGAAGGAAGGGAAGGGAAGGGAAGGGAAGAAGGAAGGGAAGGGAAGGGAAGGGAAGGGAAGGGAAGGGAAGGGAAGGGAAGGGAAGGGAAGGGAAGGGAAGGGAAGGGAAGGGAAGGGAAGGGAAGGGAAGGGAAGGGAAGGGAAGGAAGGAAGGGAAGGGAAGGAAGGGAAGGGGAAGGGAAGGGGAAGGGAAGGGAAGGGAAGGGAAGGGAAGGGAAGGGGAGAAGAGAAGCCCACACAGCCTCTTCCCCCACCAAATAAAAGGGGGAAAATAAAGATTACATTCCTCATGCCAACTAGTTAAATGATTAAAATATTCCCAAAACTCTGGCAGGTTTTCTTCCCCTTGACTAATGCAGAAAATACATGAGGCTTACAGTACCTAAAGAAAACGCATATTTTATATATATATGCATACTTTTACATACATGCATATATAATACATACTTAAAGAGAGAATTCTCCCAGCAATTTATTTTGAAATGGAATTATTGTCATCATTTTCATATCAAACTTAATTCTGCATATTTCTGCACGCCACCCAAGAAAAGTTGGTTAGTGCACACAAAGGTGCTGGTTTTGTTGGTCTCACTGGCTTTCCTTCAGCCTCACATGGGTGGAATTCTAGGCATTGGCTCTGAAATGCTGGAAAGAGAAAAGTACAACTGTAGAAATTCAGTTACTAACACTGGGATCTGCTGCTTTGTATAAAGAGGAAACAACAAATGTTCTGTTTATTTTTCAGAGCCATTGCTATTCCTTCTCCAGGGAAAGGCTTAAGGTATATTTGAAAAATGTTTAATTTGGGAAAGAAATACCAGGGCAGCTATGAAAAACCCCATGGCAAATAACGGATTTGGTGCATTAGAGACCATAATTAACATACATGCTTCTTTGGGTTGGAATACTGGAATTCAGTGTAATTTTGTTAGCAAGGGATTTAGGCAGTGTTGAAACTCTGCTTAGTTCCTCATCAAAGCCATCTGCAGGAGTCACTAACCAGGAACCCAAATACTATCTTAAAACCCTCAAAACTTACTTCTGCAGCCATTCAATGATCTTCTTCTTTGTTCTGAGGTGTGGCAGAGTGTATTTCTCCTCTCCATCCTTAAAATACTTCAAAGTAGGAAACCCTGAGATGTGATATCTTTCTGCCAGAGCCTTGTTGACAGTAGCATCGACTGCAGCAAGGACACCCGGACTCTGAAAGAGAGATCACCTCCTGTAAATCCCAGCCACACACACACACCCAAACACCTCTTCAGCAGGACACAGTGGGCTTGGGGGCAGTCACTCATGCTCTAGGTGCCTTTGCTGCCTCTAGAACAAGAGGACATAGTCTTAAGCTGTGCCAGGGGCTTGCGTTGGACATGAATAAGAATTTTTTCATCTAAAAGGTGATTAGACATTGGAATGGGCTGCCCAGGGAGATGGTGGAGACACTATTCCTGGAGGTGTTTAAGGAAAGACTGGATGTGGCACTCAGTGCCATGGTCTAGTTGACATGGTTGGACTTGATTTTAATGGTCCTTTCCAACATGTTTAATGCTGTGATTTTGTGCACAGACATACAGAAAGACACAGAGAACTGATGCAAAACCAGAAGGGGACATACTATGGACTAAATGTTACCAGAGTCTTACCTGTTCCCCTCCCATTTCTGATGGATTGTCTTTATATAATTCACTCTATAATGCTTAAGAGCCATTCCCAGAAACTGCATTTCCTCCCACATATCCCTGTTTCTCCCAGAAGAAACAAGCACTGCTAAAGGTAAGTTTACTTTAAGGCAAATTCATCTTTCCCAAACTTGTGGTTATCTTTTCATGGACCACCTTTAGAGACACAGAAGAATAGGCATTTTTAAAGTGTGATTCATTGGATCTTTGTTTTTCTCATCTCCTCCCTCTCCAACAGCAATAAAGGAACTTTAGATGTCTCCACAGAAGATGCTTAAAGTATGGGGGAGACCAATTCTACTTCTCCTCCTGCATGGCATACACAGCACAAGACTGAATCAATAACACTAATACTTGTATTATTGGATCTCTCTTCTCCAGCCATGCTGATGGAGCACTTATGATGAAGCTAATGGAGTGGTGCAACCATTAAAAATGGTGTATTTGAAACAGGGATCAACCCCTTTTGTTTTTTTCCAAATCTAATTCATAAATAAAAGCCTATGTTTTTTCACATTCAATGTCTTTAAGTAAGAGGAAAAAAATTCATTTTTGGATTTGATCATATTATGTATAAGGCCTACAGTAGAATACATAAACATTTTTCGATTTTGTTTTCGTTCAAGACAGAATGTTCTTTCTCAGACTTTGGCAGGGCTCATGCATCAGCGATGAGACTGTACTTTGGAAGCACATTTTGAAGGGTCCTGTGGGAGGATGAGAACAGCTGAATTTGTTGTAGGGAGAAAAGTCACTTTTATTACTCTAGTTATTTATTACTGATTATTTGAAGGATATAATAAAGGAAATTAGCTTACATCACTGGTTACATGGAGAAACTCTGCAGCCTTCTCATATTCTGGCTTCATTTTCTTACAGTGCCCACACCCTGCCAAAAAAAAAAAATACAATTAAGTTGTATGCACCATGGTTATTCATTGACCCATTCAGCCATTATCAAAATCCAAAACCATGTAGTAAAGATTTACTAGAATTTCGTATGCATTTTACTTAATACATTTGTAAAGCCTTAGTACAATATAGGATTTTTTCCAAAATGGCCACAACAGTTTAAAATAATAATAATAATAATAATAATAATAATACACCCCTGATTTCACACCCACACCTCTTTCCTTACAAAAAGTACTACAAATATTTGTCAAGCCCATTGCTTCTATCATCTCTTGGGCACAGTACAGTCTCACCCATTTCAGTTTCCAAATCTTTATCTGCTTTAAAAAGAATCAACACAGCTCCTCACGTGACTTTGTGACTTTCAGTGGAGGCTTACACTAGCACAGCTTAATAGAGTAATATAATTTGAATTCAACTGCACTGATAATAAGCCCTGCTTTACATGGTGCAGCATGTCCTTCTAGGAAGTATTTGCACTGATTTAATCACATCAGTGTAATTACACCACCACATATGCTCCCAACATAAGCAGGATCTGTAAAACCGAGATAATGGTGCTTTCTCGCTTGTGCGAAGTTCTCCTGAGATCTGCCATTACTTCACTGCTAAGTGCTGACATTACAATAAAGTAGAATGAATGTATGAGTGAGAAAAGCAGACTTGGAATAAAGTATTAGGGTGTAAATTAAACTGCTTTCAGCTGGTGCAGTTGCTTGCAGGCAAGCTGAACTTTCAGGCCCAGGTGAGGATCCCACCACACTTGGGCACCTCCAGTGCGCTGCTGGGCCTCAGTGAGAGCCCCTGCCCTGTCCCCAAGGGACTGGCACAATGGCAGCCCCCCTGGGACAGTGCACAGGGACAGAGGGGCTGGGGTGAACACCCAGCAGGTGAGGCTCAGGTCTGACTGGAGTGCAGGCAGCTGGGACAAGGTGCTCACACAGCCCCAGAGCGCTGCGATCCCGTGCACTGCCTTGCTGCACCTCTCCCTCCCCTCTGCAGCAGCTGCCAGCTCGCTTTCCTGAGCTGTTATTGTTGGAAGGGGCACTTGAAAACCCAGACTCTGCTGAGCTTTTGGAAGTTGTATCAGAAGATATGGCTAGAAATGTGTTTCAATGCATGCCAGCAAAAGCTGACTCTGAGGTGTTCTGGTAACAGGCTGGGGCTATTTTTACACCATTGTCCAAAAGAAAATAAACCAAAGCCTCTGAACCTCAGTGCTGCTTTGTTTCCTTCTGATGGGATGATGGCTGAAGCCAGCAGACACAAATCTGGGCCTGAACTCAACCAGACAAGCATGTTTTACATAGCCTAAGCAAAGAATATTTGCAGCCAAGAAGCAGGAAGACACCCAGGTGTAAGTAACTTCACCAGAGCAAACAGAGCCACCACAGCACACCATGGAACACTTTCAGGGCATGTTTATGGAACATTTGAACAACAAATGCAAATCCCACCTAAGAATTACAGCAAATACCAAAGCAGTTGATCTCAGACCAGCTCCTGTTCAAACACCAGCTACAGTCCATACCACTTAGTCATCTGTACAGAGACCACAGCACTAAAGAGCCCCATGCCATTCTTGTAAGGAAAAACCAGTATTGTGGTAGGAGCAGCAGAACAATTGGAGCTCAGCTGGTGGAGAGAGCTTTGCTTTAATTTTACACCATTGTATGAGAATGCTGGGAACCTGATGCGACAGCTTTACAGGAGAATTCAGGAAGAAGCTGGGACAGGCTGAGGAAGAGTTACTGTTTCAGCACTCCTCATCTTGGTTAAAAGCACAAAAGAGGCTGGAAAATGATTTATTTGCCACCCACAGAAAACTTGCAGGCATATGGCTTTGTGTAAGGGGCTGACAGATCCCTCTGACACCTGCCCAATTTGATTTATTTCTCCTCTTAGGAGCAGGGAACTGAATTCATTTTGTGCTCTTCCTCACTTTTAACCAAAGGGCATCTCAACTCCCAGTTCAGATACCTGGGAACCTCTCTGAATTAGGTAGCTGAAATTTGTACAAACAGTGATTTTCTGCAGGGCTAACTTCACCTTGATGGGATTTACACAGTGTATCCCTTAGCCACAGCAAGGTTCATACTGTGCTCTAGCTACAGTATCCACATAATCTACACTATATTCCAATTATATTACAATAATTAATTAGATCTGATCAACCAAAGGCATTAAAGAACCAGAGTTTTCAAAAAGTCATGCAGAGGGAGAAAAAACCCCAAACCAGTAACACAGGCACATTTTGCCCAGGAAATGAAAAAATACCCAAAGCATCTGAAGATCATGTACGTAATATTTTGGATGAAGATATCCAGACCATGAAATGTCACTGTTCCAGGTTCTTTCATGAAATCACACAGACACAGCATTACTGACTGCCACAAAGCTAACTCACTCAGGCTTAAAATAAAGGGAAGCAACATCAGATCTTTAAAAGGCACTTAAATGCAAACTGAAATCTTCAAATCTTTATTGTGAATGCTTGTTCTACCCCTGACAGAGGACAGCATGATGTATCAGCCTGGAAAAAAGTCACAACATTAAACTGAACCTGAGAGAGGGACGACAAATTTTAAGAGCTTCTCCCACAATAAACAATGCTTTTCTGGCTGTCTTCATGAGAATTTTGCTATTGTGAGCTACAGCCTATTTTCACCTACCATTGCAGAAAAGGGGAGATATGAATTACAAATCAGACCTACAAACTGCAAGCCAATTAATCTCTCCTATGATTATTTATCCTATCTTTGAATAATCCTGTGAAGATTGCCATTAAATGTTTGAGGCCAATTGAAAGTTATTTAAATGAATTCCAAGGTCACTGCCTCTCCTTTGATTGCTACATTAGGTTGTTCAGCAGCAGCTTCATCCCTCTGTGCTAAGCTCCTCTAGTTTTAGATGCTTTCTGTTTATAAAATGAGTGTGGAAAATAACAACCCTACAGGCCCAGATGCTCCTGTGTGCAGCTGGGACAATGGAAGGAGCCCAGAGGTCTGCAGTGGGCACCTGTGACAGATGTGCTTCCAGAAGATGCACTGCCCTGTTAAGGGCTTACTGACATTAAAACTCAAAGCCTAAGCAAGGGAAGTTGGATGCCAGGGGAGAAGAAAGGCTGCACTCAATACAAGGATGGCCTGGGCCTGTCGGATCTCAAGATCTCAGTCCTGAGATCTGAGCCACCGAGACCACCTTGGGGGTCTCGGGAGTCCTGGAATGTTGCCAGAAGTGTCTGGTAGCTGGACTTTAACCCTACACAGGAGACGACAAGGATGAGGGCTTCACCAGGGTGAATGGTGAAGGGATTAGCTAATTAGAGGGTGAGACACAGGGTTTAAGATTTATGTACAGGGGGGTTTAGAGGAGTAAGATGGAGGAATTGGGGCGTGTCCTGTCCTTCTTCTTCTTCCTCTTCTCCTCCATCTTCTTTGGCCACGGTGGCACCTTTGGATTGGTTATTACTGAGAGTGCACCGAGTTATAAGAATAGATGGTATTGGGGAGAAATGATAAATATTGTACACGTAACAAAGGGTATAAAGATACGTGGCGGTCCGGAGGACAGCACAGTGTGCTCATGGCTGACTGCTGAGCAGATCTCTGTTCGGCTGAAAGAACATCTTTTAGATAAACAATTAATAAACATAAAAACCGAAAGAAGAACTGAAGCCTCTTCTCGTCCTTCGATACGCGGGTGCCCCAAGGCCACCCCGGGCCTTTCCAGGCCCCTCAAACAGCCGAGATAACCGGACATGGGCCTGCTCCAGCATTGCCACCCTCTGAGCCTCTGTGGGGCATGGCTGGTGGGAACACCCAAGGCTCCATCCAAGAGGCCTCCCACAGCCTCAGTCTCTTCTTGCAGAAGACAAGCAGAAGACAAGCTCTGGGGGTGCAGGACAGAGTTACTCTCCATCCAGCAGCAGAAACCAGTCCAGGTTCAGTGCCTGGTTCAGAGGAGTTCAGGACAACTCCTCTGACCAACACCTCATCTTGCTCCTCCTGCACAAAAAGAGCCCAGGCTGCTAGGGCCAAGGCTCACATAGAAAGAGCATATAGATAAGAAAAAGGAAGTGTTACAAGACAGGGAAAAGAAGTCAAAACTTACAACAATCAGTGCTAGGACAGCTGATACACACCCTTGCTAACCATTTTTAAAACAGATGTCTAAATGAAGTACGGATTCTGCTTTCCCAGTTTATTTATAATCAATCTTCTCATTTGCACTGTGTAGATGGGCAGATAAGCAGCTCCTTCCTTTTTTGCAGTTACTGTCACACAGCTTAGCTCAGCTGCACCCCCAAACAATGGTGATCAAAGGTCCCCATGTCACCTCAGTGCAGACAAGTCACCTCCCTCCAGGGTCCCACTGCAGGGCAGAGGACAACACTTGCTCAGCACTTTGTCCTCTGCAGAGTGTGGCCATATGCAAATATAGAGGCAAAGGCCAAGTGTGGACAGAGCAATGCTGAAGTGAAAGGGTGAGCAGCACATGGACAAAGGAAAGCCTCACAAACATACCAGGCAACTCTTTTTCCAAGGAAATATCTGTATTTGTTTATAGCAGCCTCTTTGGCACCATGGCAAAGACTCTCACCACAGTTGCTCCAAACCTTTTCAGAAATGAACTAATACAAGTACTTCTACTGCTAAAACCAAGATTTGCAGGCAGAAAACCAGCCAAGCAGCTCCAGCTAAGCTCCTGCATATGCTGTTTTAGTGATGTCTCAAGAATATAAATCTGTTTCTCTCTGTCATTCTCTCTGTCATTCACTGTTTGCTTCTTTCAGGTTATTATGACTATATAAATAAATGCCATGCTTTTGGCCATGTCCTCTCATCTCAAGACAACATTGTCTGAGGATCTGAAGTGTGCGTGACAAGCAAGAGATAAAAGACAACATCCAGGCAGTTGTGAAGAAGCTATTTCTGACATCAAGAACCCTAGAGGTAAACTAAATTGCAAATAAAGATTTTAAAGAATCATTACATTTCTGTCATCAACACACTGCACGAATACTGTTATCGTGTACCAGCTATTTATTGTATAATGCCAGCTCCATATCCATCTATAGCTGCACACCAAAAATACCTCCATTAGCCTGACGAGAAAACGAATTTGAAGCACAAAACATGTCCTGCTTTCAGCAAGTGGGCCACTGGCAGTTCAGAATACACTCATAGAAGATTTACAGACAACTTCAAAAAAAGAAAAAAAAGAAGTAAAAAAATTCAGATGTACCTTCATTCTCTAAACATTTAACACCTGGGGATAACACCATTGGTTTCTCTATTCTTAATCCCAGAAGAGCAGTGACCTCTGAAAACAGCAGAATAGCCAGTTCTTACAAGTTAATATTGTTAACTTTGAGCTCTCATCTCTACATATGAAAGTAGGAGTACCTCCATGGAGCAGGGAAGACACAGTCCTTGCAGCCACAGCAAGGACACACAAATCCCAGCCCTCTTATCACCCATGCAAGAACACAAATGTGTTCTCTTCTGCCATGGAAGGCTGTAACATACATCACGCAAGAGGATCTCTCAGGTCTGACATGAGGCAGTTTACAGTTCCTTCACCGGTGTAGGAGAGCATAAACTACAACAGCTGCAGACTCCCTTGCATAATTTAGCCATCTGCATTGCAGACATCTGATGGAAAATCATCCACAAATTTGGCAGGGAGGCAGGATGACAAAAGCAGCTGTTTCTCCCCATAATCACAGGTATGAATTTGCAATCGTGTTGGTTGCATGTTCACTTAATAGTCACAATAGTCAGAGCAGTCAGGCCATGCCATGATCTACATGCATTTAAAAAAAACCAAAACAACCAAGCAAACAAAAAACCTAACCAAACCAAAAAAAAAAAAACCAAACAAACCAAAAAAAGAGAGGAATCACCTTAGGAAGGATCAGGAGCTCAAAGGATTTTGCACAACCTTTTCCCTCTGGGTACTTTCTCCCACCAAACCATTCATCTTCTTACCAGCAGCACTGCACACCCAGGTAAAATTCCAGATACTTAAAGACAACGTTGTTTCAAGACTTGATGTTTTCTTACAAAAGGCATATCTTCAATATCTTTAACATGATATTGAATTCAAATTTCCAACAGCTAGAAATGTGTGCACACATACACAAATCCAGACACACCTCCCCCCAATACTGTATTTTTAAAGGCAGGTTTGATTCCACCAGGCATTACACTGCTTAGAGATCAGTGACAAGCAAACAGCTTTACGGCTTTACAAAGACAAAGCCTATGAAAGGTCAGTGTGGAAAAGACTCTGAGGAACTGGAAATGCAGCATTAGAAGGAAAATACTTAAGCAGTTTGGATTACTGCAGCCAGGGCTGCTGCGGCTGCAGCCGAAGGCGGCGTGGGCTGCACAGCTGATCCTGGAGCACTGCAGCGGCTCGGCCCCGCCACCATCACCATCCCATGGCACTGCCATGAGCTCGGAGTGCAGGCAATCTGCGCGTGCAGTGAGCTGTGCAAATCCCATCCCAGCATGGCCACGCAGAAAAAAGTCCCTGCCTGCTTCCAGGAGCCCTTCAGTGTGAAGTTAGGGCAAAAAATTATTACAAATTGGTCACACTTTCTGTCCCTATGACTTGCTGAGGTGGTAGTGACCCAAACCCAGACACCATCTTGGCTTTTCTACAGTGGCATAATTTCTTCCCTCCCAGCATCACTGAAACTGCTCAGGAGAAGAATCATAGCAGTTTTGGACAATTGTAGTATGAGTTATTATTTTTAAAAAAGACAGATGCATTACATAAATCAGATCAAACTGGGAAGAGAGCTTAACTAAACATCCTCCAGGAACATTGTCTGCATCTGTGCCACATTCACAGCTCTAGCAGAAAGGCCACCTTTAGCCAGCAACAGCCCTTGGGAAGGGAAGGCTCAGCACAAGGGGCAAAGATGGAGTGGGTGCTGCAGGCTACCTGCATGGGACTAAAAAGACAGCAGCTCTGATGAACTGCACAACACACACTTCTGCCTTTATTTCTGGTCACACTGGAGCGTGTCTTCTTCTGACTCAGGCTCAGGAGAAAGGGTGAATATTCTCCTAGGCTAACGTCAGCCTGGGATTCCTGGGAGGCAGGCAGGAAGAGAGATTTCTGCTCCATCATGCCACAGTGTGCACTCTCTGCTTCTGAGCTCACAGGGGGCCATGGCTGAGCTGGACTCCTGAAAGCAGCCTTTGAAAAATTATACCCCATCTGCACAGCACAGCCTCCAGCACACATCCAGGAACAACCTCAAAGTTAATCATCATCTTTATGTAAAATAAACTAAAACAAAAAATCACATGGCTCCTTATTTTTATTCCAAAGGTGGTTTCACCTTCTAGCTATTGGAGATTACACTGCATGTATTTCCTAAAACAGCATATACATTTCCTCTCACTCAAGACTGTGGTGCAACTGGTAGAAATCAGTGTTGGGAGATGATGGTGCCTCCTACCATCCCTCTTGGGAGGGAAAAGAAGTGAAGGAAGGTG
Source organism: Zonotrichia leucophrys gambelii (assembly GCF_028769735.1). Lineage (NCBI taxonomy): Eukaryota > Metazoa > Chordata > Aves > Passeriformes > Passerellidae > Zonotrichia > Zonotrichia leucophrys. Next base: position 34,874,128 of record NC_088177.1, on the reverse strand, counting down.
CATCAGCTGGCATTGGGAGATATGAATTACACTTCCTACACCAGCTCTGAGGAACGTGGCCCTGAGTAGGTGTTGAAAATTAATCTTCCCCTATTGAAAAGTGAGACAACAGCATGGTTGCCTTAAGGTGAAATTGTTGAGAGCTTATGAAAAATACCACCAGAAGGTTTCCTTCTCAATTAAGCCAGAGTTATTTAACATCCTAAAAAGATTCACCCCCTTCTCCATTGCCAGGTGAACAACAAAATTTTACCTTGAGGAGGAAAGAGAAGTTGCACTGGTTTCCCTCACACTCTTACCCCACTATGGAAGACTTTATGCTATGGATTTAGCAATGAAAATGCCAGAGAACACAGGAGAGATGAAAGAGCTTTGAATGTTCAGCTCACAAAACCAGCATAACCTGTGAATTATTTCCTAGGATGCAATTTGTGTAAGACATCAGCAAAATGGATGCCATGCAAAGGGATCTTCCTAAGAAAGGTAATCCCAATGAACTCCAGCTCAGGGGACAGGGGCATTAAAAGGAATGGCGACATTGAATATTACTGTGAAGATAGATGGAAAAGTCAAGTATCAGGAGGAGATACTATGCAAAATGCACAGTTTTTGTCCAAAGTCACAGCAGAAGTGGCTACCAGTTGAGATCTATTCACCTATTTAGGAGAAGAGTGCTGGCAAAGTTGCCAAGCACAAGCAGTCAGAAGCCCAGAAGACACAGTTCCACCATCAGCACAATGCCTCAGTGTCCAAACAATGAATTCATATATAATATATTTTTAAAATGGCCTCACTTGCCCACTCACCTTCTGAAGGGGCACAAGGAGCAGACAGACAGGCAAGCAGGAGCAGACAGGCAGACTGTAGGTGTCTCTGTTCACTATTTGCCCTTTATGTAAGTTCTCTACCTTTCACAGAATAAAAGTTGAAGCCATAAAGTATTTAGGAAGATAAACTTGACAATGAAAACTCCACTAGTAATGACTCAAGTAGCTGAGATACTTACTATAAGGCATTTTCCAAATGAGAGCCCTGCACAGTATATTGAGCTTATCCAAGCAAGGAAATTAATTTATTTCAGAAAAAATAAACCTGGAGTCTAATTCTTAAAGCTAATTCCTACTGTTACCTCATTATTAGAGACCTAGAAAAATAAGTTATGTTTCACTCTTATCAGAACTCACCACAAGAGCATTAAGAGCTTATATGTACACTGGGGTCAAGCTTGCCAGGAGGACAGCCATCCAATTCACACACTCAAATGTGGATTTTTAACAGCTAAAATTACTTAAGTCCTCTAAAAGACCCCTCTGAACACCGAAATAACCTACAACAAATACCCAGAAAATGAGGCCAGTCTCTCTTCAGCTGTCACCCCTCAGCTGCTCCTTGGTGCTCTGGCAGCTACTCCTGTGTCACAGGCTGAGTCAGTCAGTAAGAACTCGTTAGGAGAGAGGGAAGGCAATAGTAATGTGAGAAATGAGGCAGCAAATCCCCAAAGAAACTAATGTTCCCTTCACACCACCTGCCACACATTCACATGAAGCTTTTTTTCTGATTGGTACAGCCTTTGAAAATGTCTTCTTTAATAGAGAAAGTAATTGCTCCCAATCGGAGGTGAGCATACAGCAATGCATTTTGAACAAACCTCCCAAATTTCACAACCTCCAAATAGCCACATTTTGTTTCCTTTCCTTCTTCCTTTACTTCTAGCCTGCATTCTGCTCAACACCCACGAGTGCTACCAAGTAAGTTATTCAATGTACACGCTGTGTCCCCAGAACAGCACCATGCCACAGAGCAAGTTCAGATCCAGCCCAAATGCAGAGCAGCCCAAAACACCCCACGTTTGCCACCCTCCCTGTTGTGACACTGAACCAGAGCAAGTCAAGGCTCCTCCCTTTTAGTCCTGGCATGAGCTGCAACCAGGTTGCGAGTGATCAGCTCCAGCCACAATAATCTTGTCTGAGCTCTGTGCTCACCCAGTGGCAGATGGGGTTTCCTAAACTGGGGGGCCAAAAACTGATGTCTGCCACAATCCAGAGAACACCAAAGGCAAAATCCTGCTTCCTTCACGTTAATCAAGACTGTGCAGAGCTCATACCCCTTCCATATCTCGATTCCTGCAATACTGGAGCAGCTTTCAGTCTGGCCATGGCTTGCTAGATAAAACTCCCACGCAAGGTGAAATGTTATCTCCACTTCACAGGTTGGAAACCGACAAATATTTAGTGACTTGGGTCGTGACTGTACAAATCAAAGCAAAGCAAAGCAAAGAACTAAACTTTTACATCTCCAGGCCAAGGCTATTGCTTTTATTACTGGATCATCCTTTTTTATGACCATACCCTACTCAAAGAGCACAAACTGCTTCAAAGAGACAATAATTCCATATGAACTGTGTGCTCCAGTATCAGAAGACTGACAAAAAAAGAGACAATGGTATCAGTTATTACTGTCTTCACCCCTTCCATTAAGTATCCTATCAAGTTTTACTGCACAAGGTAATTATAAGGATTCTTACACTCTTCACATTCCCATTTATATTAAGTACCACTAAAAACTCATATTGATTTTTATTTTTAGACCCTTGAGAAACATGAGTGGTATTGTCATTAAAGGAAAAATCCATGTCAGGTTCTTAATTTTCCTGGTTTGCTGCCTTTCCAAGAACTTCTATTTTAATGTGTGATTAAATTTCCCTGAAAATAATTTCTGTGATTAGTTTAATGAGACAGATCACTGCATTGGCAGGTCACTTACACTGAACTGTTTACACTGCCTAAGATTTTTGGTGCTATTCAAATGTAGTATCAAGCAACATCTTGTTGTAGACCTCCATGCTTTTAAATAATGAAGAACCCAGTCTAAGTGTCTCAGACCTCCTCTCTCTGAAATCAACAGTCAGGCCTTGCTCATCTCAGTGGAAGCAGATTCTGAAGCCAAGAATGCACCAATTTCTAACTGGTTTACGTGAAGAATGTATCTGCCCCAGAAGCCTGCCAGGAATGTTCAGCTGAGAAGCACATGCATGCAGTGCACAGAAAGTTGGCACAATTTATGCTTGTACAGGGAAGCATTTTATTATACATCCCATTAAAAATACACTGAGGCAACATTAGAATTAGAAGCCTATGGGACATAGAGTCAAGAAACACTATTCTGAAACTGAAGCACATCTTTTCTCTTCAGCAATCTGTCCAGACTCCTAAACAGCAACATTCATCATCCAAGTGCCCTTACACAACAATTCAGTTTTCGGTGATGTGGGCACTGCAAGAGCCCACCCTGACATCTGCACTGCTCCACCAAATCCCACCAGAGGCAGGCACTGCCTGTGAGTCACAGAACACTCCAGAAAGTTTCACTTGTTCAAAGCTTTCTCTAATTCCTCTGAAACAAGAACATGTTCACAGGGTCTGGTGGCCCACAGCAGGCACCCTGACACACACATGCCTCCTTGTGCAGCTCCCAATGGGCTGGTACATGCACCTGCATCATGGGGACATGGCATCTGACCAGATTCCAGATGTACAACCTGCCTAACACACTACAAACTTCCAGCAGTCCAGACCTGCACAGGTGCACCAAAACCAGCTTCCCAGCACCCACTGTCTGCCTGTATCCCAGAGGCTCTACATCTGAAGGCAGATGCCAAAGTACCCACTGAAAACAACCAACATTCTATTTTGAAAATCACAAATGTCATATATGACAGGAACAAATGAAAATTAAAGGATCTTTCCATCCACATTCAGTGCTGCTGGATGCTTGGATAATCCACGGGCCTTTAACCTCTACTGGAACAACTGCGTTGGTTGACATTTAAAAAAAAATCTCAGATTGAATAATGAATTAGCATGGAAAAACTTTATTTATTTATAAATAATATAATTCCTTTATTTATCACAGGCTGCCAATGTTAGGCTGCTGCTGACCTATGCTAGAAAGGCCATTTTTTTCAGGCTGCAGAGTAGATTATTCTTCAGCCTTTTCAACTCGTGGCCTTTCTGTTGATGCTGCCAACAGACATCCCAATTAGAGCTCACAGCAACATAGCTTGCTTTCACAAGGAACCAGTGGGGGTCTGAAAGGGAGACTTATTTATTTACAGTTGTAAAAGATGGTTTGAAAAAATAGATTTGATTTTGTGCACACATTTTGGGTTCACTTTGCTTCATATTTAAAGTGAGCAATGGATTCCTATATCCCAGTCTCACCACATGCAGCAGTAAAAAACAAAAACACTGAAACCAGTGATGGTGAGCTGGCAGGGAGAGAGCCAAGTTCACTACTTGGTTAGAAGCTGAGGCCTTCTTCTGGTACTGGGCTAATTGGTTGGGATTCTTAATAATGAGTTCACAAAGTCGCTCAAAACCTTGGGTTTAAATGCACTGGGAGGGAGGAGGGAAGGAGTGAAGGATGAGAAAAGCTGTTTTTCAAAGCCAAATTGATAAAACCACTCCCTGTGCAATTAAAAACCTGAGCAGCTGAATAGCTGACTTTGGAAAGCAGCAACTGCATAATTTATTGGGTTGGTTAATAAAGGTAGAGAAAATAGCCGAGGACAGGAAAGGAATTTCATGGACATTTCAACAACACATGAAAACTGTGGTGCACTTTATCATTTCAAGGTTTATTTTAGCACTCCCTTCCATGGGAGGAAGCAAGCAAAGGTCTATTAGGCTGCATTATCCCTGCTTTCCCTCTTTATCAATGGAGGAAAAACCACAACGGCTCCAATATCCTACTAAGGATGTTGACTTTTTTCCTACTATAAATCCTGCAATCAGCTTATAGAGTCTCTGAAGGAGCCCTATGAAGGGGACTGGGAAGAACACAGGTTTAACCTGAATTTAAGCTCACATACAAGGAAGAAATGTTGCAGGAAAACATTTTAATAGTTTAATCCTTTATAAAAAGCAAATGCACACTCACACTACCAGTACAGCCAAAGCACTTTTTTCTCCTCTGGCATCAGTACTGGACCACAAACTTTGCTCTGGCTGATGGGGAATGAGAGAGGGCAAAGCAGCCCCAAGCAAACATCAGGGCTGACTGACTACAACCACCAGCCAGCACCAGAGACTCCTCAAATCCAAGGTACAGGGGCAGGCTACAGCACACAGTGGCACCAGGACATTATTCTGCCTGAGGCTGTAAGAACAGGTATCCTTTAAAACAGCAGCAGTGTCACTTGTGTTAACAAAACATAATGAAAAGTAACTCCTGTGCGTGAACAGCAGACACTTCCAGAAAACATTTCTGAGTTGACTTGAATTTCAATCCTGGACTTTAAACACCTTTCAGTGGCATTTGAATTGACTTATCAGTAACTTGGCTGGGTTTATTTTGTGACTGAGATGTGATCTGGATGAAAATGCTGAGGAAAAATGCAGAAAGGATAAATGTGTAGTGGTTTTATTCCTTCAACAAAACACAGTCACAAAGACTGAAATCCTCACTAATTTGGCAAATATTTTGGACAGAATTACTTTTTAATTGCACTGGACGCAGCAAACAGTTTGATGAGGAAACTGAAAACACAAACAGGGCTTTTTTTTCACAGTCAAGGAACTCAGGAGCATTTTAAGTCGCAGCAAGTCCCCATGACACTAAAGCATTTAACAACACTTGACTGGCAGCATAACCCATATTTAGAGACATTCAGAACCCAGCTGTCATCTTGGGCATCTAAATAAATTGATCAGCTGTAGGCACACATATCAAGAAGCACATACAGACATGGAATCATTATTCTCATTGCTAGCAGAAGCTTATCATAAGCAGCAACGGTGCCTTTAGTTATGCTATAGTACAGAAATAACTTTGGTTGATGCAATAAATCCTTTGTTATAGATTCAGAAATAGGTCCACTAACCTAACTGCTATCTCAAATATGATCAACCCAAATGAAAATGCCAAATCCTTTGGGAGAGAGGGCCCTTTTTTTGTTCCTTTGTACACTGCACAAGAACCCAGTTTTTGGGTACGACAACACATTGAAAAAACACTTCAGATGTCTGCAAGACTCCAGTCTGGATATATCCAGGATAACACTAAGCTCACCACCAGAAATTATGGAATTTCAGCAAAATACTAAAGTAAGGAGCATGACACTGCACACCCTTCACAGATGGCTGGGGAGGAGAGTGCCTTCAGAGCCTGACTGGCTGGGTCACTGTTTACCTATGCTAAACATTCAGATTTATTGAACATCCTCTTAAGGGCTTTACAAAGGAGTTTGAGAAGGTTAGAAATCCTGCTCTGTGTCCCCAGTGACCTGTGAAAAGAAATCAGGATGAACTCATCCTGCCCACCCACACTCACCCCAGTCACTCAGGGCTGGCAGTAATGACCTGCAGCAGCACATCTTCTGTTTAATGGTTGTGATAAATTACTACACAAAAGGGATGGTGTCTCTGATCCCAAGAGGTGCACCCAAGAGGTGCAAGTTGCATGCTGCAGACCTTCCTGATGTGTTTAAAACACACTGGCTGCTCTCCCTGAACTTAGTTATGCTAGGCAGCACTTAAAATGCTGCCATGTCCTTGGGCTAGTTAGTGCAAGTGATTGTAAATAATTACAGTGTGGTCCTCAGGGATGGTCATTAATAGCCACAGGCATGGAGACCCAACTGGCCACATCCATCACAGTGCCTAATGGTGCAGTTCACAGGTATTTACCTGGGATGTGCTTGGTTCAGCTGTATCTTCAGCACTGGGGGCAGGGAGCAGATAAAATGCTGCCAATTCCCCACACATCTTTTCATACTACACTCTATTATTAATTCATTGGTCATCTGAATATGCAATTAAAGCATCACTGAAATAATTCTCTTCTAGTAAAACAGCTCCTCATGTATGTGAGATGGTTTGGGCTGGGATAGAGCTCATTTTCTCCACAGTAGCTGGTATTGAGCCATGAGCTGGATTTGTGCTGGGAACAGTGTAGATAACTCAGGGATGTTTTAAGTATTGATGAGCACTGCTTACAGAATCCAGACCTCTTCTGCTCCTCACCCCATTCCATCACAAGGAGGCTGGGGGTGCACAAGAAGATGTCAGGGAACACAGCTGACCCCAAATGACCACAGGGATATCCCAGATCATATGGTGTCATGCTCAGCATATAGAACTGGGGAAAGAGGGAGGGGGGGGGACGTTTGGAGTGATGGAGTTTGTCTTCCCAAGTTCAGAATTATGTGTGATAAAGCTCTCCTGGGAATGGGTCAAGCACCTGCCAGTCAATGCAAATTAGTAAACAAATCCCTTGTTTTGGTTTGCCTGTACATGGCTTTTGCTTTTCTTATTAAATTACCTTACAAACCCATGACTTTTCTTGGCTTTACCTTTCAAATCTCCCCCATCCCACCATGATGGAGCAGCTGTGTGGGGCTGAGCTGTGGCTGAGGCTGAACCACAACAGTGTGCCAGAAAAACTCCAAGTCACATGCTGTGTGGTGACACAGGAGTTTAAGTACTTGCTAATTCCAGGCCAGTGCTGAAATCCCCTTGATTACTCTTAGTTACACAGAAGTATATCCTGTGTTATGAGCTTATTTTATAGATGCTTCAACTTTTTTTTATTAATACATTTTTTGAAAAAAACTTCCTCAGCCTGAGCTACCAAGGTTAAAATAATTAAGATGCTCACTGGTTTTGCCACTTCTTACTGGAATAATTTATCTCCTAATATTCATAAGGTGACACCATTAGCACATTTAGGAAGTGCTAAGAGAAGAGCTTTTAATCATGGAGATAACTGTTTATGATAGTTGTCTGTCATTAATTAGTTTGCAAGCCTCATACTCCCTGCTGAGGATGCTCAGAGAGGATTCTTACCACCACAGATCTTTTACACATGTACGAGCTGGATTCTGCACGTATTGCCATAACCACCTGAATGTAAATAAAATGCCCCAAATATTCGAGTTGCATTTAAAATGGAGTTGTTCTGGCAAGGAACACTCTTCATCTCAATTCTGAGCAGCTGAAAGATGTTATCAGAAGATTGTGACAGCCCAATTAGAGCTTTTGATTTACTTTCATAACAACATTTGCCAAAGCACTGCTGGTACAGAATGCCCCTTAGTACAAAACATGCCTGTCTGGAGGCACCCCCGCTCTCAAAATAGGTAATGCAATATTGCTACTCCTAAAACTGTGTTCTTGAAAATACTAATAAAACACTAAAAACTGAACAGAATCCTACTGAGATTTAAAACTAACTTGAACTTCCTATAAAATTTGATTGCAGTCGTATGTATTCATCTATTTTTAATCTGGCTTCCTAAAGGAATAAGTTTTGCAGGGCCAACTGTTGATTTCTTCCCCCTCCTTGTCCCCCTCCTGAATACATGACCAGACTCTGCCCATTTACAAACTCAAAAAAGGGCAAAACTTTAAAGTACTACTAAGTGTGAACACGTTGAGAGAGAGTAGACACTTCTCCCATGTCACTGTCAGGGAGAGGGAAAGGAGGCAAATTTAGGAGTTCCATTTGTGCTTGGCAGCAGCTGCCCAGCAAGCTCACAGCTGCCGAGGAGCAGCAGCCCCTGCTGGCACTGGCACACCGGGGTGCAGGGAAATCTGGGGAAGGAAGGATTTGGGTAATGAAGGATAACTCCTGAGCAAAGCAGGCCTCATCAGTTCTGCTCCTTGTGTTTGGGGTTTCAGAGCAGGCACTCATCTCCGGTCCCACTGTCATTAGTACAAATAATCCAGGGAACACAGCGACAGAACAGCAGTCAGTCCCCTGCTCCAGTGGACCAAATTCTTAGACATTTCACCAGGCAGAGGAAATTCATTATGGTATGTTTTTCAAATGAGTCTTATGAGCAGACCTTCAAAAAAGGTATTTTGCAGCTAACTCCTGGTGGCTTAAAGGGAAGCAGGATTTCAGCCTCTGTGCCAAGACCCTCAGCTGTCAGCACACAGTCTGCCTCCAGAGTCCTAACCTTTAAATCTATGCACTTGAAAAGGAACATCTCACCCAATACTGCTGCCAGCACAGCAGCAAGGGGAGACAGAAGCAGAGTGTCACACAGTGTAGCAGATTCAAGCCTGAATTGTCCATCACAAACACAATTAGAAGAACCAGATATGCAGCTGAAACAAGTTACATCCACAGTGAAGTAAGAGGTTAATGCACTCTTTTCTTCCACCCAACAGCATCCAGGAGGGCAGTGTGGCCTTCAGCTTCCTGAAGGCAATCCACTTTATTTGTCAAGCTAAAACCTCAAGTCATGAAAAAAAATCAGTTCAATGCATTTTCAGCAGAATAATAAGCAGTATCACCAACAACTCTGCATTAGTTATCAAAGTCCTGGGGTCTTTCTAAACTTAGGCCTAGTTTTGGCACAGTTCAGCACAATATATAATGACAATCATCCCTTACATTGCCAGAGGAACTGTGGCAGAGGAGTGAAAATGCTCAAAATGACATAGCAGCAGCCATGGATAAGAACTCAGGAGCTCAGGGTTCGACTTAGCTGCTCAATCAATCAGAGTTCTGCTTTGAAAGCAAACAGTACTGAAGAGAAGTTGAAAATGGGAAATCATGCTGTAAAGTGATGAGTACCCAGACTATTTAAGCATCATTACACTCCTCAGTTATGTTTTGACTCAGCCTACAAAGTGTCCCTTTTCCAGAAGCACATCTCCATCCTAAATGTGAAGTCAGCAACTTCACAAACATTTCATGCCTTGTGTATTTAACAATCATCACAAACAAGAAAAGCCTGGACTTTAGAGTTCATGGTTCTGTGAAACTTCCACGGAAAAACATCACTGATTTTGTTAGCAAGCATTTGGCTCAGAGTACAGAAGAGAAAACAAACTCACATGGTGCATGGAACATCACTAGCACAGATGAATGATCTTTTATAAACTTGTCGAAGTCCTCATCGGTCAGGTGATAAACCACATTTTCTTCATCTGCCCAGGGAGTCTCTGGAGCCTGTGGCTGAGGTGCCTGTGGGCTACAAGACAAACAGACACAGCTTAAAGGCAGCTCTCTGGTGCTAAGCAGTCATCTTGGCAAGTCAAACTGTAAGGAACCACTTTGTGCAGATGTTCACACATGTCTGACACACCAACCCTACTGAACAGCTTCCGTAATTGTACCCATCCAGAACTCACAGGCACTGAAACACAGATAAAACTGGAGGAGGAACAAAAAAATCTGCAAGAAGCTCCTGAGGACAGATCAGCAATGGAAGGGGATGGAGTGAGGAGATAACCAGACTGCTTGGTTATTACATTATAGAAATCAAATGCATTTTCTATTACTCTTTTACCCTCCTCAGCAGGATGCTCCCTTTCTCACAGCATTCCCACTTTGTAGTTCACAGGAGCCATTGCAAATGAAAGAAAAAAGCAGTGAGCAGAAACAGCCAATTTAACCCGTCACCTTGGATACTGACAGCGTGATTAGGGCCGGCAGAGAAAGGAGGAGCAGTGTTGGGACCATGAACCAGCTACACACACCATTTCCCCAGGAATACATGGTTTTACCCTGAACAGCTCTTGGGAGCCAGGGAAGCATCCTTATGTCCTCACTCTGCAGTGGGTTTGTAGGCCTAACTCAGTAAAGATATTCAGCTGCATGCTTTACCTAAAAGGAAGTGATGTGTTCTACCAACATCACTATGACTGCACCCGAGTTCAGCTGTTTTTGATGGGTCAGAGCCTGCTCAAAGACACAGTGGCAAGTCTGGAAACTGAACCTAAGCTCCTCTGCAGCTCATCATCTCAATAAACAATTGTTTTTGGCTTTTATTAATGTACATTAAAAAGAGAATTTGGCAGCTGTGATCTAAACTATGCTAATTGACATTTTATTTATTAAAGCACTGTTCACAGAAAAGACACCCAAACATAAGAACATTGGGAGCCAGACTTTGAAGCTGTTTTTGTCAGTTGCAGTAATGAGTTCCAAACCCCCCCAAATTCCCCAAATTCTTTGGCAAAATACACGTCTGGATGTGACCCCATCTCTGCTGAAAGCAGATTTACTATTTTTGATTAAAATGTATTATTGTGTTAGCTGCCTGGAACAAGGAATGGCAAACAGATGATAACTCATTTATCCTGCCTTACTCATTTCTAGGCTGAAAGCCTAGCTTGATAAAAAAAAAAAAAAAGCAGCAGAGATGCACAGATTCAGATAGCAAATTCTGTTGATGTAAGCAATAGGTGTGATCCAAGAATATTAAGCAATCCATGCAGAACTGTGATGCACATCTCTGCCTCCTGCTGCTTCTGTGATAAACAAACCAAGAAGCAAACATCAAAGTGCAAGGTGGGAGCTGCACCTGGCCAAGCAGCCCAGAGAACAATAATCTCCAGGTATCCTGGCAGGGTGAAGGCTTTCCAGCAAACACCATGACACTCAATGGATTTGGGAGCTGGGCTGAGCAGGCAGTGCATGATGAACATGGACACAGTGCCTGCAAAGCACTGGGAGAACATGGAGCTCAACAGGGCCTGGTGTGACCTATTTCAGTCAGGAATTAGTAAAGCAGGGCATGGGATGTTTATTCAAATAGCCTAATTTAAAATGCTCTGCATGCTAATGAGCCTACACAGGAGGTGGTAAGAAACACCTCAAGGCCTGGAGAAAGCAACAAGCAAAATTTAAAATGTCATTCAACACTGAGACAAGGCACAGCCAACACCTGATTAGGATGACAGAAGTCCCGAAGAGTTATCAAAAGCTAATTCAATTGAGAGCACAGGACAAGTTCTTGATTTTACAAAGTAGCTGATGCTAAGGAAGGGCCTGAGGGGAATCTATAAAACAGTAGGACAAACTAAGCAGCTGTTGAAGGCAGCAAGAAGCTGCTGGGCTTGCCTACCACTCAGGCTGATACAGCTGTGTATCAGAATTAACAAAAAAGTGGGATGTACAAAATAGCATCTCTGCTGGGTTGGATTCAGGCTGCGTGATGGTTCATCTCTACCTTCTCATGAAAACATCTGAATCTCCATAACACAGTAGCCAGTGCTTATTAGGAAGATAAGAAAGGTGAAGTATCTGTAAGACTGATACATTAGCACACTTCAGCATAAGAAAGAAGCACCTCTAATAAGCAAGAGAAAAAAAAAAAAAAGAGAGGTGTTGGAGACCTCCAAACTAGCAGTTCTTGTCATGAGAGGAAAAAGCATGGACAATGATTAAAATAATTCTAACTTTCATTAAATTATATCATGTTCTCTCCCACAAATGAGCCTAAGATCACCCACTTTCAGCACTTTACCAGTAGTATTTAGAGGGAAAAAACCAAGAAGAAGGAGAGAGAGAGCTGCTTTTCTGCAGAGTGTACTTATTGTCCACACATAATGGGCCATTTCATATGGCTCAGTGTCTGCTGGATTTGCTTCCGAGACTCTACAAGCACAGCACATGCATGCTCAGTATAAAAATGCATTGGCTTTCCTTGCCACAGCCTTGCCATGCCCCTGGTCCTCAGAGCAACATTTTATACAAAAGCAACCTTTCAATATTTTAATATTATGCTATTGTGAAACCCAGCCAGTGCACCCTACAGCTATCCCATTGCACTCCTTGGCTTTCCTAAAGCCCTTGCCATACCATTTTGACTACATGTACTGCAGATTCCTCAGAATAGTATAATATTATGTATGCAGCATGTTCAGCCTATATGCAGTTTTATTAATAATTTAATTGATTGTAATTTAAGCATCAATTACTGGCAAAATGTAAGTACACATAACTACTCAACGTGGTTTCCTTAAAGGTTGTATTTATTACAAAACAGGGGCACCAGGCTACTGCTCAGATCATCTTTTGGGCAACTAGTAAGCATGCACTAAGTGAGGACAAACAGCTGTCTTTAGCTCTGGACTGCTGAAGTATCAGCCAAAGCCCACAGTGGCTTGTTAGCAGAGATTATCATTGGAAAGAGCTTGCAGCTGTTCTGCTTTCCTCCAGTAGCTGTGTTCACTTGCTGTCACAGCACTGATATAAAGGTACTGCATATTGCAGGGATTATCTGGATATTATGTGGGCAGACAGGGGGAAAAAACACCCCAAACAGCTAATGTTTCACATATGGTAGCCAAGAGATAACCACATCCTTGCAGAATTGAAAAGCATAACAAAGTGCAGGTGATTAAGCCATATCCTTGCTCCAAGGGCTGATCATCCTCAAGTTGCTGGAGTTGCCATCTCGATCACTCACATTTGAAGACTTAATTGACTACACCAGGCTTAATGACTCTGGCTGAATTCCTCCTCTTTGAGCCACTGGGCAGTACTTGCTTGCAGTGTTTGTAGCCCCTGATGCTAACAGGACGCTGCTCTCACTTCATTTGTGGGTTCCAAATCCTGAAGCACTCAGCCTACTGATGCTGGAGACCCTGGGCTACTTGCAAACATATGCACATCCCCAGCACAGCAAAATACATTTATTCTGAGCCAATTTTGCTAAGCTGTACTACTACAATAGTTTGCAACAGTCTGTTCCTTCCCATGGGTTTGTTTCCTTTCATTAGCTTCATTTCAGTATTGTTTCCACGACTGCAGCAAACAAGGGAGGGTTACAAAGATGACACCATGCCCAAGAGCCTGGGCTCGCTGCAAATGGGACTTCTCCATCACCAGATTATCTCAGCTCTCTCCAGCTCCTCCATCAGCCTCACTGACCATGTGGGGATTTGCACCAGTTGAAGAGCAGCTACACACACAGACACTTTTCCTGTGTCTCTGAATTGCTAGTCCCATAGGCTTATTCAGCCTCCAAAATGTTTATGACTGCAAATAGCTCTCTTTAGGTAGAACAAGGTGCTTTCTACACTTTCATGTCATGACAGCAAACACAGATGTTGTAAAAGTGACTACCTATCCAGGGTGCCTTGATCTTCATTTTGTCACTGCAAGACACTTTAAAGGCTTCAGCTAAAGGCTGATGAGCCAACAAGAACTGCACACTTGGTATACATTTTTAATAACACAACAGAAGTCAAGCATTCAAGATCACTGGAAATTTAACCTGGCATTTTTAACGAAGTTGAGATCTGTGTATCTGCATTTATTTCAGTCCACAGTCAGTCTGCTATTACAGACAAAATGCAATTGTGAAATGCAAGGCATGCATGCTAAAAACCAAACATTAGTCAATCTCTCTGTATGAGTTTAGCTGATCTCAGCAGGGTAGTTTTGTTTGCTCTTCTGAGCAGAGGGAAGGAGGGAGAGATGTCTGCTCCCAAACCATTACATTCTGTAAATAATGGAGAGTACATAAAAGGTGGAGTGCATGAAGTTCAGTGCCTTACTGTTTCAGCCACTCTGCGATATCTGCTGCGGTAGCACCAAAGTTCTCAAAGTTGAACAGGAACTTTCCTTTCCTGTTAAAGCAACAAAACAAAGTTCAGTCCTGGCCCTAAAAGATAAAACCACTCAATTATACAAGAGTGCATGATTTCTAAAGTAGTTGCAAAACATAACCGACTCAAAATAGCAGATTGTAGGATATCCCCGGACATTGAATTCTTCCTTTATCCTTTCGAATTCAGCAGAGTAAACATTCATCCCCGCAAGGACCTGGAAAAACAGAGCATAATCTTACTGATTCTTACAATACAGCAGGAACATCACACCATTTGTTTGAAGATTTAAGTAAAACCCACTTCAATCTGGGCAGATTCTGATTTCATTCATATAGCTGTCAAGCAAGGGGCTCTCTCTAAAAGGCACTGAAGTTTTTCTGATTTTGTGCAAGGGAAAACAGAATAATACTTGAGTCTAATCCAGAGAAAACACACAGCAGTTAGCATGTCACCTCCTCACTGCTCTGGAAGCATCTCTGTTTCTTTTTATTCACCCACTAACAGAAATACCTAAAGGGAATTCTCTCAATTGCAGCACTTGTGCTCTGCTTTGCACATTTGGATTTTAAGCTACAACTAGATTTTTTCCTTCTTCTGCATGTAGAAAAAAAGAGTTCTTAATTCATATCCAAACATTAAACAGGACACCAGAAATTCTACCCTCAGCTCTCTGGTTTCCACTCCAGCAATGAACTTGTCTATGTCTAACCAACTTGTCAATGTCTAACCAACCACAGGCATTATGCCAGGTCAAAAATGCACTTACTGAATGGCAAGGGGAAATCAGCAGGACTTTGATGTGAAAATAAAACGTGCCCTATATCCATGAGCTCAGGAAATAGCACATGGCATTTATATGCTCTAAATATGTTAACTTAGATAGGGCAGGGTATAATGAGAGTTAAAAATTAACCTTGTCCTACAGTCTTCAAAAGAGAGGCACAGAAGCACAGTAGCTTTTCAGACTAGCCTGTAAAACAAAAACTCTCTCCTCAGCTCTATCCCAACCCGTCCTTCATCTCAACAATGTCTGAGCTTCAGGTTCACGGCTCCTGTGACTTATATTGTGCCCTGTGACTTATTCTGTGCCCTGTCCAAATGTCTTCCAAATATTTGTGACATGAAAATTGGAAGATGGGATTGATTCCAAGTTTTTGTGGGTGTGCAACTCACACAGAGGTCACTCTGCTGTCAAACTTGGACCCAGCAAGTTGCTGAGATGCCACTTCCTGATTAACTTAGTTTAATGGCATTGACGGCTTAAATCATTTTAGCAGCAGGGTCTTAATCCAACCCCCTCCTCTTTCCCTCTCCCAAAACAGGATTTTCTCCTTCCAGCTGAAATACCACATCAGAATTTAATACCACGTTCCTGACTGCAGCAAACTGCACAGACCAACCAAATGTGCTCAGAGCCAGCATGAAATAAATCTTAAAGCAGAAAATCCTCATTTTAAGGTCAGCTGTTCCTAAGAATGTGCTGGAAAGTCACAAAAAGATACTTTGTTTTCTCTTCCCTATTCTAAGAAAGAATAAATTGAACAGAGGAGAGTACAGAAGTAAGGTTTATACATGCTGGCCTAATCTTCCACTTTGAATTTTGCTTGTAGTTCGAACAACTGGATTGATTTAATTCATATGAGATTATCTAGACTCAATTCTCCCCTTTCCTTATCCTCCATGCCACCACCTAAAGGCAGGTAAATGCAATAGGATCAAGATACAATAGTTGCTCTATAAAGCAAGAACCAGTTTTGTTAACTAATTCCTTAATTAACACCAACCTAACAGATTCCACATTTGCTGTGAACTTTCAGAGGATTTTCTATGATTTAAGTGGACATTCCTGGCCATGTCAGACAATTTCACTGTGCCCATCTAAAGGTGATAGATAAAAGCCAATAACTTGGATTCATTCTGGTGTTCATTACATTATATGAAGCATATTTAGCAAAAAAGCTTATTACAACAGGATTTGTTTTAATGACAAGAGTAGCAGCTTTAGCTGGCCAATAATCACAGAATTATGAAATATCAGGCTGCCAGAGGCCATCAAAAAACACCTACTGCTCAAAGCCAGGGCCCTCCTGCCAGACATTTGGCAAATTTGCTTTTAGCAAAAGACTGAATGACCCCCAACTTCAATTTAGGTCCATTACCTCTTGTAATAGCCATTGCAGAAACAAAGATCAGTTTATTCCTTTCACCTCTGCAGTGACACTTGACATATGTCAACACTTATCTGCTCTCCAACAAGCTACCTGTAATCTAAACCAACTCTGAACCTTTCCTAGCTGCCCAAGTATTTGGAGCTTCTGACCATTCCTGTTTAGTTGTGACCCCCTACCCTGATTCTCAGTTTTCTTGATGGGAAAAAACTGGTACTTTACAGCACAAAAAAAAAATTTAAAAGAAAAAAAAAATACAAGCACCAAGGAGGAAAGCACTTAAGCACATTCTCAAGTCAGTCTTTACAGCAGAGCATTCTGGCACACTCACAAAGTTCATGGCCATTAGGGAGATGGTGAATGGTTTGCTAATATCCAGTTCTCCCCTGCTCACTGATCAGAGCCCAGCCAACCCTCTAACCACAAGAATCTTTCCTGCCAAGGATAAAATAAGTCCATTTCTGATTTGGAGCACTTTTTCCTTCTGCACTGGGTGCAACATAATTATAAGCTATAACCATAATATAAACTATGTATGCCACCCTGCCTTCCTCTCAGTAACAGCACTGGGACAGGAAAGAACCAGTCCCAAGGGAACACAGAGGCCAGAGAGAGGCACAGTTCCCCCCTTCACTTTTATGACCTCTTCAATAGGCAATACTGCACTTAATTTTCCTGCTATATAACAGCAATAATCACTTTTGAGCCTGGCACATCCTGACAGTTAATGACAGGTCAGATTAAAAGGCCAAACCTTCAGCTCATCCAAACCACTCATAAACTTTGCAGCCAAGTCTGATCTGGAGGTCAACATCACTCTAAGGCACTCCATGAATAATTTATGATGGGTACAGCACAGTTAACTTTAGAAATGGCAAGCTGTGTACACATCCCACTCAGGAAGCTAATTGGGTCATATTTTGACAAACAGACCAATTTTTGTGAAAAACATGGGTGGCAGTGGCATAACTGGACTTTGCTCTGAACTGATCCTGCACCACAAGCCTCCACTGCAAAGAACTGTGTCCCAGCCCTGTCACTCAGCTGTGCAGGATCAGCCCGGATCTGCAGAAACCATTTCCAAGTGAGGAAGGAAATACTCAAACCAGAATAGATCTAAATTATCTGAATTTAATAAATGAGCTGCACACGAAGAAGGAAGGGAGAACTGCAGGAGGACAGAGTGCTGTGCAGCATGCCTCCTCTCTGGCACTGTCTCTGTAGGTGATGCTCACACTCCTAATCCCTCTCACCCCAGAGGGCACTGCCACGCAGGGTGGGAGTGCCTTCCCAAGGCTGCAGCACACGCTCCTCTGAGGGGAGATGGCCTTAGAATGCTGCCTGGCCCGACAAAAACACTCCTGGAAACATCTTCCAAGGCTTGTGCCGTGCCCTAAATAAATCTGACTAACTCCCACTCATTCCAGCCCTAAGCAAAACAAGGATTTAAAGAAAGCACTTCTGAAAACAACTGGTTTGGAGAATGTTGGGCAGTCTGACAGCACTAGGTGGTCACAAGAACAAATGGCCAGAGCTGCCCCAGCAATGAACTGCACTGCTTCATCTTTCCCTCACAAGGAAACCTGTAAACACAGCAGTGAATGATCCAACAGGTAGGATCAGACCAAATCCTGCTACAGCCATGAAACAACAATCCTATTTCTTCATCCTTTACGTACTACTGGCACCATATAAATCATGCGTTAAGCACATTACAAAACCTCAACTAGACAGGTGCCTTTGACTTGCTTGCAGAGATCAATACACCTCGTAACTACAAAGGGGTAACTAAATTACTGTGAATTCTGTACTTTATTAGAGTCAAAACTTACTTTTATATCAATGTGACATCAGCTTTGACAGAAATACAGTTAAACTGTAAGATTCTACTAATGCTGAGTGGCTGGAGGGTGACCAGTAGCTTATGGGAGGGGGATTTCTCTCCCATAACACTGTGATTCTCCACCAAAAAAGTGCATTAATAACTGCAATGAGGCATCCATCCCTGACCTTGCTATGAAACATCAGGCCTAAAAGCTGATCAAACCCATTAAGGCAAACATTTCTTTCTTTACCAAAATTAGCTCAAAAGGCCTAAAAATTTATAAATTAGAGGCAAAACAAATCTACATAGTGTCAGAGCCTGTATTTCCATGGAAAAAACTGCAGTGGATCTAAAGGGCAAGGGAGTTCGCATCTCATTCTCTAAAGTTTTAGAAGAATAAAAACCAAGAGAAAATGCTGAAGATATCTGGAACCGAGTAGATTATTTCTTTTTTCAGATGGCTTAAAAATGGATAATTTTGATTTTGCTAAATATTTGTCGATTTATATACTTTTAAAAAAAGTGTTAAAATAATTTTTGAAATGTCATATAAATCTCATTGTCTCACTTACATATTTACCCTTGAGTTCTGTGGCTGCCTGCTGATAAGATGGCATCATTCTCTTACAAACACCACACCCTGATAAAAAATAAATTGTGTAAGTAATATGCCAACAACTCCATTCAACCTCTTGAACAGTATCCATGTTCCAAAGCATATGCAGTAATATTTTATATTAAAAAATTAAACCAAAATTCTTTATCTGCTTTACTAAATCATTATTAGATTATTATTTTCTAAGTATGTTACTTGTTACAAGCCTCTCTTTTTGCACATTTTTCATGCTCTTCATTTTCATATTCATTTTTCATCCTTGTATGGAGAGAGTAAAACCATCTTATATTCCTCAGGTTCTGAGCTGAGCCCAGAGGAGAATACAAGTTGAAACACACATATCAAAAGTCAACAGAAGATGTCATAATTGTGAACTCAGAACAAAAAGCTTTGTGCACTTCTGGTCTTTGAAGGGACAGGGGGAGGTACTTCAGATTCATCCCAGCTTAACAAGGCTTTGAAATTAATTTGAGATGCATTTCCTAAACACATTACACAGACATCAAGTGTTAAACGGTGCTCTGTTAATTGAGCAGACATAGCTCAGAAGCAACAGCCCTTGTAAGATACAATAATGCGCTGTGGAAAAGACAAAGGGTGAGTGAGGAAGACCACCAGTGTGTAGTTGGAGTGTGCTGAGTGAGAGCTGCTTGATGATGCTCGGCAGTGCTAAGCAGATTAGCAGTAAATCACCTTGTAAGCAGCAGTTTTCACCCCTGCCAAGTAAAATCTGTGCATGCAGATGGGAAGGGGCAGGAGCGCAGACAGCATGGAAGAAAGGTAGCTGGAGCCAAGCACTCCAGACACTTATTGTGGAAACTCTCAGTCCACCACGGGACAGTAGTCAACACTTCTATTTTGGTTAACAGACAGAGCTTTGAAAGTATCTTCCAGAAAGGAGGAACAGATTTTGCAGCCACAACTTTGGGATCACATCAGCAAGCCTGGAAAAGAGCATCCTTTAATCTGACGAAGGAGAGCTCTTGTTTCTGTGGTCTTTCCATCTTTGATCTCTCCACTCAAAATGACAAGGAGGCTGTTAAATTAGTGCTGGTCAAAATGACAATTTCTTGGTGGGCACAGACTGCACATTTAAGGCCCACTGAGGTCTCGCAGCTTCATCCAAACCACTGGACAGACATCAAAAGATGTGAGTTGGCAGACATCATCTTCTGAATCCTCTATTTTTTGTCTCCTCAGGAGCCTCAGGCCTTTGAGTCCTGCAGCAATTTCTCTATTTTCCCCTCTTCACTCTCTTACTGCTCCCTGGAGTCCCTCCTAGGGCACTGGCCCACACCAGCCTCCTCTACCCAGCCATCACCCTCATCATCCTCCCCTTCCCAGCTCTGCTGCTGCCTCAAACTTGCTGCTCCCAAACCCATTTCAGTACACCCTCTCCTGTCCTCATACTTCTGGGTTATATTTTTCAGGATGCTGCCAAGCCACATATACCCCTCTACAGGCATAAAAGGGGAATCTCAAAAAACTCATTTTCTTCTGTTCTTTCTTCCTGTACTTTTTCCCAAAAGGGAAGCTTAATTAAACACAGATTAGTCTTTCCACTAGTTAACACCTACATTTTTAAAGCCTTGTTTTCAATCATGTTTATAAACAGCTCCTTCTTTATTGCCAAATCCAGACAGTCTCCTGAAGGAGTCTTCTTTGACAGAGTTAACTACAAATAAATCTGAATGCCTTCAAGTACACCTAATATTTCATCTTTAGTGCTGTCTGACTTTCTAATATAGGCCCAAAAGTACAGTGAAAGGTCTGCAAATGGCAGGCAATATCTTCTGAGGAAAGCAAGCCTTGGTTTTGAGTTGTTTTACCCAGACCAACCATTCCTGAAATATTAAAGTAACTACATGTAAGTCTGTAGTTGCATTCATCTCCCTCTGCACCAGTACCTAATGAAAGTGCCCATTTCCTATCAATCTGCCACAATTAATCTAAAGCTCCTGCTTCCAACAAAGCAGAGAAATAAGGCAGCTGTCTTCCCTACAGCCTCCCAGACAAAGCCTATGATGTCCTCTCGTGCCAAAGACATCCCTTACAAGTAACAAAAAGTTGAATTTCTTTTAGTGACCAGTCTTGATGTGCTGCTCCCAGTTATGAAAGGTAACACCTGTATGTAACCAATAATTTCAGCTGCTCAAAGGCCATATTTTATTGCAACTGCTGGATGTATTCTATCTCCGGTAAAAGGAGCAAGAAAAGAAAATTTGGACAACAACCAATTCAGAAAGTCTTGTGTGTTAAATAAAAGATGAGGGAGTTACAAACTGATAAATCAGAGGAAAAAAAACTTCACAAGTAGACTTCCTTCACAGCAGTTTGGAAAGCAGCACAAGTATTACAGCACTGAAAACTAGCAGGTGTTTTGCCACTTCAAAGAAGAGAAACTGGAAGGAGGAGGGTTTCTGGGGGAACAGTTCAAAGAGAACGAAGGGTTAGATAAGGCACATTTCACAAAGAGGCTGGGCTGTGGAAAACAATTACTCCTGATAGAGGTAAACTGTGAAAGCACTGTGCAGCCCAGCTCTCCCTGAAGGGATGATTTCCAGCAGAGCAGCCGTAGCATCTCCCACTGATCCAGGGCTGCAGCTGCTGGGAACAGCAACACACCACACCAGGCCACACAGCACCACTGCAGAGTCCAAAGGCACAGAGCCACAAGGGATTTGATTTCATTTAAAGAAAAATCAAACCAAGTCTTGGGCAATTTTGGCCATCTTGGTAGCGCTCAGATGAGAATAAAAAGGTAGACTGGTGTTTCAGGCAGGAAGTACAAGAGAAGATACACTGAGAAACACCAGATAATGCTGCTATGGGACACAAGTTTTAAAGAGAATCAGAGAGCCAACTGCTGGTGGTACCCAGCATCAACTTCCCTATCAGGGCACTGCTGGGAGGCTTTCCTAGTTTGGGTCACACATTTATTATCTTCTCATGGCTTCCTTGCTTCCTGAACTGAGCAACAGCTCAAGTGCAACACAGTCCTGCTCAGAAGAGCTGGAAAGCCTCTCACACAGCAGCCACCAGGAAACACAAAAAGGCAGCTGTGAGTCTGCAACACTAAGGAACAAGTAGCCAATGCAATGACAAGGTAGCATCAATACAAGGTCAAGGTCACCAAAAGAAACTGAGAGACTCCAATGTGCTGTCCTCCTCCTGAAACCTCACTGAGTTACCCCTGCCCATGTAGGCAGGAACATTCAGGGTGCCTCTGGGATGGAGCAGGAACAACAGTCCTGCTCCTGACGACTGCACTGTTCCCTCTGCCTGCAGCACACAGAGCTTCTGTTCTGTGCAGCACAAATCTAGAAAGGACAACAGGTAACAAAATTATAGAAAGCAGCTGCTTAAAAGAACATTGAGCAAGAACCATCATCACAAGAGAAAGAGACAATACCAGGATACAGGTGATGGACAACCAGGGAAAAAACTGAGGACAGGCAGAACAACACAAGGAGCTGAAGGAAAAGGTGGCACAAGATGGTATTATTAGTGAAGCACAGGCAAAGCTTCTAGTCAGACGTGGACATCTCTCAGTGGAGAAGGGGGAAAGAGGTGACAGGACATGCTGGGCTACTTACACGGGGCATAGAACATCATCAGTAGAGGCTTGTCTTCCTTCTTCAGAAGCCTTCTCAATTCCTAGTGAATGAACCAAGAAAAAAACCCCCACACTTATACACACTTATATGACACCGTACTACAACTTTAAAAAACTAATATATGTATTCATAGAACACAGAACATTCACAGAACATTTATCTGAGGGAAAAGGGCTCATCTTCCCTAACAGACAGGACCCATTTTTTTCTTTTCCTTGCTCAATTTTAACCTGAAAGAAAATCACAAAATTTATTATACATTCAGCTATCTGCTGAATATCCTAGACCAGTATCTCCACTGTTAACATGTGGAAGTTCCATGGTTTAGTTCACTCTCACTGCAGAATCTCTACCTGGAAACTCTTTCTTCGCTGACACATCCAAAATCCATATTGCAATTCAAAAAGTCAGACTCAATAATAACAAAACAAGTTCACTTTTCACACTATGAAACCTTGCCAAACCTATGAGATGCCATGCAAAAAGGATTTTTCAGTACCAGCATGATAGAAAAACTAGATGAAGTTTTCAAATTGAATGCAACCCCTGGAAGCCTTGTAATAGAGTACAGAGGGTGAACATTAAAAATTAATCTTCCTACAAAAACTGAATGTCAGAATAACCATTTCTAATATTAAAAATGAAAGCCAGAAAATTGAAAAAGCCCTTTATAAAATACCAGCCAGAGTCCAATCAATTAAAGCTTAAAAAATCTATAGACTAGAAAACTAATATAAAAGACCAAACTGATTATATTAGAAAAAACATAATGAGTAACTGTGGTGGCACTGGCTTTTTAAGGAAGTTTCATCACATTCACTGCTTTCCCTCTTACCACTGAGAGGACAGTTCCTGTACCAAGTTAAATCCCTCAGGATCTGGATCCCTTTCCTCCTGCTTCACACTCCCTAACCTCAGGCACATGAGGAAACCCCAGGTTTAATGCCAACCTGCAGTTTGAAGAGCAGCATTTTACCTCCTACTTGCACTCTGCAGTGACTGCACCCTGCAAGCTGCTCCAGTTCCCTGGGACAGAGAGGGCTGTGCCCCCACACCATCCCCAAGCTCTGACACTTGCTGTGTAGCTGGCAGACTGAGGTCATGACCACATGCAGGGCACAGGAGCACAGGAAGCACAGGACTTTACAGCCATCACAACCCACAAAATTTGTCAGATCACCTCAAACAGACTGGGTACTTTAAATTTCCCTCCCAAAGAAACAAAATAATGGTGTTTTACTGAGAGTTAATACAAACATACAGATTCAACCCCACACATTTATAAAACAACAGAACATCTATCCAGCCAATGTACCTTTTCACTGTCAACATGCACAATATCTTTGGCTTCAGGATCTTCCTCCCACAGCGGAGCACCTTCTGGATCCTTGAGAAAGGCCACCATAGACTGCAATAAACAGGGGGGAAAAATCTTTTAGAGAAACACAGATGGAAATCATGAGACATCCAATCTCAAATCCATGCTGCGATGTAAACCCCAGCCAATTAATGCCTTTGCTTTTCTGCTCATATATTCATCTGCTCTAATGCAGATTAGCACAAATCTCCTGTTGCAGAACCAAGTGATCCGTGGGTGTGTACCTTCATCGTAACTGGTATTCCAATTTAGCAGTTCCCACTCCCACTATAAAACTGGGGAAAACACAGTGGAATGGAGCAGCACACAGAGATTAGCTTCAAGGATCCTTCAGAGAGCTCTTTCAATGGTACTAGACCTTCCACAGAGAGTCTGTGGGTTAGCAGGAGAGACTTCTCTTTATGCAGAGGTCAGGCTCCCATGCCCTTCACAGCATCTGAGTAACAGGCTAGCTGGAGGGCACACTGATACTTGCTGTGAGCAATAGCAAATGAACACACAGATCAAACCGCTCATTTGGTCAAAGGAAGAATAATCCACCAACAGCTCCCTGTGTGACCCACCTAACTAAAAAATCCATTGAATGCAATTTCAAATATGGGAATAAGAAACAAATGTGACAGGAGAAGTGGGGAATACAAAATCCTAGGATTCTGCAGCTCCCACATTCAACAAACTGAGTACACCTGCACACACACTTTGTAACTGCTTTCTTTACCTGACTGACATGCAACCAAAAATCCCTTTCAGCAGACCGCCAATATACTGTCTTTACCAAAAGGAAATATACCCTGATAGCTCTGACTTCAATCCCAGCCTGAAGGAAACTCCAGCCCTCCTAAATCAATGAGATACTCTGCATGGATTCTGGCAGTCACACTATTCCCTGTTTCCAGCAGTATATGCAAACACAACCTTGATCACTTTTATCCTCAGATGTCTGTGCTCTAGGAAACATAATACCTGGTGTTCCATGCTCATTCACCACTCAGAATGCCCCACTGCTTTCTCTATGGCTTTGCTTGTAGGTTTGTGCCCATTCCCATACAGGATCTCTGCCCCACCAGTAACACAGTGAGGTCCCCGAGGAGCTTCCTTCAGTGTGAGTGGATGAAGCAGCCACAGCACTGAGCTATGCTAACACACACCAAGGTTCTTATCTAAGAGCCTTTCTCAGGAGCAGGCTGGCAGCACAGCTGGTGACACATCCCATCACTGGAACGGTCTCAGAGACATTTTTGTTGCCTGTCTGCCTTTGGTTAGGCTGCTGTGCTACAACATCCCAACAACTTATCAACAGAGAGGAGAGTTCGGCTCATTTTCCTGCCTCTCGGTTGGTACTGTAAGGCTTGGGAGGATTCAGAGCTTACAGCAGGATCCATTTATTGCATTTATGTTTCTGTCTGCTTGCACAGCTAATATTGAAAAGATTTGTCTTATCACAAGAGACAGCATGTATCAGTCACCAGACAGCAACCAAAACACTTAATGTACAGAGTAAAAAGGATCTAATGGCTGAGGATGACAAACAGCTCCAGAAGAAATTTGTTTTACAGTGGCATTATCAGGGAAAGGAGCTAGTAAGGAAAAAAAAAATATATAAAACCAAGTAATTTACAATGGAGTTGCAATGTAAAAAGCTGTAGATTTAGAGGCATTAACATCCCAAATGACATCCTAAGACTAGTAATACATGGGGAAAGGAAAGATGAGGACAAAACAGCAGAGATGTTCTACCTTCAGGACAGCTGCATCAAGTTCTGCTCACCCTCAGCACGGACAGACCTCAACTATACACTGGAGAGGAGGAGAGAGGGGTGAACATTTTGAACAGCTAATGAGTATAATTGACTCTGCTAGTTTCAAGAATTCCTGCATGCCAAATTCAGTCATGTAGAAACAGATGTGGTTAGAGGATGGGGGATTAAAGAGATTTAATTCATCCAGCCTCTCCCTCTCAGCCAAGACAGAAAAAAATTAGATGTGTAATGTCTTCTGGCAGGAGCAGGCAGTACATTGCCTTGCTGTCAATTCTTCATGCAGTGAAGAGAACTTCCTCTCTTGCTTCAAACAGGGAAGAACAACACCCAAACAACCCACAGCATTCTCTAATCACAGAAAGCAGTGGTCCCCAGGCTGCTGTGTCAGAGGCCACAGCAGGTCCAGGGCTCAGCCCCCCTGGTGCTGCAGAACCAGCTCCTCTCCAGTCCTGCCCTGCCACGGTCAGGACCTGCTTTGACCCCATGGCATGGACAGAAGCACCACGGGCTGCAACCAGCTGTGCCAGCTTTGAACCTCACACCTCCATTCAGCAGAGTACAGGCTGTGCTTCATCCACCACAGGCTGCTAAAAACAAGCAAGTTTTAACAGGAAAGCTGATCTCTAATCATATACATGGACCTAGGTTTTAACCTGAAAGAAAATATACACAAACACATCCTTGTGCTTTTCACTCCTTTGAAGTATCATGCAGTAAGGATGCTAATAACTAGACCTGCCTCAATTTCACACATACTGCTTGCAACAGCCAACTTGAAAAGGATTCAGGGTTTAGAGCAGGACCAATTTATTGAGTCAGTCTATTCCCCTTGCTAGTACTAAGCAGATCTGTACTTCAGTGAGTTCTCTCGGTTTTAGAAGAAGGGTAAAATTCTGCTTGTACTTTATACTCCAGAAAAGGACTCATCATGTAGTAAACACAGCCTGGATACTGGCATTGTGGCTCTCTTGAGAATTAGACATCATGTGGGTAAAGCAACATGTGAACAGACATTCCAGGTAAGATCAAAGACTGACCTAAGCTTAGGTCTCCAACAGCAGATGACTACACTACTTGAGGACAAGATAGATTAATACTAATGGTTCTTATATAGCTTACACTGGCACATGCTCTCCATTTCTGGCAAAAAGAAAATAAGTTTATGTGCTCTGCACCAGCTGTTGTATATGGACCTCTGTGCTTTCTAACTTCCAATGAACCTATCTGTTTTGACATCTGAAACTGTTTTTCAGAGTCCTAAGTTCTTGGCTTTCACAATGTGTAGCTACAAGTTCCAATTTTTTTTAACATTGCAGTTATTTGTTTCAAATCAACCATGCCAAAATGCCACTGTTTGCCCTCAAATTTGGAGAAAAAAGAAGTAATTGCTCTCTTTTTAAAGCTACTCACAATTACAGAAATATCAAATTCTATTGGAATTTCCTCCAGTTGTCCTTTTTAGTATTGTGAGAACCTAAGACCTTCTGCAAAGAAATGGAAACACATTTTTAAACTATTCCTAATAATTTTGCATCACTGAATGTTATTCTCTTGCCTTCCATCTCCCTTTCCTAGATACCCTGAACTGCTCAGCTGTTAACACAGGTCTCAGCAGCAGGTTCTCACTGACAAGTAACTTCCCCCTGCTGTGAACACTGACCTATCCTTTACTCCTCATTTTTCTAACAGTGAAACCACAAGGGCATCTCTGATAATTACATAAAGATTTAGTTACTTTGAGAAATGAAAAGCTTTTCTAAAAACCTGAGTACACTATCAGCTGGATCAGCCACAACTATGAAATTGCTGATCACTCCAGAAAATCCTTTTGCAGTTCTTCAGAGCTGTGTCCATCATTCTCCAAAATGTCATACATATATTAATATGTCTACTGGATGTCTGGAAAGAAGATCCAAGTTTTATTGCCACAAGTTTGCTGAATGATGTGAAACAAATCCTTTAATCTCCCTGTTCTTCGGTGTGTCCACCTGTCCATAAAATGAGTGTGATACCCTGTGTAATTGTGTTGCTCTGCTGCTCTCTGTTTGAATGTACTGGGAGACTCCTGACAAACACAGCTGAGAGGGAGAAACAAAGGTCAACTGGCCCAACAGAAGAAACCAGGGAGAAGTGGAACAGAGGGAGAAATACAGAAAATATCCAGGCAGCTGTGAGCAGCAGAACAAGCAAACAACTGAATTATTTGATCACTGCCCAGATCTGATCCACTGCCCAACCTGTAAATAATTAGTGGCTGGTTTCACAGGGGCAGTTTAATTGAGAAAGATTCCAGACCCTGGAGTGAGGGAGCTTCAAAATCCCTCTTCCACTTCCAATGGAATCCCACACCCCTGTCCATGGGAAGCTGCTTTCTTCTTCCCAGCAGGCAGGGCAACAGGGAAGGGTGAAATGCTCATCACAAAACAGCTGAAGGAATAAACGATCTGGTTCCTGTTGTGCTGTGATTGCCTCTCAGCCCAGTGCTCCCTGGAGCACTGCAGGTGCTTTCCACTTCCTCTGATCTGTAAGGAAGAGTCACAGCACTAATTCCTGGTTGCAGCACTGTATGGAGGGCAGGAGAGACCCATCATCTATTGCTCAAATCACCCAAATTTAGGCAACTAGCAAGACTCCCTTAACCCATCACGAAGGAAAAAAACAATCACCAGCTGCAATTCCTCACTAAGCACAGAAGCTGGTTTAGGCAGCTGCTGACTGGGCTGGGTATTTACCATTGCCCTTCCTAATGCCAGGCAAGATTTCTGCTGCAGGAGATGGGAAGATACACGGCCCTACCCTTCCCATCCCAGACAAATCCTGCGTCACAGCCTCAAGTGAAGACTGAATTAGTTCAAGTCAGGGCACACTTCCAAGACAGTCCCCCATCAGATACTCTCCAGCTCTGGCTGTAAAAGCAAGGTCCAGAGCAAGTGCACTTGGGAACAGCCTCTCTGGCGGACTCAGGCTCACAGAGCATCTCACACAGGCTTTCCTCCATCCCAGGGCAATGCCCTGAACAAGCCAGGAAGGGGAAGCACGTGGAATTATATCAACCTGGGGAGAGACTGTGCAGAGCCCAGGTTTGCTGGAGGAGGAAGAGAAACAGGAACTGGGCATCAGAGCTGGACAGAAGTGATTGCTGGAAGACAAGTCATTGCCAGGCTCCTCATGTCAGGATACTCCCAGGGCTTCAGCAAGGCTTTGCAAAGGAAAGCTGCACACTTTCAGTCCACCCTTCCCAAAATCATCTGCATCTACAAACTCGTATCATGCCTCATGCCTTCCATCTTCCCTTGTCCAGAGAATGTTGCTTTCCATTGCTTTACGTCAAGATTTGCCAGAAAAGAAGAAAGGTCATTTTATACCTGATGCACTCAAAGCACTTTCATAGAACTGTGGTTCTATAATCTGATAAAAGATAAGGCCACTCAGCTCTCTTTAAAGTTTATAAACACACCATCTAAGAACCTCAGAGAACTCCTTATCAAAACACAGTATCAGCTAATACTTTTAGTTCTACTACCACAAAGAGCACCTTGTAATCAAAGCAAGAAAATCCTTATTTGTTACCGGCGTGTAAACTAACTTACAATTTACCTTCCAGTTCAACATGGGGTCAATCTTTTAAATAATAAACAATTTTCCTGGATCTGTGGTTGACAGACATGTATGCACACAAAAACCTTTAGGCCATTCTAACCACTGTTTATGAAGATTAATCCCCTCCCTTTCATACCTTCAGCATGGAAAAAATATCAAAACCAGTTTTTAATCCACAAATGCCTCACCCACATCTAGCAAAACCAAAAGAAAAATAATGGAATATTTGAATTTACCTTCAATGTGACCGCTCTGTTATATGCAGTGTGAAATGCACCGTCCCTGTTAAACGAGGAGTGGGGAACAGTGTTAACTTACAGTAACATTACTGGAATTCATACAGCTGCTCCTCCTGACTTCTCACTAACCAGAATAACATCATCCTGCTGAAGCCACAGAACTAAGTAGAATTTACAGTACAGTAGTTTAAGGGGGGTGGGGTGGGGAGGAACGAGAGGAAAGGAAAAGGGAGGGTGCAAACCCAGTGTAAAGAAAACAGTTTTCCAGTAAACAATTTCCTCCCTGACACTTTAACAAGATTATTTACTAAGGCATGATCTTTGGAGATGGAAATGCAGCTGCTTGGTGTACCAAACAGCACTCCCACTCCTGTTATTTTCAGGAAGAAGAATATCTTGCTGTTTCAGAACACTTGCCTTTCTCCACTCACATTATGAAGGACAATCTCAAGTCAGAAAGGCAGAGAGAGGTGAAGCAACTTGTCCAAGGCACGTGCCAGCAGGCAAGTGACAGAATCAATAGAACTCTGTCATGGTTTGAGCCTGGCACAGAGCCAGTGCCCCCCATGAAAATGCCTTCACCCTGGTGTCTGCTGTGAGATGTGACCAGGAATAAGCAAAACAGGCTCTAACTTAAACATAAAGAACACTTTATTACTTAAACTACAGGAAAATAGGGAAAGACTATAAGGAAAAGAAAAAAAAAAAAAAAAGAAATTGAAAACCTTACAAAAAAACTTTCCTCCTCCCCACTCCCTGACTTTCCCAATCCGATACATTCTCCCAAAACACCAACTGCCCAGCCCGGCACGACACTTTAGTATACTCAAACTGCAGTTCATGAAGAGGAAAGGAGTCCTTCTTGTTCCATAGGCTTCTCCTGGAAACACACTGAAACCTCGTGTGCTTCCCTGTCACTTCGGCACCGCCCGGAAAAAAGTCCTTTTGCCGCTTGTGACATCTTCCTTCCATGCCCAGTGCTCTCACCACCGAGACATGGCCAGAGCTGCTTTTAGGGTTGTCTTTCAAGGATGCCTTGTCTCACTCCAAAAAGGCACAGTCTCTGCTTTGGGACATCTGTCCCCCCCATATTTTTCCAACCCCCTGGGGCCGGGGGGTCCTCACGAATGAACCCTCCTGGTTTTGAGGCACTGCCTCCCCCTAAATGCAGTCTGTGTCACAGGAACAACTGAGTCCATGGCCACAAGAAAAGTCCAGCCAAAAGGCCACTCCAAATCATCTCTCCCCATCCAATCATCTCCACGTTCTTCGGGCCAGGTCCTTGTCTCATCTCATCTCTTATCTCCCTTCTTATTCAGCTTCGAGGAGGATTAGCATTTTTGCAAGGCCCCAATCATGAAAGAAAGGGTTAAAAGTTTTCAGTCTTTGTCTATCTCAGAACGATAATACTCCCACACGTGCTGCTGCTGCTGCGGCCGGCCGGGCTGCGCCCTTCCCCCCCTTTCTCCTCCTGGGCCGGCTGCTATCACCGCCGACTCTCCCTCTCTCTCCCTCCTGGGGGGGGGGGGGGGGGGGGGAATGGCTGCCCGATGTTTCTTGGGGCTCCGCCACCCTTCCATCCTTGAGAACTTTCTCACCCCCATCTCCGTCCAGGCCCCGGGCCTACCGCATGGCTGCCCCTCCCCCGCCCAGCAGCAAGGCTGGACGGGGGAAGAGATCTGACCTCTTCACAGCGACGTCCCAAGAGAGCGTGCCAAGGGCAGTGCCCTGCCTTTAACCCCTGTGTATTCTCGGAGGTGTGTCCAAACCCCACTGGCTACACCGGGTGCCAGTCTCAAACCCAAAACCTTCATTGGTTTGACCACAGCTTCCCAGAATTCCCACTCCTTCCTGGTCAAACCACCACAAACTCAAATCTCAGGCATCAGCCCCATGCACAGGGCAGTTTCAGTCCATTGGACATCTCCCCCTGGCCCCACTCATGCTTTTAGTGTTCTCTGTTCAACAGCAGAATAAATTTAACTCAACTTCTGACATAACACATGTTTGCAAACTGAAGAAACAGCAATTAATTTCATAGGATAAAAAATTAGTCATTTTAATGTTGCAGCAGCATGGGGCTGAATGAAAAATAAACACTTAATGGGGGCATCAACAATTATGAACTACAAATCCCAGCCCAGCACTCACTTATAATGGAGTAAATCCACTCCCTTCTCCTTTGAATTAGGATCTACCTTCATCTTCTTGCATAATTTTCGGCTTTCAGTATCACTGCAAAAAACACATATTGGAAGAAAGGTTACCAAAATAGAAAATCAAATGCATTCAGTCCTGAGAACTCATTGCTGTGGTCAGCAATCATCAGCAATTAATCCAAACTAACAGTAATTTGGGAGCTGTTTAGCTAAGTTTGTGGGACAAGCATTGTGAAAAGCTCCATTAGTCAATTTAATTTCTCTCTTTGCTTGGTCAGGACACAGTGAACTGTGTTAAATTTACATTCCAAAGCCAAGCCCTAACCAGTAGAAAAGCAGCTCATTCCAGCATGTCCAAGGACCTCAGCAGATCTTCTGTCCATGAGATTAACATAAAATTTAAGAAGGGAAATATCAGTAAGACCATGGTACTGTTAGGGTGGCGGTCAAAGAGCACTGTTTGTTAAAAGATTCAAAAGGAAAGAGCAGGTCAGCTTTTACACTTGGCAGAAGATAATAGAAAGCAAAAAAACCCCATGGTATGTCTAAGTCCAAATCACAAGCATTTTGTCTTAAAAGGTCCTGCACAAAACAACAACCAGCTGAAATTCTGGAGCCCAGCAACCCCATTAATTCTAGGTATGAAAGATGTGTCCTGGAGCCACACCTGGAAAGCAGAGGCAAAAACAGCTCATAAGAAAGAAGGAGGTATCAAAAGACAGGCCTGCTGGAAGGGATCTTCAAATTGAGTAAGACCGAATTGCTTCCAGCACCAGATTAGGCTTGAAGAAGAGAGAAGGGTCATGGGAGAGAACTGCAAATGCATTTGTTTCAGTGGGCAGGTAAAGAAAGGGTCTTCATGGCCTAGCAGCTCTCCTCAACAGTGCAGGACTGAAGCCATAAGGAGACTTCAAGCTTAAGTGAGTAAGAAGTTGGTCAAAGATCTGGGGAGATGAGCAAAACAGAAAAGAGGATGATTCACATTGACAAGGCTGTTCTCTGCATTGACAAACAGCAAGATTAAACAGCTCAGAAACTTGTTCCCAGCAGAGGACAACTTGTACCTTTTACGCAGATAAATCAATTTAGAAAATGAAAATGCTGAAAACCCATCAAGTTTAAACTGATTAGAGACAACAAGATGCAAGGCTTGCAAGAGCCCCACCAAATTAAGTGTGCTGCCAGCACTGGTGCTAATTCTCCCAATCTTCTCCAGCTGCCTTTCTCAAAATATGAAGAACAACAAACACCAAGTTCACAGTGAGCTGCAAGTGAGAATGCACCTTAGTGGAAACTTCCCAAATGCTTCTGGAAATAGGAGAAATGTGCCATGGACACATGCAGCAAAATCAGAATACTAAGCTGAAGATAGAAATGAGCATTTTAAGGATCTAACAAAGCACACAACTACCATGCCAGGAAGGAGCACTTGTAGTCTCAATTGAACAGGAGTGTATTTATCTGAAGAGTCTTACTGAATTCATGTCAGTTTTGCATTTTCACATCACTGTATCCCATAAAGACTTTCTTTGCTTCTCTGTGAGGATGGAGATCTGAGCTTGAGAACTGAATAATGAGGACACATCTCCTTGTAACAAAACTAGAGTATGGAACAAATGCCCTGGATTTGGAGTTATGCCAAAACACTCATGTTTGAACATGGAGTTCATACAAAAAGCCTGCAGCACCAAATCCATGGGTCAGAAACATTCTGTCTTCTCTCCCCTCAGTTCTCCAATGGTGTAAACCTAAATGGCTCGAAGGTCAAGGAATCTCCAGAGAAGACACCAGTTTCAGATCATCCTTTTGTCTTACCCTGTACAGATTCAGAGGCACAGACAAGGTCTTATGGCCCTGCTGCAGCTGAGTGCCAGGCAGTGAGCTACAGTCAGACCACACAACAGTCAACATTTCTAAATGCTCTTCTAGACACTCCCAAATGTTTCCAGCATGCAGGTGTACCTGTGGCTATCTCAGCTTTGCCAAGACAAATGTCAGGTGCTTGATGTCAACAAGTGCAATGCTGAAACCTCAGCAACAGGGTCTGTGAAACCCCAAGATGTGCAGACAATTGTTCTGGTGTAAGCAGAGGACAAAACTGGGTATCAATAGAATCCTGTGTCTGTTCTACCATCTATTTGGTACAGCAACTAAGCATGTGGGGAAGAAAGAGTAATTCTCCCTTACATGTCATTTAGATTTGAATGGATACTAATATTCTGAAAGGTTTATAGTGGAAAAAAGCTACAAAGCATTATTACAGATCTATACCTGTGGGTATGCAACTAGCAACTCCTACCACTTCAACTCCTAGCAATTCATTTTCTGTTTGCATGAGATTCTATTAAAAAAAAAAAAAAGAAAGGGAAGATAAGAATAGCTATTTCACTGGATCTAAGTGTGCCCTGCTTTCAGGATTTCTCCATTTGCAGAGGTTCACACAGCTGCCTGAATGCACAGCCATTATCACAGCAAAGAAAGCAGCAGTTTGCTCCAGTATGTCTCTCCTACCATTTAGTGGGCAGATTGTCTGCACCACTGCATTGAGAATTAAACCTGTTTATGCAAGCTATCTGCACTGATGCATGGGATAGAAGAGGAACAAATTCCAAGAATAGGAAACATCTAAATATGTATCAGTAATTTTTTCATGCATCAGTGCAGATTTTTGCACATGCCAGACCCACCAGCTCAGATGCTATGCTAACAATTATTTGTAAAAAGCAGAAAAGGAGATGTACAGAAATGGCAGAGATGGACCTCTCTGCTTTTCCTTCTGCGCGAGAGACAAAAATAACCTGCAAAGAGCAACCTGCTCTGATATCACTTGGTAATGACCATTATTCTTAATAAGAGTAAATATCAACACAGATGCAGCCTGCTTTGAGATTTGTCTCTTTTGAATCTCAGCCAACAGCCTCTCTCTGAAGATGAGCTCCTCAACTCTCACATGGGAGAGGGTAATTAGGACTCCGGTTCTTGCAATTTAATTATATCACTTGAAGAGGCAGTGTAAGAGATTGTTATAATGACTAAAAGTAAAAAAAAAAGCAACCAAAACAGGAAATAGAAAAACAAAAAAAGAACTGAAACAAAACCAAGAAACCTAAGAAGCCAGAAACTACCCCCAAAATAAGCACTCTACCAGCCCAGGCCAAGGCGCCCCAGACAAAGGCACCAGGCTCAGGAAATACTGGCTTGAGGATGAGGTCAGTAATGTGTCCCCAGCAGCCATCCTTGGCTGCCTCTTGCCATTTCTGTCCAGAGCAGTTTGAAGCCTGGCAGGTCCCTGCTGTGCTACTGCCAAAGGGACCCTTGCAGGCAGTCCTACAATAATCCAGCATTATCTCCCTGGAAAATCATCCAAAACATCAACCTATTTGCAATACCACAAGGACCTAACCAGCAGCCAGCTATGTGGTAATAAGGTCAAACCTTAAGCGGCACAACAGCACAGCTTCTTTCTACTGCCACAGGCATGTTCTCTACTCTTCCCCTTCCACAAAACCAAACCAGGGCTTCAAAACGTGTCTTTGCTGGAGAAGTGAAGACATTCGACAGCTTGGTGAATAGAAAAATGAAATGAGCGATCCAAGCTGACCTAAGCAAGAAGTGCAAAAAACAACAAAGGCAGCGTGCACTGCAAAGATCGTGTGCACACTTCACCCCTCTCCATTCCTGTCCCCATCTCCTCCACCAGGACACATTCCTGTCACTGGGGGTTAGGATGGAGCTGGCAGGAAGCCCAACTGGAGCACTCCCTGTAAACCCCTGGGGTCCCTTGTCAGCATTAGCATGCATGAATTATCCCCTAGCACAGGCAGCCAGCTGTTAGCAGGGCAGGAGGGTGGCAAGGGACTCCTGAAGGAGATCTGGCCTCCTTTGGCTCAGCACCAGTGCAGCCAGCTCCTGAAGGGGACGTGTCACAGCCCTTCCATAGAAGTGGCACAACATGCTCTGCCTGTCCAGGGCTGCCCACAGGTCTGGACACTCATGGCCATAAGGATGGAGAAGCAGGGAGAAATACTGATGGCAGTCCCCAGTGGCAGGAGGAGCAACACAGAAAAAGGATTTTGTAGCAATGTGTCAAGGTAATTTGGAGAGAGAAAGAACAGATGATAAAAGCTAGACAAAAGGAACACAAAATAAGACCCAGGAGTTTTGCAGCAGTTAAGTCCACATCGTTTCTAAATCTAAAATAAGTCCAAGATGGATGGATCCCAAGTAAAAAATGGTGCATGGAGGTGGAAGTGCAAAACCCCCTCCTTGGGGCAAATTCAAATATTGTCCAGTCGGGTCCCAAAGGAACATGGTAAGACCAAACATCCTCAGCACCATTCTCTTTCATGAGCACAAATAACATCTTTTGCAGCTTCCTAATTATTGCCCTTATTAT
The DNA here is from genome assembly GCF_028769735.1 of Zonotrichia leucophrys gambelii. Lineage (NCBI taxonomy): Eukaryota > Metazoa > Chordata > Aves > Passeriformes > Passerellidae > Zonotrichia > Zonotrichia leucophrys. The sequence continues at coordinate 34,838,016 of NC_088177.1, read as the reverse complement.
GCAATGCTGCCCATCAGCCTCTCAGGAAAGCGGGAAAACAGCCCCCCAACCACATCTCTGGGGAGGAAGGATCTGGAATGATTGTCCAATCTCCTCTTCAGCAATGGCAAAATTCCATCCCAAAACATTCATGTCTCCAGCTGCCAATGTAGCAGCACAGTGTGCACATGCTGTGTGGCCACATCACTTCCACGCCACTGCCCTGGCATCCCTTACACTTTTCAGTGCAGAGTGCACTCAGCCTTCTTTTTCACCCATACCTAGAGGGTTTACAGGGACAAGAAAAGTAATTAATAAAAATGCTGACAGAACCAATTCAAGCAACCGGGTCAGTAAATGTGCCTGCACAAAAACTATCTCATTCCTCTATCAGCATATGATGCAACCACATGGAACCCACAGACCTCACAATTTCTAAACAGATTTTCTCTTTTATCTGTACCATCTCACCATCTGAAACAAGGCTCAACAATCCACATAAATGATGCTTCAGCAGTCCCTTATATCACAGTTGTGCCTGTAGACTCTGATGCAATGGAGGCTCTGTTCCATCTGTGACTGTACAAACACTGTCACTGTCCCAACAGCTGGAAGAGATGAAACTGAGCAGGTAAGGAGAAAGAGCAGGCTCCAAGAGCAGGGGAATACAGCAAAGCAGAAGCAAGACTACCTATAAAGCAAGCCCCCCAACACTGGAAAAGCTTTGGAAAGTACCAGTCAAAGCAGTCATCTTGTTACCAGCACATTCTCTCATTCTTGCCTGTTGTTCAGGTGCTTTCATTCTTTTATGTTATAGTGGAAATCATCTCAGAGAACTCCAGTTATAACTTCAGGAAGTTCAACTGCAATTTCAGTCCAGCTATCAGAAGTGAATTATCAAACAGGGCTTCCCAGCCCAATGCACAGCACCTGCAATACCCTCTGGCTACCTTCCATAGAATAATACACTCTCCACACAACAGACTGATGAACATCCTGGGAAAGCATGGAGTTGAGATCCTGCCAAACAACTAATTGAGCTTGTGACCCCAAAAAAGCAGCAAAAGAAGTGTTAGCAGCAAAAATTTCCTCAAGCCTCCTAAAAGTATGTAATACATTTGCACTTGCAAACCCAATCTGAAAGAGAAGTCATTAACAGTCACTTGTAATTAAATGTGCACCTACAAGGTTTTGAAATAAAAAAAGGAAATTCATTAGCCATTGTTTGGGACAACATGGGATTTTGACTTATGCTCTGTCTTATCAATTCCACTCTCCAACAAATACTTTGTGGTGGGATCCATTTACAATATATCAGTTTGTGTACTTTGCTGACCAAGCAAAACCAGATTGATTCTAGCAAAACTCTCCTCTTTTCAGACTGCAGGCATTGCCTGCCTCCCCATCATGCTCACTTCTCCCTCCCATCCCAGGCCAGCAGTGCCACAACTACTGCTGCTCACAGTATGCCACATTTGTAAGGCTCCTCTATAATGATCCCACACCTTCCTGTATCACTCTCTCGAGACCGATCTGAAATCAGAAACAAAAAAAAAATCCTAGGGAAAAAATCACTTCTCAAACCATCAAGCTGGCTTGCACTTCTCCAAAGAGCTGGATGGTAATGGCTTACACCTACTTGAACAGAAAATCCATACTCAGCCATCAATGCAGAAAGGCACTTAGAGATTCTGCTCCTGAGTGGGGTTTAAGGACCTGCAGGCACCAAAACAGGAACAGGACCAGAAGAAACGGATGCAGAAGTAATGAGCACAGAAAGCTTAAACACAAGATTTGTCTTGGAAAAAAAAGCAATGTTTTGCACCCATTCTGGGTTCCTGATGGAAATTATCTTCTAGAACAAGTTACAATAGCATCAGGTTTCCACAGCACAGAACAAATGAACCAGGCAAACACTGCGGCACATGAAAAACTTGAGTCTTTTAAGGGATGGGGGAGCCTGAAAGCCAAAACCAGAAAATGTACTGCTGGAAAGAATTAAAGGTAAGGACAAGCAGATGAATGGGACAGTCTCATGTGAATTTAGGGCCTGATTTTACCCCCCAGAATGCAGCAAAAATCCCCACTTCAAGGGGGATTGCAATCACCTTGCAGATGATTGCAGCCTTCTGCTCCAAACGCTCCCCTGGAACGTGCCAGGAATGCAAACAGAGTAATCCATGTGCTGTGGAGACCCAGCACCACTTGTCACCCAATACAAACGACTCCCTGTGCCCATTAGTCAATTAGAGAGGCCAAGGATCTAGAGGAATAAGATTAAAAAGAAGTATTTTTTGAAAATTAAAACCCATGAGATTAATTCTTACTGCAAGCAGGAGCAAGCCAAAAAGCAGAAGGAAAACCAAGACAAAGAGGTAACACGTATCATCATAGCGTCAAGCTACAATAATTAAGGGAAAAAATTATAAGCTCCAGCCCCTGCAGAAAGTCACGAAGTTATAATGAACAGTACTTCCCATGGAAATATAAATTAGCAAGAGACACTTGGCAGCCCACATACCTGCACAGAAATAAGGTAAACAAATTCACAAGAGCTACCAAAGGCTTTGTAGGAAGTTGAAAAACCACCAAACACTCAAATTCTTTGCTAAGCAGCAGCTTCCCCCATCATACAACATGGCAGGGGGCAACACTGCCCTGACCTGGGACACAAGATGACTACTACTCTGTCTTTGAGTTCACAGGAATCTAAGAACCCAAAATGCAGGTTTTCAACACAGATGCTGCAGCCCTTTGTACACCCATTTATGCCCTTTAGGTGCACCATGGGCCTGGAGAGGATGGATGCTAGAGGATGTTTTAATTGAATTACTGGGTGCAGTAAAACAGAGGTGACTTCTTTTACATTAAATCTGAGCTGGCCTACTCTTCATTTTGATCTAAAAGCAGCAATGCTGAAGATTTGGTTAATGAGCAACTCTAGGCAAAACCCATGGAATATTCAAGTTTAGGATGAAACAGACATAAGCTCCGGCTCATACCCCAACCACTGCTGTGGATTTAGTTAATTGCTCTGTGTTTCTGAATTAATGCAATACACCAGACTGAAAGGGTTCAAGTTAGGAACTGAGAGTTTACTTCAAAAATAAGTTTTTTCAGATTGCTGCATGGTCACTCTTACAGTAAAATAAAAAGGCTTTAATGTGAATGAGCCTTAACCACACAGACAGGTTATGACAGAGACAGGAGGAAGGCATCGAAAATCTATGCTGTAAATGCAGTTTGCCCCTTTAAATGGCACTCACACAAGGACCACACTGGCAGCATAACTCACTTGCAAAGCGCTCCTGAGGGACACCTGCCTCACCTCCCCTGGAGCAGCTGCACACAGAGCCCCTGCTGCCTCCCCCAGGCTGGCACTGTGAGCCATCCTCCCCTGAGCTGCCCTGCACCTTCAAGGCTACTGAGGGAAATGCAGAAATCCCAGACACCACAAATTGCTTAGATGGAAAGGGCTGTACCAGGGCAAGAGCAGCATTCCTTCTTTCTTTTTTCTCTCTCTATTAGGTCTGGTCAGTTTTATTTGCAATTTCAAAGCTTTTTATCAGCTTTAAAATTCAGCTACAAGTACGAAAGATGAGTAGACTTATTCTCCTAAATAAATCCTTCCTACTTCTGAGTGGCTTTACAGGATGAAGGTAAAAACTAGAGAGCAAAATTACTCTAACACCATCTGTACTGCCAGCCTTATTTCTGAAATTTCTCCCTGCTATGTCAAGGCATTAAACACATTCATTTATGACTGTGTGGATAAGTAAAGCCTTTCTGTATCTAAGCATTAGGAAATCAGAAATTTGAGAAAACCTCATCTAAAAGACAGAAAAACAGGGATATCAGGGAAAACCCCAGAAGAGACAAATACTCTTTAGATTTGGCTCTCTTGTGAAGCAGCATGTTTAGCTGTGTAGGTTTGAATGTACTGCTTTGCCAGCCAAATTATGGTCTCACCTTTATGCTAAGTGTCATGGGACTGCTACAATAACAAGTAATTATTGGGGGTGGGGACTACAAGAATGATGCTCATGACACACAAAAGGGACTAAAAGAATGACACACAAAAGCAGAAAAAGTGGGATTAAAACCAAACAAAAATTAGTCAGACATTTTAACCAGATGGCATTTCCTCTTCCTAGCAGTCTGATGTGCTAAAGCCAAGCACACGCGCTATGACAGCAGATGGAAATCACACAGCTTTGTTTATGTTTGGGACCTACAGTAAAGGGAACCATGCAAGTTTGAGCAGAGAATAATTACCCAAAGCCAAAGAAATGGGTGTTTTTTTAAAAAAATACCAATCCACAATTGGGCAGGAGTTATAGTCAACAAAAACATGAGACAATTCAATAACTGGAAAACCCAGGAGTGTTTCCTAAATCATATTCAGGATGGAGAGAGCTACTTTCAACCTCTTCAAAGCTGCACCTGATCATAATGTGCTTAATAACCTGCCAAACACATTTTCTGCTTGTCAACAAACCCATTTTACTTTCTTTCCATGTCACCCAAACTAGTTACACTTTTCCAAATAACATCAGTCCTTGCCCACACTGTGGTCTGTCACAAAACCCACTTAAAAAGGCTGGAGAATAACTTTGTAATGACTATTCTTCAAAACCACACCTCAGGACATCACAAACTGAGACTAGAGCTTCGTCTGCTTTAAATACAAGCAGCAACAACTTTGTCTTTTACTCAAAAGGTAATTCCATCTTACTGTGTTCCCAGGCATATCACTTTTACTGTGCAATTCCATCTTGCTAGGTTCCCAGGCACATCACTTTGTACCTTTTACTTGCCACCACAAGGATCTGACAGAAGTTTCTACTTCTAACAAAACTCCTCTTTTACTTGACCAAATCAGTGCTTACCTCCAGTTTTACCAAGCCTTAAAAAATTGAGGTTTTGTGAGATCAGGGGGATGCAGAGACTCTGCAACACAAACCCCAACCAGAGTTAGCAGCAGCCAGTCTCCAAGATGGAAAACACCAGATCCTTTTGTGCTTTTTTGCAGATATCCTAAGCTTTCAATTCCCTATGATGCCCTTCAATCTTCCCAATTTCTATCAGCCTACAACTAAAAATTAATTCAATAAATAGCCCAACCTCCTGCTTTCTTACATGCCCATTCCAATTTCACCAGAATGCCCTAAAGAGCACCCATTCATGCTGCTGCAGCATTTTTCCTTTCAAAGTTTGCCACACTCTTTATAAACATTGACTAATGAATCAGGCAATATTTACCCAGTTGCCTGGAAAACAGATACACCTTTTGTAACTGCACAAAGTAACAAGAAGTGACTCATTAGCAGAGTCAGGAACAGAAGCTGTGACTCCCAGCTCCTATTAACGTGCCATGTCCCCAGACACGAGCCCCAGAACATTTGTTCCCAAGGTGCCTGCTCCATCTCTCTGGAACACGGAGGATTTAGCAACCTGCAATGTTGTGCTCCATCCCCAGTACCATGCATCTCATCAGGCATAATTAGTTCAGTATTCTCTTGTCTCTCACACCACCATTCATTCAACGTCAAACGCCTCAGCAAAGACTTCCTAATTAAAACATGTAAAGGCTAAAATAAAACATATTTTTGTCACATCACTGCTGGGTCTTTCATTCATAATTGAAATAGCTTCACATTTAACCATGTATAGAGCCACATATGCTATCTCAGCCCACAGCAGCAAACAGTGACCACTTCAATGCTGGGAGCAATTCTTGAGCTGTCCCTTCATCTCTAGGAGGAGGTGTGGATCTGCCTGCAGGAAGGGACTGAGCTCTCCCAATGAGGACCTTATCTGCAGTGCCACATGCAGGGGGGTCACACTCCAGCACGGCACTTGGCACAAGTGAGCCCAGCTGTGCAGGAAAGGCAGGCACATGGCATTTCCAGCCCTACACTTCCCAAGCCCACGGGGGATCTCTGCTACCCTGCCTCCAAGTGACAAACTAAGTGGCAACCTCCTCTACTTGACACTGTCTCAGCCAGAAACCAAGTATTTCCCCACATCATGCTGAAAAACTAACTTTCCTCTCTCTCTGAGAGCACTCAAGCTGGAACTGAAAGCTCAAAGCTAATCCCTGTCTTAAACCACAGACACAACAGAAGCCAAGGCCAAGGAACACGGTTTCCATGCAGACCAGCATTCAGGAAGTCCCGAATGCCACACTTCAGCCACAAACCTGCACACTCCCCTCCACCACATGAAATACAGAACATGCTGCTGAGACTCAGCAATCCACACTGATCTCTGTCCATGCAGCAGAATGTTCTTGCCTTCTCTTGAAAATGAGGGGAAGGAGAATTACAAGTAACAAAAAAAAAGCACCATCAGTAAAGAAAAAGGAAAGAAAAGGCTGCCATCATCGCCACAGGGAAGCAGAGGCACAAACCACAACTCTGCATGTATGCCAGCCCTGCCAACGCTTGGATCCGAAGGCAAAGAAGCCCAGTACAGCAGGATGTGAAGAGCAAAGCCAAAATTTCCCACTAAATATTGCTGCCAAACAAGACATTTCTTGTCAGTATTTGTAAAACAAATTGAGCCTGTGCTGTAAATATCCCTGCATCTGTGTGCTGTTTGTTTCAGCATGAAGACTTGCAAATAAGGCTCCCAGCATATTTGCTGCAGGAGAATGGCTTGAGCTGCTCTGGCAGGACTCAGCTGTCCAGGCCCTACAACTGCCCCTCTGTGACCTGGGGCAGACAGCACTGCTGCAGCCTCTGGTACTGTCACTGCAGCAGGTGACAGCCTGCTATACTGTATACAGGTGCAGCCATCTGTATACAATTTTTTAAAAAGCAATAAGCAAAGGAAAAAACCTTTCATTAAAAAAAAAAATTGTATAAAAGCTACCTCAACACTACTAGATTGATTTCAGAATGCTTCACAAGTTAACAAGCAAATCAACCACAAAACTTGGTTTAGCCTCAAACTATTTGTTTAGGGTTTCTTTTTGCATCCAGCAAGACCTTCTTTACCACAAGCCAGTCTTCCAGCTCACCTTGCCCCATGCAGCAAGCTCACAGACCCTGTTATGGTATCCCTTAGCAGGAGTGACAGAAGGATAGAAGTCCACCTCTGAAAAATGCCCAGCTATTTTTTCCAGGTTTTTCCCAAACAAGACATGAAAGACAGCTCTGCTTTATCCTCAAAGAGAGAATTACACCTATTGCCATGTTACAACATCCTGGTCACTGCCTGCCACTCAGGAAGTGGTAATCTGATTGCAGCATTACTGCAAATTTTGGCAATCTACCAATCTATTCTCAGGTGTCCCAACCCCTTACAGCATGACTTTCACCACGCTGCTTCATTGTCTGAGATTAATTCACCTTTCAGTATTTCCTCCTCATGGCGAGAGGAAAGGCACTGCAAGTACCAAGCTCCCTATGAAAAGTATTAAAGCACTGCATGACTTGAAAATACATTTCTTGCAAGTAGCTTCCATAACAAAGTTTGGTCTAGATGTCAACATTTGGAAAATGAGAGTATATTAGGGTTTGATTAATTGAATTTTATTTTACAGCAAAACCAAACAATACATTTTCCTCCCCATCACCATTACTTACAAACTCAGGAGTGGAGACTGACCTGTGGAACTAAGTGCCAAAACTTCCCTGGATTTCAAAACTGAAGTCCTAAACACTGAACCTCTCCTTCTCCAACCCAGAACTAAAACAAATCCTGAACAGAGTTCTTGTTTAGTTGTGTTACAGCATTACATTATACTGTATTACAGTATTATATTTTGAAAGACCAGATAAACAGCCTCATCATCCAGGATTTGTATATACCACATACACACACCTAGAGTAAGCAGTAAGTCCCCCAACACAGAGGTAGCCTAAAACAAAAGACACAAAAAGGTAACAAGCAGTCCATAACCAGAAACTGAAGCTGATTAGAAACTGAAGCCAAGAGGCTGGCTCAGTATCCTATTTGCTAGCTCTCATTGTTGACAACAAAAAAATTACTTATTAGTGCTTTTGTTAGAAATGAAGACTGGTTTTCATGGATTTCAGAGCTATGCCAGATCTCCTCACAACCTTCACCTCGTCAGAGTCAATACAATTTATCCACTGGCTTTTCAGCAGGTGGCAAGTGGTGCAGGCTTCACTGACCTCTGAGGAACAGCCCTGCCTCCTGCCAGCAGATGACTTGGAACTCTGTCCCCACCAGTTGGGCAGAGATGAAAGTGTGTGTGCACTTGGATGAGCCCAGCAGAATGCAAACAGAAGGCAGAGGCACAGGACTCCACAGGAGAGACACCTGCCTGGTGGCAGGGGGGAGCAGGGCAGGTTAATAACCACAAACCCACATTAACTTCCCATTTACCAATGACTTATTCTGGGTCACTGTTTGATGGATGAGGGTTAGTTTCAGAAGGGTAATTTTAAGGGAGCCACATGATGTGCAGAGCTGACTTACATTTGAGCACAGTGTACAATCTGTTCATACCATGGCAATCCACCCAAACACACAGGTAGGCAGCAAGCTGCTCCTCTGCAGTGCAGGAAGGGGAACTTGCCACCTGCAGGCAAAGCTCTCAAAGCTGCAGAGGCACTACAATACACAAGCTAAAACCACAAGCAAACTGTTATTGAGTTCAACCACAGTGGAGATTTTCACATCTGCAAACCAGAAAGTACACACCTGTTCAGTCCTCCCCACACACACCACCACTTACAAAAACAAGTTTCTCTGCCTTCACATTAAAAATTGCCAGAACTTATACCAGCACAGAAGAAGGTCTTTAAAAGAAAGCACATTTTATTGAGAAACACTAATGGGTGGATGCTTCAAAACCAAGCAAACAGCCTTACTGCTCACACAACATTTGCTGCCAGAGCAGAATTGCACTGCCCTCCAGCTGAGGCACAACATGTGAGATTCCTCCTCCCCTGGCTTGTGGGAAAAAAGCTTGCACCCTGTGTGTCACCTATGAAAGGCAATGTTAGCTGGGGTCTCAGCTTCAGGCTGAAAAACATGCTGCCACAGAAGTAACAACAGCCATAAGGAAAAAAATTATTCCCTTCCACTCGGAGGAGATGGTAAGCTATAAGCTCCCTATAGAAGAAACTACACAGAATTATGTGTCCACTTAAAGGCAAAAAGTTTCAGAGCCATACAAAAGCTAAGACAGCAGTAAAAGCAAAAAGGGGAAAGGGAAAATAAGAAGAAAAAGAGCACAACACATACCCGCAGTCTATCCAGCTTATAGTACCTCGTCCTTTCACCTCCTGGGCCACACTGGACAGTAATCTGAGTGAGCTTTCAGCAGCAGTGGCTGGAAGACAAAATTAAATAATAAAACTCTGTTAATAACAGCATTACCACTCCACACAAAACAACACAACGTTGCATTTCTATGTTCCAAAGCACCCCAAGAACATTTTGTCTCATTTGAAGAAACCAGTGTAACAGGGATCAGTAAAATCTTCTGTAAACTAGAAGGAAAGCTGGTTGCAGGTGAAGCTGGGTTGCTCCTTCCCTCTACCCCCTTAAACAAGACACACAAGAAATTGCTATTTCCAGACACACTCCCTGAGCTGCATTTACAGAGCTATAGGGTGTCCTCTCCTACAGCTTCCATCCCAACACTGCCTTCTTCCCTGTGGCTGGGCATGAACCAGTTTCTACCACAGCCTGCTAATTAGAGCAATTTCATTTAGGACTTTCATCAGCTGTAAGGGCAAGTCATTCAGCATCTCTGCCTCCCTAATTCTACCCCAGCCATACATAGAAAATAACAGACTTTATCCTCATAATAACCCTGGGAGATACCCAAACCAACAGTCATGAGCAGTACCCAGAAAAGGTCTTTCCAAGTACTGGCTGTATTATAAATACTCAACAGAGATTTTTATAATGCCACGCCACATGTGTAGGTTTTGCAAATCACTACCATTCCAAAACAGTCTTATAAATGGTATTAAAAATAAACAGAAGAGAGAAAAATATAGCAGTACAAATAAGTATCCATTCCCCAAAAAAATCTAACAGGAACTGTTTCCTTCCTCAATAAGCAGAAAATAGAAACCCAGAGCCTCTTTCAGATCTCCACAACTACTTCAAGTAACTGAATGTAAGAATGGCAATATTGGGACAGACAGAATGCTTCTGCAGACCAATATCTTGTCTCCAGCATTTGAGGAAGTAAGAGCCTGTAGATGTCAGAGTAGACAAGCAGAGCCAGCACATAGGGATAACCCATCAAATAATCTCTAAACCTTCTCAAGTTTTACCTCAACAATCTCCTGAGCCAGAAACAGCCTCTTTGTATTTGACAGACTTTGCTTGGGCCTGATGCCATCAGAGACACCAACCCACACGTATCAGCTCTCCAGAAACTCTGATATCCCCAATACCCAGAACATGCAACTCCCACCTCTCACCAACACAGCAACTTAGGTGAGGGAATTCTTTGTGCTTAGAATGGAACAGTTTGGCAAATACACTTGTAAAAATAAGCCTCCAGCCTGTCCCAGAAGACTCAGCAGCTGAGTATCCCTGGTAGGACACTCTGCTGGCAGGGGGAACTAAACATCTCCCACAAATTATGACACCTCCCAAACCAATGAATTTTCTGATTGCAATAGAAAGTGACATCTAGTTCTGCTCAGCTGGGAAGTAAAGCCTTTGTTCCAGCAGTATGACCAAATGCCAGCCAACATCTCATCACAGCTGGGGAATGTATATCTGGGATTGAAATTACATCTCCAAATTCCCATCTCTTTTTTCCCCTCCCCTCTTTCTGAGTGACTGCTGGGCAAGAGATTTCAAATTGTGCAAGGATTGCTGTTCCAGGAAGAAACATTAATTCCACAGTCAGCTCTGCATGCAGTGCTTTAGACTGCTAAAACCAACCAATTAAATAACAAAAACAGAAAAAAAAGAAATCTCCATAACATGGCTTTTGAACAATGCCCATAGGGCAACATTTATTAGATGAGTGTCACAGCTGAAGTGTTCTGGTTGTGCTGCTAAAAATGAAAGCAACCACCACTTAAAATATTAAGCGTAAAAAGAAAATTTTCCCTTTAAGAAGCTGAATAATACAGACGTCTTTTTATCTAAAGTGTTCCTTTCAAAAATCAAAAAGCATTAGAAACTCTTTTATGATTTTCACTTTGAACCTGTTACTACAAAACCATTTGGCCAAGTTCAAGCACTCAAAGTTCCCCACTATAGCAAAACACAAGTATTTCAATAAAAAAATAAGTCACGTATATAATTTTAACTGTTTCAGAATAAGCATATCTTCAGGAAATAAAGTTAATTACTCCAGGACCTGAACATCCTTGCCTGCAAAATTCTCTAATACTGGGGGGCAGAGGGAGGAGGATATTGGTCACCATATGCTGCTCCAATTTGATACACTGTGAACCCAGAGCAACCCTACCCTCACTGTACATAAGACCTTTGCAACAGAAAAGGTCAGAAAAGGAGGACCCAACACCCAGACAAGGCATTGTTGTCCTGTCTGCCTATAGGAAAAAGAAGGAAGCAACAACAAAAATAATACAGCACGAAGGAAAATCATCTTAATTACACATTTTACTTTGTGCTGTCCAATGACTTCCACACTCACAAAAGTATTCTGAACTTGTGTATGGAGTTTAAAGATAGTTTCTTGATTTTACATGGCGTTACACAAAACACCCCCAAAAAAAAAAACAAAAAAAAAACCAAGGCAGAGCAGGAGCAGAGCAGAGCAAAGGAAGAGCAAACAGTTTGTAGAGAGCCAGAAAGGTGAGCCTGAATGACAGAGGAACCAACAAAAAGATTCAAGGGGACAGGTGGCATAATGTGAAATGAGTCATTTTCCATCTTACACAACAGTTCTTTTTTTATTTTTATATTTTTTTAATTAAAGCTGAAAGACAACCATGGGACACTCAAAACTGTCAGAAGCAAAGATGGATTGATTTCAGTACTGTAACTATTCATTACGCCTTTCAGTGTCACCAGGAAATCAAAACTTGCAAACTACTGTGATAAACACACCAGAAAGCTCTTATTACAAGGGAGCCAGTTCTGGAGACAAAGCCAGAATAAAGTACATTTTTGCCAATGTGACAGAGCAATTAGAAGGCTGAATTAAGATGACTTCAACCTTGAAACATCAGGAGCCTCTGAATTAAAACAAAGGACTCCAGTCCCCAAGGAGCCCTTGCAGTCACATGGAAGCCCCTTGGTACACACCTTGCTGGACACAAAGAGCTGTAACATCAAAGAAAAAAAGGAAAAAAAAAAGACTTACCAGATTTGGAATAGAGCACCAGTACGTTATTCCGTGTCCTGAGAAGCTTCTTAAAATCCTTGTGATCACTTATTTTTTCTATGAGTGGAGAGACCTTCAATGAGTGCACGAATGCTGGCAAGAATGCCTGGGGAAACAGAGAGCCAAAAACATCAGTTACAAATACAAAGATAACCTGCTTTTGCAAATTGCCAACATGTTTTTTTATAATCTTGAGACATGCTGCCCTAAATAGGCTATCACATTGATTTGATCAGCAAAACTAAAAGAAAAAATGCCAGGCACGTGATTTATTGAAACTGGGTCAATACATTCCTAACAAGTACCCTTACATGGCAAAATGAACACAACATCCAGAAATATGGTTTTACTTAAGATGCCACCCTCTTTAAAAGTTTGCTCCCAAGTTAGATAATCAGATAACAATTCTATGTAAAATTAATATACTTTACCAAGAGAAGCAGCAAATTGCCACTTTGAGAGCACTCTTGTCCCTACATCTCTGAATATGCTGCAAACTCAATCCAGCACTTTGATACCCTACAGAAGACAGCCATGAAGTTAAAATAACCCACACTGACAGGGAGCAGATGTAGGAAATGAGAGCAGAAAATGCAAGCAATCCAGCATCCGCATTAGAGCACTAAGCACAGCCCTCTCCCACCCACCCTTCCAAAGTGGAGCAGGGCTCATGTTTCCCAGCGCCCACACCGTGTCACACACACAGCAGAGCCTTGTTCAGCTTCCACTGGCCACCTGGAAGACACAGCATTTCATCTCTGCATCTCAGCTCTGGATCTATGCAAACAAGTTTTTTTTTTCTGCTGCATCTTTTACTCTGTTTAAATCACAACAGTTCCAGAGCAGAGTTTGACAGTCATGAAGTAAAGCTCATATCACATTATGACCATAACCTCAGCTGGGGCCTTTACTGCTTATTCTTACTGCAATATTCTTCAATAATAATAATATAATAATAATCTTATCCATCAGGCTATGCTGCTTCCCTTCTGCACTGTACTGAATTCGTGCTAATGGAATGATTAAGGGAAGCTTAGCTGGAGAAATTATCTAGTTTCCATTCACCTTACAGTAAAACCTTAACACTTAATTGCTTGGCTAAAAGCTTTAGCTCATTTGCCTAACACACACAAGAGGTTCAACATTCCCTTAATTACAGAACTGATTTTGATCGTGCCTTACTCCAACCAGGCTGGGAAATATGTCCACAGTGGATGTGAAGAAACAAAAGGCAGCTCTTGCATCCCATGTGTTACATCATGCAGTATTTAAAGAAGGGACTAAGCCAATGAAGTCAGAACACACAGCCCCAGGCACGCACTTCATTCAAATTCAGCTATTTCCAAGCACCACAGTCACTGAGGCTCAGCAACAAAACCTGCACCTACAAAGCAAACTGTATAAATGCAAAAAGTCTTTACATGAGGAAAAGGGCATGAGGGGAATCCTGGGACACAAGAGGTAATGGAGAGAAGCTGAGCCGAGATGGAGATCATCCTCAAAACAACCAGGATGTTTGAGAACTTAGAAATTACCAGAAAATACACCTATAACACAAAATCTAAGAGTGAACAAGTTACCCCACTCTGCAGGCAGGGATTCCACCACTGGCCCCAGATGCGAGAGGGAAGTGAGCACATTTGCAAGTCAGCCTCCACCTTCAGCATAAATGTCCTTGATGCTTTAATTCGACCAAAAGACTCACATTCTTCTAAACCCAGATGTCCAGGGCTCAACCTTCGTACTCCAGGCTGATGTATGTGTATCACTTGTGTATTTTCTGAGATGAATATGTGGTGTTGCCAGTCAAAGCAGGCAAATATAGTTGGGCTAAGTGAGGTGACACAGACATGAAGAGTCCTGCCCAAAACCATCAATACCAAGCACTGCACAGGAGAAATTAATCCAACATTATGGGCAGATCTTTTTAAAGCTAAGTATTTTTTAAATTCTTCCCTTCACCTCAATTTTTGTAACTATTCAAGTGTCTTACAGTTCTATTTATGCCTTGAATTACAGAAGACAAAAAATGAGCTTAACTGAAACTAAGGCTGAACACATGGAAAAAGTGAAACTACAGGTTGCTCATTTGGCTTAAAAAACTGGACGCAATTAAGGATATTCTAAGTCTGTAAACTCTATCAAAAAGAAGAAATTAGACTACAACACCCCACAGATGTCACTTTCAACATGACACCAACTGATACTGTAAACTTTGTTTAAAGTGCTCACCAACAGCTCAGAAGAGGGGTGTTAGAACAAGATGATCTTTGAGCTCTCTTCCAACACACACCATTTTATAAAGTACAGGCATTCCCTGTCTTATCCAGTTAGAAAGGCTGTTTTGCCAGTTTCAGGAATTTTTTCTCTTTTTTTTTCTTTCTCTCCTTAAAATGGCAGAGCTATAAACTTCTTGAAAAATTGGATTCTGAAAACAATGGCAGCTTTAACTAGTGCTTTGTTGGTGTTGCCACTAACAGAAAATTCGCTGCACTGGTGGAACAGCAGGAACTTGGAGGGAGATGCATGTCACATTGCATATATCCACTGCTTCTTTGCCCAATTCCTCTCCAAGTACCAAATCAATACATGCTACTCATTTTCCTGCAGTTTTACTACAGTAGCTCTCTCTGTTCCCATGATTTAGCCCAAAACCCACAGGGAAAGGCATTGTGCATACAAGCACACCAGTCATCCAGCTGAATAAATCATCATCTCCCTTTAATTAAGATTAATGTTGCAGCCTTTCCTGGTTATAAAACCCAGAAGGTGCAAGCCATAGGCATTGAGTTGGATAGAAATGCCCTGCCTATACATCTAAGGCAGCACAGCAGCACTGGGAGGTATTATTGGCTGAGCAGAGAAATTCACCAGCCCTGATTCTGTTTGCACTACATGGTATTTGCAAACTGATAAGAATTAAGTAGTTTTGCACTCTCCAGCTTTCTCCTGCTGAAATTCATCAATACCCTACCCAGGAATAAACAAGAGGCTGGTTCATGGCTAAACCTCCAGAAGAACCTCTGCCTTCCCTACCAGCTCTGTTGAAGGCAAGGGATATCAAGGAGTCAGTTCTATCAGACACCAGTCCCAAACACGGGGCTGCTCTGCCCTGCTCTAGAGTCACAGCAGTGATGACTGTACCAGCAGCTAGAGCCTCACTACAACCACTAGTTCTGGCAACAACGTAAAATTAAGAGGACAGGAAGAAAGAATTCTAAGGAAGCAGTTACTCTTCCACAGAAAACCAAGCTCATGTTCCTGCATAGGTAAAGCAGCAGCAAAGATGAAGCTAATTTGTATGTACTGTGCTACATGAATTTATTTGTAAGTCATGACTGGGGTAGATTTACTCCAGACATTTTGCAGGAGAGCTCATCAGCCAGGCACTGCCCAATCAAGCACACTGCTTCTGGTTTAAATCCAGGGCACAAGAGGAGATGAGCGCATATTAAAAAAAGAAAAGGTCAAGAAAGGTGACAGTCCCTCCTGGGCAGGAAGCCTCTTCTCATATGCGCCAGGAAGTGCTACATTCACACATATGGAAATCTATAAATAAGAAACAAGCTAAACTCTCTTGTCACTTGAGCATCCTAAAGCTTTAAAATCTATTCATGACCACCTCTGAAAAGTTAAGAAGTGCTCCAAGTGTTTTTCTCAAGAAGCTGCCCACCTTGATACCTGCTAAAGTAAAAGGCATAATAGGACCAACATGGACAACATCTCTGCCACCCTTGCCAGTTATGGCAAAGAGAAACTGCAACACAACTGAGGGAAGGTCTATTTTATTTTGTGCTGTGTTTGCACAGTTGCCTATCGTAACAGGTCCTTATCCATGGCTGGCTTGGTGACACAGCTGTCACCTGGTGTTCTCAGATGCAGGAAACTTTGGTGGAGACCTTCAAAAAAAGACAGACTATACGTGGCAGACTATGAAATGCAAATCTCATACCAACTCCAGGCTGCAGATTTTCCCCAACTCAAGATCGCAATCTGAATTTATTTTCACAGAATTTTTATGGCATAGGTCACACATCAGTCATGTGACTGTAGTGTCTGAGATGCATTAAAGACTTTCAAGGAAAACATAAGTGAACCCAAATCCTCAGGACAGTCAATTCAAAACTGCTGAGACAGTTATTCAAGTACAAGGTACAAAACCCCAATGTGTTCTAACTGTCTCTGTTCTTCAAAGTTTGTATTTAGATATATGATCTTGCAAGCTTGGTGGCAGAAATCTGATCAGTCAAGAAAGTTCAATTTTCTTTTTTTCCTCACTGTCTAGTAATTCCTTGCAGAGCTGCCAAACATATTCACGTGTTAAAGAGCAGTAAACACTCCACAACCCCACTCCCTTAGAATTGGTACCCAAGGAAGATCTGAGCTTTCAGAAACCCAGAGGCAAAGAGTTACAGGCAAATAGCTATTTGCTAATTATACTTCCAGGACTGACACTATTGAAAAATGTGGTCATCCCTCAGGCCATGTTTTCTCAAAATTATCAAGGATCTGAGAAAGCGGAGTCTATTTCTCAAGTTTTTACTCTTCTCTGAATCTCATTTTAAAATGAAAAAAGGGAATATCTTTCAAACAGCCACAAGAATGTATTTTCATATTTTACATTTCTTATTCAAATTATATGTGATAAATGCTTAACTACTGCTCCCACAGAACCCAGTTCAATTTATGAGTTGCTCCCCACAAAAGCTTCGTGACAGCATGGTCTTTTGCTAAGGATAAGCAGCATATCTGGAGAATTACTTATGTATTTATTTTACATCAAGGGCAACAAAACACACAGTTTTAAAAACAAGAAAATAGATCTTTCTTATTTAATTTTGTTTTCTATCAGAAGAGTAGCAGCGCACACTGGACAGAAAAACTACTCCCTATTTTTCCTATTTCCAGCTCAAGAGCCAGAAATATTTACTTCCCTGGACACAAATAATGCATAAAAAGTATAAATGGATATGCAGCTGAAACAGTGCTTAGGTGCCTGAATCCATATGTCAACATGCAGTTTTTATGCACACACTAACACATGTATAATTAGCAGCCAATTTGCACACTATTCATCAAGAATAGCTGGGGCTGTGACAACAGACTCCAGCACAACTGCTGCTTGGCAGGGACACAGCCTAACACTCGAGCACAATTTCTGAACTCTACTTTTGCAGGAAGACATTGACTCGCATTTCTGCCTTAGCTTAGCCACCCACTGGTGTCATTCTCACTTTGGGACAACAGCACTCAACCCACTGTAAATATGATCAATCAGCAACCCTGTGCATATGAAACAGATTGTGTCTGACAAGGCATTTTTAGGAGTCTAGTTGAAGAGGAAACCTGCCTCAAAATTCCAAGCAGAAATGGAGATGACTGAATTTTATTTCATTATTAAACTTCTTCAGGAGGGGAGTAGTTCACATTCCGAGTAAGGGTCTCATCTTCCACATTAAAATGGGGGGCGGGGGGGGGGATCAAGGGGAAGAAATCCCAGCAAGAAAACAGAATCTCACCTTTCCTTTCCCACTCAGCTCCCAAAATGAGCCCTGTGATGGACTGTGCACTTCATTTCAGAAGGCTGACTTGGAGGGACACCTCTGCACTGTGGTGACAGAGGTTTGTAAATCTGCAGATCAGCTGGTGGCACAGCCAGGTCTCCTGGTGCAGACACGATGCATGTACTGCCAATACCAGGTCTAAGTCATCTCCAGGCAAGCACAAGGGAGAAACTGACCCATTGCTTCCCTCCTAATTCCTTCCCACTGAAAAATACAAGATGTTCAAATCAAAAGCCTTCTTGTTTACAAGAATCACAGTTTGACTGCAGATGTTTTATCTTCCTTGATCATCATACAAACCACTCTTGACCTTGTGCAATAATTGCTTGCTTTTCACTCAGGAGCCCTCCCTCTGCTGCTATTTACATTCAGGGTTGTGCTGCTTTGATCACTGAGCCATTTGTAACAAATGCCTTCCAAGATGGATAGTGATAAGTAGGACAGTCCCCTTCTTTCGTTCATGATTAATATCTAAAATAGCTGTAGAAACATTTTAATCAAATCAGATGGGAGGAGACAGGTTAGCTCTGTCACCCAGAGGTACCTCAAGGAAGCCTGGTAAAAAACTACTTTGTGGAGTGGAGAAGAGAAAGGGTAGTAGCTCTTGTTTCTCAGACTTCAGGGTCACAGCTCAAGTGGCCCCTGCAGGAGTTTCTGCAATCCCACTGGAATCACAAAACCATCTTCTGCCAATTGCCCCTGTGGGGGCTCACAAAATGCAACCTGCTGAGGACTCCCAGCACAAAGGCTGCTCAGCGGTGTCTGTGACCAATCCAAAAAGCCACCAACAGGAGTGGGGAGCAGCGACTCCCACACCTACAGCAGCATGGGATGGCCAGGTGAGCAGGGCTCCAGCAGACACACAGGAAAATCAACAACTTCTGCACTGCAAGACCAACAGCATTTGAAAACTGTTGGCTTTGCCCAACATTTGCAGAGATGCCCACTGGACACTTCCTGGGTTTTGGTCATTCCCACAAGCTCTGTGGAAGAACACATTCTTACTGCATACATAATCCATAGCAGTTAACTCTCACCTCAAGCTGCTCCAGAAATTAAAAAACAGAAGCAGTACTGACATTTTATTGCAGAGGGTCATATCTGCAAAGAGGTAAGTAACATGTTTTCTTTTGTTTTCAAAGGAAGGCAAATTAAAATCCTGACAAAGAGTGTCTTAGTACTCTCTAACTCAGGCTGAAGAACGCTACTAATAAGACATTCCACTTAAGGTGGTGCTTGCTATGTTCACTTTCCAAATATAGAAGGTAGCAAAAAATACCATGGAGACGTCAAGATTTGACTAGACTCTACTGTTCATATTGTTCTTACACAGTGGGGTTTAAGCTACAGGCATAATAGTCTATACTAAAGGATGTTCTTAAGGGCTCTGAGTAGCAAATTAATTGTATGGTTTATCACTGGGTTTCCAATGCTCTGTGAAGGAAAACCTGTGCAACCATTTACTAATTAACAACTGACTGTAATAGGGTCAATTACTAACGTTGACAAAGAATTTTCTCCTTATTATGAACGTGAAGCTCTCTCTCTTCAAGCCAGGCAATGGCACCATACATATATTAAACAAGCTGTCGATGAAATAGTATTTCAGATATCACTTCTGAGCAAGCACATTTGGCTACAGAAGTTAAGGGCATGAGCAAAGCATATGCCACATAATCCCCCACTAAAATTTGGGTTTTCGAGAAGTTTAAAGAAATACCACCTACTCAAGAAGCACGTAGGAGGTACTATAAAAAGAAGACAGAACCACTATTAATGGGATTTATAAGGAAGAGAGGGCAAAAGATAATACCTGAAAATCTCTAGCACTTTATATGGCATTTGTTATCTTCAAAGCATTGCACAAATGTTAACTAATTAATCCTCACATTCTTCTGCCAGGTGATGGGAGACAAAGTTTAATTTTAATAGCTGGAGCAAGATTCACACAGAAAGGAAGTGATCTGCAAGAAGCAAAAGGAAGGCAGCACCAGAACAAACCAGCTCACAGCTGATCCTAGAGCAGCATAACCCCACAGTCATGGTGTGCCATATCCAGGAAAAGTGAGAGAGGAGAGAAAAAGTCTCTTAGCGGTCACCCAGCAAACAGGCTATATGACTCTAAACCCAGAAACAACAGACAGGACATCTTCAAGACAGTCACAAATTAAATTACCTTTGTTATCTGTGTCCTGCAAGTGTGCAATTCACAGCATCCTCCACCAATGCTACCAGCCACTCACAGCTGACACAGTGCCAAAGCGAAAGACTTGCTTTGCCATCACAATTTTTTGCCATTCACAAGCTTGAAAAGGTGGCAGGAACAAGGTAAACAACAACTTATTTACAAAGTGACCCTGCCTGCACCAAGAAATTTAAGGCAATGCTAGTTAGTGCAATGCAATTTGCAGCCAGAGTTTTTCCATTCCTCCAGCCACAGCTCTCAAGAAATACCTCACTAGCTCCATTTTACTGAAACAGAGAATTCAAGGAACTCCATCACCAAAAGGCAAAAGAAATGTCCAACAACAGAACAAGTACCTCTTCCATCACCAATTGCTCAGGACACCATGAACTCACCCCTGGGCAGAAACACCAGTTTGGATGACACCACGCTGGCAGGGCCTCCAGCATCCCAGGGCCTCTGAGCTAAACAGGTGCTGTGGCACCAAATTCAATGGATTGAAAACATCCCTCCATAAGGCATGGAGTGGAGTAACGAAGCCAGGGTTTGATTTGGGAAGGGCATCTGAGGACACACAGCATAGCCCACATCAGAGTTTTACAAATCCATATTTTGCAGAGGGAATGGACAAAGTATGAATACAGTGGGGGAACAGCAAGTAAGAAATTTGTCTCTGCAATACCCTCCCTCTGACTGCCAGGAAACACTGTCCAAAGAGGCTCCTGTGGCACAAACAGTAACTGGATGGGGAGAGGCACTCCTGAATTCAAGCCCAAATGCCACAACAGGAAGCAGCACCTGAGCACTGCAGTGGTGAAGCAGCGCTCACAGCCTGCCTGCAAACTCACCAGAAGCAAACCACTGCTGCCACGCTGCAGGGCTGCCTGCAGCACAGAGGGAATCATGGCCAAGCCCTCCCTGCAGGCCGGGATTCACAAGTCAGTGTCGGAGCTCACTAGTGCATTCCCTAAGGATTAAGGGAGTGCTTGAGGAGTTGGAAGCCGGAAATGTTCCTTCCAAGCCCTTCTTTGAAGGCACTGGGTTTGAGTGGCACCACGTCACAAAGTCTGCTTCCCAACAGTGCTCAGCCAGCTGGACTCTTGACTCAGTTTCTCTGTCATTAAGCCAACACTCGGAAGACAAACTGATCTTTGCCACACTGGTATCAGATAATATTCATCAGTGTTTGCAAAGCAAACAGACCCAGATGCAAAATCCTGCAGGAAGCAGTGGCTGCCTTCTGCTAGGCAAGGCACAGCACCTGATGCACCAGAGGAAATGCTAATCCACCTTGGTGTAAAACTCCTTCCCAGTGCCATGAATAGTAAATTCAGTCCTTCGAGCATGAAATACAGTCAACCACTTGATAAACCAAACAGGGAACCCACAACTTCCTCACGGCTCTCCAACTCATTCGAGAAATAAAACTACAGCAGGCAGAGATCCCCCTACCATCTTTCTCATGTGTGTGTCACTCACCCACAGTGATGCTGAAAGTAACAAATTAACAGCTTATATTAGAAGCTACTGAAACACATTTTTCATTCAGCTTTGTAGGTTCCCTTTTATACACGTAGCCACCTCCAATTCTGGGTCAAAAAATGAGCCCTATTTTTCAGAAGTGCTATGCATGCACAACTCTAGCTGCTGTTCCAGGTGCACTGCAAATAGTCAGCACTTCCAGAAAAACTAACTAACAAACAAAACAAAAGCCAAAAAACCAAAACACATTGGGATACATGAAAAAAGACTGGCTGGAAGGAAAAAATGTTTCTCATTGACCTACCAAGCAGCTGCTATTACCTTTAGTTTAACTTTACACACTGAGAACCACTTGATTTAACAGCCTTACATCTATTCAAAATAAATTAAAAGCAGGTTTTGCTATGTTCACAGCTGTAAAGTTGTAAACTAGTTTTTCAATCCTCGAGTACAGCGAGTTACATATTTCAAGATGAAAAATCACACCTTCAAGTGCAAGATAATGCAAATTGGAAGAAATAATTTAAACTACTTGTACACAGCAAAGGGGAAAGAATTAGCTGAATCAACAGCTCAATGAAGACATCTGCTCAGCATGAAGCATCACAGAGCAAATAAACTGCTGTGGCAAATTAAGAAAGGTAAGTAATAATAATGTGGATAAATTAAAATGGCTTTGTATAATTTCACTGACAACAGCAGGGCCCCTCTGCTCATCTCAAAGACACCAGCTCTGCAACACAAAAGGTCAAAGAGGGCAACCAGAACAATTAGGAACAATAGATTCATATGAAGAAAGATGGGGAAAAATATCTTTTAATCTACAAAGAAAAATCACCGGAAAATATTTACATTAACATAAAATGAATGTTACAGTAAGATAAGGTCTGACAGTCATAGTGGATATAGTAGGAAATACCAGAAATAACTCCATGTGCTTAGCTATTTTGAAGGGAGGGAAAATTCAGTCCACTTGTAATTCCCTTGGTCCACAGTATATGCTCAATCTGAGGAATGCACTGCCACAAGTATCACTGAGAAAACTACTGCATACATTAAAGACAAGCTGCAGAGGAAAAAAATTCACACTGAGACCTCTCCAGCATTTAGGGAGAGTTCAGCCTGACTTCAGTTTCACTTGAAATCAATGAAGTGAAGATAGCAGAGGTCTGTGATTTTAGATCAAGCTTAATGCAAAAGTTGTTCAGAATGCACAGCATTTCTCCCCCCTCCTGAATGAGCCGAGAGCTATGGCCCTGCCAGGGGCAAAAGGCTACATCAGGCAGGGCTGAATCTTTCTGTCCCACAAAGGCAATTCTAATATTAGTACAGAATAAGCATATGGCAATTAGCAATTCCACACTTGATTTGTATGAACTAGGTGAGCACTCCACAGTCATGCATTTCCAAATACGTTTCAGATCACTTGTGCATAAAAAGATTAACGTAATTTTTCATTAATTATTAGCTTCATTTGCCCGGGCAGAAGGATGAACTGTAGTTCATGATAATAAATGGAATAAAGTACTGTTTTAAAGCATGCCTTCATTAATCTTTTGAGCTATTTATGCTAAATTCTGTGGATTAAAAAAAAAAAAAAAAAAAAAAAGGAAGCAAAATCAGACTTTAAAGTATTTCTGGAAGTCTAGGAGCCTCCCTGAGGTAAGCAGCGCTCTAGTCAGCGTAACGTCAATGAGGCACAGCCCGATTCCCGGAGCGCAGCGGGATGGACAGCGCCACATGCGAGGGGCGCAGGGGCGGGGGTGCCGCGGCGGGGGTGCCGCACACAGGTGCACAAAGCCGAGCGCGGCAGCTCCGCTGCGGCACAGCCGCCAACGGGGAAATCCTCTGGAAACCCTCTGCCACCGCACCGCTTTCCACGCGAAACTTGGGACCGAAGCGCCGCCGGTCGGAGCCCCCGGGGCCGGGGCAGCCGGGGCCCCAGCCCGCCGCCGCTCGGGGAGCGCTTCCTCCGGGCGGTGCTTTGGGAGGCAGAGAGAAAGGGAAAGGAGGGGAAGCGGGAGAGCAGCACACGGGCTGAGCGCTGGGAAGACACCCGGGAGCAGCGCTGCCGGAGCCCGGCCATGCCGGGCTGTGCCGAGCCGAGCCCGCCCGAGGCGGCGGCGGGTGCGAGCGGCGGGGGAGCCGCCGCGCCCGGCCCCGGGGGCCCGTCCCGCTCCCAACTTTCGCCCAACTCCGCCGGCCGCGCCGCGCCCCCGCCCCGGCCCGGGGACGGGGGACATCCCGCGCCGCCCCCGCCGCCCCCCGGCGCCACTCACCGCCAGGCCGAGCAGCAGCAGCGGGAGCGGCGGGAGCCGCCCGCGGCGCCGCGCAGCCCCCGCGCCCTGCCCCGGCGCTGCCATCCCGCCGCCGCGCCGGACCCGCTCCGGACCCGCCGCCGCTGCGGCTGCTGCCACGTCTGGCGGCGCAGGCGCGCTCGCCGCCACCGCCCGCCCGCGCCGCGGCATGACGGGGGCTGTAGTCCGGCCCGCGCTCGGGATGCTCATCCCCCAGCATGCGGGGGATGAGCATCCCGGGCTCCGTGCCGGAGCACCGTGCCGCTCCCGCAGCCAGCCCGCGCTCGGGAATAAACGCCCAATCCCTACCGAAATGCTGCCCGAAATCCCAGTCCCGTTTGCTTCAGCCGAGGTGAAAAAGTTCCAGCTCTTCTCTCACGTCCCACTAGCCTCCCGTCCGGGGTGCTTTGTGCCTCCACCTCTCTCCCGGCGTGTGCCTTACTCCAAAGAGGCTTCTGGCACACAGCCTCTTTCATGATGCTTGTTTGTCTGGGGTTTTAAAAGCTTTAGCTGATCTTAGATCTGGAATAAGAGGTGAACAATGGAACAAAAAATAAAGAAAGGGGAGAGAGAGTTAACTGGTAGAGAGGATTAGAAACTAGGATCTGTTGTCCTTGTAAGTTGTTCCCACTTATTAAATCCTAAAGGTGAACCCTGTTTATCCTCACACGTCGGCAATGATGCCAAAGTGCAAGCAAAATAAATAAATACACTGAGTCTGACCAGGATCAATTTGTGCAGCCTCCATTATAATGACGGTATTGGAATGGTTGCTGCATCCAGACGAACAAATCGGTCTGTGCCCTGAGTCTGGCACATCCAGTGAGCCAGCTCTGCCTCGCAAGGACATCCCAGATGTCCTGCCAGTAATCTTCAGGTCAGGGCAGGTCAGCCACGTTATAATTGGCTTCCCACAAACAGAAGGGATCTTCACCTACCGCCCAGTGGCTGCATGAAATTCTTCCTTGGCTTAGAAACATCAAAGGAAAATCAAAGGCATCTTCGAGCCTGATCCTTACAGCTGACTGTCACCCGAGCATTAGACTAAGAGGCTGGCTGCAAGGGAGCAATTTGTAGATCCACACAGCTAACTGATCACTTCAAGTGGTGATGATGAAAACTGAATGACGTTGACATTAACAAGTCCCCTGGTGGAAATACAATTTTGCAAAGCAGAAATACACATAGAGAAAGTTATTACTATTAACATTTACACTTTTGTGGCATCTTTTGCAGCAGAATCAGAGCACACTTTCTCAGTCACAGCTGGATAACCTTTAGCAAATCATTTCACAGTGCTATGCCTCGCTTCCCATCTGCAAAAGGCCTCGGTTAGCCCGCCTTAAAACAAGGTTAGCAATCCTCAGCTCTTGCTAAAATGCCAGTGAAAGCACACATGAGGCACAGCCCTGAAGCCATCAGAAGGAGTTTGGGATTAGAAGGGATGGATGGCTGAAGGGAGACTTGGGGAAGGAAAAAGCATGAATCTTTTCACTTCACAGTTGAAGGACCCAAACAAAACATCCTTTATGCCAAATATCTGCACCCCTAACCTATTGCTATCCGCACTGCCTCCTCTCACCTGCAGTCCTTACTGACTGCACTGGGATGGATGGATGGACAGATGGGTGGGCTGCACTAGTTACCACCACTGCTGGTGCCAACCTCCCAGCCTGTGATAATCAGCCCGCTAGTAAAAGGGTCTGGATCTCCAGTTCAATCCCAGTTCAAATAAGCTATCAAAATCTCCAGGAACAGGTAACCTCTTCTAGATGCTGTTCATCTTCAAATCCCCAGCCTATAGCTGAAAAGCTTCTGCATGCAACTACCCTGACACGTCCAGACCTCTAATCTCAGCTGGATATCCAGATCCTCAAAGACTGCTTGAGTCCTCCTGTGACTCTTTTGTGTAGAAAAATGTTATATCTTCTGATGCTTCACATCACAGTTACCATTATCAGGCAATGTAAAAGTAACCTCAGTGTGGTAGAATTTTCTGTGCCGTGTCATAACCATACAGGATGTGCTGCCATTGTGATAGGAAAGGATAAAATCATGGGAACATGGTTGTTTTGTCACGGCAGTACATTTTTATCGTGATGGCAAGAGGAAACATTCTCAGGAAGAAAGAAAAAAAGAAGACAAGCTATTTCAAACTGAGCTTCTGAAAGGTTATATAAAAAATCCAGTTTGGGAAGCTGCAGTTTTTATATACAGGAGAATATAGAAAAGGTATCCATGTGGCAACTACAGCTTCTTTCGTTCAGTTCAGCTCAGTAATTTGTATTGACATGACAGGCACTGCCAAAACTTAAGAGACAAGATCATTGAGCATCTGTCGCAGGTCAAAATAATATATCAAGTATCAGCTCTAGACAAGGCTTTACACAGTGGCAACTACTTAATCAATCCAGTCGTGCATTACTAATGAACTCATTACAATTGTATCTCAGTGCACTGCTTTCCAGTATCCCAAGTTTACCCTGTATCTGTTTGACATTAATATCATATGTTGCTTGCTTCTCTGTAATTGTAATATTTGTATATGGCACTGCAAAACACTGTGAAAGCATTCATTTATTCACCACTGAGAAGAAAGCATTACTACCCTTGGATTATAGATCAGAAAACAGTGGCAGTGAGATTATATGATTTGCTCAAGGCTATAAAACCAGACAGTTTCAGATCATGTTCATTTCCAAAGCCTGCACTGGGTCTGCTAATCCTTACTGGACTATCTACATTCAAACACCTCTTTTACCAAGAATAAAATACAAAACTGGACTGAACAGTAAGTATGTCTGTAAGGAATTACACCTTCCACATTTCCTCTATGTTTCTGCTTTTTTTGACAAGCTTTATTCTTTGTTCTCTTTTTAACCTGAACAAGTCTCTGTTGGTTTCTCACAAAAGGTAAAATGAGTCACCTTTACCACAAAAAGTGATAGCAGAGCAGACAGAAAAAGATACAAGTCAAATTTCAAGCCATACAGAATCCAGGGGCAACTCTGCTGGGACCCAAAGCTACATGTCATTTGCCCAGAATGGAAGCATGATTTGCTCACTGCCTTAACTACACAAAGTTCCCTTCCTTCCTTTCCTTCCTTTCCTTCCTTTCCTTCCCTTCCCTTCCCTTCCCTTCCCTTCCCTTCCCTTCCCTTCCCTTCCCTTCCCTTCCCTTCCCTTCCCTTCCCTTCCCTTCCCTTCCCTTCCCTTCCCTTCCTTCCCTTCCCTTCCCTTCCTTCCTTCCCTTCCTTTCCTTCCTTTCCTTCCTTTCCTTCCTTTCCTTCCCTTCCTTCCTTCCTTCCTTCCAGCAACATCTCTTCCTTCTTTAGTTCAGCTTCAGCCAACTGATTTTGATCTGCAGGCTTATCTCCTGCAAGTTTTGTGACATCTGTGTGTGGCACTGATTGCATCAGCTGAAAAGAGACATAGGAGCTGGTTGCCATCAACAGATTGATGGTATCATAGCCCTGGGCTCCTCGTGACCTTCCTACAGCTCTTCAGCACATGATGAAAAGGAAGAGACAGGACCAGCCCCTGTAGGACTTCACGTGGGAGTGGTCTCAGAGAAGAGGCACAGCTGTACATTGCTTTTCTCCAGCTGATGTCTGTCAGAGGGGAGAGCCTGAAGGCAGCTTTCCACTCCTGCAGCCTCCTCAGCATCTGACAGCAGGGCTGCAGATGCAGCATATCCATACACATAACTCAACTAGCAAGTTCCATGGAATACCATTAGCACACCATAATCATGGATACAAAGGTGCAGCTGTTACATAAAGGATTGTTTCTTAGGCCACACATTCTAGTTTCATACTGTTGCATGAACTCTTTTTAACACTATTTTAAAATACGTCATGAGTCTCAAGAGACTGCTTGTTATTCAAGCTGTGACATATTTGTGCTTTTCACCTGGTTCTCTCACTGAGGTCAATGGGAATGGCATGGAGGCAAGCTGGGATGGAGTTTAGTTGGAATGCTTCAATATCAGTGCTCTGTAATGGTGTTCTCTGCAGCATAGAACTCTGGGCCTCCATTTGCTACGTCATATCCTTTTCCATTTTGGAGACCTAGAAGGCCTCTGGACTTTTTGTACAGACCTTGAACACTACAAAGAAAAAATACACACATGCAGTGTGCTTTCATGGGAATTTTACTTTTGTACTTTATGGTTGTTGTTTCCTTCATTCTAGAATAAAAGTACTTTTGGACCACAGGTATACAGATGCTCTTTATATATGAGAGGAAAAAACCAGTCAGTACTGCAGGAATCAGTTAAAAGTTGAGTGCTGATATTTTCCAAGTATTTCCTCCTAGATGTTTTCCATTATTGCTTTTATTGCTTTCTCTAAGTCTGAGGTCTGCATGCCCCTTTACATTTAAGAGGCCCTACTGTTAAGAACACTGTAGTTTCTTTGACTGAGTCTCCAAAGCTGGATATAATGTGTTCCTGAGTAAAATAAAAACCTTCTACAGAACAGGCACCTTGCTGGCAGGTAGTTGATAATTTATGTCTCACAGTTACCTGCTGAGACAGTAGTTAAACAAGATTAAAACAACCATGGGAGTCTAGCTGTTGTGCACTGACTGCCGCACTGCTGCATGTTCCCCAGCTACTGTGGTCAACAGTTTTCCAGTGATTTGCAGAAAATATTTAGGCTTTAAAAAATATTTAGGCTACTTTACTGTATCTTCTGGAAATTGTTGAACTATGAGCTTGTGAGGAGGGTAGAGATCTGAATTCAGTGCAGAGTCCAACCACACGTTTTCTCCATGAGGATTTACATGCCATGTGATCTATGGGGGCTGATATCTCCACCTAGAAATCAAAAATAGGTGCATAAGTGGAGTTTAGCTAATACCCCCTG
This sequence comes from Zonotrichia leucophrys gambelii, assembly GCF_028769735.1. Classification (NCBI taxonomy): domain Eukaryota; kingdom Metazoa; phylum Chordata; class Aves; order Passeriformes; family Passerellidae; genus Zonotrichia; species Zonotrichia leucophrys. Next base: position 34,809,334 of record NC_088177.1, on the reverse strand, counting down.
GATGGTGATGACCTACATACTCCAGTAACAGGGGCCTATCTGGTTATTTTTGAACAATATAGGTCACTATTTTCCTGGCAAAATGTTTGACTTCAATATGCAAGTTCACATAACAGGACAGATTCTGCCATGTTCATCGGGGTAGCCTCACACCAACAGAGAAGGTGGGGCTTCTCCTGCAAGTAGAGTTATAATGCCTCTGGTCTGGGTGCACAAAATATTAATCCAAATGAAGGACCAAATATAAAGACAGGACTATAAAAATACAATCAAAATACTGTTTGGTGTAAAACAATGTTTGCACTACTGGCCTCAGTATTTAGTGGAGCTGTATCCATGCACAGTAGCTGTGCATCTGTCTTCATATTATGTCCAAAAATGTATTAACATTCAACCATCAGCACATATTTACTGCAGACTATGTTCTACTAAAATATTTTTCATACATCTATCCTTTGAGAATATAACCAATATATCCAATATATACATATTCAGTACTTTTCCCTCTCCATACATAGATAGATAGCTTTGTATCTACTTTTTACACGTGTACACACAAACATGCACACATATACATGGTATGTATTAGAGATGCCTTGTGTGGAATTACATGATTTTATATTAGTAAATATCCAGTCAATACTGGGTTTTCTCCTCCATTTTCAGGTTTCCTGGAATTAGTTTGTGTGATTAAATACTGCCTGTTTAAGCTTAAGATCAGCAGAATAATTAAGTGTATGACTATGCAGTCAGCAGCTACAACATGTAATATGGCAAAGTTTAATGAGGGATTTTCCTCCTGGAAGACCTTGTCTTTGCAAAGACCACTACTCAGAGCCATGTGAAAGAATCTGTACTGTGATGAAGCAAGCATGAAAAACTCCCCTAATCGTATGATCAAATCCCTTGGCTTTCTGCAGCTGTGCACTCAGAGTAGCAATTTAGCAATCCTGTAAGGAATTTACTAGGTCCTTAGGATTTTCTCTGTAAACCTTCTTCCTTCCCTGCATATTGCAGTAACCCATCTTTTAGGAGGAAAACACCACAGAGAATGCTGCATAGGAAAAGAGATTGTAGAAGAAGCAGAGAAACAAGCGGAAATAAGACCTTGATCCTAAACTCTTTGAATGTAATGGATTGACTTCAGCAGGCTTTGGCTCAATCCCTAGCTGTCAGGGAGGAAAGTGAGTAGGAAAAAGGAGGAAAAACAGCTGAGGATCAACAGGGAAAGAGAAGTAGTAGAAAGAAAAAATATTGAAGAGAAAAGGAAAAAACCAGGAAGGGAGAAAGGTAGAGTGCCAAGGGAAAAGAGGCAGAAGAGTAATAGTGGACGCCACTAAAACAGAAGTAGAGAGGAGTGAGAAAAAAAAAGTGAATGATCTGTGAAAGGGACTGCACAGGACACTGATTTGCTCCTGTTTTTTAAGCTGGTTGCACATAGCACAACCTCATCACCATGACTGAGACTGTCACTGTATTTGCCTGCTGATGTCCTTCCTGTCATGTCCTATGCCCCAGCTCCTCTGGGCACCAGGCCACCACTTCTTGGAGAGCACCAATGTTCCCAAGGGTTCTCTGCCTCGAGGTTTCCTGCACATGGAGCAGCCTGGTGTGCACCTGGGTCTCCCCTAGGGTATGGGGGTAAGCTCCTGCAGAAGTCAGTGGGAATGGAAGGAGATCAGTGTCAGACTAATACACAGTCTTGCCTCTTGCTTCCACTGCAACAATTAATAAATCATTTAACATAGGTTTTATAAGCACAAGATTGTTTTGCAGGCCAAGAACAGAAGTTAGGAGACCTGAATTCTGTTTCAAAGCCTGTTGACTGTTGCTCTGGCAATTGTTAGTAAGTCTGTACAATTTTTTTTCTCATTTTCTTCTCTTGAAATATGCATGCACCTATTTGACTTTGGTTTTCGCCTCTTGGGAGCTCACAGGCTGAAAAGTATTCCCAGAATCAGACCAGAACTGATATCAATCTGTTAGAGATCATGATGAGCAAGGAAACATGATCAGGAACCAGTGTGAAGGGCAGCTCTAAGACAGACTGTAGAGATGCAGGTGGGGATGGTGGGCAAAACTCATGGGTGCATGAGAAGTCTAGGATGGCATGAGGACACTGGGAACAGAGTCAATGACTGAATGATGGATTGAATGAGGAAAACACAACTGAATTTTTAAAATTGTTGGATGAAACTTAAGGTAACAAGACAGGAGCTAGCAGGACAGCAGAAGCTGTAGACACATCCTCCCCTAGAGCCATTACAGTCCTACATTTCTGCTTTCAGTCAGTATGTGCCTCAACACACTCTTATCTACAGATGGCAATTTGCTATTTCTATGAGTTAATTATGGTGGCTCAACAACCAGGATGGCAATGTGGAATTTTAGTGATGTCAAAGACAGAACATCACCTTCAAAATGAAAATCTTTTTTGTCTGGATTGCTTTAAAAAAAAAAAAAGGAGATCACATGCACACAAAATTCTGTTCAGAGGGAACAAAGCCACTCACTCAAAAAGTCAGGAGATGCCAGATAAAGAATGCTTGAAAAATCATAGTAGCCTCCCTTGAACGCAGTTTGTGAAATGGGGTTTTTAACAGCACAATTATTTTTTCCTCACAGATTGCCTAAGCTGTTTGTTGCAATAGTTGGGAGATGTATAATTAAAGGCAGGAGATAACGGAAAGGAAAAAGATGGTCTTATCGTTAATGCAATGTGACCTCTGTAACACTGGGCAAATTGCTTAAATGGAAATTTCCCCACATTATCTCTAAATGTTCATATCTCTGTTTCTGAGTATCCAACTTGGTATCTGAACAGATTTGTAGAAATGCTGAGCACTCATAAGAGAAACTGAATAGAATAGGAGCAGTGCAGTGAGTACTCAATGCTCTGTACAGCTGACTATTCTGAAATAGGAGATTTTTGACTGCTAAACTGTACACTCAAAATAGGAAACTCAACCATATATTCCCTATCTGTGAAGTGGAAAGACATCCTGTTTTGTTCTACAATGTAATAGAAAGACAAGCTTATCACGGGCGTGAAGCTCTTGAGCTCTTAAATGATAAACAGCACACAGAGGTAAAACTCACATCAGAGGGAAGTCTGAGAAGCATACAAGGAGGGATGCAAGGGACACTCATGGATCATGGAAGTTAAAATATGAAAAGCTATGCACCTACTGAGCACCCTCTACCCATACGCTGAAAAAGGAAAGGGATTGTGGGGAAAAAAGTGTGGTCAAATATTAACAGATGTCTGTTTATCTAAGAAAACCATTTTAGAGGAAACGAGCAGTGACAAGACAAGAATGTGTTCAAAAACATTCTGCCAAGCCTATGCAAAAATGTGTTAAGGACCTATAAAACTGAGATAATGATACTTTTCCTTGCAAGAAAAGTGCTTGGAGAACTGCTGGTGAAATCTGCTACAAGACTTAATGCATTTTTCTTTTCACAGGAACTATAAGATCTTACCAAGTGACTCCCAGATAACTCAAAGGATGAATCTGAAGACAATTTTAGTCAGTGGGAAGTTAGTTAATTTCAGGGATTTTGGAGCAAAATCCATGAGCCATCAAACCCAGTTCAATTTTATGAAGTGGCTTGATGTCATGAACTGTACACCCTAGAGACAAAACCACAGAGCTGAGGTTATTAGGGTGACATAAGCCAGGATCTGAGTTTGGTTTATTTCTCAAACAAGCCGTGTCTTGGCAGCAACCCAGAAAAAAAGCAATATACATAAAAACAATAAGAGAAAGGATAGTATGGTCATAAAACAGCCACTGAAGTCTGTGAAAAATAAGAGGGGGACAGCACTGAGACTCCACAAAGATATTGTCCAGCTGAACTGGTATAAAACAATAGAACAAGGATTAACTGAGGCTGCCGGGGTCACCTCAAGCTCATATCCCCACACATGCTGCAGAAGGAACTTAGCTGAAAGGGACAGGGATTTTTCACTTTTCTCAGTAATCCAGCAGGAAAAGTGAGCACCTGCTGAAGGCTCTTGCCAATGACAACCAGCAAATGGTAGCTGTAAAAGTGCAAGGCAGTGCAGTGAATTTGATCTGAGAAATACAGGCTGACAGTGAAAAATGCTGCATATCTGAAGTGCGCCATAGTTCTCCAAATTTATGAAAGCAGTACATCTGGGCAGCTCACAGGGGAGACAATGACAGGACACGTCTGTGGTGTTACTGTGCAAAGACAGAAAGTGCAAGGTGCTACTCATCATCTACAAATGGAGTCTTACTGTGATAGTGAAGAAAAGAGAACCACATTACCCATTTTTGTCAAATTCCTGGGCCAATCCCGTTGCCAGATTTGCAGGCCCTGCTCAAAGTCAGCTGGACACACTGTTCCTAGTCAAAACACTCCTTGAGAGGCCAAGTAGCCAAAAGCTTCTGCCTGTCACTGGCAAAAGATCCATTCCTCTGTGAATTCCCATGTGTAAGCTTTTATCTCACTTTGCATATGGCTTGTCTGAGCCCTAAGGAAAAGGGCTCCATGTACATTAGTGCTGAAAGTAACAGGGAGTTACTGTCACTGCAGCTCCTCTGTGTAGGTGAGGGCTTGATGCACTGGGTGTGCAGAGTCTCCAGAGGTAAAGCGACACCAAGCATTTTCTTGAGTAGCTTATGCTTAAAGCCTGCTCTGAGGAGAGCAGGAGCAATGAGGGATTCAGTGAATTTGCCTCAATGAAGAATTACCAAACACTTACATTCTTCTAGCAGACCTCAAGACAAGAGCTCTAAAGTGTAAGCACTTTTATTCTGCTGACATGTCTTTGGAAGAGGAATCCTCATTTCACATCTTGCACCATAGCGCTCTGATCTGATTAGAAAACCTTCACACTGGTGTGTTGCAAGCAGTAATGGTAATATTTATTTTCCTTTTCCTCTTGATTCAGTCCTGAGGTGGTGAGAAAAAGACAGAAATGGAAATATTCAACTATGTGTCATCTATGAATTCTTCCTTACCACTTTATCTTCCACCTTCCTTACCTTGAGTTCGTGCCTTTCCCGGTCCCATTAGTATCTGATTGGTTATGCATGCATAAATGCCAAACTTTTAAGTGGGAATGAACTTGTTTTTAATATTGTGTACTTACAGGAGGAATTTAAGGGCAAGGACCTTTTCTTTAATTGGCACATAGATATAATGTAATTCTGTGATAAGGAACATAGATATATTTGGATGACATAAATCAAACACTCAGTGTTTGTACCACAAGAGGGATGATATGCCTTATGCAATGGAAAATCATCACTCTCATATCTTCTGGAATTACAAACCCACAGCTTTAATCAAAATCTTTTGGCTTTTTCCTGTTAATATTTAAGTATTACAATACATGCAAGAAAGAGACATTTTCAGACTCAGCAAAACAAGTTAATTTTTCTGCAATGTCAATTCATGTTCCTTTCTTAAGACATGTTGTGTGGAAAAAGCACAGCTGACTTCTGATACAGTTCTGCTTTTGTAATTGGATTTACATACTGTAGTAAGATGCCCTTTTAAATTTCCTTCTTTTCAAATCTGTTCATTGTTTTTCTCTTATCATGTTGACAATACTACCACAAAGCCTATTTGATTTATAACTGCACTTTGGCAGACAAATTTGTTAACATAAACATCATCTTTTTTTGCCCACATTGCTAGTAAAAAATATTTTAAATTATTTTAAAAGTCCATTTGACCTTTCACTTTTGAAGAGTTGTAGAGTTCTGAGGAATTTCACCAAGTGTATGAGTAAGACAGCTTCCTTCCTCTGGATTAATTTTATGTTTTATGCAATAAGAAATGCAGGGAAAAATAAATGTTCTTTGTTTACAAACAACAGACTCCTATTCAAGTGTTGAACAACAGCTATTATTAATTATTTACATTGTTATAGCTCTGCAGAGACACCAGCATGGAGCAAGGCTCTATTTCGTTAGCTGCTATACAAACGCAGATGAAAAAGATGATTGGGACTATTTCAATATGCAAAGTTGCTTAAGGTAACAATGATTTGTCTGTAAAAAGCAGGAAAAGGCTTGGATTAATCCAAACAAAAAAGCCTAATTGTACTGCTAAAATCATTTGTGGTAAGGAAAAGGGAAACATAACTAGAAAAGAATGTGCTGCATTAACCTCACATCTGTTTACTTCTAATAGAAGGATTAGCTATTCAAACCTTCAGAAGGGCCATTAAAAAAAAACAAGACTAGAGAAGAATTGAGATGGTCATGAAAGGAAAGTGAGCCATTTTTAAATGGCTACTTCCTGCATCACCTTTGTGCTGAATTCCAGCAGAGCACTGCTGGAGCAGATCAGGCTCTGGAGGAAGCCCTTGGTGACTTCTGCCAGCTTTGGCCTAAGCTCGAACAAGCGCTGAGTTCCTGTTCATTGGATCAGTGAATCACAGAATATCCTGAGCTGGAAGGGACCCACAAGCATCATCAAAGTCCAACTTCTGGCCTTACCCAGGACACCCCAAGAGTCACACCATGCTCCTGACAACATTGTCCAAACATTTCTTGAACTCTGCCAGGACTGGTGCTGTCACCACTGCCTGGGGAGCCTGTTTCAGTGCCCAGACCTCTGGGTGAAGAACTTTTTTGTGATATCCAACCTAAACCTTCCTGGACACAATTTCATGCTGTTCTGTCACTTCCTGTCACCAATCACCACAGAGGAGAGATCTGTGCCTGTCCTGTTGCTCTTTCTACTAGACCTTTTTTCTCTCCTATCTATTTCTTCTTCATTTTTCTCTTTTTAGCATTTTTTAAAGTAAGGGTTTTGATTAGCCAGCCAGGATCTCAGACCTTGTTGCTGGGACATTAAGTAAGCAGAGATCCCTGCATTCAAAATCCCAAATCATGTTTAAATTTTTAAAACTAGACATGGACACACTTAAGATTCACTCATCCTATCAAATTTTAAAAAAAAACAATGATGCAAGAATCTACAATCTAGGAGCACTGCAGTAATTTAAACTTATAAAAAGACTATTGTATGTTCTAATTTTGGACCCAGAACTATTTGAAAGTGTTTCTGTTATTGATGAAACCAGCATCAGAAGGTGTTAATCCCTAAGAAGTTTCAGGTTTAAAAGATGGATGTAGGAAATCTGTGGCATACCAGGACACTGAAGTCTGTAAAACTACAGGCTAGCATTATCATTATTGGATTACATTTCTTTCTCCTAGCCTATTGCCATTTCCAGTAGATTTGATTCATTGCTGTTGCTTCATTTTCAGTAAAATGCCAGTTTCTGGGACAGCCAACACAATATACTGGGTTCCACTGAATTCTCCAGAAACAACAGCCCCCCACAAAGCCCCACTCCCTTCAGAATGCCTATTGAAGATGGGATTTGTGTGTCAGAAAACAGTCAGGCATGCCTTTTTCTGTATGCCTGCTAAAAGATATTTAACATACTGTGCCAGAATCTAGAGAAGGCTGTTTTCCCCTACAGAGTTTTTCTGAGGAAAAAATTGCTTCCTTTCTCTCTAAGAGGGTTGTTTCCATCAAGCTTTCGGAGAAGCAATCTCTGCTAGAAGGCATGATCATGATCATAAAGGCATCTCAGCACTGCAATTCATGTATGAGAATTGGAGGGAGCAGCCCCTGTCATTTAATCTGATTCACAGGGGGCTGAGAAAGAAGCAGGCAGAAGCAGTGTCTGCTCAATTTGTCAACAGGAAATCCGACCAAAAACTGTGCAGTTCTAGTCTGGTTTAGGTGAAGAGCTGAGCTTTTGATAGAACTGTTTTAATTAAAAATGCTTCTGGTCAATGGTGCTTGTTCTCTGCAGAGAAATGCAGCTAAAGCAGTGATAATAATCCTACTATTACAATTTTGTAACATTACTGGGTCTCTCATATATTTACTCTGTTTGCCTTATACTGTTTTTTTTTTAGGCTGTGTTATCCCTTCATTGTGTTGTGGACTGCTGTGATGCACCATTTCCCTGTACAAATAAAGTGGAAGTGGAGGGCATGTTGGTCTACTTATTTATTACAGGGAACCTAACCTACAGTGAAGAATATAATTTTGCAATACCTGGACTACAGTTCCCAGGAGGCAGAGCAGCTGTGTTTAGGAATCAAAATATTTTTTTTCCCCTGCCATTTCAAGCTATTCTGTACAAATCAAGGTCCCCTTAACTGCCCATTTTCCAGGCAGTGCTAACCAAGGATCCACAATGACACAATAGAGGAGACCTACTTAAGGAAAAAAAGAAACCTAGGCTTTTTTTCATATTTCAACATCTTCTAATGAGTTTATTTTCTTTTATGTGAGGTACTTAGGCTGATTCTTCAGAAAAATTGGAAGTTAATAATGATCAATCTACATTTACTCTGCACATAACTGTAGAGGTTATGATGCATGGCATAATTGCAGTGTACTGAATGTTTCCCTTCTACAGCTGGCTGCAGAGACTGTAATAGCCTGTTACTCATTTCTAGATGAAGGAGTTCCTCCTTCAGTTTAAGAATTTGTGCTTCTGCTGCTGAAATGTCTGAACTTGATCCTGACTGGTAGTTGTAGACAGCTGCATTTAATTATCATACAAACAGCATTTGTTTATCATTCTCCATTCAAAACAACCCAAATACACCTGACAACAGTACTGTATCAAATAAGCCAAAGATGCTCTTGGAAAGGAGGTTTTCCTTAATGCCCTTCTTTACAGCTAGTAATTTATCACATGCTGTAGGTGTTCTTGTTTCTTTGTTTCATTTCTCTTTCCCTCAAAGACAATAAAGAAGCAGAGAAGACCCAAGGTTAGATCTGGCATAACTCCAACACCAGTTTGCCTCTTATTCACCGATTAATTATTTATCTATTTTCCTGAGAAAGACAAACAACATGCAAACAAAATCAGGATGTATTATGTGTATTTACAAGCAAGTGAAACACAACTAAGATAAAAGAAAGAATTGAAAATTTAAATTATTCTTGAGGAAAAGACACCAGGGATGAAGTGAAATTTCATGAATGCATTCAAGTACTTTGGCCCAAATCCATGCCAGCTATTAATCCATAGCTTGCAGATGAATTTGTTTCACTGTTATTTGAAAAGAGAACAAAACCTGAACTGGAGCTGTTACAATGAGCTGACAATCCCAGCACAGAGCACAATGTAGTGGATTAGACCAGAGAAAACACATTTCACTAGAAAGCTGTCGCCAAAGAGTCAGGATGAGCTTGTGGCTATGGCTTTAGTGATGACTGGGAAGGGCTGGATTCACGTCTTGTGACGTGAAAATCTCCCTCTCCGTGCATCTGTTCCCTGAGTAAAATAAACCAATTTTTACCATTTTGCCCCACATAAACCTTCAGTGAAGATGGGATGTGCCATCGTTTGAGACAATACCTGGGCTTCGGAGAGCAAAAGCCCTACACCTCTTCTGCGTGAAAGACAATCCAACATTCTCCCAGGTCCTCAGGCATCTCAGCCAAAACGCAGCTAAGACAATCCAACATTCTCCCAGGTCCTCAGGCATCTCAGCCAAAACGCAGCTAAATTGCTAAATTTTGAAGGGAAGGGCGTGGAGATGCTGTTGTCTGTGCTGGCCCACAGACTGGGTGAGCAGACCCGGCCGGAGATGCCGCACAAGAAGAGTCACTCCTCAGAAGGAGTCGCCCCTCAGGCGGGGTCGCCCCTCAGGAGGGGTCGCCTGGGGGCAGCGCAGTCCGGCCGGAGACCCCGGTGCGCTCCCTGGGCGATGCTCCCGGACAGCCGTGCCCGCATCCCCCTTCCCTCGGGCCCGTGTGGTGCCCTAACGATGCCGGGCATGCAGGCAGGCGGAGCCGGGTCCTGCTGCCATCTCAGGAGCTCTCCGGTGGCTGCAGAGGAGGAGGTAAGGCAGGTGGCACGGCGTCTGTCATCTTTGGGGGGATGGCAGATCATGGTGTTCAGAGCTCCACATGCTCGTTTATAACTAATTTAGAGAACCCATGAAAGGGTTTCCTGGGTTTTTCGGGGGAAGCTTTAGACTGTCCCTCCTGAGTGGCAGGAGGTGGCCATCGGGTCCCTGTCACTGCTTGCCTGACCCAGAGGTGTTTTCATCAGCTGTGAAGGGACAGGATGGCTTTGGGGAAGTGCTGCTGGAAGGCCTGAAGGGAGCCCCTGGAGCCCAGAGGCGCTGAGGGCACTGGCCCTGCTTGGCAGAGCGGCCTCTGGGAATGTCCCACTCGGGGCAGCAGTCAGTGCTGAGGGACTGCCAGCTGGTGGGGGCCGGGGCGTGTTACTTACAGTAGGCTTCTCTGTGAATTCATAGCAAATATTTGGGGAGGGGAAGGAAAAGAGAAACTTTGTTGTGCTGCTTCACAGGGAGCATGTGTCGGGAAGCCATTAGAAGTGTCAGCTCCCTGGGTTCTGGAGGTGGCAGGACATCCCTTCCCAGGGATCAGAGCAGTGGGGGATGCCGGGCAGCTGCAGCTCCAGGAACAGAGTCCCTCCCTGAGCACAGGGATCTGCTCAACAGGACCCATGGATAGGGCTGTGGGGAGCTGGAGACCAGTGCTCTTTCATCCCCATGGGCAGGAACTGAGGGCTCCAGGGCCGATCAGGGCACCCAGGTCTAAAGGTGCACTCAGGTCTAAAGGTGCACTCAGGGCCCTGGGAATGGGCTGGAAACTACTGCACAACTGAGTGAGAAATTAAATTAAATAGTAGAGAATTCCGCAAAAGGAAGCATCTGATAAAAATAAGCACTTTTGCTGAGCGTGGAACATACTGTCACAGGAAGCCACTGATGCCAATACCTTAAAAAGATTGAAGAGGGTTTGGTCAGTTATGTTATAGTAAGATTGCCCAGCTTTGGCATTATTTATGTCAGATTTCAGAGAGATTTTAAAGCATGTGCTCCAGAAAAGTATTGAGTCTCTCAAGAGATTAACTTGAGATTTAAAGCAGGAAAAAAAGTACCGGGTTATGTCACTGCCCTCTTAGACTACAATTAGAGAGGATACTGATCTGAACAGATTGCCAAGTTGATAACATATGACAATTCCTATACTCTGGGCTGAGTGCAGCCCTGGAAAACAACAAGGGAAGTGAAAGGGACGTGATTTTGGATTTTGCAAGGCCTATGGCAACTTATCTGCTGGCAATGGAAAACATATCTGACCTGAGCATCTTTCAATCAGTGAGGTCCCATCCTTCAGGAAGGAGGAATAACTGGCAAAAATGTTATTGCTTCCACAAATTAATTCAGGTTTCCTGCTCTTTCATCTAGTACATAGTGCTTTGTTCTCACTCTCCTGCCCTCCCTTTTTATTCTTGTATGCATAGGAGACAGGAATGCTCCATCACTTAGGTAATCTCTTGTATTTACAAAACCAATCTGGTCTTGTAACATTTCTGATGACACATGAAAAATCCCCTCTGGATGTGCCACTGTATCAGCACAGCAAAGAATAAGCAGGATGTGGATTCCTTTGGCAACTCACATATCAGTTTAAAAAAGTTATAATATGGGAATATGGGGAGAAGGGTGCCATTCCTACCAGCTGTCCTGCTGCCATTCCCAGTTTGGCAGTAATATGGGGTTCTTTAAAATATACAGGCTACAAATTGACCTTAAAGAATTCCTGGGTGAGCCTTAAAGTGAAATTTGCATTAGTTGTATCAAGGTTTTCCCATAAAGCATGCATCTGTGTAAAAGGTAATAAATTAGAAACATATTTCTTTATATACTTTAAACACCACATAGCAAAATGCCCCAGCACTTTGGGGGCTGTTGGGATCCTTTGCCTGCCACTAAAGTGCAGTCATTCCTTGGCTGCAAAACAGCAGTTGCTGCAAGATCCACTAATGAACAGTTTGAACATTGTGTGGGAAGAATATTATCTCTTGCTGAAACCACATGGCACATATGAACAGTACTGCATGAATTTCCTGATTTTCAAATACTGTATCATCACAATCTGCACCTCAGATCTTTCATGGATTCTGTTTTTCTTTCCAGTGTCACAGCCTTTTTCTCAATACTTTCTAACATGCACTGGAGTTGCCATAAAAATAGTTAAGCAAAATTAGAGTGACTATTGGCAACAATATGAAACTGAGCTTCCTTCAACAGGAGGTGTGCATCTGCTTTGCTGCACCCTGTCATTCAGCATTCTCTTGGCAGAAGTGTTAGGAATTTACACTTGTTGTTACTGGGGACTTTTTTTCTGTTGCATGCAGATATATAATTTTCTTTCCAGGTCACTCAGTGTGTTGGTTCCCTCCTCTTGTTTGTTACCCTCTTGTTTTCAGCAGAGGCTGAAAGTTTCCTCATAGCTGGATTTTTGCCAGAGACACCTGATATAGAAACAGCTCCAAGAAATATTCTGATTTCAGAGTCTAGCTGGTCAAAAAAACCCCCAAAACAAACCAAACAAACAGAAAACCAAACCCCAAACAAAACCACCAAGCTTCAGGACAAAGGGGAAAAAAAAAGTAAAACAAACTGAAAAAGCTTTTGGAAATCTTAAATGAATTGACCTGAACTCCAAGCAGCAGCAAAACATCAGAGCCCTGAAATTGATAGATGTTTTAGTACTCTGGCAGCAGTGGTTTGGTAGACTGGAGTTTGAGAACTGCTGCATTTGCTGATTGCCTGGAAGCTGAACTGCTAAATATTTGAATACCTATGCACAGATCTTGCCTGGCTTCCTCTTGCTGTTCAGAGGAAGAATTACGGATGGAACACAGGTGAAAATCTGGATTAAACTGAATCTGAACTCTCATAAAATGTGTCTGACTCTGTCAAAAGATGTGATTATTCAGACCTAGCTTTCAAACTCGGGAGCTGAGAGAACCTAAATTCTAACACTGTTATTGAGGCTCATCAGCTGATCACCTCTGAGTAAGTACAAGTGGGTGTAAAGCAGGACATGCAGGGGTAGAGGCAGAGGATGGTGTTTCAGTGCTGACCTCTGCACCTCATGAACCCTCAGCACCTTCATTTGTAGCAATGTGGCACCAATTTCCAAGGCTTGTTTCAAATCATGCAGTGGAAAATTATTGGTGCTTAGGCTGGATAATCTTTTCCCTTGTCATGTCAGGAGCAAATGACAGTTTGAAGTGAGTACTGCTGCTTCAGCTCAGCATCTGATGGGTTTGCTTACCTGATGCAGTGTTCTTAGGCAGTGATTAATGACAGCTCTTGAGTCAGAGCCTGTAACTGTGATGAGCATTAACAGGTAAGACTACAAACAATAAAGGAAAAAGCTCCTGAGAGAGCCAAAGGTACTGACTGGCATGTCAGTCTGACTGCCTATATATTGGTCCCAATCAGACGGTTCAGAAGTTGCTACATTTCAACCAAAGCATCTTAAGGGTCTAAAGATTCATTAGAATATTAGATTCATTAGAATATTAGATTCATTTATTCATTATAATAAATATTTATAGCCAAATCTGGCCCCTACAGAAACTGGTGGCTAATTTCTCTGGTTTAATCAGACCCAGGCTGAGAACTCATATTGGAATGCTACTTTTCTTCTGTGGCAAAATCAAAAATACCAGCAGTATAGTTGTGAGGCAAAATCAAAAGTACCAGTAATATAGAAACAAGGAGATGCAGAAATGCCTGCAATGTTAAAAAAAAGATGGTGGAAGGTCCCTGTTTTATACTCAATGATGTACAAGTAAAAATACCCCAGATCATTATGCATTTAAGCACATGCCTATCTAAGCAAGTGCTTGAATATCACTGTCCTTCCCTGAACTTTAATGGGACTTTGGGCCTCTGTTCAAGGATTAATCTATATTTGTGCTCCTTGTACACCTGAGATGGGCTTGCTTATGACTTTTTTTGCTTTGCTGGAACAGGGTTTATAACCCTGTAAGTTGATTTCTATCCTAGTCTGTTTAAATATTTCAGACACATACACAAAAATAAACCTAATCTTCTGCCAATATTCCACCTCTCTGGTCTCATGACATCCAGGAAACAAGCCACTGATCTTTCCAATGATCTGACTTACAAATCTAGTTTTAGAAGGCACCAGCAGCTAATCACTCTGCAGCTGGAATACCTGCATTACTGCATCTCTGTTGCATGTGACTAGCTTGGAAAATGAAGTTAAACTTGTACAATAGAAGTAATTTAATACATGATTTAGAACTTTAACCATCTTACTACAAATTAATTTGCATGCCTACAACCCTTTACTTATATGAGTAGCCCTATGTGTTTTGATGAGGAAGGAATATTATGAGCCTGTTGACTGTAGAAATGATTGTATCATAAATCCATGATAATATTTACATGAAATGTAGCAGTTTCACTCATGGTTCAGGGCAGAACAGTTTCTATCTTTTGTCTTTTCTTCCTTCATTACTACTGCTGAATCTCACATTTTTGAAGAAAAGGAGAGCAGAGTCAAGGTTTGTATATTTCATCATGTTACAATAATATGAATATAGTATGTAGGCAATCTAATAATTTATTTCACTTAACCTGATTACATACCAAAGCAAATCAGAGCTAAGATTTAGGAAGGTCACTGCTATAATAAGCCATTTCTGTTGACCCCTGACAAGACTTGAGCACCTTTTATGGCTGGTGGAAAGGATATGTAGTATCTTATGGAACTGCATTTTGTGAGATGCATTCATAGAAAACTTTAGGTTGGAAGGCACATCTGGAGTTCTGTATACCAAGCTTCTGCTCAAAGCAGGACTAGCTTCAAAATCAGATCAAATTGCTCTAAGCCCTGAGAAGTTTTGAAAATCTCCAAGGGTGATGTCTGAGCAGCCCCTTTGGGCTCCTGTTTCAGTGATGCTCTAGTCCCACTGAGATGACTTTTTTCCCTTCCCAATTAGTATTTCCCTTGTTGCAGCTTGTGACTGTTGCCTTTTGTTCTTTTGCCACGCACCCCTGAGAAATGTCTGTCTGTCTTCTCCAAGGGATTGAGGCAGTGGAAGACTGTAGCTACATCCTGTCTTGGGCTTCTTGTCTCCAGCCTAAGCAAGGCAGTGGCCTCTGCCTCTCTCTGTACCTCAGGTGCTGTGGTTCCCTTCTTGCCCCAGCAGCCCCTCCCTGGGCTCTGTGCAGGCTGTGAGCAGCTGTTGTTGTGTGTTTGCTCAGCCCTCAGGCTGGCCTGGCACACGGGGCTCTTCTGACCCCAGTGCACAGCTTCATTTGCCTTTGTTGAGCCTCATGAGGTTCCTGCTAGCTTGCTTCTCTGGTTTGTTGAGGTGCTTTCGAATGGAAACCCTGCTCTCTGCAGTGTGCCACTCCTCCAGTTTGGGTGTCACTTGATGAGGTTGTGTTGTGTCTCAGCATCCAGGGCCATATGGCATTGCAGCACAGTAACATATTGACTTAGTCAGCGAGTGATAATTTTCAGCTTATCTGGCAGGAATAGAATTCTTGATAGTTGTTGACCAGAATTCATGGAATATTTTTGGCCACTAGACTTGACTGAGAATACAATATACTTTGCAGTGTATGTTACGCTAATTAAAATAAAGAGAGAGATTGTATTTTTATTATACATATCCAAATGTGTTTTAATCTAGCAAAGGTTTTTCCAATGAACAAGATTGCATGGAAAAGAAATGGCAAATAGATAATCAGTAATATATCATTACATACACAGTGTAATGAAATGGTTGGGATTATCTGGGTAGAATAACAGTGCACTGCTTAATACCTGGGACTCAATACCTGACTCAGTACCTGGCCCTGCCTGTTGCAACACCCTGATCTGAGTTTCCCCTCTAAGCCCTTATTTTCAATATCCATCTGAAAACCTGCAAAATGGAGGGCCGAAATCTAAATTAGTTGGCATCTGCCTAGGGATAAAAATATGTGTTTGAAAGCACTTTATATTTTGATTGTGAATACTAAAAAAGTTTAATTTTAAAAATATTTTTCTCCTGATATTTTAGTTTAAACAGCCCTGCGGCCAAAGTGGGTGAGATTTGAAATTCAAATTGTTTTGATTTGAATTATAAGCATCTGAATATCACAGACTGAGTAGGTACAGTATGTTTTTTAGTTAAGTTCATTAAAACATGCTATTATGCAAGGCCATTGTATTAACTGAACGCTGTGAACTTCTTAAATCCTCAGAATGGCTTTCCAGATCATGAGTTTCAAATACTACAACAGAACTACAATCTGCAGAACAGATACTCAGTTTTATCAGCATGTTCACATTTCCATTACACTGAGAATTTCATTTTCCAAATCAGACACTGCAAGTTGCATTATCAAGACATTGGTCATCATGTAAGCAAGTGGAGGAAGGAATATTAATACTTTCAAAACCTCCTCACATTTAGACTCAGAATTTTCAGCTTGCTGGACACGACAGTTCATTGTATAAGTGGGTCCTTGTAAAGCTTTTTAATTTAGCTTTTTAAAGGAAAATTAAAATAAGACAAGGTACTGCAAAGGCTGTAATGGGAACTTGCAGTGTTGAGCTCATCTTTCAGCTGAATTGCCTGAGGTGGGATATGAAGTCAGTAGATAAGCTGTCAACAGTCCCGAATTCACTTTCAATTAAAATGTGTTTTTTCTAGAGTGTGTTTAGTGAGATGTCTGATGTGCTAAACAACATGTCTTTAAATAAAGGTTAAGGCTAATTGTAAAGGTACCTCTACTTTCCAGAGAAAAGAAAACAGAAATCTCACTTGTATTTAGCAAGGAAGTTTTCAGTCCCTCAGATAATATGTGTCTAGGGGCACCATAAGGGTGTTTGGTGCTAGGTTTTACACTTCCAGTCTCAAGGCAAAAGTAATATACTATAAACACAGCCACTAGGCTCAAAGCTTGAGTTAGAGGAGGGGAAAAACAAGTTTTGATATAGTGTTAAACCTCCTAATGGTATTGTTAAAAAACTAATTTTTCACTGCTCTTTTTTATTTGCCAACAAATAGGTGACTGCTAGGTGCTGTATCTCTTACCTCAGTGTGGATGCTTACTGGGCAACAAGAAGTTTCTCAGTTTAACTTTCCCTTCCTCCTAGTGTATCATTGTGTTAAGACAACTTTTATGTTTCACAAGTCTTTGTCTGCAAAGAGGGAACTTTCTACTTTTGTGAGACTCAGTGGGAATACTCAGGCCTGCCTTTATGAAGTGTGATGACATTTGCTGACTTTGTCATGTCGAGTGACATATGAAGATTGGCCCTTGGCATCAGGGGGGAAACAACTGTATAGCGCTTGTCTGTAGGCTTCAGATGCAATTCTCTGAAAAATGAAGTAGTTGTCCCAATTTAAGCTCATTTCATTTCTTTCCAAAGAAGTTAAATACTGTCAC
Organism: Zonotrichia leucophrys gambelii; assembly: GCF_028769735.1. Lineage (NCBI taxonomy): Eukaryota > Metazoa > Chordata > Aves > Passeriformes > Passerellidae > Zonotrichia > Zonotrichia leucophrys. The sequence continues at coordinate 34,792,061 of NC_088177.1, read as the reverse complement.
TCTGGTGACAGTGTCAAGTCATCCCTATATATTATTCTATTTGTTTCATCACAGTGTCTTTTCTCCAGGGAACTCATTTGTATTCTCTTGCATTAAGGTCATCTGACTTTTAGTTAGTGTCATGGATTTAAATTCGACTTATCTTTAGTAAAAATTAAAATGTTGCTGTCACCACCAGACTGAGCCCGGAAACCACAACTATGGCTATTTAGCAATCTATTTTAAATTCAGGAAAAAAGCCATATACCTAAATATTTTATGGCTAGTTGCCATTTGGCTTCAGATCTAGATCTCAGTATTCAAGATAATGCTTACTATTGTTATTGCTATTGCTGTGTGCCATTGCTTCTGAGTATTTGCTGATACTGTGTTTAGAAATGTATTTTTTCTCTTTTGAGGAAACTGCATTAGAAGGGCATTTGGGCTCCACTCGGGGTCAGGCATTTGAATCATCAGAGATAGTCTGCTGCATATATTTTGACTGGTTTTTTTCATGGCAACTCTGCTTCTTCCCTTGCAGTATGATGGGGAAATAAAAACGTGTAGCTGGCCAGTGTAGTGATTGTCTGAACATATGTGTCCAGCTCTAAATTCCAGCATAGTTTAGAATTTTTTGCCACTGATATATGCACTGTCAGTCTGTGTGAAATGGTCTGGGTATCTACAGCAGAAAGAATTTTCTAATGAGACTGCTACTAGTGTGGGGTCACAGTCCAGGCATCAAGTGTGGGTCAATGTTGTTCCCTAGCTTCCAGACAATGAGGCCAGGATTGATATTCCTCTAGACCACCCTCTAAAACATCTAGCAGGAAAACTTATCTGAATGCCCAAAACAGCTTAAGCTCAAGCAGGTCCATGCAGTCAGTTCAGTCATGAACAGACTGACCTGTGTACAAATGGGGGCTAAAAGATGCTCTGGTTAGGTTGCAAATATATCATTCTATCTGCAATTTGGGGGACTGCCTTTGGATGACCCAGCTCATAAAAAGCCCGAGTTTGGTCTCTTCTTTCCCAGAGAGCTCTGTTTTACACTTGCAGGTCCTCATCCCCACCAGAACCCACCTGTACCTGTTATCCTGCCTCCTTCTGCCCTGCAGCCCAAAGCGCTCCCATCCGACTCTTGTCCCTCGTCCCTGCAGCGTTTCCGCTCTATTGAACTCTCCCCCATCCCTCTCCGTGCTCTGCCGCTGAGTTTGAAGGCAGCAAAGGCGGGAGCCCCTTTTCCCTTCAGGGTTCCCGGAACGCCAGTGCCAGACGCGCCGCTGCCCTGGCTGCTCACACGAGTGCTGCAGATCCCGCACGGGGTGCGGGCTCCCGAATCACGGGTGCGGGCTCCCGAATCACGGGTGCGGGACCCCGAATCACGGGGTGCGGGCTCCCGGCTCACGGGTGCGGGACCCCGAATCACGGGGTGCGGGCTCCCGAATCACGGGGTGCGGGCTCCCGGCTCCCAGGTGCGGGCTCACGGGGTGCCCCGCGGTCCGGCGGCCCCGCACCGGCAGCGGCGTGAGCGGGGCCGGCGCTCCGGGAGGCACCAGCAGCCCCTAGCGGTGACAGCCGCGCCGAGCGCCCGCTCCGCCGAGAGCCCGCTCGGCCTCAGCCACAGGCACAGGCACAGGCACAGCCCCAGCCGGCCGCGTCTCTGCCCCCGGCGGAAAGGGCGTTTCTCCAGCGGCGGTGGCTCTGGACAGGGTTACAGTTCAACACCTCTGCGAGCAGCTGTGAGGAGTCTTGCCATGACCTCGGCCTCCGCCAAGCCCGGAATAGGAACCCGGTACATCCTCTCCTCAGGAGACTGGAAACAAATTGTTTGATACAGATCACTTCACATGCAATACCCTGACTTTTCCCATGACATTTCTCTCTTTTTCATAGAATTGTAATTGTAGTGCTTTGCGTCACAAGCCCTTTACTAAAAGGATTTGAGTAGTTTCTCTGTCTGGCCGGTGATTTCCCGGATACCATGCTGTGTAAAGGCATTAAGGTATCAGGACCTGACTGTCCATGGAAACATTACAAAACTTTTATTTATGTGCACATTTTATGAACAAGTCTTCAAGCAATGCATTCACATACATGACCAACAGAACTGATTCCAGCCTAGTCGGAGAAATAGCAAAATAGTAGCAGGAAAATGCTAGAAGATTTTAGGACAAACAATCTTTTCTTCAATAGAAAAGTACTACCCATTATATCTTTAAATGTTGACAGACATTTATGTGGTCTTAAGTTCAATGCTCAGTGCCACATCTCAAAGTCTTAGGATGAGGAAAGGTTGAGCTGTCTTCTGGAAATTGCATATGAAGTTGTGGCATTTGATGAGGTGATCCTGAGGCTTAGATAACCAAGTGATTCACTCTACAGTAAAACTGAAAAAGAAGACAAATAGTGTCCCAGCACAGAGCACAACCTTCACTATGTTCTGCTCTGTCCACCCAGGCTGCTGTACATCATTATTTAAAATTCAATTCACTAAATTGAAAGATATCATCCTGTATATTAAAGAAATGGAAGGACACTTAGTTACTATTCACATGTAAATTAAGACAATATTCTAAGAAGATACTATTACCAAAAAAAAAAAAAAATCAGCCAGAGTTTTTTCAGTATTAGGAAAGATAGGGAAAAAAAGAGGCACAAATGTGATGCCACTGTGAATGGGGCAGTTTGCTCAGCACTTTCCAGACTATGTCTGACTCAAGTCTTCTTCCAGAGTTTGAGTTTTGAACAGAATACATAGGGAACTTGCAATTGCTTTGTATTCTTCACCTGTTCTATGCTTTCCAGTGTGAGTTTTAAAATGGAAAGGAGATAAAAAATGTTATGCATATAAATAATATATTGACTGCTTCACTCAAGGTATGAAAAAATACATTACTGCCTGAGCAGATGTAGTGATATAGTTCCTTGGTTAAGGAAGAACTGAGAAATTATGAACAGGCAAACAATTACATGTTGTATAATCATCATCTCAGCAGATCTATGCAGTTACTTCTCTGAGATGAGAATTGGGAGCACACCCACTGCCGCCACAATTGGCTGTCACAGCACTGATGAGCCATCATACAATTACACTGTTTTTATATAGCTATAACATACTGTCAACATGAATGACAGGATCAGTTTACAGAAGGAAAAAAAACCCAGCCTCATTATGTATGCACACATACATATGCAACGGCATCAGTGCAGGCCGTTCTATCTGGGGATTCAGCTGATAAATAACTGAGGCTCTTATCTGGCGATTTTAAAATGTCACTAGACCAGCCCAGATGTGTTTTTATCCTTTGACTGCCGGGCTGCTTGTCCATCAGCAGGGTCCATCCTATGGCTTTATGCGGTTGTCGCTGACGGCGTTCGGGCGCTGTGCATCAGCCTTCCCAAAGCCACGTCTGATGCAGCCCCCCGGCCTCGCAGCGATTCCCCGCGGGCGGCCCCCGGGCAGCGCTGGGGCCGCGGAGGGACCGCGCTGCTTCTCCCGTGCGCTCCGCGCCGCGTTCTCTCCTCATCGCGGATTTTCCGCCGCTGTCTGCTCTCCGGCGCCAGAAAACTGCCGCTTCCCTCCCCGGCTTCATCCCGGCCCCATTAGCCTCCGGCAAACAAGGGGACATCGGGGAGACGTGGCCACAGCCCCGGGCCCGAGTGAGGGGCTCAGTCAGGGCAGGGGACCGCGCTCCGCTCCGCGCTCGGTGCAAGCCCCGGCCGGGCGGCGTGTCCGCGGGGGCTGCAAGGGAGCCCGGAGCCCCCCGGCGCCGCTCCGAGCCCCCGCGCAGCCGCTTCCCCGCGCCCCTCTCCCATCACAGCCACAGCAACGCAGCCGGCCCTGCCCCTTCCACAGGGGAGGGAAGAGGCTGGATTTAAACGCAAACATCGCTCCGCCGCTCGGTGGATTATTTTCGCTCTTGTCTGGTGCCTCACCTCCACCCTCAGCCCTCCCCACACCGGCGGCACTTGAACCTGCCCGCCTGAAAAGTGTGCCATCCCCCATCGCCGACCCCCTGCTCTCGGGGCCAGCCCCGCCGGCCCCCCTCCGCAGGCTCCGGCCGGGAAGTGCCGCTGTGCTCCGCGGGACCCCCCACCGGCTCGGGGAGGCCGGCTGCGACCAGCGGGGAGGGCGGCGAGGGCGATTCGCTTGCTAGAGAAATGCCCTGTTGAACTTTGAATATATTAGTTGACATCAGTGCGAGTTGGGGCTGCCAGCCCCTAGCTCCCTCCTCCTTCCCTACCTCCTCCTCCTCCGCCTCCTTCTCCTCCTCCCCTCGGTCTCCGATGGAAAGAGTTGAAGCCGTGCTGATAGGAGCCGCTTGGAAGAGACAGCGGAGCGCCCGGGAGGACTTCGGTCCCAACTCCGGCCGCACCGCGGGGACGCTGCCCGCCGCCGCTCGCATGGCCCGAGGCGGCACTCCCTGAGCGCCGGGCTGGGCAGAGCCGCCGCTCCGCTCCCCGCTCGCCCCGAGCCGAGCCTAGCCCAGCCGCGCCGAGCCGAGCCGAGCCGAGCCGAGCCGAGCCCAGCCGCGCCGCGGCTGCCCCCGCTGCAGAGCGCGATGTGCCGGTGAGCCCCGCACCGGGAGCCCCGCGGCCACCCCGTAAGCGCAGCGCGGCGGCGGCTCGGGGGGCGGACGGCGGGACGGGCCGGGGGCGCGTAAACTTCCCAACTCGGCGGGGTCGGGGGGAGCGGGCGGCGCTGGGGAGGGGATCCGGAGAGATGGGAACCCCCGGGCTGCTGCGCGTCTCCGTCGCCCCCGGAGCAGCGCCCGGTAATGGGGGCCGGGGGCAACCTGCGGGGCGTGGGGGTGTGTTTGTGCCCGGCGCTCGGCGCGCCGTCCCCCTGCCCGCCGGGGAGCCTAAGGGGCTTGTTTTTTGTCGCTGTGTTCGCGGTCCGGCAGCGCTGGAGAGCACGCTAGCTCGGAGGTGGCAGTGGAGGTGGTTTTTTTTCCTCCTCTCCGCCACCTTCCCAGTTCTTCCTAAACCCGCTGAGGGAGGCTGTGGCGGGAGCGAAGGGGTGCAGTGGTGGGAAGGAGATAGCCTAGACGAAGGGATATCAATGATTTTTGTTTTTCAGATGGTAATTTGTCTTTGTGGTAGGGGTGGCCCATTAAATTTCAGCTCACGTCCAGATGGAGATCAAAAGCGAAGGGGAGAGGGAGAGGGAAGCCGAGAGCCTTGTGCTGCTCCTTAGATCCGCGCATTGTTAGAAACTTACGGGGAGTATATGGGGGGTAGGATTTCCAGAAACAACCTTTGTAGATCCAGCTCAAATATCCCCCACACCAAAGTTGGAGAGCTGTATTTTCCAGCACTACCATCTGCTCCTGGTGCTGCCCAGGAGCACGCTTACTGTTATGCCTCAGAGGAAACAAACAAAAGGTGTGCTTGCCAGGTCGGTCCTGAACCTGTGTCTTCATGGGCTTTTAGGTGGAGCGTTAAGTATCTAGGAGTATCTATGTTCTAAAGGTTCACTGTCCTCTGTTGGCTCAGTTTAGACTCTTTGATAATTTCCTGTCCTTAAAAAAAGGTCTCCAAACATAGTAGATGCCAGGTCCTGTTTTGTTGTTTGGTTGGGGTTTTTTTGGGTTTTTTGGGTTTTTTTTCCTAATTTATTTATCTGGTTTTAGTTGAGGTTTACTTTTTTTTTTTTCCCTTTTCTTTTATCTTAAAACTATTTATGTATGGATATATTGGTTAAGAACCACCATAGTAAAGTTCCTTATTTTGTTGTGCAAGTGCTCCCTCTCATTACAAAAAACATTTCTGTTCATAAATTATGGTCTGAGCTGCAAGAGGTTTGATGTCTTTGCCTCTGGATGTGTTCAGTGGTAGGCTAAGACCCCAGGCTGACTGCACTGTGGACAAAATAGAAACCAACTAAACCAGAAGTTGTAATGGGCTTTGATTCTTACTGCTGCTTGAGATCCCAGGTGAGCGGAGGAGGAGTGAGGGGAGCTGGAACAAACTACTCAACAGAAAAGTGAGTTGTGATTATACATCCTATTTGTAAGCACCCAATGTAGAAAACCGGTCATAACTGCAGACAAAGTGGCAGTGGATAAGGAAAATCCTGCTGATATTTAGCTGGATTTTTAACAGATTCAGTTTTTAAGCAGACACTTGAATCATCCCTATCTTTCATTTTTTCTCCTTTTGCACTAAAACTTTTCCGATTGGATTGGGACTCGGCACTAGGCAATAGTGGGGAATCTCTGTGTTTTATGTTGTGCTTCTTGCATTTTCAGTGAAGTCTAGGCACGTTGTTCTGTTTTTCTCTCTATCTTTATTGTTTCATTAAAAAGGCCAAGTTTTTGTCCTCTGCTGCCAGGGACTCACTAATCCTGAAGTCATGGGGGAGAGAGAGATCCCACCCTTCAGAATATAGATATTTGCTTTGTTCATCCCCCCCCCCCAGTTTGTTAGGCTGATGGAATTGGCAGTGGCTGCCCTCTGTGACCTCTCTCCCTTCCTGCAAAAAGCTGGGGCAACCAGGGAGGAGAAAATGTGCAAACTCCAGCAAGTGAAAAAGCACAACCCCAGAGGACAAAAGGCTTGAACAGAGAGATGCGGGGGATGAGGTTCTGTGCAGAAAATGACTTTTAGCAAACTGGCCTTGATCAGTTCACATTGACTGGAAACAATGGCATGGGGATGGGTTCAGCAGGAATGTGGGTAGCCCAAGAGAAGCTCGATGCAAGTGGTGCCATGGAACTTTAGTTGCTTTGCAGTAAGATTTAAAAAGTTCCCAGACAGAATGGCTTTGGTCATCCTCTGTGATTGGCCTTTATTCCCCAGGCCGACAGCTGACCTGGGGGAACATACCCCCAGACTATAAACTCTTCTTCTTACCTTGTAGTCTGTTGTAAAAGTGCTGCTTGACTTGGGCTGGCACGATAGGGCCCCGTAAGAGGGAAAGTTCCTGGGAAGCAGGCGCTCTGTGACATTAAACATGGCTCAAACAATAGATTTCTATTTTAGTCAGGACAAATAATCATGCGAACAGACATACTAGGGTTAAATAAGACCATCTGCATGAATATATCTTCCCGAAAACAAATAGATGCCGGGCAAAGTTTCGGAGTGCAGCCGGGGCTGTTGCCTGGCTGTTCGGCGAAAGGGGGCAGTATCCAACAGTGCCAGGGAGCGAGCTGCCGCTGCCGCCTCCCTGCCTCCAGCGCCGGCTGCTGCGGGCTCCATCAGCCGGGATCTGGGAATTCAGGGTCTTATCCGGTAGCCCGTGTTCAGGTGATTCCTTGTAAAGACATCGGAGAGGTTCACTGACTGTCTAGAAGATGCAAGATCAAAGCTGTAATTGTTTTACTTTGTGGTTGCATCACTTCCATATGCTGAACGACTGGAAATTAAGGACAATGCTGTATGATTGCAAAGCTAGTTTTGTTCACATGTAGTAGGCTGGCAGTAGTAACCTTACCTTGTTTTTACTGTACTGTTTTTAGGGAAAACATGGTGAAGCCTTAGCTTTGGAGTGGTGTTGGTACAAATGCCCTCAAGGAATTATCACCACTGTTTTCCATAGTAAGAAAACCAAACATTTTTTTCTCTAAATTTAACTTTCTTTGAGAACTCATTTGTTTCCAGCCTAGAGAAATATATTGATCCATCTCATAAAATATTGGTTTTAGAATGCATTTAAAAGCCTTTTCACCTTTCATTTATCTACATGCCTGCATTATTAGATTAGCATTTCTTAGTTCATTTTTTACTGGAAGCCACGGGCAATTTTACTGAGGGTCTGTCATTGGGAGGCCACGTGCTGGACTCCAGCTTTGTCAGGTCTCCTAAGTGCTGCTCACTGCCTTCATGGCAAGAGCTGCAGGAGCAGGGGCAGACTGGCCCCAAGAGAGGGGACGTGCTGAGGAGGGGAAGTCAGTCACTGTAATGTGAAGGTGTTCTGCTGCTGGGGTAGTGCCGAGATTCAGAGTTTAGGTGCCAGTGTGAAGTCTTCAACTGGATTTTCCTTGCTGCAGATCATGCCCACAAGATCATTTCTGGCATAAAACTGAAAAAGGGAAATTTAATTACCTGCAGAGAGTGGTGGAGACAATTCAGAATGGTTCTCTAGGGGTAAAATTCATCAGTGTTCGTTGTGCGTAAGTACCAAATCACATTGAAATCAAAAAGTCAGTCTTAAGTGATGGACTTACCTTTTACAGACCAAATACTGTGAAGGTGAACTGCCACAATTTTGGGTTGGATCCCTGTGATTTAGTCCAGAAGACAAACTGTGGTGTATTGCACTCTCCCTGCTGTGCCTTGACATGGGCTGTGTCCGAGCGTTGTTGTGCTGAGATTCAAGTCAATGGCTCTTTGTTATTGTTCTGTTACTTAAGGAAACAAAAATCAGCTCACTGAAGGCACTGTGTCAGTTTTATTGTAGGGATTGTTTCTCTTGTTTTCAGACTGCTGACTTGTCCAGTGTGCCCAGTATCAGGAGTCATCCCATCTCTGTCCATGGTGGCAATTTTCATTAGTTTCAGTGGGAGCTGAGTGTGAGACTTTTTCAGCTCTTTGAGCCTGCAACTGTGTGGACAGTGCTTTGCTTGCTGGAGATTATTCTTCAAGCACAGTTAACCTCAGTATTTATTTCCCCACTGTTCTCATTGTTGTCCAAAAAAAATTTACTGCATGACAGCCGTTATTTCTTACCCCAGGCTCAAGCCATGTGAGTGAAGTGCAGCAGAGCTCTGACTGCACAACTGTGACTTTCAGCACGCAGGGTCTCCTTGACTACAGCGCCGCGACTCCCAAAGTTACCTCTGCTTCAGAACTCATATAAAGCACAATTTTTTAAGGTCCACAAAAAATCACTCAAGGTGATTTTCTGAAGATGAGTTTATCAGTAGTAATAGTCCAGAAATATTACTGTTGTCAAAAATGTATCTACAAACCAAGTGGGTTTGTTTTGTTTCTAAATGTAATAACTCGGGGAGGTAATTTGCATGTGAAGGATGTTACCAAGTTACAAAGTATGACTCTGAATTGGTGGCAGGGCTATTCATGTGCTTATAATTAAACATGTACCAAAGCACTGTGCTGGTTAAGGACTGGTGTGTCTTTATTTACTTTTTAGTGAGCTGTAAATCAGACAATAAGTAAACATGCTGATTACTAGTTTTAATCCCCAAATCAATTGTCAACACCTGTAGAGTTTATAAATCATATGTATAATTTCATTGGTGTTCAGAAAGGGGTCATTTGTGGAGAGAGCACAGAATATTTTCTTCCCAGAAGCTGCTGTGAAGGAGCTTGATCTTACAAGGTGCTGCATGTTCCTCATTGTTGTTAACGCGTCTCCGGGAAACAGCACCCGGCACAACCAGACCCTGATAAACACAAACTGCAGCAGTGTCTGACCTCGTGCCTTTGGTGAGCAGGCAAAATGCTTATGGGCTTGTTAGTCTAGATAACACACTCCCTATTAGGCTGTTGCTGCAAATTAAATAAATTGCAGAGTGCCAGTTTCAAAGTTTGACTTTATCCGTGATGCAGCAACACGTGACCAGCCGGGACATAGCCACCTGCAGAGAAGAACCTCTGTCATAAGTTTTATTTCTGCCAAATATTGTGCTGCACTCAAAAGCTTCATCACAACTTCAGACCCATGAGGCAAACCCATTCCATAATTGAGAATATCATGTGAGCATCTGATGATGCAGAATGGATTCTCCAGTAGCCTTGGACCCTCAGTGCTATGGAGGATGTACCCTGATGCCAGATTGTCTTAGAAGTTAAGCACCTGCAGTCCTGCAGAACAGCCCAGTTAAGTCCTGCATAGATGATCTCTAAGCCATTTGCAGTTAAAGGGTTTGTAGCTTTGAAAGTTGGTATATTTTCCAGATTGTTTGTGCCACAGTCTTCAAAAACTGTTAGCTTTTAAGACAACCAGATGGCTTTAACAAAATATATTTGCTGGCACCTGGAACAGGTGGATGTGGAATCAATTTATGCAGTGTAATTTTTTCCACACCCCTTTTGGAATAATTTTATACCTTGGAGCCACCTAAGGTGCTTATTATGTAGCCAATAGGGAACAGCTTCTGTCTGACTACATAAGATTTTACACATCTTTTATAGCTAATGCCTAGATTGAAATGCAAAATTTAGTGCTGGGAGTGCATGTGAATTTGTGAAACTCCCTGGAGAAAATGTGGGTGCATGTATCAGTGAATGAATTATGCTTCTCCAGAGACAGAGAGTGTTTTTTTTTAGTGATAACAAATGTCCTGTGTTCAGTGTTTGTCATTTTAAAAGCAGTATTTTTCATTTCAAGTGCAAACCTTGTGCAAACCCTGTGCAGGTTACTGATGTAGAGTGAAAATGAAAAAATAGCTTCAAATTTATTTGAAAGGATAACAGAATGAAAATTTCTTATGTGGTATGAAATTGCCCTGACTCAGAGATCAAATTGGTGGTTCCAAAATATGGCTGTGACAGTTATGACTAGTTTTGTGGGAAAGAAGCAGATCCTGCTTGTTTTCTCAAGTGCAGAACACAAGCTTCCATGAGATTTTGGCCACATCCTCATTCTTGCAGCAGATTCAGGGACAGCGAGTTTACCCAGATGTTTGGATTCATAGTAACTTCAAAGGGTTTTGAGTGGGTGCTGTGGAACCATCTGCACAACTCAGAGGTAGGATTAGGAACTAAATCTGGGAGTACTTTGGCTCTTAAGGGAAGAGGAGTTTGACTACAGATGGCCTGTTGGGCAGGTTTAATTGCTTTGCTGTGCTGCTTGGCCACGTGGAAGTTGTTTAGCCTGCTGTTTCAGCTAAAGGTTGCTTATTTTTCTCCTATGGTGCTGATTTACAGCACATCAAAGACAGGAGGAAAAAATAAGGCAAGAAAGGAAAGGGTAGGAAGTTCTGTCTGGATAACTCAGTTTGACAGGATAATATGGTAAATTCAAGAATGCAGAAGGAGATGCTTTTGGGGCCTATATATATATATATATATATATATATAAAACACATGGAAGGAAAACTCGGCTATGTCTCAGAAGTTTGTTAGAGTGATTACAGATCCCCCTGCCCTGCCTCATGTTCCTTTCTCTGCTCTCCCTTCCTGATTGAAGATTCTCTGCCAGGAGGAGATTTTCAAACACATGGTTTGGACAGGGCAATCAGTCTATATTTGTAAAACACTTAGTATTTCACTCTCTGACCTTTTCTGGTGTCCATTCCACATATGAAGGGCATTTTCATTAGAAACACAAAGCTGAAACTCAGTTTTTGCCTGTATCCAATGTGCTCCTCCAGTCCAAAAGAGCTTAGCTTTTAGTTGCAATTGCAGCTTGTAACCACCTACTTAAAATAAAAGGCAACAGGGGGAAGAATATCATTAGTGGCTTGTGGTAGGATAAAGATACATACTTGCTCAACATGAGCAAAATAGGAACATGCACTCTAACCATGTGCTGTTCTAATACTGACAAAGGATGAGGTGAGGTAACACATAATATGAAAAATTTCACAGTTCCTGCTTTGTGAGGATAATCAAGTGATATAATAGTACAACTTAACCTTATTTCCATTTCAACGTCCATGCTCAGCAGTCAGAATTAATAATCATCAGGGACAGAGAGTGAGGCATAAAAGGACTGTGGCCTGGAGAATTTTGTGCTCATCTGTTAAAGGTATCATGAATAATGATGCAGATGGGCGCCAGGTAGGGTTGCCAGCGACAGAAATCTGTACAAATTAAACTTTGAGGTCTGTGAAAAGCTAGTCTTATGCAACTTGCTCAAGGTCATAGAGTGTGTGTTAGTGGCAGAGGCAAAGTTACAAGCCCTGAAAATAGTTATTCAATTACTTAATTCTATAAGTGTAGTTAAATCCTATGAATGATATGTTACATCTTGTTGCTTTCCTGCCTCAAAGCCCTAAACTCATGCCTTACAAGACTATGCATTTATCTCCATGCTCAACATTGCCAGTGTGTAGGTTTATCACGTAAATCCTTTACACAACTAAACAATTCAGTGTAAGTGAGTGTGACTGTGGTGCAAGAAAATCAGTACCCTGCTGGCATGTGCACTATTGGTCCCAATATTTTCAAGATGAGCTAGGGATTATTCCTGTATTTTGCATTTTCATATGCATACCAGACATGCATCGCTACAGGTTGAAATAAAACAAAAACAAGTGATTAACATCTTTAAAATTTAACATTTCCCCCCCTAAACCAACAGAAATTGCTCCCAAGAGAGTAATTTACTAGATACATTCTGTATTTGTCTAGGACTGTACATCAGTAATACAAACCATGATTTTGCTAACGCTGTGTGCTCCCTCTAATGAGTCTTTGAAATATTAAACCAGCTTATATTTGGAATGAGTTTTGCACACTTCCTTGTCTATGGTAGCTTTGCAAATCCAGGCTTCACTGTTTTGCCTCAGAGAATTATGAGTTTATTATACTCCTGGAATGCTAATAGCGCTTCATTTTCCCTCTAAATTTCTTCTTCATATTTATTTATTGATTCTTCATTTGTGCACAGTTTCACAGATAATGATGGTACTACTGAGAATAGCTGGTGTGAGTTAATCTTTAGAAGGCTGCAGTTACAATGCCATCCTTTTTTTTGCCAAAAATTTCTCTGCAAGTTCATACGCTAAGGCATCCAAAATGCTGAATTAGTTAAGATGACTGGATAAGATTACTGTGCTGTATTTCATTCCTGGTTTCATCAAAACAAAGCACATCAAGGCTGACAAGTCTAAATTTAATTTTGCATTGAAAACTCATGGGCTGATTTGAGGGTGATGTGCTTTGGGCAAGCAGTCTTTGGTCATTTGGTCCTTTTTCAAATGGAGTTCATTGACCTGTAAGACTACATATATGAACAGGGTTTTTAACATTTTACCCTTTAGTTTTTACCATTTTACTTTTGACTCCTGGGGTTCTTCCCCATCTGGTCCCTCCTCCCACAGTGACAGACTCCAGAAAGGTGCTTCCAGTCATTTTTTTCTGCCTTCCCTGAAGGCACAGAACTTCCCCCGAGCCAATTCATGTTCAAGCTGGTCAATTTTTCTAAACAAACATCCAATGTTGATTTAAATATTTATGAAGGGAGAAAACATCCTGCAATTCTTGGTTAAGTGTTTAAAATTTAGCAACCCTTGTGATTATGCTACCCCTTAGTTGTTAGGTTCTTGGCCCTGCTATGCTCTTATCCAAAGAGGAAAGCACCACATTTTCTTGCTGTGGTGGTACTTTGATCTGCAGTCAAGTAATCTCTTCATTTTCTGTGATATTTCAGGATGATACTGGATTTTCCAATGTTTTTTTCAATCCTTATGGCTTGATGGCTCTTCTCTGAAATTTCTAAAGGATGCTACTGGCCAAAGAAGACTGTAGAAGTGACAGCTACAGAAGTTTGGGAGAACTGAAACAGCAGAGGTTGTAGAGCAGAACTGAGCAGATAGACATCAGGACATAAGATCTGCAAAGCTGGAATGCAGAAGAAAAGGATAGGGGTGTAGGAATCTCTTGGCATGAGGAGCCTGGTGTGGAGCTGGAGTGGCTGCAATGGGTAAAGGCAGCAGCAGCTTTTTACTGGCAGAGGAGCATGGCTTGGAGCTGGGTGGGGATTGCAGCAGCAGCACTGCTTGTAAATCAGAGCAGTGTTGTATCAGGGGAACTCTGCAGAAAATGTCAAAACATCTGTCTGCACTTTGCCTGGGCATAACCAGACTCTCATTCAGGAGCACTGCAATGCAGGCACGGTGAAAAGAGGCACTTTAAACTAACTGAGGGCAGAGTTCAGGCAGAATTTCTGGTGAGGAAGGCATTCTGTTCTTGCAAGTGTAAGATCTGAGCCTGCAAAATCAAACTCACTTTTGCAATCTGTACAAATTCAGTGTGTTACTAATTTCAGTAAAATGACCTGTGAATGAGAGTTTACTGGCCTGAGTTCTTGATTGCTAACACAAGGCAAATGGTTAAATTATTTTCAAAAGTTATAGGAGTATCAGGTTGGCTTGCACTAACCTTAACTGTGATACCTGTGGTTAGAGAGGACTAGAATCTTCCCATAAGTACTACAATTTCTGTTTTTAGTTTGGAAAGATGTTATCATTTAATGAAAACCCTTTGTTTTCTGGCAGCCTACTCTGCTATCCATTTACAAAGCTCTCAGAGGGCTTGGACATCCATGAAAAGTTCAAGAGCCCAATTCTACTCACAGATAGATGAGTGCAGCCTCAGTGAAGAGCTGTGGTTGTGCTTGGCTGAGGACTGCAATGTGAGCCCAAGAAATCAGAGACCAGTTGGTACCTATGGAACCAGATTGCATAGGGATGGTATTGGTCTGGAGGAGCTCTCCTAAATGAGGTCTGCCAGATTATGCTGTTGCAAAACCCAGCACCAAGAGAAGCATTTTTAGTTTTAATTAAAACAAAAACGTGAAACAACATGATTTCTATTTCTGCTGAATTTTAGGCTTCCACAGGTTTGAGCATAAGATGCAGAAGTAATTGATTAAAAACAGAAGTAAAATAATGAGGCTTGCTTTTTTTCTTTCCTTTCCCAAACTGATTCAACTGAGGAAAGAAAAAAACCCAAACTTCTGAAGAGTTAACTTGAGATGAGTAAGACTTTTCTTCACAAATAGACCAAATGAACTACTGAAGTGCTTCAGTGAAGTTATCACAACAGCCTTGAGCTAGCAGGATTATTTCCATGGCAGACTTCTACCTGATAGAAACAGGGGTTTAAATGAGTAATTTAAAGAATTGGAAATAATCTGATACACGTAGTTCTAATGGTCTAAGATATTTGTTGAAGAGACAAGAGGCTGACCCTGCAACAAGGGACATCAGTAGGAAGAGTTCAATATTTGTACGTTAAAATTTGATTTTTTATCTTTAAAAAAACCCCAAAGTTCACATTTTGCAGTTCTTATCCAAAGAATATTTGGGTTTGAAATTGGCATACTACCTGAGTCAGAGCTGCAGGAGATGGCCCCACATTTTCAATTTGACAGTGCTTCTTTAAAATGCAGTGGTATAATTTAGGCATCTCTTATTTGTTTTGAATAGCAGAGCTTTCATGTCTGTCAGTCACAAAGACTTGATAGACATGATTAGAAGGCAGGAGATCAGGAAATGTGTGCTTACCACAGCCAGCTCTCCCCAGTGAAGAAGTGAGTGGCTTGGTAGCATATTTACAATTAAGGAGTAACTGAAAGCTTTTTTAAAACTGTGCTTTGTAGACTGCATTGAAATGGTGTTTTCTATTATGACCAGTTTCTGGAACAGATTATCATCATTGTAGGAAGCACTTCAAAGCAGACTGATTTAGGAAGATCTTTCACCAAAAACTTCAGCTTCTCTGTAAAACAGAAATCTACAAATGTGTCTGCAATCTGGGTTGTTTCAGCTACAACAGCATTTATTTGATAGAACTGGTCTGCTCTTAATTTCCAAAGTAGTACAAAGCTCTTTTTATTTTGCTGGCCTCTCCATTTCACAGTGAAGTTCAAAGGTTGTGTTTCCTTTCTCCCATATCCTTCTAAATTTCTGTTTGGTATTTTTAAAAGGCTAAGATTTAAAGATTATAATAAAATACTGAGCTGCATCTGATGAAGTCAGACACTAATTTAATATATTGGTGGCCAGACTTTCATAGAACTGACTTTAGCACATTGTCCAGTCCATTCCCCCAGCTCAAACAGCATCAGCCAAACCTCCACCACTTCGCTAAACATATGCTCAGCTGAACTAAACCATGGTAGGAACTGGAAATGCTCTTAAAAGGTATTAATTTCTGCATTTTCACACACAAGGCTAGTGATATTGCATTTCATCAAGACTGTGAAAAACTTGTAGGCTGAAGTCTCTATCTTTGAGAATTGAAGTCTTCTGCTTACTAGCAAATACCAGAGCAAATGTGAAAAGCCATCTTTCTGGTTGGGATAAAACCAGGTGCTATCAGCACATTGAACTGTGGTGGGATGCCAGTAAATTCTTCTTGGTTTTCAAGGATGTTGAAAAGAGAGGAAGCTTATGCAGAAAATAAAAGGCAGCTGTAAGAACAAAAACAAGAATCAATTAGAACTGTCTTGCTCCACTATATTTAGTAGCACACACAGAAGACAGGAAGAAGAATTTACAAAAAGTCATCATTGTTATTTTGTGCGTTACCCAGCTGTAATATAACACACTCATTGCATTGTCCTTTATGAGTCTTAAGTGAACAAATTGATTTTTACCAGGGAAGAAGATGAGACAAAGAGAAGTCAAGCCTCTTGTCTAAACTCATAGAAGGCAGCAGTGAAAGACAATCCTGCAGCCACAAATATTTTTTCTTGTTTAACAGCACAAATCTGATGGATTCTTTATATTAAAGAGGGGCCTTGAAATAGTTCCTGTACATTCTGGGAAATTATTTTTTTCCTATAAAGCAAGGCTGAATGCTGTTGAAGAATATATTATGAATACTTATGGTAAGTGCTAAAAAATAAAAGTTTTTTTTATCCTCAGTGTCATTAAATGAACAATTCTGACAATTCAGAATACAAGTTATTTATCAAATGTGGTGAGTAAATTAAGTTATCTTATGCAGAGGGTTTATTCTGGTTCTTTCTGAAAAAGTACATAAGCTTCTAAAGCAGACAACTCTGTGAACACTTCCTTACCATTTCTTTTCTCCAACATAGAAAATTAATAGCCAAGCACCAATTTTGTCTGTATTGTTAATGAGCATAAATTAATCTACTTAATATGTTGCATGCTTCTTGCACTCACACCTAATTAAATCATATTTGTTCTTAGAAGCTATTCGTCCTGTGTAAACCTGCTTCCTGAGTAAATATTTCTTTAATTTCTAGAACAAATAGATTGTGGGATTTGCAGTTGATTATCACAGCATTTCTTTTCCTGATGTGTGCTTCAGATGTGCACAGCAGAGAGGTGTGCTAAACACAGCCAGGAAAAACAGCAACCAGCTTTTTTGCAATTTGAAAATAAAAATGTCTTATGAATACTTCACACCTACAGAATCCTTCATTTGGGGATTACAACGTGCTTTGCCATGCTTTGTGGGTATTATTTATTTCCAGTTTTGGGAAGGATAAAGGGAAAGGGAGAGAGAGACTAGGGCCCGTTTGCACATCCCCATGTTGCATTAATAGAGATAGCTGTATTAAAATATATATGGTTGTATGCTACTTGTGTAGGACAGCAGAGGACATGGCTTTTCCTACAGGCTAATGAGGTACAGCCTCTATTTTTGGATGTCTGGTAGTGCATTAGGGGTCCTAAAAGCCCAAAGCAGAGGGAAGTCATGGAGAGTTAGAGACACCAGGGATCTCAGGACCACGTCTCTCCAGCAGGGCACCTCACGGTCAGGTTTGGCTACTAGGGTTCAATGGCTTATCACTGGGGTGTGCAGTCAGTGACAGAGTAGCTGGGAGAGAAATGCAGGTGTACAGTTCCTGGACATGTTGTGCCAGAGCAGAACAATTTAGTCCCAAATGAATATCCTTGTCTTCACTGCACAACTTATTCTGTGTGAATAGTGCAACAGCAAAGCCATGTGCCTGTCCTCAGTGCCTGTGTGCTTGCCTCTGGGGAGGTGTGTGTATGTATGGGTGTCACTGTCTCCCAGGACTCTTTTATGTTGAGACTATATAGGAGTAATTCCCCAGAAGTTATGGGAGAAATGTATTTCCTGTGGGAGGAGTGTTTAAGAGTTGTCAGCATCTTCATGTTTCCTAACTGCAGAGTAAGGAGTTTCTGATAGAGGCCGGTAGATTTTGAGCTCTGACTTTCTCTTGCAGAGTTAATTAACCAGAGTTTAAAGCACTTCCTCTCCTGAGCTGGAGTTTCTTATGTGGGAAAGAGAGGTAAGAGGCCATAGTCAAATGAGATCCCCAATTAAGAATGCAGGTGAACAAGGCTTGTAAATGACTGTCTTGAGTCTGAGCAGAAGACCGTGTCTGCCAGTAAAATACTGTTTGGATATACCCTTAATGAAAAGAAAGGGTTTGCTGTGGAGTCAGCAGCCAAACCCTTTCTGCTCTTAGAGTGCATCATGTCACATGTGCTGAGCCTCTTCCTGGCTTTTCTTCAGGATTGCAGGGAATGGAGTAGGCATTTGGAGGAGACTTTGCAATATCAGAGCTGAGAGGGGCAATGGGATGCTGAATGATACCATGTTATTGGGAAGAATTCTTGGCACCTATTTGTCTTTTGATGGGTTAAATTCATAAAACCATCATCACTCACACGTGTACTTACAGAAGTCCTGTCTTCTGACAGTTGCTGTTTTATTTTTTCCTTACTGGTGCTTTTAGATGTGGCTGAACCCAGTCAGATGATGGACTGTGAAGGAACAAATACATCACCTAAACAAAAACCTCTTTAGCATCTTTAGGTTTAGAGTTTTATTTCTCTGTGCACATTAGCTCCAAAAGCTCACTGTTTCTTCATAGCCCCTGAGAGCTCTTGTTTGACAGCAAAGGTGTCAAGTGCCCAAGTAGGTACCTGGATGTTGGTAATACAGCCTGTGCCTTGTCAGCTATCACAGGTGTGCCTACCTGTGCAGGGATTGCATCTCCTGCCTGAGGTGGAATTGTAACTGAAAACTGCCTTTATGTGGCTTAGTGTAATCCTCTCAACTACAGGAAGATGCTCTGACTGTGCAATACAGTATCCACTCAGGGAGCTAATAGGAATTACCTATTGCAATTGAGATTTACATCCTGGATTATTGGGCAATAATTTCCTTTTTGCAGGAAGTTCTAATTGACACAGAGGTCAGATGATGCTGGGACTGGAAGTTTAGACCATCTTCAGGAGGATGTCTGATGAGTGCTCTCTGCCTCAACTTTCCATGAATGAGTACTAAAGCACATTTAGTCTGTTTTGGTTTTTGAGATCAAAAGATCTTTGGGGATGAGAAGTTACTCTGTGGATAGCAACTTGTGCAGTGGCACTCATGTGGAACCTCTGCCTGACTCTAAGTCAAATAGCAGTGGAATCCATCTGAAATCCAAGCACCTTGTGGTTTAAATGCTTTCTCTGTGTTTTCAGATAGCAATCTCTTTAGCTCTTTGAGGCATTTAATGAAAATTGTTTTAACAGGACTGCAGCATCATAGAGAGCATTGTGTGTGTTTTCATGCAGTGGGGGCTGCAACCATACAGTACAGCTGGAGCTGGAGCATTTTACTGTGCTGTGACAGGTAGCATCGATTTTACAGTTAGGTGAGACTGATTTCAAATGTTCCCTTGTTGAGTTTATTGGCACCTACAACTAACAGTGTTAAAAGGTTAAATGGTATGTACGTTACACTGCACACAGCCCCAAAATTTGTTTAGAGAACAAAACAATAGTCTCTTGTGACTGGTCCTTTCACCCTACAAAATTTCTGTATGTGGATCTCTGTCCTTAATGAGGTTGTCTGAGAACACATAGCCTTACATCTTCTCTGAGCCTCTTATGGAGAACATTTCTGGCTGAAAACTGAACTGAAGGAAGGGCAAAATGGACTCTTGAGCTGAGCATTGGCTGAAGACTCAGAGAATGTCGCGGTACGTGGGGATCGTGAGATGACGCAACTTTGAGGTTTCTTATAGCAGAGAGAGATTATTGGTCTACACAGCTCTTTATAAAGGCCATTCAAAAGACTCTGTACTTGATTCTGACTGGTTACCACCCTGCCCACTGACCAATAGTTACCTGCTTGCATTCATATCAGGGATTGGCTCTCTGTAGCCAAACCCTGCTCCTCTTGTGAGGCATACAGACCATCTGGCTGCTGTCATAAGAGAGCCCTTGAAACACCTGGGAATGACATGGACTCCACGGCTACCATCAAGTCCTGTCACATGCTGACTCTGTGAATATGAATCTGTCCCATGCACACTCCATCATTCCTTACTCAGCCCCCCTGCAAAGCAAATTGTACTTCATAGAGATGTTGTAAGGCTTTGGTATCTGGGATTTGTAAAGCTCTGGGAACACTTAGCCTGGGCCAGCTATAGAATTGCAAGTATTAATATTGGTTGCATTCAAGTAATTCTATATAAAGGTCACCTGCTTTGGTCTGTGTTAACAGTTAGAAAGGGACATGAATTGGCTGAGACATGTGCTGTGATTGCTTAAATACAAACCTGGCAGTTGGTGAGTTTTAACTTCTAAGCTCATCTCTACCAGCAGCTCACTCAATGCCTTGGGCAAACACTGGGAAGTCAGTATCAGGTTTCTCTGTTGAAGTAATAATGCTTAAGGGGAAAAAAAAGAAGATAAACATAATTTTCTAGAGTTGTAAGAATTAATCAAAGATTGTTTTAGAGGATTACCTGAAAAGTGCTATGTATTTTAATTTTTTTCTAATCCCTGTATATTAGTTATATACGTAGGAAGTAATCAGTCTGAATAACAGCTCCCATTTGGTGATACCCATTTGAAATGACCCATCAAAACAGCAGAAAGGACAGATATGTGCTATTAAAAACAAGATGTTCTATTTCAAACTGGCAGCATTATCTCTGAAACCCGCCCTGCTGGAGCAGTGCTTTCAGAAAAAGTAGATTCCCAGCAGTTAGCTGCTGCTAACTCTTTAACTTAATTCCCCAAGTTTTTTGCAGAACAGCTGGTATTAGCTGCCCTTACTTCCTTTGATCCAAGAAGTCTGCATTTCCAGTTCTTAGATTCCTCCACATCTGTGCTCCCAGTAACAAGCAGTGATCAGAGGTGAGTCACTTTGACACATTGAGTGTCTAGTGTTGGCTTTGCTCCTAGTGACGTGTGCCAGCCTGGGTGGGAAAAAAAAAGAAAGAAAAGAACATAGACCCTAAAGGCATGGTAACTTGAATTATTTCCCTTCACCTCTTCCTGAAGTGGAAATCCAGCTTGCATATGGAGTTCATGAACTGGAAACAAGCTGCTGACTCTGTGGCTGCTGTTGGCCATGAGCCTCCAAACCTCAGCATTCAAACTGAAAGCCAGATCTCTCTGGTGCATTAAGGCTCGCATGCTGGCTTTAAGTGTTGAGCTTCCTTTCAGGACTAAGAGATTATAAGGAGTTGCCAAAGCTCTCTTGTCTGTATTCCATGTTCCTATGATTCCCTAGATAACTTCACTTTGAAGTGGACTGCAAATGAAGATGCTCCCCATTCTCTCTTCTCCAAATGTACATCCAACAGCCCCTGAAGTTTCCATCAGCTTGATTACTTGGCACCTGACATGTTCTGAAATGATAACAGCGAGTTTTCTTTATAGACTACCCCTTTAAAAGTTACTCAAGAAGTTACTGTATTTGTTCCTCCTGAATTAAAAACCTATGGACTGGCTATGAACTTCCAGCTACGGACCTGATGCAAAGAGTGCTGACATAAAAGGGAGAGAGTGTCTTAAAATTCCTTCCACTGTCTTTGGATTAGGCTGTCTTTTGAATATATTTGTCTTCTAATCTCAACCAAGTGTTCTTGAGGACTGTGCATGTCTTTACTGTTTCAGAGTTTTTTCATTTCACTCCTTTCATGCATGCCCAGTTAACAGTTCCTCTCATTTAGAATGGCTTGTGGTCTGTAGAAGCAGGTTGGTTTTCATTACTGCATCCGACATGGATGGCTACCAAGATTGTATTTTAATAGAAGGTAGAATAGATCAGTGTTGTACAATTGAAGTTGCAGCCAAAAGCATACTTTACCTTTACACTAGTGAGTCTACCAAAGTCAGTATTCTTTAAATTGGAACAGGGACTGTACATCTGTGCAGTACAGCTGGAATACACATCGTTAAGGGCAGGGTGTCCTCTCCAGGGCCTGGGTGTAGCACTTTATATGCAGTCCACCTGCAAGGGACTGTTTTCACTTGGCTGCACTCAACTGTGGTCATGGTTGAAAATAAGCAGATTTGTTATTTAATACCTTTGGCAGTCTGACAGGTAGTTTTAGTAAAAAATCCAAAGCATGCTTGGTTGGCATCCTGTTCCCATCAGGAAGTACTCATGTAGCAACAGATCCCTGTGCTTGTCCTCTTCTGCTAGGGGTGTTATACCTGCTAGAGAGAGCAGGACTTCTATAGTGTTGCTGTTTGTTGAAACCAATTTGAGAAGAATAATCACAGTCACTGCTTCTCAGAAAGAGCCTTTTGGCTCTGGCTGCTCTCTTTGGTCAGGGGTTTGAGGATAGTGTTTCTCAGCCTAGAGTTCCTGATGCACGCAAGTGTTTTTGTGTTTGCCTCCCCTTAGAGGTTGCGGATCTGTTCTGCCGAATGCAGGAGTGCAGGTCTCTGTCATTTTTCTGTCAGAAAACCCCCCAAGAGGGAGAGCAAACTTCAGTTGAATTGCCTCTCTTAGAGGCTCTTTAAATGATGTGGCTCTTTTAGATGGAAATGGGCTGAGCTCCAACCTCTCTCATGCTGTTTGCCCTGTAACCTCTGTTCCTTTCCCAGTTCCCATCTGCATTGTCAGAAATGGGCAAGCTCCTGTCTGCTGTGGGCTGGGCTGCTGCTGACAGGATTGCTGCCCTTCCAACAGGGCAAGGCCCTTCCCTCCCTCTGCCCAGTCCTTGCTGACTGCAGTGCTTGCATGTTGTCCTTGGCTTTCATCCTCAGAACTGTACCTAATCCAGTGAATCCAGCTGTTTGTGTTTCGCCAGAAAGCCTCCCCATCTGTGTGGGGGCAGGTTGGGTGGTAAGGGAACCAGGAGTTTTCAGCTACTCCAACCTTGGGCTGAAGTACAGACTTTTAATGACATTTTCTCCTGAATGTTAACGTTAGCTGGTTATGAAGCCAAGAATGTGTCTCTTCATGCCACTGGAACACTTTACTGAGGGTGAGGGCACGATTAGTCATTCAGCAGGCAAACATCTGGTGCTTTTGTGTGCCCTGCAGCTCTTCCTAGTCGGGAGGCCTCACCTCGGCCTGGCTAAGCCAGGAATGTGTTACCACAGGCATTCTAATTTTGTGCTTTTAACCACCATCATACATGAGCAGGGAGTAAAACTTGGTTTCTCATGTGCTCTTTTTCAGCTCTGTATCCTTGTATTTCTAGATCCCAGCTCATTCTGCACAACAATTTGTCTCTCTAGGTATGTGTGATAGATAAGAAAAATAGGATTTTCAGAGAATTCCTAAGCCACTAGCTCTGTCCTTTCATGCAGAATAAGCATCAGAAAACTAGGGAGAATAAAAGATGTCCATATTCAATCTCTGCTCCTTTCCTTCCCATGCTTGGCTTCTCTTTTGAATCCCAGACTTACCCTTTGAACATGGCAATTCATGACTGATAGTTGAATCATTGCAAAACCTTCTCCTTTTATTTCTTTCCCCTGACATTGTTTCCTTACTCTCTGCTAACCCACACAGGCTTTTAATTCTAGAGTGACAACAAGTTTCTTTGTTTTCCACAGATGGGGAAACTTCCTTTCCAAATGCCTCTCCTTGCTGCTTGCTGAAATAACTGGCTTCTCCATCACTTCCAGCTCTTAGCACACCTTTTTCCTGTCTGTACATAAAGCTGCTCTCTTTGTCTTTTGTTGGTGTTGTGTCATCTTCCAGGAGCTTTGTGAGATGTGCCTGGGCTCTTAGTCCACCTTGTCTAGGGCTGATGCAAAGTGTGTTGAAGTTTGGAGCCTGAGCTGAAAGTGCATTACAGCTGCTAGGAATGCAGACAGTGTCTGTAGCCAGAGCCCGGAATTGCTGCAGGTATCGCAGTAGATCTTAATCACAACCTGTTTTCTTCATCCAGGCATAACTCCCAGGCACACTCAGACTCAGACAGACAAGGTGCAACTGCTCTGTTTTGCAAAGTGCAAGGAGGTCTAGTTAAAGTGATCCTCACCATCACTGGGCAAGTAAAATCTCTTGGTGAAAAGGCTTCACTGCATTTCAGTAATTGCAAGGTGACAGTACAACACATTGTACAGGGAGAATTTTTATTCTCTGTCTGTTGGGTTACATGCATTTATGGAGACCAGTAAGAATAGTGGGGGCCTGAACCTTTAAGCCCAAAGAAGAATTATTAGTAAAGCATAAACTAACTAGAATTGGAGAAGGCTGACAGCCTATCCACTTTATCCATTACTGCTGTGGAATTGGTCCCTACAATGCATTCTTTCCTGTTGGCTTTAAATAACTAAGCACCTGTTGCTTCCCTGGGGAAGGCATATCATGGACCAGTAGTGAACTCTAACAACCAGCCTAAACTTTCCTTAGTGTTTTACCCATTTCCCCAGTTAACTAAAGAATTTTACACTTTTCCAGTATTTGTAGATGGCTCTGTTGCTACCATACTTTATGTGAGTGATCAGTAAGCTTCATTCTTATAAATTGCAGCTTAATACTACTGCAAGTTTCACCACGGGGATGTACATCTTCCACTGCCACCACTTAGTGCTCAGCTCAAGCTCCAGCATGTCCTTTGTTAAACCAGCTTGTGCATCTATGGGCTCTGCATAAATCTGTTGCTTCAGATACCTTTGAAAATGTGGTCCTACAGGCTTGGAACAACATGAGTCTGTGCTGTGGAAAGCCACTAACTCCATTTTTTGATATGTGAGCACCTGTTTATTTCATTGCCCTAGGAAAGTGATTTTGCTTGGTAAGTCAGGACAGCTGAATGGAGGCTAGTGCATGATTAGTAGAGATTGCTGTTACAAACTGAGTCTGGGCATAAGTGTGTGTGTGTGTGTGTGTGTGTGTGTGTGTGTGATACATGAGTGCAAATGTCACTGAGATACTTCAGTCTTCCCAGCTCTGAGTTAGGGGTAATGTCAATTGCAGGGATTATTGTAAAACTTCACAAACCAAATACTAATCACTGTTGTATCAAAAGTGTGCCTCATCTTCAAGATAGGCTCAGCTACCACCAAATTCTAGAGAAGCCTTTCTTTTGTCTTTACCAGATCTGAATCTGAAAGGTTTCAGAGGAAATACTTAATTTTAGGCTATCTTTGCCATCCTTCAGCCTGGTAATTAGGCCACCATTTTCTTTTATTTCAGCTCAATGACCAAGCTATCTGGAATTACATATCAACCCCTGTTTCATATATTTTATGATTCATTGTAATTTTAAAAGAGTCCTTTATTGGAAGCCTGGAATTTTACTGGTGGTTGAAGATCCAGAAAATCCATTTAGAGGAAAAAGACTAGTAAATGTAAGAGAGGATAAGAAGCATCGCTGGCTGTGTCTTTTGGTGTAAATCACATTCATTTCATAAAAGTCTTGAACACATCTCTTAAACTTTAATACCAGAATTTCAAGCCCAGCAGTCAGTGGAGTTTTTAGCACCAGCCAGAGAGTGCTCATAGTTGGCGGGCAGATGGTCCTTTCCCCTCTTTTTCATTCTTTTAACACACTATCACTGCCAGTTGGGCATTTGAAGGCCTCATTAATTTTCCTTGCTGTTTGGCAATAAGACCTTGCTTGTTCCTTGCTGTCTTCCATTACAGAAACCTGTGAAGTTTTCAGATTACTCCTACTTGTTGTTTTGATGTGGGGCTGGATTATCTGCCTTGCTCAGGAGCCAAGTGGTGTAGATATTGAATGATGTAGAAACACACTGAGATATGGTGTCAAAAGCACAAGTGGTTAGAGTGTGGAGAGGAGAAGTTTGGTGTGTTGACGCAAGGAGGGAATTAGAAATGAGAAGGAAAAGGACATGTCAAGACAATATTGATGTTACATCCAGCAAATTCAGAGAAAACTCTTTTCTCTGTTTAAATTGTCTGTGCTTTGATGCTGTGGAATAATGGTGATATTTTTCTCTACTTTCTGGTGAGGTTTCAGGTTTCTGTGAAGCTCTGGAAGTACACATAGGAACAAAAAATACTGTTTTGCTGAACTTCTTTTCTTTCCCCCCCAACAGAGAAATGCTTTACAATGTAGCCATATTTAATAAAATGAATCTGAGAAGTGGCAGCATGGGGCTGCATGTTGAGTGGTTTCGAATGGGTCTATATCTCATTATCCAGGTTACAGGGTAGATTTTTGATTGCCTGCCCTGCAAACTCATTTTGAGACAGGTGTGTTAAAAATGCATGTGTCCTTGGTTACCTGGAGAGAGCAGAGGTTCTTTGTAGCTCAGAGTTAAGTTAAACGACTAAAGCCTGTATTATTCATCAAGACAAAATCATTTTCTGAATCTGGAAGAAAAGAAGCTGTCTTGTCTTTGAAAATCATTTATCTGGCCTTGATTTTCCTCAGGGCAGCAAGTAGAAGTCAAGTTTAAAACAGAGATTAAAACTCTTTTTCAGTGGGATCAAGAAAAGTAAATTGCCAGCAGAACCACTTTTGATCAAATGAGTGTCTGCTGCAGGAATTGACTGTGCTGCCTGTGCAGCACAATGTTACAGTGCTCATCTGCTCTCCAGTCAGTTAGCACCACTTCGTGCTCTCCTCATGGTGTGCCTGGCAAATTGAGAGAGATGGATGTGTAAAAAGGGTTTTGTCTTTCTGATGTGGACTGCTTGAAGGTGAAGAGCTCACTGATAGATCAGCAGCAGTTGCCTCTGTCAGCACAATACAGAGAAACCAGAGGTGCTGGGGGTTTGTGGTACTCAGCAAACAAACAGTGCCTTGTTCTGTCACAGCCTAAAGGGGACGTGACTGGCATTCCTCAGATCTCTACCTGGGGTGCCATTGTCTGGGCTCTCACAAGTTGAGAAGAGCCAGATACAACCAGATCTTCAGTGCAGAACTGAGAGTGATAATTATTGTTCATGTGTTGAGTTCCTCTGCTGAAGGGTAGGATGTTGTGGAGTCATTATCTTTAAGGGATGAAGAAATTCTGATAATCTGAACTGTCTTATCACGGTCAGTATCCATCCATTTCATACCTCAGCGCTCTTTGCTTTTGAGTCCCTGAGTCCTGACAAGTGGCAAATTGGATCAATTTATATTCTTGGTGCCACGGTGAGATACAGAGGAGAATAAATCTCCAGAGAAATGTGTGTTGGGTTTGTGTGTGAGTAGGCACTAAGCAACATCACCAAGGGGACCAGGGCAGGCACAAATGGGGGGAGAAAAGTAATATGTTGATTGATTTTCTTGAGCTTTTACACCAAGAGAGAGGGGCAGTGCAGAAATTTCTCTATACAAATAATTAGGATTGATGAGTTTGGATAATCTGGATTCATATTCACTGTTGATCTATCAACCAATGCCTCTGTTTTAAATTACACTCTTCAGACTTGTTACAAGTAAGCTTACCAAACAGCTTGTGAGACACAGCAAAAAATAATATATATATTTTCCCTAAAAATTCAGTTGATGCCTTTTAATTCTTGAGGCCAGTGATATTATTATTTTTTCAGTGATTCTCTCCTTCCATACTGGTAGTTAATAAGGTAAAACCAGAAGAGATACAAGGAATACTTCACCTCTTCTTCAAGAGGAAGCATTCCAGGTGTTCCCTACAGCAAAGAATGTTCAAGATATCCTGTATTTGAGTCTGCTTGTAATTCTCCATAGCATTTCAACTGGTTATGGTGTTCTTTCTCTTCTCTCCTAAAATATTTGCCCATCTGTGTGATATGCAGTTAAACAGGAACCTGTAACTGTATTGCTGGGCAGGATGGAATGTCTTCTAAGGATAGTTCACAAAATACTTCATCACTCTGAGCATGAGATAATTCTACCACGAACAGCATATATCCTGCCTTCTTAATAATTCTCAGACTTGTTTTCTTCTAATGGATTAAAGAAAACCTACTATTTTTCTTACTCTTTTGTAAGCTGTACTAGTTGTCATCCAGATTCTTGCAATAGCATTTTGTTTGGCTGCTTTCTCTTCTTCATTATATACCAGAACTTAATTGAACTGAATGAGCTATACATGAACATGAAGTGGTGATTACTCAGCCCTGCTCGTGTTAATTCCCAAATATAATTTAACAATTTAAAAAAGTCTTAACTTCACTCAGTAGTTTTAGAGCATCAATCACAAAATTAATTAAAGCTTTCTAAATACGTCATGCAAATTATGCTTTACACCCCCAAATACATAAATCATATAGAATTTCTGTGTCAGGGAAGGTTTATTGCTGCAGCTGCCTGCAGTACACGGGTGTGACTACTTACATCATAGCAGCACAGGGTAATGAGCTACTCTTTGATGGCTGATTCTCTGCACAGTGGAGGCTGCCATCAAATGTGTTGTACTTGGAGTCAACCTAGAGTAAGATGTTATCACTCCAGCTGCTCATCTCCAAAACCTTGCTAGAGGTTATTTATTTTGGTTAACATGCTTCACTCATTTGCAATGGGCTAGGAGCACTCATGGAGTCAATTTTTTATGTTCATCTGACAAGTGGTAACATGTTACCACAAGATTTACTGTTGTTTCCTTATTATCTAGGCATAGCTATTGCTTAGCCTGTAGCTGTTGCATGTTTTTATTTACCTTTTTATTAACACTCCTCTTGCTGAAATCTTTTCTTCCTCAGCTGCTACTCCCCTCCAATCATTCTGCCCTCAAATCTTGTAATCTTCCCTTAAATTTTGGCCAAATTGTTTTATAAGTTTTTAAGTAGGATGCCTTTTGAATCTATCAGGTAAGAAAAGACATAGGAAAGCTACAGTACAGTAAGAGTCCATCATTTTGTGATAAGCCCATGGATGGTGGGATTTTGTTCCTCACCAAGGCTGGGGAGTCTCAAGTACCCCACAGGGTAAGACTGGGATGGCATCTCCAGGCTACTGTCCCTGCTCCTGGTTTTGATAGGTGGTAGGTTGTTCAGCCCCAGCAAGAGCCACTTTTAATAGTTGTGTTGTTCCCACTATTCTCACTGGAACATTCTTAAAGAAACTCAGCCCTTTAATAGCCAGAAATATTTTTGAAGGTGTAAGTTAATACTATTCAGAGACAACCTATATAATTTCATTTCTTGTATGAACACTTCCTATTAATCTAAACAGCTATTTTATACTGATACATTTATAGTTAGTAATCTTTTCCACTCTCAACTTTTGTTTTCCTTAACCAATCTAAGCTCATGAGATCCATAAAGTGTCTGATAGCATGAATAGTTTTTCTCTGGACCTACTCAAGTTTGAATTCCTCTGCTTTGGGTACAAGACAGAAGTGTATTGAACAGCTCTATTAATGCTTTTTCACCTCTGCTAGAAAAATGTTTTTAATACAATGATTTAGCTTCATTTGTTTTTGTAACAGCTATGCCCTGATAATGGCTGAGGTGGCTTGTGAATGCAGGTATGAACCCAGGTCTTTCTCTTTCTAGCCCCGTATATCCACAATATTCTTGTTGGATTTAAAGTACCGTATCTTGCCCTTTGCTTTATTTAACTTCTTGATTCATACCTCTTATGTCATGTATGATATCATTGTTCTCTGCTGTATCACTACATTTTTTGAACTGTGAATCAGCATCGCATTTCTTCAGAACACAGTGCTGAATTAAGAGCATGTGAGATGTAGAACTAGGGCTGCAAATTACACCGTAGCTCATGCTGAGGTCTGCCTCATCTGCAGGACTTAGACTGTAATGAAGCTACAGAAGTTGCAGTCAGAAAATTTTCATCTTTCATTTCATGGTAGCAGACAACTTAACTCTGAATGTCTTCAGTTAAATCCCCAACATACCTGTTGTGTTGGTTTCCACAGTGCTGTAAGATCTTGTGCTGTGCTGGACTATTTCAGTGTGTGCACACTTCAAGGTACTCAGCATATACTAAGACAAAGCTGCTTTTCTCAGGGTAGCTTTTCAGCAAGATACATTTCTAGAGGTGCCCATGCAGAATTCTTTGCAGGACAGTAGCCTAAATCACTTTCAGTTTGATTGTAATACAGAATCACTTTCAGTTTGATTGTAATACAGATGCAGTCTATGCCAGGCTGTGTAAGGGTGTTTGTGCTTCCCTGTGTGTGTAGAATTTGGAGGTCACCTGCTGTGACCCACTATCATTCCATTAATGAAACTGGAGCAAGCATGATTTACTTCAAAGCAGTAGAACTCCAAATGGACAAAATTTATGCCTGCATGGAGCTCTTCAATAAAGCAGGATTTTATGCAATATTACTTGATCTTCTAATCTAGACAAAGACTGTAAATTCCGCTTACTGGCAAAACCTGAAACTGGTCAAATTCTGTATTAAAATTGTCTATTGCAGGATCCTACTGTCCTATTCAGTAATTCAAGTGAGGTTACACCAGGGGATGAGTCTGGCCAGTTAATTTACCCTTGATGACAGCAGTTGTGCCGCTGATCTACACAATTGGATTGTGTTTTGGCATTGGAGGGACTCCGGGGAATCTCACGTGATCTGTGCTGTGAAATTAATTTGATAATGCACCATTGTTTTTCCTGAGCTTGCTCATTCATTCCCTGCTGAAGCTAAGGCTCTCAGGATCGGATTCATCACGTTTAGAAACCAACTACAGCTTTCCATTTACAGGATGTCAAAATCCCTGTGTGGTCTTTCTCTTAGGGAAAAAACAAAGCACAGCACTGTGCAAAAGGAGGCCTGACGGAGGTTTCTGCCAGTGAGGGGCACATTATCATCCCTCAGGCTCTACAGTTTACTGGGAGCACTGTAATCCATAATCACTGCCCCATGAAAAACTGGCATCATTGAGTTTCCTCAGAGCTGATCGTGGGTGAATCTGCAGGTGCTCATTCATGAAGGAATTGATGCAATCCATTCTGATGAACGTGAATCCTGCCAGGTTCAGAGGGAAGCATCCAGTCCCTCCGGGCTTCTCTCTTTCTGTATCATGCCTGCAGATTTTAGCTGTGCCAGCTGGAGGCATGGGGCCAACTCCAGCCTTGGTGTAAATCCATTAACATCAGTGGAGTTGCCTGCACCTACACTTTGGCCCACTGTGGTTAAACTTCTGTCAGTATTTCCGCTAAGCCCTTTTCTTTATTCATGGGTTTAGAAGCTGGCTGTAAAAATGTGCTCCATGCTGACATTTGGCATACAGCATCTCCTCATCCTGGGAGTACAGAGTACAGATTTTCTCCTTCTGCAAAACAAAATAAAATAAATAGAATAGCCAAACCCCACTGAGGAATTTTAGTCTGATTTCCTGGATTAGAAATAAGTAGGAGTTTGTTTCAGACTTTTTCATATTCACCTGTGTCTCTGGGGTGGATTTGTGTTAAAGATTATCATACCAATCTGTGTGTACATACAGAGAATCTGTTTTTTTTCTCTCATCTGTGTGTGATGAGAGCTTATATTGCCTGTTTTGGTAGTTGGGGTGCCATGGCCCTTTTAGAAAATGCAACGTGTTGCTCAGGCCACTGCATCCATAAATCAGTGGCTTGTGCTAAACAGGGAGCTTCTTTGTGATTTGAGATCCCTTATCTAAATCACAGCAACTGCTTTCAACAAGCGTAGCTCTGGTCTTTGTCTTCACACAGGGATTTGTGACTTGAGAAATTTGTTTGTTACTTAAAGTAAGTGTTCATATAGGCTTTTATGGAGACAAATCTCAGTTTCAGAGTTGCTTGAGAGTGGCCAATTGTGGTTTTCATGGCTCTCATTTGTTGGTGGCCTCTGGTGTAATGTACGAAAGCCACATGTGAATCTGTCATCAGTCTGAGTGAATGGGAGAAGTGTTCACTAAAAATGGGGGGCTTAAATGAGTTCATTTTGCAGATGTTTATGCCAAAGCATATTTACAGGAGCATTCATGAAACTGGCAAGATTTCCTCAGTGATAGTTCTTCATCTAAGTTTTTTGGGGTTTTTGTGGGTTTTTTTGGTGCAAATGCAAATGCTTTATGGACTACAATAAAATCAGCCTTAGAGCTATTTGTAGACTAAAGTGCGTTTGCAGTGCTGGTTAAGAAGAATTGGCTGGAGGGAGTTCAGATAAAAAGGGAACCTGCCCTGTGCTACTGCCAACCCCCAGAGATCTGCTAAGAAGTGGGTGCAGTAGGGGTGAACTGATTTCTGCCCTCAGTTCTGTCCTGGATCCACTATGGTTACAACAGACCACTCAAGGGTAATTAGGAAATCTAGGTGTGGGTGGAGTGTGTCTATTAGAATATTTATCTATTTCACCCAGATATTTTGAAAGATGGTCATGTCCATGCGTTTTAAACAGCTGTACTGATTTAGGTTGTTACTGTCTCTCAGCTGTTCATTATCTGCTGCTCAGCTGACTGATCATGTAAGTATTCCTAATTTGTTTCAGTACAAAGTGAAGCAATTCATTTAATGAAGCTTTTAATGAAGCTGATAGCAAGAAGGGATGGCCAGATCTTAAAGCACAATTGTTTTCAGAAATAAAGATAGGGCAGTAACTGCGACATTTGCAAAAGCCTTTGAAGGTGCAGAGGAAGAAGTGATGGTTTGGTTCATATTTTTAAAGACGTGTCTTGCCCTATATCCATAGGATATACTGTTTTTAAAACATTTTATGGCTTGCTTTCTTTCCCTTGTAACAAAATACAAGGTCCTGGAAAATAGAGCCAAAGAAAACTGGGAAAAAAAGTGTTCTTGTAAAGTGCAGACTTATTGGAAATTAAACCCAGACATTACAGGAAAGCTGTAGATTCAGACTTAACAATACTCATATTCCTTATTGCAGTAGTGTTTACATGGCCAGTGATGGAAAAACCCCAGTGTTCACAGATCTTCTTTTTTAGACTAGAACCTTCACAGATTTATGCAGTGCCTTGCCATTTTTTAGCTCATAAATCATCAGTCCTAGGGAAGCATATGTCCATGGACCTGTGGGCAGCAAGACCTTGTTTGGTTCTTTGTAATGGAAATATCACAGCCCATCTGCTTTTCCAATTGTGGAGCAGTCCTGGTCGGTGTCTCCCTGGCAGAGCAGCTGCAGGGAGCAGCAGACAGATACACATTTAGTATTAATGTACACTACACAATCTAGTACCTTTCACACGCTCCTTTGATAACCCTTGTGCTTCTGAGGCTAGGGAAGTATCAGGCCCTGAGGATATGCTGGCTCTGCTTTTGAAGACTGAGCTTCAGAGGCAGCCAGTGGAAGCTGTGGGGGCTCAGGACCTCTTAAAGCTAAGCCACAGGTTGTGCAGTGTTTGCTCATGCAAAATTAGTAACTCATCTGCAAGTGGTTCCAGTTGCTTCAAAGCAGTCCCCAGCCGAAGGAGGTGCTTTGCTGTAGGAGTGAGCCCGAGGGCCAGATGGCTGGAGTCACTGAAATAAAGAGGGGTGCCCAGGGATGCCTCAGCTCTTTTTGGAAGGGTCACTCCAAGGATGCCTTGGATCCTGATAGGATATTTCTGCATGCTGCACACCCACACCAGCTGAAGGTCTATGGCCAAGGGATGAACATACTCTGCTGAATGGAGACCTATTGTTATATTACATAATTGTTTTCAAAATAGAATGTAATACCCAATGTTACCTTTAGGTTTTACATATGTTTTTTTGTTTGGGTCAAAACCTCAAAGCTAGTTTGACTTTTATTTTTAATAATTTTCCCTTTCCAGCTCTGTGTTTTCTTCATTACTGTTTTTCCTCTGTACTCCTGGAATGATTTTAAATATTTGCACAGAAATAAGAACAAGTGGAACTGTTTCTAAGAGTCTCCTTTGTAAAGAAAATCTTGATATTGTTATAAATGTAGGATAAATAACCAGTTTAACTTTGAAAGCACTTTGTGATGCTCAGCATATCATAGAACATGTATTTGTTAAAACAATGCAGCATTTTTCATGGCCACTGGTTTTTACTGCTCTACCCTCTGAATGTCCTTCACTGAGTTTCTGACCATTTTGGTGCCTGAGCACATTAGAGTACCTGATGCATTAGAGTATAATGGATTTGTTTCTTTGCTTATTAAATATATGACCTAGTTCAACCTGAAATTATGTCCAAAATGCAGGAATTACAGGTGACAGTCTGTACCCTGAGTAATTCAGAAGGTCATCATAGCTTAATCTGTCTGTAAAATATAACAATTTGCCTAAACTTGTGCAAGTATTTTAAAGTACTGCAAGGTACAAAGTAGTCTAAACACAGTGAAGAGCCACCATTAGAGAGGAAATGAAAACAGCCTGGCTTGCTTGGCCCAGCAGAGTGGAGGTGGGAAGGTAATTTAAGTGTTCATAAATATATCACGAGTGTTAACACCAGGGAAGAAAAGAACAATTTAAGCTAAAATACTAGGCTGGCACAGGATTAGGAGTGTATCCACTGGTTGTGAGTTCAGACTGGGAGCTGCAATGTTCTGGCCACCAGAGAAGTGAGAGGCAGTTTTGTGTCGCAGCTTCTGAAAGGGAGAGTGTGTTTAGTGGGGATCATGGTTGTTTATGAAAAGGATCAATAGTGTGGTTGTGTGCGAGAGCGAGAGGCTGGATGACCCAGCAGAGTTCAATAAAGGAGCACAAACAGCCAAACTTTTGTTACAGGCATTGAAGTGTCCGATTCAAACAAACCCCAGCAACACTGCAGCTCAGCTCGTCCTTAGCTTACCCCACTGCACATATTTCCATCACTCTGCAGAGCTGAGGTCTGGATATTGTGTATAAGATTTTACCTTACCTTTAAAGTAAAACTTGACAATCTCATGATGGCCAGCAGACTGCATGGTAGGAAAAGAAGTATGTTTTCCTGCTTGTCGCTACTTAGTTTAGACATGATTGGGTAGAATAAATCTCTTGAGTTATCCTCCATATGCAGTACTCTGTACCTTGAGTGAAGTTTAATGAGAAAGCAAGGTCACAGAACAATAATGGGAAATGGCTGTGTTCAGCTATGAAGAGAAAAAGATTGATCCAGTCAATAGCCATTCAAGTTGGAGGAAACCTTTACATTGATTTCAATGAAACTGGATCAGAGCCTCAGTGAGTAAATTACTGTCTGCTCTCAGCACCGTGTCTGTCTGGTATCGTGATATAACACAATTATATCTGTGAGGACATTTTGCTCAGTGTTTGTGCTGTAAGGCATTAGGAATAAAAGAAAAAGTGATCCCAGCTGGAGCATTCTCTACACTGCAGAGGTCATTAATTTTTATCTGGAGCTGTGAAATGTAATTCAGAACTCTATAGAAAATGGACATTGGCGTTTGTGAGCTCTTTTTTAGAAACACTCATTTTCCTTCTCAAAAAATAAAGCAGATAATCACTTTTCTTCGATCAGTAAGGAGAGCTCTGTATGTGACTGGTTTCAATCAAATGAGGAATTTTCTTCCTTGGTGATTTAAACTACAGATGAGTCCAAGCTGAAATGTTGGATCCTAAACCTATGACTCCGGGACAGGTTTTTAGTTGACACTACCAGGGGAGTGGCTGTCTTAGTTAGTCTAGTAAAAAAAAAGCTGAATCTGAAGTGAGATCCACAGAGTGGTATTGTTATAGTTGCCCAAAATTGTTGGTACCTTTTCAACTGTAGCACAGGCACAAATTACATTGCCTACTTAGAACTCCATATTTGAAATCCATTTTTGAAATCCATTTTCAAGATGATAACCAGGGCTGCAGCCAAGTCTGAGGGACTGAGCAGGGGTCAGTGGCAGAACCAGTACTGACCCTGGATTGTCTGTGTTGCAGTATTTAATTCTAGACACCGCCATTTAGGTCACTGAGCTGCATTTTAAATTTATAGCTTTCTCTAGCCTCAACAGGCTCCTGTGTCTTCTGAGTGTGGAGGAAACAGCATTTTAAAGAAAAACCTTACTTCCTCTCATTAACCCTGAATGTTCTTAGAATGTGGTATGCTGGAGGCTTCCAATAAAAGTTCCTCTTTCACCTTCTGTATTATCAGATAGCAGACCAAAGCCAAACAAAGGAGAAGGAAAATCACATGGCAAATTAAATCATATGGCCATTCTGAACATTTTAGGCATGCCATCCTTTTTTCCAGTTATGCAGACAAGATTGTCCCATATAACTATTAAGTCTTCAGGGATGGGACCCTCCCATTGGAACACTGTTTAGTGTGTTAGCATTTTGTTTCTCAGCCATCCACAGAGAATACTTGAATCTGACTCGTGTTTGTCTGGGCAAAGAGACACCTCATGTATTCTCTTTGGTAGCACTGCAAAGCCTCCACTTGGGATGCACACACTGAGGATGGCTTAACCTGCCCTCTCCCCCATGGAATATGTATGGATCCTGCACACGCTTACATCGAGCCATTCTGGCAGGTTTTTATTTTGTACCATCACTGTGGGTTTTCCAGGCCACAGAGGGATGGCTCCATGGCTGAAGGAAAGCTGATAATCTTCTGCTTTACAACAGATACTTGGATGTATGTGTTTAACCACTGCTGAGTCAGACACATAAAAATTTTAGGTGTTGTGTGAGAAAATACTTTGAGCAGTGACGATCACAGTCATGTACTGGTCACATCTGTACTGGCTGCACATCCACAGAGAGCTCTCTTAATCCCTGAGAGCCATCTGCCATCCACTTGCTGGGGAGTGCTGGGACCTCTGTCCCCATTTGGTGAGCTCTGTTGAAGGTGCAGCTTGTCAGTGCATCCTTCAGCTCACCAAGGGCCTGTGCTTGGAGAACAGGGCCAGCACAGTGTTGCGCCCTAGTGTGGGTGTGTGCTTCCCAAAGGTCTCCAGAGCTGTGTGATCCTGTGTGTCAGGCATATCCTCTGTGTTAATTGCTGGAGGAGAGGAAACAAGGAGTCTCCAAGTGCTAAAGTTAGAAGCACGTTCTCTCAAATTGCTCAGAAATGTAGAGGATGTTCCCACAGCACTTCTGCTTCTCATCTTCCACCCTCCTGAGAGAGTTCAGAAAATACAGAGCTGTCTTCACCATTTTCACTCTGTTTTCTCCAGCTTTTAAATGTCAAATCTGTGTTCCCATATTGTCTTCAGGCTCCAGCTGTGTTGGTGTTACTGCCCTCTTAGGTCAGCTGCTCATTGGGTGGTGTGAATGCACCCCACTGTTGCGGTACAGATGAGCTGCAGTAGAGTATCTACTGTTTCAACTCAAGTTAAATGACATTTCTGCTTCAGCTCTCCATTTGTTGCTGAGGTATGGCTTTGCTGATCCCACTGCAGTGGGAACTCATGTTGAGTTCCTTGTTTGTTCTGACTCCCTGACTCCTTTCCTGGAAAGCAGTAGCTCTGCAAGCAGTTCCTTAGCATTCCAGGATGCATTATTGTCTCTGGATGAATTATCTTCTCCCAACATTTGACTAAATTAATTGTATTTATTTTAGTAGAACCAGAATATAAAGAAGTCTGAAGCATATTGTACACGCTTGGACTGTGAGGACCAGCTGAATGAATGAATAAATGAATATATCCTTTATTAAAGGCAGCTCCTACTTTCTTTGCATTCCTTAGCCAGGCCCCTTTTTTGGCTTTGGTGGCAATCTGTTCTTCAAGAACTGAGAGTATGATCAAATTCAAACAGTTAATACCTGTGGACCCAAGAGTTACTATTCCAGCCAAGAGCCCAGCTCCATGTTCCAGGATCCTCTTTGGCATATGTTAGCTCTGAAGTGTTCTCTCTTGTCAGTCTTTGTCAGATGTCACTTGTCACTGCTATCACCTCAGGGCCATTGGGGTCAGACAGCTCACATGCTGTGAGGAGAGCAGAGCTCAAATGCTGCAGTGCTCAAGAGTGCAGCTTTGAGATGGGCTGAAGCAAAACTGTCAGGGAAAAAGAGACCTGGTGAGTGTGCAGATTTGAGAGATGTCTGTCTCCCCTCTCCATATTGATGAGTTTAGCTTTAAACTCTGTAGCTCCACTGTGTCTGGCATTTTCAGCAGTGCCACAACACTGTTGGTAAGGCAGGAATTTCTTTAGGAGCAGGACATGGAGAGTTTTCCCTTCCCTGAACCGACATTGAGCATACCCAGCAGAGAGAACTCACAGGAGGCTCGCTGTTAATGCAACCAGAACTGGAACAGATAGGACATATGTGTGAATCAATTCCTGACTTCCCCATGCGTGTCTTTATACTCTCCCATTTCAGCAGTGTGGTGGAAACATAGTATCCTGAAGCTATTTCTTCTGCTTTAGGATAAAACACACAGGATACTGTAGAGATCAAATCAGAAATGCATATAAGCATATTTTATGCACAAGCTAACTTGATAATCTCCCTAGGTAGGAGGCTTTTAAAATTATCCCAGTACATTCAGAAGCACTAATGCAACAGTTAAAGGAGTTGATTGTAGCGTCTTCTTGAAAGGTAAGTGTAGCTTAGTGTATTTGGTGCTGGCCTAGGATTGGGGAGCTGAGGTTCTGTTTCTGACTCTGCTATCAGTTTTTCCTGTGCAGTTTCCCTGTTTGTAAATAAAGACTTATCTCCTTCTGGAGAGCTTTAAAACCAGTTAAGGCAAGTCATGAGAGAGCTGTAATAATAAAGAGACAGCTTGGTTCTAGAAAACAAATCTGGAATTTTAAATTTTTGTACTAATATCTAAGCAGGCTCCTGTTTTTTCTTGCCTGGGGGGGTCTCTGTTAGGAGTTCAGACCAAACCCTGAACAGAGGGGCAAGTGTTCTGTGCAGCTGGATTGACCCCAGGGCCTGTTGCAGTTAACAGGACACTGTTTCCATAAACAGTTTTGTGGGATGGATGGATGCCTAATTAAAGACTGGAGGCAATAAGTGAGCATTGCAGTAGCAGAGGAATGGAGAGGTAACTGGAATAAATGGGAGTGGCCGAGCAGTCCAGATTGCTCACAACTGGATTTCCAATTC
The DNA here is from genome assembly GCF_028769735.1 of Zonotrichia leucophrys gambelii. NCBI lineage: Eukaryota > Metazoa > Chordata > Aves > Passeriformes > Passerellidae > Zonotrichia > Zonotrichia leucophrys. The sequence goes on along the minus strand of NC_088177.1, from coordinate 34,753,468 downwards.
TGGTTTCACTTAGGGGAAAAAAATCAGCTCTCTATGCATGCCCTTCTGCTTCCATTTAAAACTAAAACTATTTTTTAAACCTATGTTTATCCTCAGAAACCTGTTTCTGCCTGTTTTCATTTAGTTCTTTAAATTACTAGTTTAACCCAGTAAGACTTACCATGGATTTTCTTAAGGGGAAGAAATGGATTCTGCAATTTCAAGCCAATAATGATCTGTCCGTGTATAACATGAAAGAAAGAAATGGAAGGAATTTTTTGACAAGGAACAGACGTCTCTGTAAACTAATCTTTTCTAAGCCAACTGTGGAGAGATTTAGCTTTCTGGTGTTTCCCATGGAAGCATACTTAACTCAGAGCTGCTGAGTAGTTTCAGGTCACTTGATGGGGTGTAATTAGCAATAGGTAATGAACTGCTGAGCCCACTGCTGATCTTGCCAGGGAAATGTTTAGGACTCTGCAAAATGTCCTTTCTACATTACATGCAATAGTTGGATCCATTGAGATATTTCTCCTCAGTTCACAAGATGCATTTGATGCACATATACACGTGGTGTGTGTATGGGGCATGCTGCAGCCACAGGAGAATGTGACCACATCAAAATTGGTGCTTCACTAACAATTTAGGTTTTTTGAACTGCCAGCACTATTCCCATGCATGGCCTAGAGAGGAGAAGCTGCCAGGGTAGGATGGGAAGTGGAGAACCTGGTGTATAAAAGAGCTGTGTGTGTGTGGAGGGAGGGAAAAAAGCCTGAGATAAGCGATAGAAATCCCCTCTGTGAGTACTCAGGGATTGCCTGGTCCTGCCCATCACTAGAGGGAGAAGCTCCGTGGGAGAGCAGATGTCTTCTCCAGAACTAGTCACTGGAGTTTGGAAAGGATCTCAGGGAAATCCGCTTTATACTCAAAAGCACATGTTTTCTGAAATGCTTTCTGACTGTGCATGTTCAGCACTAGCAATAATTTAGGCCCCAATCCAATACCCACAGAAGTAATGGGTGTCTTTCTGTTAACTTCTTTTTAATAGACCAGCCCATAAAGAGAAAACAAGCATATTTTTAAGAGCCTGCTAATCTGTGGAGCATGTGTTACTTTGAGTGAAATCCCCTAGCACACTGTGAATGGAATGTTTCCAAAAAAAAAAAAAAGTAATAAAGAAAAAAGAGTAAATATCCATTTGTGGAAGCTGAGAAACTGCAATGGCTGAAAAAGGAAAGGTCAGCTGCATTCCAGGCTGAAAACTGACGATCTTCATAGTTATGAATGTGCTTTTTCCATGTGGGAATTGTGAAGATGCCTCAGTATTAATTTTATAGGGAAGAAATCAACAAGAAATCCATCCAAACAAAGCCCAAACCTCCTCACTTTATCTCAAAATAAATTGCATGAGTGGAAGAAGCAAGGGAGCCAACTTCCTTACAAATAATTGGAAAAATTTATTTCATATCATTTCTGTAACTCTATTGTGTATTTATTTTTCTTTTTAAAACAGAACAGCCTCTGAGTGTCTAGTCTGATTTTCTGTAAAACTTCAGAACATGGAATTTCATGTGCTAATTCTGGTATTTAATCCAATAATATATGACTGTGTTCAGACATACCTGTACTAGGGAGAAATTCACACTTTTACATTTAAGAAATTGACAGTGTATGGCATCCTGCGTTGAAGGAGTAGGTGAAGAGTAAAATGTCTGCTTTTTCCAGTTTGTTTCTCTAATTTCACCTTCTATTGCTTTGATGTGCCAGAATAAGAACTGCCTAGGACCAGGAGATGGATTGAGGGATTAAAGAATTAAGGTTTAGCCAAAGAAACATAAGATGTGTCCTCACATATATATTTAAAGGTGGAAAGTAGGTTCTGAAAGGAAACTCAGATCCCTTATCTGACTCTAATTAAAGGAAAAGGTGCAGTGTACAAAATTTTGCATCTTATTTCCTGGCTGTACAAAGGAATAATTCATGTGATGTTGGGGAAGTTATACCTGGTTGATAACCAAGTAAATGACAGCAAAAGCTAGCAGTGAGCCTCCCTCTCCTACAGACAGGTTCCCCAGAAGCTGTAATAGAAAAACTTCCTGGGACTACAAGCAGTCAGTGAGAGCTGAATGCATTCAGGGTGTTAAAACTTACATACCATGAGCATAAGGAGTTTGGTCAAGGCTTTAAGGTTAGGTAGAATCATCTGCTCAAACAAGTTTAAATTCTTCCCCTGTAGGCAGGAAGCTGCAATGCATAACACGTACACGAACACCGTCAATATCCAGCTACTACAATTAGTACAACTGTAGCTGAAGTTGCATTGATCCTGAATGAAGAATTCCTGTTTATGGCTGGCAGAGGCAGCTTGCCTGCAGGATCCACTGGGGTTGGCACATTAAGCACTCTTCAGCCTAAATGCATGAACTTCAGCCTCTTTTGCTCTGCTTAGGTCTGCTTATATTTCAGATAAACCACCAGCAGTTTGATGTTTATAGTGGAATGCAATCTGAAAATCAATGTTCCCTTGCCTGCTTTCGCTATTGTGCTCCGTTGCTCTTTGTGGTGTTATGTTATTAAAATTACATCAGGTGTGTGGCTGTATTGTTTGATTTGGTAGTTGAAACACAGATAACACTTGGATTATTGGGTCAGACGTATTTATTATCTGTTCAGAGGCTGGATATCTGATGTGAATTTCTGGAAGTGTCTGAGTCAATTTTGCAGGATGAGGACAGCTTCCCCAGCATTGGCTGCTGTGTGCAGACAGTGCTCTGGCTGCCGCTCACCTTTCCTTTATCGTCTGCTCCGCTGGAGCGTAATGAGCCTGTCTATTGGAAATTGTCTGTGTGGGGAGAGGCAAAAACCTGTAGATGGAATCCAGCATCCACTGATCCCCTGGCAGAGGAAGAAGGGAATGGATGCTTCTTGAACCTTTGTACATGCCACGTGGGGCTGGCACTTGGCTTTGAGCTCAGACACTTCTGTCTGCACTTACTGAGGGTCAAGGGAGTGGCATGTGCTGATACAGGAGAATATCTCCAGTAAGCAGGACAGTCCTGAGCACTGAGCAACTGGGTGTGTTACAGTGAGTCCTGTGACACCTGTGTCACTGTTACCTTTCTGCTGGTCCACGCTGCACTGACGCAGTGTCTGTGGATGCACACACAGCTGGGTGTGTGCCTCGGGGCGGGTGGGGCAGCACCTCCCTCTCTGTCAGGCAGGAGTTCCAGCTGTGGGCAGCAGCAGATGGTTTGCCACGGAGCACAGCTCACCTCGGGCAGAGCAGCATGTCTCAGAAATGCCCAGGTCAGCCCAGGAAGTGCCTGTTTAGCAATGCAGAGCCAGGTGACGACACCAGGGTGATGCCTTTTTGGGTTAATTAGCCTTCCTTGGAAGCAGGTTGCCTCAGCTTGGCAGTGAGGTTACATTGCTCCCAGGTGCCAAACAGAAAGCGATTATGTTTCTCTCAAGGCTCAGCGTAGCTTGTCGAGAGCTGTCTTGGGTGTCTGCCCAGCAGTGCACTCCCGACACCTACTCTTGGAGATGGAGGCAAGTTTAAACAGACTCATCTTTGCACGGTGAGGAGAAGGGAATCATCCAAACCAGCTTCACAGTGTGTGGCTAGACTTGTGCAAAGGAGTCACAGCCAGGATGAACAATTTGGCCTTACTTTGGAATCTGAGTGATGGAGAAGTACATGTGTGCCTGGTGGCCCGGTTTATAGGAGCCTACACATGAAAAATCCCCTGCCCCTTCCCTCTCTTCAGTTCTCTGTTCACAAGCAGAACCCTGCAGGTTCAGAGAGACTTCAAATGATTGAATCCATTGCAAACTCACATTCAGCTACCTTTCCCTCCCCAAGAGCCAGCTCCCTGCTCAGCCTTTTCTTTTAGGAAGATGCAGCGTTGTCCTGCACCTCAGCTTCTTCACTCATGTGCCTGCAAGCTGGAGAGGGGAGGTACAGTGCCTTCCAAGTGAGGAGGTGTACTCAGCCAGCAGCTGCTGAACTTCCCTATCAGGAGCTGACACTTACAGACATAAAACATTGAACCCAGGTTCACCTGAAGCCTTAAAAATACTTTACAAAGCTGTATGCATATTACTCACTAAAACAGATTGCACCTGGCCAGCCCTTGGAGCTGTACATCAAAGGGATGTACACAGAGAGGAGGGAAGGGAGAAAGGGAGCTGGAGAGAGATTTCTCATTAGATTGTTATCTAGGAGATGATGCTTGGCTCAGCAAGCCTGTTGCTTCCAAGGTTATAGTTGAGATTGTATTTTCTTGCTGCCACTGTAAATAGCTTCTGGCTCCTGAGTCTAACTTGTCAGATCTTCTCCCTAGGATCAGGTATGGTCTTTGCCATACACTCATTTGGCTCTTCTCTGGCAAGGTCCAGTTTGCAGGGCAGCTCATTTTGTCCCAATCAGCTCATCAGGAGGGACCTAACTTCTTATGGGTCATGTTTGTACAGAGCTGTCAATATCAGTTGGGCTCAATCCATGCTTCACTGTCTTGTCCACCTGGGACTTTGAGATCCTTCACATGCTTCCTTCAAGGTCTTGTTTCCTTCTTAATCAATTCCACCCTTGGGCCTGCATACAAATTTTTAATGATTCTTTCCTCCTCTGCTAGCTCAGTTCAGTTCTCCTCAAAGCCAGTCTGGTAAAAACAACAAGCTCTTGGTATCTTGTGGTGTTACCCCTTGCCTCTGGGCAGCTGCAGTGCTGAGTGCCCCTGGGAGCTCTCTGTGCTGAAGGAGAAGCTCAGGCTGCCGTGTCCCTGTCTGCAGGTGCCAGTGGCACTGAAAAAGGGAGGCTCACACACGTCTGGGGGGGAGCCCGGATGTTTTTGTCCCTCAGGAGAGGGAATAACTGGTGCTATCAGCCCAGTGCCTATTAGCGTGCCATACACCACAGTAGGTATTTCTATAAGCAGCAGTGCCTGAATTCATTTTGATCTACCTTGGTTCTGGATTAAGCTTTTGCAGAGTCCCAGTTTTCTTTTTGTGAATCCAAATTTCCAAAGCAAAGGGAACACCTGGAGTGGAAGATACTGCAGATGTCAGAGATTCAGGCTATAAAATTATAGGATAACTTATTTTTCTCAGTATGTGGTTCAGCAGCAGCTAGGCATCCAGGTATTTAATTTTAAACTATTAACACATAACATGGATTTGCAGCTCTATTTTCAGTGCAAATATTTTATAAAATATTGAAATTTAACACAGCTCTATATTCCTTGTCACAGGATAGTTAAACCTATAACGGCAGTTTCTTTCTTTATCAAATCCTGTAGAATCCTATTAGCTGTTGAGCTATAAAATCCAATTGGCCTTTTTCCCGTAAGATCAGCTGAGAAGATGTGATATAAATTCAAAATATTAGCACAGATTTTAGCCTAGGGCAAACACTGTTCTCTGCAAGGATATAGGGCCTTCACCATACTTACACTAATATTTGTGACATACCCTTTACCCTCAGTTTGAGACTTTGCTTTCCCAATCAACAAACCTGTCAGCTTGAGACTTATTTGATGAAGCAGTTGAAGCATCCTGCTGTGAAAATAAGCACAGCATTCAAGGGTCATTTGAAGTCCAGCTGACCAAGTCCTTTCTTTAAGACCACTTGAAGAGGGAGGAAAAATTGGAAAAAACTCTCTGAAGAGAAACTTTACACCAAAGGAGCAATTTGAATAAAAATATTACATAGCTGCCTGAAGTGGTGGAAAAAGATGACCAAACAGGGTTAATTGCATCTGCAAAGTGTTTTCACATTAAAAGAAAGAAGAAAATGTTAAATCCTACACTTTTACTTGTCTGCCAAGTCCATTTATAAGCTTCTTAAACTGGCATGTAGCTCTGTGAGCTCTTTCAGGCCATAATCATGTTACAGGTGTGGTCAGGGTGGCCCACAAGACACTTGTGTTTCCCGTGGGAGAGGGGAGAATGTGTGCTGTAACCAGCACACTGAACAGGGGGTCAGGAACGGTTCTGGCACAGCTGGAAGCAGCAAATGTGGCTGGGGCTGGGTCCAAACCAGCAGAGCACTCAAAGAGCTCTGTGGCTGCAGCCCCCATGGGCCTCAGGTACAGAAAGATTTCCTTACACGCAGGATTTGCTTGTAAAGGACCTCTGTGGGGACTGAGCATGTGAGCTCAGCCTAATGAGATCTGGGGAGCTGGTGCAGATCTTTTCAGCTTTGTCTCAGAGCTGGCCATGCAGGATCCATGCTGATTGACAGTAGTGAGGTGTCTTTATGATTTTCATTTTTTTGTTGTTTTTGTTGTTTTCTGTTTCCTGGGATATTCCAACTTCTTGTTACTTTGGATAGCAGCATGCAGAGAGTATATGTGATGAGTTGTTTTTTGTTTTTTTTTTTTTTCACATAGCTAGAACATAGGAATTTAACACACACCTTATAATTGGCATTCATTATACCAATAAAACAGCAATTAACCCACTAGCCTTATCTGAGGTTGACAAAACAAGGAATTAAAGTTGTTGCCCAGCAAAATGGGATCTTTTAGTTTTAAAGGCAATTCACTTGAGATCACAAGAAAAACCAACTATAGGGGGGCTTGCACCAAGGAACTTGAAAACACATTGATGGCTTTATTGCTAAAAATCTTGTCTTTCCATCACATTAAGGTATAGATGAAATATGTTAAAAGAAGCTTGCATTGCCAAGCTTCTTGCTTAGTGAGTTTAGTAGCATAAACACGCACTTCCCTACTTCATGCTGCAGGTGAGATTTGGGTTTTACACACTCAGCTGGAAGCAACTTGAGGGTCAGAGATGATTCTTGTGTGAGATTGTTACTTGGCAGGATGTGAGTCAGCAACAGATCTTGTCTAAAAGACATGACTGGAGGGGTGAATTGGGCCATTTTCAGTTACCGGCAGGACAGAAAGCCCCACCTCCCAGCAGTGCATAGTCACAGCCCCAGGCACATTGTGCCCTTGCCAGATCTTGTATAGGAATTTATATTTGAACAGGTCTGGTCCTAGAGAAAGACTCTTTAAAGGTGTTGGCAGATGATGGCATGGATGAGAAAGGTGTTCCTGATGAATTGGTCAGGCATGGTGTCACTAGTCCTCCTCAAAATATATAAAATAAAGTTTCTGACATTTGAAATCATGAATTATCACTTAGCATTTTTCAGAAGTGAAGAGATCCTTGTTCCATTTTTCATAGTTATTTCTTGCAGATATAATAGAATAAGAATTCATGTAGGATTTTCTTCTCTGTACCACTTAACAGCAAGTGTGTATTCAGCAGTGGCCACAGTGATCTCTAGCTCCAATCCTTCTCCAATTCATCCTTTTTCATACATGAGGCCTGAATTAATTCAGTGTAGAATTGTGGCCATAGTGTATAAGACACCATTATATCTTCCCAAGGAAAGTACTGTAGAAATTCAAGATCAGTATTTTAAAACACCCTCCAGGTCTGGACTCCTGCCTTAAACTCTATCTGAAAATAAGCAGAAGTGCCAGACTCTGCCTGTTTTGCCCTGCCGCTGGCCCCCTGCCTTCAGAGCAAATTAGGAACAAATGTGGAACTCACAGGCCTGCTTAAGCACTCCAGCAAGTTTAAAAGCAAACATGATGATAAAAAATCAACAACCTTTTCATCGAGTTTTAACTCTCTCTGACTCCTTAGTAATGATGGAGATGTATTATGTAAAATAGAAATGTAATATATATTCATTTCTTCATGATGTCTCTTTACAGTTGGTAAAGGAGTAATGGGGTAATTGAGGGGAACTATTCATTTATTTTTGGAGGAGATGAACGAACTTTTTCCTCACTGATATCTCCTCCTGTGAGAGAGAACACATTCCTTCTCTGATGATGTTGTGACTTTTGTCACGTTCTGCTTCTGAGAGTGTTTCTTAATTGGCACCTCTCAGATGAGCCTGTCTGTCAAAATCACATGTAGCACCTGGATGCATAGTGTAACAAAATACTCCCAGTATTTGAAAGGAATCCAGATTTAATATCATATTCTATAAATAAAGACTCCTTGTTGATATGAGATTGATGTGATATGCCTTTAATCATAAAAATGAAAAGTCGTCTCTGCATTTTCTTTCTAATGTTGAAGCTTTCAGATCCCAGATCCAGACAGAACTTGGACCCACAAATAAGCACAACTGAAATCAATGACCCCTAGACATATGCTGAATTTTAAGTAAATGCTTCTTAAATGCTTAAAAGTGAGGCCCCACTTTTCTTAAAATCCATTAGATTTCATTTTTAGACTTTATTGGTGCCCTAATTTCTGTGGATTTGGAAATGTCCCTAAAATGGGGATAAGACTATATAGTTTCCACAATGCTGCTTTGGCCACCATCCTGCAGCCACATCCAAAGAGTCCAAACTATTTTCATAGGAACAGAGATTTCCTGGATGCTGTACAAATCTATAATCCCCTTCTTCACTTGTAGCAAGCTAAACTTACATCCAAGAACATATGATCATGCAGCCCAGTTCATGCAAAGAATCATTGACATTGGAGGAAGGGCTCTCTATTAGCATGTCACATTCCCCAAGTGAGTTACATTGTCTGTTTTCATGTCCTGTGTTCCATATTAGCAGCTTTGAAGGTTGCAGGTATGCTTGAACCTCTTGTTTAGTGATAATGACTGAAATAATTGAACACAGAGAATCTCAACTAAAGACTGAGGGTCAGTGACAAGGTCTTTACTGACTGGTTTTGATGATTACCTTGTTTTTTGTTCAGACCAAACACTGAAGTAGGAACTGAGTTTATGAGAAAGTGTCCAGCACTTCATGCTGAACACAGGTGTGGGTTTGGAGTCCTTTGCCTGGGAGATCTGTGGACATTGCAAAGAGAAGTGTTCTGCATTCTTACTTGTGTGCACAACGTGGGAAGGCTGGAGAAGCACGTGGCTGAGCATAGAAATGAAGGATAAAGTGCTTTCCTTGCACTGATGAGAGCAAACACACAGACAGGGAAAGGCACACAGACAGAATGAGCCCTTTCATGCAGGGAGTGATGATTTACTGCTGTGCTGGCTGCATACCAAGTGCAGCTGTGACAGGAGCAAGGCTCTGCCCCACGGGAGACTGGGGGCAGACACCCAAACACCTCAAGTCCCTTTTTCTTCCTTACACCAATATTGTTCCACTGACTGCATGAATTTCCTACTGACCTGTACCAGTATGAGAGTTATGATTTAAGCCCCTTCTCACCTTCTCTTCCCTCTATTTCCAAACTGGTGTAGGAGGCAGTCAGTTGATACCAGCAGTTTGCATGGCTGTCAGTATAATGTGCTTTGCTCAGGTGTGAATAACTTTGGTGGCCGAGATATGGGCCTATTTCCTTTAGTACTGATGATCACTTACATTGCTGTAGACACCACTGGGTCCCATTCTGCTGGTTAGTGCAGTGACTCTGAGGAAGAGGCAATCCCTTTGGCAGATCAAGGGCCTGAATCTGATTTCACGTCCTCAGCGACAGGTTAAATGGGTTGAAGTCAATGGAGCCATGCAGGGTGAGAGGAGAATGGAGCATCCAGGGTGATGGATCTACCTACTTAAGGAGTTTTTATGGCTCCCAGAGCTGTGATGTTTGAATGCCTCACAAACTTAAAGACCCCTCCTGTGAGAGATGGAAGCACTGTTGTCTCAGCCTAACAGCTGGGGGGCTGAGACACAGTGAGATGAAATACCTTGGCCAAGGTCACTGTGGAAATCTGTGACAGAGCAAGGTCTGCCAAATTAAACCTTGCCAGGTTTCAAGCTGGTGTGTGGACTACTGGGCCAGGTTTCCTCGTAGCATGAGGTGAATGGGCTGTTCCTGCCTTCTGTCCCCCTCTGCCCCTTCTCTTTCCTGAGCTGTGATGGTGGGAGCTGCCTACCTGCAGTGCACTGAAAAGGATCAGCCTCTGAGATGCTCTCCCCTGCACAGGTTGGCTGAGGTCCCCTGAGGTGCAGGCAGAGGATGGATTCCTGTTTCCCAGGAGTGTGGGAATCTGGGGTCAGCACACCAGCAGCCTGTTCATTACCAGGGTCTGAACTGTAGCACCTTCCCCTCTCACATTTCTGTTATTTAGGGCGACTAATCATAATAACAAATTGATTAAGGTTAACTGGATAAAGTCATCTAAGTCGTATTTACTGCTAAACTAACTGCCCAGGGAGGTGAATTAATGATCTTTACAGAAACCTTTTATGGTTATTTGGCCACAAGGTGCGATCTGGTTTGATCTTTTATGCAACATAAATCAGTTTAATGGTTAAATCTGTGCAGCTAGCTGTTGAATTTAAATGAGGGCTTTTTAAATGAAGTATGATGCTTTTTCACACACAGAGGGACATTGAGCAGGTGTATATTGCAATTAAATGGGAAAACTTACAATTAGATAATGTTAAGTTTGTGACACTGGCTGACAGGAGCCCAGAGATTCATAGTGAAGGTCCATGATCAATCATTAATCCCTGCCACTGTGGAAGAAGTAAAATTGCAAATGGTTTCAGCTGAGGTCAGAGCAGTGTGGGAGAGTGATGTGGGTCGTGCAGCGGATGTCTGATATCAGCCATTCATTTCAGTAGCCTTGGGTACAAATACTCTGTTGAGTTACAGATGGAAATTATTTAATCTTCTGAGACAGCTCTCAGCCTTCTAGTATTTATGCTGTTTTGGTTAACACCCAGAAGCCAGGATCTGTTACAATAGGCAGCTACAAACATGTCCTGGGAGATGGCTTCAGATGGTTGCTGATTTTCCGAGATGGGAAAATGCTAAAAAGGCATTGGTACCTCTCCCAGCCTTCCTGCACTTTAACACTGCTCCTAAATTGCCTGATGTAGTCACAGCCTGTCCTCCCTCATTTAGACAGCAGCAATATCTCTCCCAAGGGCTTGTTGTTTAAATAGTGAATGCACTTTGGGAGACAGAGACTGACAGACCTGTGCCAGTGCACCACAGGTCAACAACCCAGATCTGGAAATGAAACCAGAGCTTCTGGTCTACACAGCACTGCCTGCTGGGTCTCCCATGAGTCCTGTCCTCACCCAGGGATGGAAAAAGGGATCAACTATTAGACAGGACAGCTTAGCCATGAGCTACTTTCCAGGGGATCTGCTGGACTTGAGTGCAGTCTGTTAGGCACACCTGTTTGCTCAGGTGTTTCCTGAAGGAAGGGAGGAGTGTTTGGGATGCTGACTGAGCACTGGGAAAAAGCTGTTTGTATTTGGGAAGGCATGGAGAGGAGTGAATGCTTCCTGTTAAATTGACTTATGTTCCAAGTGCTCCTATGTTAATGTTTTACTGGAGATATTAAAGAATAGGTAAACAGCTGAGATGGGTGGATGTAGGTGAAAGGATTCATAAATGCTCAGAGGAGGATTGGTCCAGGCAGAATAAGACACTTCTTTCCCATCCAAGTGGGGCACAATCCTCCTAGTCTTGTCTCCTTGTTGAGCAGACTGCAGTTCCTCAGTTTTTCCTGTAGACCTTGAAATCTCTAAATGATTTTTTTTAAAGTGATTTGGCCAGGTCTTCCTGCACGTTTGCACTCCCTGGTGTGACCAGAACAGGCAGCACAGTGATATGCCCACAATACTGAGCTGGGACTTGGTCATCCATTTACAGCCTTAACTCTTGTGGGTTCCCCACCCATGTCCCATCATGGAAAACAGACCTAGTAATGCAGAGTTCTGCGTAAATACTGCTTTCAATATGAGGATGAAAATGGCTGTGTAAGAGTTAAGTCTGCTTCTCATTGCTGTGCCTTAAGTTTACTGCTTGAAGTTATAAAGATCCACCTGTGTGCAGGGTCAGAGTGCATCGTGGGCACTTCTTGGGTTACAGTTTCTCAGAGCTGCCAGCCAGTTTGCTTTGTTCCTCTCTAGTGGTTCACCTGTGCTGAAGATCTCTCCCAGTAAAGTCAGGAATAATGTTTTAACACTTACAGTAATCATTTACATCTTCAAAATGAGTTGCAAACACAACTGAGGTGTTGTTGTCAACCAAGAAATCAGTTTTGCCTTTTTGATTTTCAACTTACTTTCTTAAAAATCCTACCTGAGTACTGTAATAAATGCTGCTCATAGAACAAGGAAAGGAAGATTCAGTGGATTTCTTTTTGTCTTCTTTTTCTGGTCGAAGTTGTGATTGACAAAGTTTTAATTCATTTTTTTCTTTATTAACTGGCTTGAAACACAAAACAACATGAAAAAGAAATTAGCTGCATTCCCTCCAGCCTGGTTTTGCTGTGAATTTGCAGTATTGGAAATTGGGGCTGTTTGGATTCTAATGCTTTTACCTTTAGTTCATTACCTTTTTGTGTAGAACAAAATAGAAAGAACATCACAAAAATATGTGATTTTTTTTGAGCCTTAAAAACAGAATGGGGAGGTTCAGGGTAGTGCCTGAAACTGCTTCAGACATTATCTTTTTGTACTGCATTAAAGTGCAAGTTGGTGTACTAAATCTCCCACCACTTTAGTGAGGTAAGTAAATATTATGATCCTATTTAACATATGCCTCAAGCCACATAAAAAACCAACTAGAGACTTGGTGTCCTTGGAAGTAAATCATTAAAACTGCAGCTCATTAAATGAAGACTGAATTCAGTCTAAGGAGAGGATGTTAGAATTGGAATTAGACTTGGTCATCGACCCATCTCCAGTCCACCAAACTGTGATGTAATGACACAGTGACATGAAAAATGGTACTGATGATTCTGATGGCATTTCAGATGTCCACTGTCAAGATTTTTCCCATTTTTATATCAAAGCTTATAGTTTCTGCTGTGCTTGAGCTTGTCTAAAGGGTCATAACCAGCCTTAGATCTGGCTTGTACTCAGGGGAGTTCTTGCCTGGTACTGTGTGAAGCTGGGATCTCAAAAAAAGTTTGAAAACTTGACTGGCTCCAAGTTCAGTCTCTATCATGGAGAGCATAGGATTTCCACCAAAGTGCATAAGGAGGCTTGAATACATGCAGAATTTTTTTAAAGCATGAAGCAGGGCTGTTGTGGCAAGCTTGGAAAGTGGTTTTGTTTGGGAACAGCCTATTTTCTGTAGAAAGGCAGTCTGAGGCTGGGCGGAGAATGTCGGATGCCAATTGCTTTGTTTCTTTACCACTTCACAGAGAAATTTGCTTATTTATTTTATTATCAGGACTCTCAGGATTCTGAAAATGAACATAATGATTGCCCTGTGCCAAGCCTGCACTGGTCTATCAGTCACTTTTATGTATATTTCAGGATGCAAATCAAATCAGAAATCATAGACATTTTGTTTCATTTCCAGACTAATAAAGTTGGCTTGTTCATGTCATTTTGATGTGAAGTTTACATTTAAGAAACCTCCAGATATGGCAGCTAAATTCTGTCAGCAGAGAGACTGAATAGTGGTCATCTGAAATATCTAGCCCTGACAAAAATTACTCAGGGATGCATAGGTCAGTCTCTGCTTTGATTATATGACTTGATTTTCTTAATTTGATGTTTCAAGTCTGATTTTATAAATATGGTTGGCCCATTCTGCTGAAGAAGAGATGTAGTCACACATCACCATAGCCTCACAATTTACGAAGATCAAATGCATTTTCTTCTTTCTTTCCCACCTCTCAAGGAGGAAACCAAGAGGAAAAGGATTGTGTGGGCACTCTCTCAAAAGACTTGCAGAGTGTCAGCAGTTACCTGCCTCAGTTGTGCTTTCAGGTTTGCCCTGGCAGAGTTGTCCAGTTAGAAATAAAGTGTTGGAGCCTGACTGTGGAACTCAAAGAAAAAGCCAAAGTTAGTAAGCATTCAGCACTGCTCCCAATTAAAACTGCTATAAAACACAAAGCAGATGTTCAGAGTGGATGCAGGCACTGTGAGAAGCAAAGCAAGTGAAGGTAAATCAGCTCTGCTTGCTCAAATGTCCACATCTCCATAACTCTGCCAGATATGCTGCAGAGAGGGAATGGGGAAGTGATCCAAGCACTTCAGGAGCTGGAAGCAGCTTGCAGCTGGGGGAAAGGTCTCTGGCTGTAGCACATCTTCATTAATTGTCAAAAAAGTTTGCCCACTTGACACTGCTGCTCCAAGTGCTCTGTTTTCAGTCCCACCTGGCTGTGCTGTAACTCTCATTTTCTGCTTGTGCTGCAGGAAGGGAACAAAGCAGCACTGCCACTTTCCCTGCTTTGCCCTTGAAAGGTGAAGACACTCCAGTAGAGGCAGAGAGAAAAGGCCTGTGGTAAGGGCACTAGCACAGGATTGGAGGATTCTGGTTTAATTCTTGCCTTTGCCACAGATGCTTGTGTGACCCCAAGGAGTTGGTTAATCTCCATGTCCTTTCAGTACTGCAGTTGTAGGGATAATCCTTCCCCAGCCTTTTTCTTCCTTGTCTTGCATATGAGCTGCTCAGGGCAATTGTGGTCTCAGCTTCTTTTGCCTAATGCAGTAATGGGACAGTAGGGCTCCATGGGTTGCAGGAAAAATAGAACAAAAACCCAGGCCACTGTGAGCTGATTCAGGCCTCAGACAGATAGAATGAGAGGGTGGAGAGGTGGTGCTTGGCAGATTTGTGAGAACTCTGCCCCATGGGTGTCTGCAGGAATGCCTCTCTGGGGAGAACTCTCACAGTTGTGCTGAATGCCTCTGTGTTGTGCTGGAGGTGAGGACTCTGTGACGCTGCAGTGCTCTGTCAGCCACAAGGGATAATGAGGTGCTCTGCTGATAGGAAAAACCATGTGTGTGCTGGGCAAATTCCTGTGGGTCCAGATTCCAGAGCAGTTTCTAGGCAATAAAATTCTACTTGCAGTTTTCGTTTCATTTCCCAGGCCTGGGACTTGCTTTACTTACTGAGGTTCACAGCACATCTGTTAAGGTTCAGAGGAACCTAGAGGCTGAAATGGGATTTGTAACTCTGTAGGACAGACACCATTTGAGTTCAGCCTCATGCTGGAAATGACACCAAGAGACTGAGTTCTTATGGTGACAAGTCACTTCCAAGCTGGAACCTGAAACAGTTTGCCACAAGTCCCAGTGGCTGCATTTTAAATGGCCTTGTGGTGCTAGGCCACCCTTACATACTGTACCTGTTACAACATCATGTCAGTAACTCAGTGCTGAAGCCTCCTGAAACAGAAGAGAGCTTTGTGGGGCAGCTGCTCCCCAAGACAAAGCAGAGCACAGAGGATAGGAGAAAACAAACAACAGCAGAGAGAGATGGCTACTGGCCAGGTTTGATGATACAATTTTTAGGAAATTGTGAATGTATAGAGAAGACTTCTGTTTTCCCTGTCGTGTTAATGATTCTTGTTGCTCCAGAGCATTTGAGTGGAGGGGCAGCATGAGAACCTCTATTCAGTTCTGTGGGAATAAATAGAAACCTTGTAATGCTGTGGGACAGCTCCAGCCCTCCTTTGCTGAGGAATCTGAGTAACAAACCAGAAGTGGCCCAAGCGCATGTTGTGAGCCTGCAGACCCAGCCCTGCTGAAAAGCCCTTGAGCACGTTTTGAGTAACCTCAGAAGGGTTTGTGTGCTTGAATCGGATCTGGCATTACTTCTGTCACAGCCTCGATTGGCAACGTCCCTGCAGTGACTGGGGCCCGAGCAGTGTGATTTACAAGAGAAGTTGCTATGTTAAATAAAAGTTACATAAGGAATAATTTACCCCCAGCTGCGCACAATAATGCTGCTGTAATGCCATCAAGACACTTTGCTGACTTCAGAAACTGCCCGTGTGAAGTGGAGTATCTTGTTTTTCTCCCCAGGCCTCACAGAGGGGTTTGAGCCGCAGCTGAGCTCCTGTGCTGCCCGTCCTCCCCTCGCAGGCAGGCGCAGCACGGGAGGCACGGGCACGCAGCCCTGGCAGCAAGGAGCCTCCCAGCACCAGCCGTCCCCACGCAGGGCGGTGCGGTTTGGAGGGGGAATTACCCCATCTCTCCACACTTCTGGCTGGCTGGGTGCAAGTCAGCTCCGGCCCCGAGGCTGCAACCGGAGCCTCGGCATGGCACAGAGCTGAGTGCCTCCTCGGGACTTATTAACAAACTCCCCTTTGATGCTCTTTGAAATACAGTTCTGTGGCTCCTGGTCTGCCTCCAGAGGGCCTGGGGTGTGGGTAGACGTGGTACGAGCGAGCACACCTGACTTGCAGGCGCGATCGGCGGCACGCCAGAGCAAAGGCCTTGCTGGTCTGAAGGCCAGCTCTGCTGCCAGGCTCTCTGGATCCTGACATCTGGCTGCCAGTCCTGCAAAGGGCTGGGAGAGTGAGCTTGGAGTGTGAGCCGGGAGTGTGAGCTGGGAGTGTAAGCTGGGAGTGTGAGCCGGGAGTGTGAGCCGGGAGTGTGAACTGGGAGTGTAAGCTGGGAGTGTGAGCCGGGAGTGTGAGCCATGAGTGTGAACTGGGAGTGTGAACTGGGAGTGTGAGCTGGGAGTGTGAGCTTGGAGTGTGAGCCGGGAGTGTGAGCTGGGAGTGTGAGCTGGGAGTGTGAGCTGAGAGCATGAGCCGGGAGTGTGAGCCGAGAGTGTGAGCCATGATTGTGAGCCGGGAGTGTGAGCTGAGAGCATGAGCCGGGAGTGTGAGCCGAGAGTGTGAGCCATGATTGTGAGCCGGGAGTGCAGCTGCCCCATGCAGGAGTGGCTGAGCCTGGAGCAGTTTACAGCAGGCCCTTGTGCTGTTCCCTTCCTTGGGCCCCTTGGACTGTTTGTGTGCTCATGACCCCCAGACCCTCTGCAGTGGGACTGCAAGCTATAACGTTTCAAATGAGGGAAGGATGACGGGGGGATAAAGAGGAGCAAGGGAAAGGCACCTAATACGATTTCAGAGAGCCCTCTGGCAGTCTGGCCGTGGGAGGCTGCCATGTATAATAAGGAAACGATTTGTCTGGGAATGATTCAGCATGTAAAACTCTCCCTCCCTGACCTCTTTCTAAGTCCCCAGCATGGGATTGCGGGAGGTTTCCAGCAGAGGAGAGCCGATAAGGCGCAATAGTTTTCATATGCTTGGAAGAGAGGTCAAAGTGTCCATGCTGAGGCAGCATTCTCACTGCCATGTGGGGCTGCGTGGAGCCTACATTTCACCTTTACTCCATGGAAGGAGGTGGGTTTTGCTTTGCTTAGAGACACATTAACCATCAGGGAGCTCTCCTTCCCAGCCCTTGGGCTTGTCCTTCCCACAGCCTCTCCCTCTGCCCTGGGGACCATGGTGAGCAAAACCCCACCAGCAGCTGCAGAGCTCCCTCCTGGCTGATTTTCACGGGGCTGCCTCCTCACTCTGAGTTGGCCCATTGGTATTTCCCTGAGGTTTCCTTCCCTTTTGTGGGGGAACCACAAGGAGGGCTGGAGGCTGGAGCAGCTGCCCTGTGGGATCCTGGTACTGAGGGCTGGTTTTCAGCAGGGGAAGTTCCTATGAATTTTTTGGAGCTTGCTCTTGATATGAGGGTTGAGACATTCTTACTTCTCAGGTGCTCTGGGAGTTCCTTCCGTCCTGCACTATAAGCCTGACTTGCACAAATGATTACAAGACTACTGTTTCTTGGCATTTGGATTTTATAGGTTGTCAGGCTCTCCCATCAAGTGTGGGAGGGGAAGAGGAGAGACAGCAAGAAAGTAAACTCAGCCACCCTGAGTTTGCAGATGCTCACTTTTAATGCAGCAGCCACCTGTGTGGGCTTCTCTGTACCCTAATATGCACCCTGACATTTGCAACCTTCTTTCATTGAAATCCTTAATTTCTCTTGGGGTGTGATCTTCTTTTGCTGCTTGTTTTCTGCAGTAAGTTATACTAATTTAAAAAATATATGGAGTGTGAGCAAATCAAAATGGGCAGCCTGAGGGGGCTGCAGGTCCCTGCCTGCTGCCACTGTCATGTGGGGAAGGAGCAGCTGTGCTTTTGAGTAGTTCCCTTCCAGAGCACTGCAGCTGTGTCCAGACCTAGGGTTGCTCCTTTCCTTTTCATTAGCTGAACGTAGAGATGGCCAAGATTCCTGACTCTACAAGTTCTGGGCAGTCCAAATTCTCCATGTGGCTGAAGGCCATGAAATACATACAGCATGCCTTGGGGAGCTGGAGGGGGAGCTGAGCCTACTTCAGAGATGGGAAAAGAGACAAGATCTGCAAAGGTGTGACCATTCTGCTGCAGGACAAGGCTGGAGTGGGCATGCAAAGGGGTTTCAGGGTGAAAAATGAGGGACAGCTCACTTCACCTGCAGCAGTGACTTACACTTATACCTGCTGCACTGCTGGCAGTGTAACCTGCACAGCCTGGGGGCTGGGTTTGAAATAGTTCTGAGTGTGCAGCTCAGAAGCTGCCTGTGGGCACCCCAGGCTTAGTGAATTCACAGGGTACACAGCCAAGGTGAATGAGGCACCCAGTGTTAGCCCACAGCAGTGAGGGAGATGTCAGAAGTTCAAACCAGGGTTTATGAATTCACCTTCTGAATGCTTGGCTTTCCGGGTCCATCAGAGATACCAGCAAGGACTGCAAGTGAAATAACTCTTTTCTCTGTTATTAGGTGATATCTATTACCAGACACCTCAGTTTCTGTTCTGCTCCTGATGGGGACATTTTGGCCAGAAGCAGTTTCCAATTTGGCAAGCACAGCAAAAGTATTACAGGAAGGGAGAGAAGTCCAGATCCATGGAGGAAATTTTTTTTTTCTCTTTTTCTTGCTGGTTTGAAAATAGCCCCTAAGCAGGATATGTCAGCCAGGAACTGAATTGTTTCAAGTTCCCTCTTCATATGTATCAGCTAGTAACCAGTCCACTCTGCACTTCTGTCTCTTTTCTGACTTTGGTGGGAATTTTAGGAAAATCTGCCCAGATCTGGATTCCTGCTTGAGCTGTGCATCTGCTGGGTCTGACACTGGTAAAAATTGGCTGCTTTGTGGGGTGTGTGCATGCAATAAATGGTTCTCTGTGAATGTCTTCTCCCAGCTCCTAATATCCAGGGACTGGCTCTGAAATGGGTAGCATTTTGCAAAAGCTTTTGCCTCTCCCTGCCTACAGTTTGCCGTCACAAATCTGGATAGACTTGTTACCAGTATGAATGCCCAGTCCCAGCTCTGTGTTTTGTACTTTCTCCTCACAGCTGCCAGTACAAATGTATTGCAGTCTGTCACAGCCAGGAGCAGAGGAAAACCAGGGAGTGTGGAGGAAATTTGGTGACTGTCTGTCAGTCATCATCTTCCTTGCTCTGCTGTTCACTTTTGCTGTGTAGAACAAATCACATAACCTTTCTGTGTCTCAATTCCTTCCCCTATAATGAGGACAAATATTAATTTGTCTCCTAGTGACAGAGGTGTGTTCATACTCACAAAGTGCTTTGGTAATCACAGGTATTCCATCAGTGCCATGTATTGCTATCCAGCAATCTGAATGATCAGGGTTTCCTGACATCTGGCCACATGGAGCTGGCTCTGTGTGGTACTGCAGACCTGCTTCCTGCCGTGCCCAGGTGCTGAGTGTGTGACAACCAAGAAATGGTGGGTTTGGATGTGGCACCTGGGTCTGTGCTGCTGCTTTCTAGCCTGGTGCATTGGTAGCCATGGAGCTGCTGTGGCAAGGACAGTGTGTAGCTCCACGGGGAGAAAAGAGGATGTACAGATCCCTCTTTCTCTTCCCATCACCCAACCCCAACCTTTTGTCATCACTTGCTCTATGAGCCCCTGTGAATTCTCTGGTGTGCAGCCATGGCTTGTGATGGGATGGTCAGCAAACCCATCTCTGTGATCCTGCACCTTGGCATAGTGGGGACTTGCTCAGTGGTAATTAACAATGTGCACTTCATTAGCACTTTCCCCATGACTTTTCCGAGCAGTCTGTGTCACACCAGTGCTTTCTTCATTACCTTTTCCCACTTCACTGTTGAATTAATTCTTTCAGACCTCTTCCCAGAGGAGCTACCGCTCACTCACTGATATATTGGGATTTTTTAAAGCCCAGCTTTTTCTGGTTTTCATACCTTGGATATTGTTTCCTATCTTACCCTGCCTTCCCTAGATATTTAACACTTTGCATTTCTTTTACAGTCCCTGTCTTATATTTTCTCTCTGCATTTTGTCATCGCAGTCTTCTTTTTTAGCTTTCCCAGTCTCACTCTTTTATACAGGAAAATGGAGTTTTGAGCATTCTTAAATCATCCTGTAAAGTTCTGCAGAGCACAGGTTCCCAGCAGCAGCATCCTAGGTGCTGGGAAAATTATTCCCAAAAGCCTTTCATTCTTTTCTTTAAATACAGGTTTTGGTCCTTTCTGTAGACCATGGTTGCGGTACTGCAGAAACCCTTAGTTGCATTTGTGTTGAGAAGCCCAGGACTCTTCCACATGGACATCTGTGCAACCACAAGGGAAATACTTTATTTTAATTCTCCTAAGAGCCTTACAGAAGGTAATCTTCACAAGAACCCCAGGATCTGGGGTCTTGCACAGGTGGGAAAGCTGGAACACAGATGCTTAACCAGAGTCACAGGAGGAAATCAAAAGCAGAAATGGGATTGGGATTTTTGCACTGCTGCCTTGAAGACATTGTTGAAAACATTCCAACAACATGTTGGAATGTCTTCACCAGTTTTTCTGCTGCTTCAGTGCATGCACACCATCTACCCTCTACCAAATGCAATGGAAACTGCCACCAGGCATGGACAGCTGGCAGATTTTGAGCAATAGGTCTGAGGTGCAGCTTTGGGAGGAGCATGGATTTATGATGACACATGGTACATATTATGATGTATGACACGTAGGGTACATTTTGTGAAATGTCCCTTAGTTGACTTAAAAAAATCAATTACATGCATCCAAGATTCCTGCCTGAAAGGATTTCTGTCTACAAATGGCCAAACAGCATAAAATTTAACTGCTCTAATGTAGCAAGGCATTTGCCCTCACACCCCATTGTTGATCTGAAGAATTGTGGCTTTGCACAGGATGGGAAATCTGTGTGGGTCATTTTTAGCACTGACTTGTCAGGCTGTCTGTAAACTTATCTCAGTGGGTTTTCCTGGGCTTTGCATCTCTGGCAGCACCTCCACAGTGCAGCAGCAAACCAGGGCTGGCTCTGCCCTTGGCTGCAATGGAGTTACACTCCCTCCCCAGGACAGCTCTTCTCCCTTCTCTACTGCTCAGGGTATGTTGGGGGTATCTTAAATGCTGCTGTGCTCTGGCTGAACAGGCATTTCTTCTTGTTCCAGATGAGATCTGGGACTTGGGCTAGTCTGCTTTAGGTCACCTTGGCTATATGTGATGGTTACTGCAGTGCGTTGCTTTGACCTATCTCTGCACCAGTGGTGCCAAGCTGCTGGTTTGTACTCAAGAAGCTGGGATGCTGCTGCTTGCTGAATGTTGTCTTTTGAATCTTGCTGCAGAGTGAGCAAACCAGAGTATAGATTATCTGATCACGTGGCATGTGGATTATTGCTTTTTAGTCATAAATAAAACAAAGCAGAAAAACTGAGATGCGATGTAGAACATGAACATACAGCTAACCTGGATGTTCGGCTTTTGCAGCTCAGGCCAGTACCTGCAGAACATAAAGGGTTAGTTATTCTTGCAGTAGCATGATTAGGTGCTGTGAACACTAATGATCCAAAAAGCTCAGTTTTAGCTTACGTGAGAATTGTATCCAACTTTTTCATGCCTGTTAACTTTGCAGACAGCAGAGTTCCAACAGGAGGCAGAGATCCAGGAAACTACATGAAAACTTACTGCAAATGCACGTAGTGTCTGACTAGACCTGTGGTCCGTGGTGGGGAGTTAGACAAGGTGAGACTGTAAAAGGCTGTAATTGTACACAGGAGATGGCTGTGATTGCTTTGAATGTGGAGCCATTGTCAGGAACACAGAGGGAAAAGCACTGCCTATTTGAGCACTCTTATCTCAAACTTCTGGCTAAGTGAAGTCAGGAAATGATTGGGGGGTGCTGTTGTTGTCTGTGCATTTTCACCCCTAGGATTTGAAGAAACTTGGGATTTTGTGCTGCCTTTGGCATGGCTTTGTTACCCTTTGCCAAGTTTCATTAATCAGCAGCCAGGGGTTACATGAAGGGTATGGTGTCTACCCGATGGGAATTCAAGGACCACAAGGAGAGGTTTCAGTAACGTTTGTTTAAAGGCACTTCAAGGTTTTTAAATTATTTTTGGCTCCTGAAACATAACTGCCATCCTTTAACTATTATCAATGGCAGTAGAGCTTCACATAATAACAGCATGCTGGGATCCATGGGAGTGTCAGACTGGCTTGCTGTTATATGAAAAATGTCACATCTTGCGGCATCTCAGCTCTTGATTTTTGTCTGGTTTTTAGCACTTTGGAATTTGATGCCGTCATATTATCAAAGGGAAAAATGTCTCAAATTAGAGCCTGCTTTAAACAGATGCTTGCAGTCTCAGATAAGTACAATTTGTAGACATTACTCAGAGAAATTTAAATGTTGAAGGCAGCTACCCTCACCAAATTGCTGGGATCCACCTAAACTGCTGAATTTTTACTTCAGATTCCCATTACCCTGTGAGGAGATCTTTTCCTTCTGAGGCATCTCCTCCATTTGCTGTTTTCCCTGAGACTCTGGTATCTTCTGTGCTGAACAGCAGCACTATCCCCTTGTCTCTGAGTCTCCTATGCATCACTGTTCCCAGTTGTGTGATGGTGGTGTTGCACTTCATACATCTCTCTGTGTGGACAGAAAGCTTAATTATGGCACATTAAATGGAACAATATGTAGAGCCTGGGCTAAACTCTGGGATATTTTTAGTCTTTGTTGGCCTTGTCGTGGCCCTTGCTGTATTTCTCTGGGAAACAGTTGCTGAGTAGCATCATTTAGCTTGTCCCACATAACTCCAGGCTCTTGGAAAGCCAGTTTCCTGCCAGGCTTGAGACTTCTGGGATGGCTGTTTTCCCAGTGGGAATGTGCCCATTTTAGCATATAAGACCTCATGCTTTATTAATGTTTTGATGAGTGTTTGGGGTGGAAAGGCAATTTCAGAATTAGTGTTGTATTTGGGGGGAGTAAACGCCCAAGGTCAAGAGTTTAAACCATGGCTGGGTTATGTGTAGCCAACATCTGCATCCCCAAGCTCCTCTTGCAGAGCAATTGGATCACTGCTTTCAATGGTACCTGGTGCACAGATACTCCCCTGGAAAGGGACAAGAAGCATTCCTGTGACTGAAAAATGAAAATGCTATGGTTGGGTGGAGGACAGGGAGCCAAATCAGTGCCTCCATGGAGAAGCAGCCACCTAGTGCCATGGTGGCTGACTGGGCTGGGCTGTCAGCTCAGGCAGCGTTCAGCTCTGCATGCCAGGCTGTTTGGGGAGAAAAACATGTTCTGGCTGGGGCTGTGGGACAGAGTCTGTCGTGAGGGGATGTCAGCAGATTTGGAGGAGGGATGTTGCAAGGGCAGGGTGGGATTACAGAGGACATTGAAGAGCTGAGGTTATGGAGTGAGTGAGCAGGGAAGCCAACCTAACCTGGATCCTATAGCAGCATGAGCATTGCTGCTTCCAGAACAGCTTGTGTGAAATGCTGGGGTGCAAAATTAGGATGCATGAACCTGGGGCCAAAGAGCCAGAGATGTGGCTCCACTGTCTGTCCAGCCCTGTCTGTCAGGGCGCTGTTCCACAGCAGAATAGGCAGAAGGGCAGATAAGCCTGGGCTGCCTCCAGCTCTGTGCAGAACCTCCCCTTTAGCTCAAACCTGAGGCTGATGGTTGGGCACTGAGATCTCTGGCTCTAAGCTGTTGTGCTTAAGTGCAGACACATGTTCTGCTCTGCCCATTGCCTCAAGCAATGGAAACCTCTAGCAAGTGGTTGAGGCAGCCATCTGGAGATGGTGATGTCTTAAACTGCTGTAACACGATTTGCAAGGGCTCGTCTGGTTTTTGAACCTATGGTATTTTCGCCTTTGCAATCTCCTCTTTCTTGCTCTGTGCACTAAAAGCTTTTTTTCTCCTTCCTTTTTTTTTCCTTTTTTTTTGACATTTTGGTCTAATGAGAATTTTGTGTAACAACATGGCTCCAGGAACTGCAGCTTTATGAAGAAGAGAAAGTTATGAGAGACCGTATAAAATCATGCTCTATTATATTACATAAAAATTAAATAACACCACACTTCAGAGACAGAGAAGCACTTTTATTAGCTGAGAAAACACACATGAAATTTGAGTTTTACATGCAACAGCACACAGGGTGGGTAGCAGGACTGGGAGCAGAACAGACCTCTTCCATGTCTTAACACAGGGAGGGGAAAAAGAGAGAAGCTGAAGATCCTGAATATAGAATTCTTCCTTTGCTGGGCAAAGAATTAAATTAAGAATTAGAGCAATTTATTTTCTGCAGTCATTAAACTTGCTTAGCAAAAGCAGACCTTGTATATTCTACTTTAAAACTAATTGTCCAGTTTTAAAACTTCTAAGAATCCAGGGAGTGAATTTAAGACATAGTTTTTTGAAGAAGACACTGCTAGTCCCAAATTGAACCAAGACTTAGATTAATCACAGTCTTCTGTGCAATAGAAGGCATTTGAGAATCCATCTAGTTCATGGGAAAGTGATCTTGGAAGAGCAACAAATAAATAATGTGACCTTTTGACTCTGCTAGCCCTGGAGCTGTGGTAAGTTTGCAGTCAGGCACTTGGTTCCAGACAGGAATTTTCATTGCTGCAGTGAAGTAAATCACCATGAGGAGGAGGCCTCTTTGGCCCTGTCTGCATGGAGATATTTTCAGAGCTCTAATTCTCTGTGAGTGCCCCCTCCATCAGTGATAATGTAAATGAAAGCTGAATGGTAGAGCTGCTGAGGAAGCCTGAAATACTGGCATCTTAAACCACGCTAGTTGAGGCAATACCAGAAATGCCAGCTTTATTTCTGCTGTGGTCTGCAGTGGGTTTTGGCTAAATCCCATCGGTATGGGTTGGATTTATCCCCAGGGCAGATTTAGTGAGGGAACAAAGAGTACTGTAGTGCCTTTCGATAGCATCATCTTGATGTGGCACTTGTAGGACAGATTCTGTTTGCCATTCATGTGCACATATCTTTAGCAATTCAAAGAGGCTGAATTAATGATGGGAAAGAAAATAACTTTTGGAATAACCATTGGTTTTCATGATTATTAATTCAATGATCCTTAGAAACAAATGGTTTCTAAACCTTATGTTTGGGAAGGGTAATTTCTCTGAAATTAATGTGGCTGAATTTTGTTTCTTTGTTTTGCTTCTGTAGCCAGGCAGAGCTGAGTCTTCCTCAGTCTCAGTTCACATTTCAGCCTTTCCTGGAGCTATATCCTGTCCAGAGCTTGTCTTCATGAAATTTGTGAGAACATACTTATCCTGGGAGCCTCCACTCTTCTCTGCTCTGGATAAAAGCTGGTCCATGAGTTCTCAAGTTAGTAGGAAGAAGAGAAAGTCATACTGCACGTTTGGTCTCATTTCCTTAGGAACCAGGCACAGCACTCATTTTGTGTAACTATAGAAACCAGCGCTTTAAAGAAATGACCAGCCAGTGCAAGATTTGGGATAAAATTGAGCATTGACAATGATGGTTTCTCCTGATAGGTCATCATGCACAAGGGAATAAAAGGCCTGATTACTACTGAGGCTGCTTGAGGAGACAGTCCAACCAGGCTGGATGTTGTTTTGTTCTGCTTGATTGCCATGGTCTCTGTGAGGGCTCAGCATGACACACCTGTCATGTGAGGAGAGTAAGAGGGGTTTGTGCTCTGTGTAGTCATTTGCCAACTTGTCCAAGGAAAATGTGGGGAAAACAGCTTTTCTCAGCATTGCAGCTCCTGTTGGAGAACTTTCTGCACCAACAGGCTCTTTCAGTTACTCACTGGCACAGCTGCGTGAACAGGCATCTGTAGCAAATGTTCCGTCTTTGTCTTTATGGGCTGTGTGGGCTCTGTCCCTACCCTCAGCACAAGACAAGCCATGTTAAACATGCTGAGAATCCATTAAAATGAGTCCATTTCCTCTAGTGTTTGCAAAACTGGTGCTCTCATCACTGTCATTCCTGGAAGTCTATTATGGAACTGTTCCTAGGACTCAGCTTTTGGGTAGTAGAAACCCCTGGAAAAGTACCACGGCCTCTGCTGCTGGCTGTAGAAACCTCCTCTCCTTCCTCAGCATATGTGCACAATCTGAACCTGTGAAATGCTGAAGAAACAACAGCTATAAACTCACTTCTCTGAAATACTTCCTTTTCCTCTTTTCATCCTCTCCCATCTGCTCTTTTCTTGTGCTTCTCTTCTTTTGGTGATGACAAAGACCCCCCATATTCATTCTGTGGTTTTCCTCTCCCTCAGGCAGCCAGTGAAAAGCACAAATGGTATTTGATGTAAATCAGAGTAAGATTCTGCTAGGTTCCCCCTGCCCCCCTTTCCATGCTCTAGGCATTAGTATAATAAAGAAGGCAATGATTGTTATTTAATTTACATTCTTTAAGGCTAATGCCTTTGACCTGTGAGGGATGGGAAAAGACTGGTCAGTGTGGCAATGTGTGAATGTCTTCAGTCTGGACTGAGGCTGATTTTTCATGTATTTAGGCAAAGACAGGAATGTAGCCCTGCCTTCCTTCTGCCGATCATCCTCACCTGCCATACCCTCCCTTGTCACCTCTTTGTGGGCAGTGATTCATGGGCTCCCCAAGAACACGGCAGCTGCTGCTGGTTCCGGTCCCAGGGATGGTGATGACAACTGCAGCAGTGCTCCCCACCAGCTGAGAGAGCTCCTGTAACTGGCCAGAGCAATCACTCGGTGAAAGGAGACATCCCATGGCTGAGAGCTGTGCCAGGGATTTTCTTCTATGCACAAAAAAGCCAAACTAGAAGAGCTGGGTTGGCCTGACCTGTCCCTGTGCATAGGGAGTAGAGTCTAATCCCCCACTGTGTTGTCCACAATATTTCCTCCTGCACTGGCTCATTTCCCCATGATGGAGTGAAGGGAAGCAGCAGGCTTCGTTCTGCCCCTTGTTTTCCCTCTAGGGTGGCTGCACACAGCCTGATGCTTAATGTTTCTTGCAGTGAAGTGGATACAGCTTTTCTCTGGCAAGACTGAGGGAACTGGAACTGCCTGTGCCACAATTTGTTCCTTGGATTCTGCTCACTGGGAAAGCTGGTGCCAGCCTTTATCAGAGCACATGATGTCTTACAATCAAGATGTAAGTGATTGCACTATTAGGATTTTTTTCCAAGTCAAAAATGGCCCTCCAATGATGTAAAATATTTCATCCTTGATCCTACTGTCATGGGTGCATTGTAGTTCTTCTGCTCCCCCCCGCACATCTTCCATTTCATATTCAAAAGTCCACCAATTAACTCATTTACCATGTTTTCTGTCTTTTAAATATTTCTTAAATTTCCATCACTGGGAAAACATTTAATTGCCCTAAGCCTGAAGCATGGTTTTGAGTCCAGTTTGTTGAGGCTTTGAGGCCAGACAACTTTATTAACAACAGTGGCTTGCTTTGCAGATAAATCCTCCTTTTCAGAGAACATCTTTACTAAAGAGTTTCACAGCTGATTATGGACACAAATAACTCATCAGAAAAAGTTACTGATACTCAGTGCTTGGCAAGCCCTGAGTCATTATCCAGTTAATGCTGTGGCATGGTGCATTTCCAGCTGTGTTGCAGTGGCATGCAGACCTCAGCAGCTGTTGCAGAGCTCATCAAATGGCTGTTGAGCATCATCCTTGATTTGTCATAAACCTGAAGGTTTCTCTGGGGAGTGAATGTTATCGCCTGCCACAGCCTGGCTACACTACAGTGGTGCTCCAGCACTGTCGTTATCTTACATACACTGCCTGTTTGAATTCTTTCCCTCTCCCCTTTGCTTTCATTATTTCTCCTGTTTGTTGGGATAGCTGGGGTCAGATTATTCATAGCCTTATGCTTCTAATTGGCTTGTCTGAAAATGCAGTCTGGTGTATGCTTAGTGCTATCTGGCTTCATGTCTTCCTCTCCAGATGAGTTAATATTTAAAAAAATATTTAGATGCCTAATAAAGAGTCACAGAACATTTGGTGAACTGCTCAGGTACATTGTGCCTACAAAGAAGAATGGAGTTTTAGGTGTAAGTTATGGTATGGACAAAAGTTATATTTTATGGAGGATTTTAATGTTTGCGCTTATTCTGAATAGGATCAAATACAGACAATTTCAAAACTGGAAAGGAAATTCTTAGGTGAGGGAGGAAGGGAGGGAGGAAGCTTTTTATGGAGTTCACAGAAATGCTTTGTTTTAATAAATGTTTATCTTCGGGTGCGTAATACAGAACATGCAGAAGCAAAACCTTATTTCAGAATGTTTTATGCTTCTCAAAGCTTCTCCATGTCTGATTTTCCCCTTTTCATAGCTTTCCCAGTTTTCTTCCCTTTTTTGTCTTTAGACACAATTTTAGCAGAACTGATAAGGTACCACAAATTGTTTTGGCTCAAGGAAAAATAATTTTCCAAAGATTTTCTGACCACTTCAGCCTTACTGCTGCTGGAAACCCTAGTTCAGTACTCATGTGCTTCCTAGAGACTTGAAAAATCAACCCCATTTTCTGCTGCAAAAGGTGTTTTGCAGATGCAAGAGATCACAGTTAAGTTTCTGATCCTGGTGGCCAGATTGCTTCAACCCTCTGTGCTTCACGAATTTTGTGATATTATGTGAACCACCATAAAGTTGTTTTTCTTTTTGGCTCCTATGATTGTCTCTGCAGGATCTGAATTATTGCAGTGCCAAATTTCAGAGCTCAGCTTTTTAACTCAACCAACACCCCCTCAATCTTTTAGTTTGGAAATACCTTGTTCAAGTCCCTGCTAAGTGGCCCTTATGTTTGTATGGAAACCTTATCAAAAGCAATGTAAGTCACTCCTGGCCACATCCCTTCATCTCTGAGAAACACCTTGACAACAGTATTTTTCCTCCCTTAAGTTGCACTGTGATTGCAAGAGATTTGCAATGGTCACTTCCAGGGACCCCCAAGTGTCACAGGGGAAAGAATTTGTGTGTTTTCACAGAGAATTGTTAATTTTGTGACTGTAGTTCTTGCAAAACTTGCCTGTCACCATGATTGGGCTGTGAGTGTCCCTGTGATTGCTCCATAAATAGCCTGGGTGGACAGCGACCAAACAGAGCACTTAAGCAGTGAGGACTTTTCTGTTGGGCCTGCTGGGTTTGTGCAGGTTGTCATTGTCACTGTCACAAACAGGCTGCAAAAAAATATTTTCAGCTGCTTGAGATAAAATGGGCAGAGGTGGAGACTTTGTGTTGGCTCGAAACATTGAGATGCTTTCAGGCCAGAAATGTTCTTTCTGCTGCCAGCCCCCTGAAGACTTCTTTGGCCTGAAGGCTCATGTGTTACAGCTTATATATCAGCCCAATAAAAGATTCACTATCTGCCTTTTCTTGCTATCAGTCCATCTCCTAAAAAATGTTGCTGCAGCGAATAGTGGCTCATATTTGATTTCTATCCAGGGTATTTTAAGACTGCAAAACCATGTGGCAGGATAGGTGTCTGTCTCAGTGCTATCCGCTGCCTGTTATTATGTGTGTTTGTATTAATGATGAGATATCCTGCAGCATTAGTTGATTTAAATATTGAAAACAAATGTTCTCCTATTTCTCTGCCTTGGGGCTAGGAGTGATTATTCCAGCCTCTTCAGTGTACAGGAGTCTGCATCTGTTGAGGTCTCTGTTCTGCTGTGAGCCCAACATATGAACTCAGTTTGCAAATTCATCTGAGAAATGCTAAAATCAGCACCTAGTTCTGCAGGTACCTATACCAGTACTATCCCATGGAGAAAATCCTGCTTTGCTTTAGAAATGCAGGTTTTTTTGGAGTTGGCCACTTGGGTCAATATCCTTCTGTCCCTTTATTGTTTACATCTTGATGTTTCAGTATCACCAGGATACATTATTATGACCCTGGGAGGCAAACAGTCCACTGCTGATGGTTTTTTTTAGTAACTTGGCAACGTTATCTAAAGCAAAGCAGACTCTTGAAATTGGGACATACTGCAATTCACAAGGACAATAAAAAGTATTTGTGGTACAGGGTATTTTGCACATTTGAAATCTCTGTTTTATCAATCTTAATCAGAATAGAGTGCCTGGAGCAAAAGAAATTGCTGTTTAATATTTCTGATAAAAGTAGTATTTGCAAAAAAATACATTTAGAAATGGTATAAGAGTTTCACACAGTAGCCTTAACGATGTTGATAGTGTTGTTTATAAATATGTGGTTAGGGAGATATAAAATTGTAGATCATTGACTTGCTAAGTTATAATATCATTTTCTGAGCTATTTAGGTGTGTCGACTGAATGAATGTTTAGAATCCATGCAGCACATGCAGTAAAAATTTGCATGAAGACCATATTGATTTCAGGTGCAGGGGAAACATTTCAAGGCAGAATAGATGAGCTGCTGGATTTATCTGTATTCCAAGCTGTGAGAATGCAGAATTTGCCCAAGGGACCCCTTCTAGTCCTAATGTGAGCTGGTGCAAGGCAGGGGGAGGCATCGCATACGAGATGTATTGAGCAACTGCAAGCTGCAGCTATTGGGTTTGGTTCCTGGCCTCTCCTGTGTATCCCAACGAGGCATTCCCTGATGGATTCCATCAAATAGCCTCATTTCTAGCCCTTCACACCAGGGAAAGCTGCTCCCACAACTACACCCAGAGAGGTAGAAGTAGATGTTACTCTTCAGTTCACTTGTGACATCAGTCTAGTGCTGAGTCACCAGCGTTTTTTGGTGGTTGCGTGCTGGTTTTGGCATTGGGGGCTGCAGAGTTGGGATACCAGCAGCAGGAGAAGGCACAGCCC
Organism: Zonotrichia leucophrys gambelii; assembly: GCF_028769735.1. Classification (NCBI taxonomy): domain Eukaryota; kingdom Metazoa; phylum Chordata; class Aves; order Passeriformes; family Passerellidae; genus Zonotrichia; species Zonotrichia leucophrys. The sequence goes on along the minus strand of NC_088177.1, from coordinate 34,722,727 downwards.
TTGCAGAGCAGTGGCTCAAGGGAGAACCTACATCCCTAGTGAGTGGGCAGTGAAGAGAGCTCAAGGAAAACGAGAAAGCATGGGGAACGTTGCTATTACTTGCAGAAAAGTAACAGGAATTGCAAAAAACTGATGCTTATGTGGTGATGTGCCTTTTATGATGAAGTGCCTCAAGTTGTCAAAATCATTTTGAACATTTTGTTTCTTCAAGCCAATGTCAAGATCTTTTTGTGTCCTCAATCTGGAGCTCATTAAGTGCATGACGCATGGAAAATTCTGTTTATCTCTTAATAATGTGATACTGGGGAAAACAAACTCTTAACCCCATTTTCTGTTGGACACCTTCTGTACTCCAAATTCAATCTATTTTCTGTTGGACACCTTCTGTACTCCAAATTCAATCTATTTCACATATGTGCACTCAAATATTTGTATATATGTCTCACTGTGTCTCAGTGTGGATTTGAAAGTTGTTCTGTGCAGAAATCTCACCTGGGCATTGAGAACAAAATACATAAGCACAGAGCTCTGTCCACCTGAGATGGCCTGGGATGGAAACACCCCCTTACTGCCCGTGTTACAGATGGGTATTTCTCTGGAGGGAGATAGTGAAGGATGCAGTGCATTTAGGAGTTTGTTGTTGCCTTGCTTCAAAGTGAGGAGAGAATCAATAATTTGTTAGGCAGTGAGCTGACGTCTTGTCTGAGTGCCAGCTCTGGTGTCCTCCAGGATAAGCTGCCAAAATGTCTGAGGGAGCAAAGCGGGATGTAAATTCCACAAGTCATTTTCCTGAAACTCTTATGTGGGAAACCTTTAGAAGCCTCTCAGTAAGGACAAAATCCTTCCAGGCTTAATGCTTGTTTGAGCAAAATTCCTTCTGAGGTCAGTAGACCTAATCCTGAAGTCTTATCACTTGTTTACCTTGATGGGATTTGAGTGTGTGTGGGGGGAACAGAGGGTCTTGGGACAGGGTGTGCTGGAAACGCTGTCTTGGGAGGCTGGAAGCAGCCTGCCAGGCTCTGCAGAAATGCATGTTTGAAAGGAAGGTTTGCTTCAGTAAAAATCACCTTGGTTTCCCACTTTCTAGGCAGTGGTAGAAAGGGGCAGGTGAGGATCTGTCTTTCCTCTGAAGGCTGTTTGGTGCCTGTGGGTGGCCCAGCCCCATCTCTCAGGGACGGTGCATCTCACAATTCCACGTGTGTGCTTCTAAAGTGGTTTGCATCTCAGACTTTCTTTTGCATCCTAGATGGAAAAAGCCCCCCAGGCTGGCAACCCCCTCATATCTTTTTAGTTGTAAGGTAGCCCATCAGAGTGATAAATAGTGTCAGAAACAGAAGGAGATGAGAACTGAGATGTTGGTTTCTCTTATGCTTAAGCTGGAAGACAAGCTCTGGGTTTGCCGTGTGGCTCTGGGGGAAGAACTTTGCAGGGGCCTTTGGGGCAGGTCCTGGCTCTGCTTGCCCCATGTGCTGTCATAGTGAACCCCCATAAAAGGCCCCTTGTCCCTGCACTGCGAGTCATGGCGTGCCAACAGTGCCCTCAGCAGAGATTTCTCCTGCCTGTCTCTTTCCCTCCCCTCTTTCTCCTTGCAAATTGAAATCTATCTCCTTTATAACAGACTCAGCCTTTATTAGCTGAAGATCATGCCTCTTTATTAACCTTTCAGTAAGGCTACATCAGCTGAGTGAAACACCATTCAGCAGGGCATATGGTATCATAAAAGTCACTGCTGGTGTCACACAGCTGTGTACAATTTTGCTTGGTTTGAGGCTTTTTGCTTTTCAGTAAAGAGATGGAAAATGTTATTTTCTTCTTTTCTGCTTTCTGGTGAGTGACTTATAAACAGTTTGTGTGAAATTGGCTCTGGAAAATATAATCAGAAAAATATATATAGGCTGTTGCATTGTTTTTCTGAATTCCAGGTCATGGTACAGGGGAGATTCTGTGGTAAAGTTTCATTAAAAGTAAAGAAAGAACACTAAAACTCTGCTACTGACCCAGGAAAAGTAAAACTTTGTCGAGACAAGTAACACTGGGCCATCTTGTATTTTATTCCCTGCTGCTTATCTAAAGCACATTACTTACATTCAATAGATTTCTACTTCTGGTAGTTTATAAGTCCCTGAGTTTAAGAGCCTTTGACTAATTAAGAGCAGAGAGATTTTCACCATGCTGTCATAGCCCTACTGGAAGAATAATTTTCAAGTGCTTTGTTCTTTGGGGGCATATGAGGCCAAAATTACAAATAAGTGTCTGTGTAACTATACAAATATACTTGTATACATAAATATGCAGACAGGTATGTATATACACACAGACATTAACATGCAAACATACACACACACACACATATATATGTCCATATCCATATTTGTTTTTAAAAAAAGCCTTAGAAGTGAACAGCTTTGGCAGGCAGAATGAAGGTACTGTTACCAATCTTCTACGTGGGTCTCTGGTTGGGTTATAAGTTATTTGCAAGTTAACCATGGAAGAATTTCAAGAGGTTTGATCCTACAGGTGAAGAAGCAGGTGTGATTGTGTGACTGCCTGTGCACACATGCGGAAGGCATGGGAGGGATTTCTGTGCCTGAACTGAACTGACAAGTTTTCTTACTTCTGTCCATTGTTGCTGATTTGAAATATGGGAGGCTTAGCCTATTAAGGTAGCTCAGAAATGTCTTTCCAAAATGGGGTTTGGTCCAGGACCAGAGAAAGACATACAGGAAAGGATCACAAGTGAGGAAATGACTGTGTCAAATTGCACTTGAACAGTGAAAAGGTAAAATGCATATGAAAAAAACAGCTAAGTTAAAAGAATGTGTAAATGAAGGGACAGGCAGCTCAGTTGAAACTCATAACTGCATTAACCTTACTGTTGTTTGGAGTCCCAATCCCACAGTAAATCCTGTACCGCAGAGCTCAAGATATAGGAAAACATAAGAGTTCTTAACTTCATTCCTGTTTGACAGCATAAGCCAGTGCCTCTCACACCACTGTGAACCTGATTGCCAGCTCTCTCTGCCAAAGGCTTCGGCAGTACTGAGACCCAATGGGTTTTTAATTCCATGTGTAGGTGTTTGTGGTGCCACCAGGGAAGTGTCTGGTCTGAATCAGCAAATCTATCCTGAGATGACTGATGCAAAATGAAAGCAGTCAGGAAAAGTACTTGTTGATGGGAGTTATCAAAACATTCTTCATTTTAGTGAAGGTTGAAAAGCAGCTTAGTTGGGATAAGAAAATTTACAAATGTGTCATTATGCTGTTGCCGAGATCACACCTGTAGCATCATGCACCAAGATCATGCTCTTAATGTCAGAAACCAGACTCCAAAGGAACATTTCACCATTAAAGGAGATACAGAAGCAGGAATGAATTTAGCCAGTTTCATCTAGAGAAATGCTTAATGGCAGCATGATCATCTTAAGGGTCATTTAATACCAGGAAAAGGAAATGATACATAACACAAGTAGTAACACAAAGAACAGTGAATTCAATTTAATAAAGGGCACATTCAAATTGGAAATGAGGCTAAACTTTCAGATGGTTAGGGGCCGGCAGAAAAGGGAAATCATTTGCTTAATGAGGTAGTTATGACAAACTAGGTAGAAATACTTTGTTTTCTGAAATCAGCAAGTGTGACATTCAGTCTTTCCTGCCTGATACAGTGGGTTCAACAGCAGAGTCCAGTGGTGTTCTGTCAGCCTTGTCCATCATGACCATTAGTTGCATTAATAATCCGTGTTTGGATAAAGGCACTATGGTAGCACTGTAGAAACCTTCTTGTTTCTCTAACACCAAAGAAAGAAATTGGATATTTTGTATCTTCATAATATGAAACAAAAACTCAAGTGTGCTGTGGTTGTACAGGTGATGGAGATTTACAGCCTCATGACTTTTGTGCCTGGTCAAAACTGTGTTATAGAAAGCCTGTGGGGGACTCTTCATGGGGCTGTGGGGGGTTTGGGTGCTTCACTCTTCACTGTTTGAGGACAGTGGACACCTCAGAGGCACCTGCTGGAAATCCAACTCTTGTATTGCACTCCTGCTGTTCCCTTGAGGCAGAGCTGACCCCATGGCTGTTGTTACACAGTGGGTGATCTTAATTCCCGACCTGCAGGGCTTGCTGCTCCCAATGGGCTCTTGGGCTCCTGCCTGCTCATAGCTCATTTTAGGAGCATGTCTGAAAACAGCCTTGTCTCGGTGTTGCCAGGAAAGCTTTATGGAAAAGAGACAACAAATGCATACTGCCAGAACGTCACATCTGAGTAAAAGTGAGCCAAATGAATTTCCAGTGCAAGTTTACTAAAATTGGTGAACAGTGCAAGAACTGATACTGATATTTAAATCAGTGATTCTGATGCAATAAAGGCAAGTGATTAACAAAACTGTTTATCTTTTTGTAGCACAGATATAGAGTTGATAGTTCTTGCTTTATTTTAAATATACTGATAGGCACAAATTGATGAGGTTGCATAGGGATCCCAGCTAACAATTCATGACTGCCAACTGATGAGTTTTGCAATGTCTGAAAATGAAAGGGTAGCACCCCGTGCATGGAAGTGGTTTCTATTGTCCAAAACAGCTGATCATTACTGTGTTTAAGAAACAGAATTCTCATAAGGATTTGAGCTGCTCAAAATTTGATGCAATTTTTCCAGGACCTAGATAATCATCAGGAAATTAATGTAAAACTGTGATCTCATGTCATTTGGAAAATTAATGGAATAATCTGATGGGCAGAGCTTGCTAGGGATGTAACTGTACACTGGAAAATAAGTCTTTAGTCCTTGGTCTCTGTCAACAGCAGTGGAAGTGGAGAAGACAGTAGATTTTATTCTCTAATTATCTGAAATGAAAATGGGAGATGTCCTAAAGAGAAATAGAGTAGTATTGCTTTCAGCAAGGAAAATAGAGCAGCCTAAATACTAGCACTGGTTATTACATGCTACTATGGATGTGTGTGTTAGAGAGCTGGCTGAAAGATAAATTTATTCCTGTAAAAACATTGCTTTATAGAGATCTTCTTTGAGTTTTGAGATTTTCATTGGAGAAGTGGAAAATTAGCAGTTTCCACCTACCAGAGATTTTCAGATGGAAACCTGGTTGCTAGTCAAGTTTCTTTCCCCAGTGCAAATACATAAACACTTGCAGGAAATCATCTGTACTGCTGTGGACATTATTTCTTCTGCAGTACAAGTGAGTCCATTTTTGCAATCTGTCCTGTCTCTTGGTTCTGCAGCATCCCTTACTGGATGTATAAGTCACCTTAGCTGCAAACTCTCACTCCAGTTGTGAGATTTACAGTTTTTGCTTCTAGGTTTCTGTTGCAATCAAAAGTTTGCTTGTTGCTTGGAGAACTTGCCATCCCAGTTACTCTCAGATCTTCTCTGCTCTTTGGTGAAAATCAGTAACAAAGTGTTTGTGATTTTCTGTGGAAACAATGGCAGCAGTTGCACTGGCATTAAACGTCAAATAAAGAAGCTGTAAAGGCTGAGGAAAGTAAATGTGAGTTATCAGGAGTCAGCACAAGCGATTTTGGTGCAGTAACTCAATCTTGTTGGCTGGGGATAGTCACAGATTTAATCCAGCTCTCATATGAGGCATTGAAGCAGATGAACAATAACCTATGAAAGTTACACTCATAGTGTTCCAGGGCCATAGGAAAGATAACACTTCCATGGTGTTTGACCAAAATATTTTTTGGGCCTATATAGCACATGGCAAGTGTTTATCAACTACTGTTTAGCATGTACTGGACCCAGCTATGTAACTGATTGCAGCTTTAGTCCTTTATGCTGTGACATTGAGTTTCTCCTTAGGGTGCAAATGCCAGGTGGTCTTCTCCCAGCAGACCCCATCTTTGTCCCTATGTAGAATGGGCAGTGCTTTGTGGGGGAAGACTTACTTAAAATATCTTCCCTCCTTTAAGTAGGTGTCAGTCACATTTTTTTGGTTAGGTACCACAGACTAGATCTGTGTCTGCTTCGGGTCTACAGTTGAACAGAGTAGTTCATCACTGGGGGAAACAAGTCTTTCTCTATTAGTGTTTATAACTCTTCATTTTATCTGGGCTTGTCAGTGTCTGGCAGATTCTCCATCCTTTGTGCCATTCCTCTTCAGCTCACTAACAGAGCCATCATTAGCTCTGCATATAGTGGCAGGCTTGGGATTTCATCACTTTTCTGAAGTTTCCTTCACTCTTTCTTGGGCTCTCTTTGAAATTTATTTTCTTTAAAGGTGAAAAAGGATGGGTTCTGCCCTGAATCTGGTCTTTGCTCTGTTCTTAGCACTTGTAATTACTACAGGACTACACTGACCTGAAGCAGGGCTGCAACTCTGCTTAACATTTCTGCTTGGAAAAGCATTTATGAGATGCTGGCACGTGCATCTCATTTTGATAGGTTTACTTGTACTGTTTAGAACAATCTGAGATTTATAATTGCTTGTTTTGTAATGCAGATACAAAGAATTAAGTAAAGGCTTTTTAAGTAATGTCTTTTTTCTTCTAGCCAAAGAAGCACTGTCATGTTTTCATATATCAACTTATTTAGGGTCAAAGTTTGACTTCTCTCTGAATTTGATAGGCATATATAAGTGCTGCATCTGAGTAGAGGGATTTGGCCCTTTGATTTTTAAATGCAGTGCCAAAAGTGTGGAGAGAAAAGTGTGGCTTGATTAGAATGGAGCCCATGCAATGACAGGAGGCAAATTTTCAGCAAAAATTACTGTGAGAGGAGACGACGACTTAGGAAACCAACTGCAATTAAAATTGTTGTAACTGAGTTAATACTAGAGGATGAAAACTGCTTTTGATATTTGCTAGCTAGGCAGAAACTGAGAAAATATGTGTTTTCTGAGAACAGAGATATGGAGGAAAGATGGTTTATGTTTAAGGCTCTACACAGGGACTCAGAAAATTGACTTCAGTTCCTTTCCTGGCTGCCTCACAGGATGCCTCTGTAGTCTTGGGGACGATTACAAAGTTTTCACCATATGTTTATGCTGCATCTAGTGATCTGGAGCCCTCATATTAGTTGGGTTTCATGAAATTCTAGCCTATCAAGTAATATTCACTCACTTGTGTATACCAGAATGTAAAAATAAATGGTCTTTGGAAAAATTAAGCTGAGTTACATTTACACTGAATAGGGATTCTGTGTCCTGGTCAGTGATGGAAGAAAAGTAGGCCCTTCAGAAATTGTGACATATCAGACTCAATGCTCAGACCCAGAATGGGATAATTTAAATTGTTTAAAAAAATTTTGTGAGGAGGGAAAAGGGAGAGGGGGAGATGGTGCTTACCATGACGTTTATGAGCTATTTTCCCAGGATCTTTGTCACATAACTCAGCAAAGAGGAAGGACGTAAAGTAGAGAGATCCTTCCTCAAAGAGGCCTTTGTAACACCATTATTTGTGTCAGCCAAATGCAGACGCACTTCTTTTTTAATGGAGGAAAAATGTGCCTTTTTTTTTTTAAATAGATAAATCATCCACAAACAAGCTGATGTGAAAATTAGAAGGAAGAAGTCCAAAGAGGCATGCCAGAGAAGGAAGTTTGCAGAGTCCCAGGGATTCAGAGAAGACTGCAGTGGGACTGTCTCTGAGAGGGAACATTTACATCACCCCTTCTTGACGGCTTTACCTTCTGGGACTCTGACCTTGGACTGCTGCCGGGACGTTTGTCTTGGACTCGTCCTCTGGGCTGGTGAGTTACTGATGGAATGACACACGTCTCTGTTGGGCTGAAACATGATATTTTCAGATGGCTCAGTGCAAGGGGTTTTGGTCTCTGATCATTCTGTCTCCTGCTCCAGTGATGAGAGGATATGTCAAGTAGTTAAAGCACAAATCTTGGAGCTGGAAGGCTTGGCCACTGTTCCTGAGGCTGCCACAGCCTATTTGTGATTCTGGAAAAGGCAAAGAATGACAGACATTAGATGCAGCATTTTCCAGTGGCTCAATGACTTAACTCGGCTGTCATTAGACTCAGTGGGACTTTCTCTCTTGACTTTGTTAGGAACCTTATATTTCAGACTGTCTATAAAGCATGCATGTTCCTCTAATCATTTGTTTATAAAAGAATTGTGTGCCTGCTGCAGTGTAGGGAATTGATGCAACTTTTTAGCTGCTGTATAATGGGTGGGAAAATCACAGTTGACTAAAAAGGGGGGTCACTGCTGCAGGCCCTGGTTATATACTACTTCAAATCCCAAATAACGTTGGTGTATTTTGCCAGAGTTCATTGTTACACAGGAACCTACTACTCAGTTAGTCAGGACAGATAGATGTGATGTAGTATAAGCAGGGGAATGCTGAGTGGAAATTGATTAGTTTGGTCCTAGAATATATCCCACAAAAACTCAACATATTTTCCACAGAAGCACTACAAGAAGGTACTATTTATAGTTCGTGCTTATTTTATGCTCTCTGAAACTAGGAAGAGTTTCCACTTTGGAAAGGTTGTAGTTTAAGTTTGGAAAATGGAAAGGCATTTTTAAATTCCTTATTGAAAATAATTTTTTTATTCTAACAGAAATATAAAATATTTTTGTCTGATTTTGTAGAATGGTGGACCCAACATACAGTTTTCCAGAACAACTGATCTGGTCCAGTCATGTTGATTCATTTCCCTTTGGTCTGTCTGGCAAAGACATATGGGTCCAGAGGATGTTTTTTGCAGGGGAAGTGTCAGTTTCAGTCCTGCAGACAGCTCCCAGGCTGGGAGTCCTGTGAAAGAGAGGAGACGTGAAGGAGGCTGCAGGAATCAATCAATCAAGTGGTGCCATTAGCAGGCAGCAGTCTGCAGAGACGTGTTCAGAAAGCCCCAGAAATCCCAGATACACTGTTCTTTTGCAGGTTGCTATACTGAGCAAAACTTGGTCATCTCACAAGGGAGAATGGGATCATATGGCCTAACTCTGCTGCTGGACAAAAATACACATCCAAAGGGAACAAGTGCCACAGTGCCTAGAGAAAAAAGGGATAGTCCTGTGCTCCTTGTGCTCCTTATGCTCCAGAGGCTTGCTCGAGCAAGTCTCTCCTGTACCCTGGGCAGTCTAGGGGCAGAGGAAAGTTGTTTTATTGAGAACTGTTTGACATGCAGTCAAACAGTTTTAGGGATCCTAAAAGCCCTGTGAGCTTGACCTTAAAATTTGCTTGTACTTCCAGTACTTTGGTTTGTGGCCTGGCTGTGCACTGGCCTGTAAAAGCCCTGGCCCTGTTGCTGTTTTGCCCATGTCCTGCAGTGTGAGCTGGTGGGAAGCCGAGCAGTGACAGGACCAGCAACACAGGCTTGGTCCCCTCACAGCTCTTCTTTGAAAGACCTGGCAAAACCAAAAGACTGGATGTGTCAGTGTCAACAGATAAACTTTAATCAGAGAAGAGTCATGTTGGAGATTTCCTGGGCAGAGTTGCTCTCAGTATCCTGGGTCTGGCTAAGAAACAATGCGAAAGGTGAACTTGGCTCAGTGGCTTTTACTTCTTTGATCTTCCTTGCCCAGAGTGGTACCTTCTGCACCAGAATGGTGCAGCTGTACTCTTTGCAGGAAGAATAGGAATTTCATTTAACTAAAAATGTTTGCAGTCATTTCCTGTCTCTCCTTGAATTCTTTTCATATTCATATTAATGGATTTAATGCTAATGAGAACAATAACTATATGTTAAAAAGATCACCTGTCCCTTAAAAGGTCTCTTGGAGTAGCCAAAGGAGGGGAAAAAACAGCTCCCTCTGAATTTTTGACTCATCTAATCACCTAAATTAATCTCAGTGATTTAATTAATCTTAAAAAATTCTTAGTGTGCAGCTTGGTGTGACCATCCAGGGCATTTTGTCTGGCTCCATGACTTACCCTGCCTTGCCTGTGTATCCAGGGTGCTCTGGTGTGGGATTATGCTCTGCCCCAGGTGCCTGCCGTACTCAATGCTGTGTAATCAGACTGAATTCCGGACTAGTGTTGGCTATGACAGACAACTATTGCCAAGCAGCTGTAAGTCTAGTTTAGGCCTTTTAGGATCAAACTTTCATCTCCAATTTAACTCTACTGAAGGGAAGTGTTTATCTTTCACAGCTATTGAAGGTAGAACCTAGAGCTAAGTATTGTCTTCAAGCACTATCCCGGGCCCTGCCTCTGTGACCTTCCATGGATATGTACATGGTTTTGGTGACAGTCTGAAGTTAATAGTCATGTCTGTGTATGGAAAAGGCAGGAATGAAAATAATGCCTAACTTCAGGGTGTTCTTGCAAGCAATGAGGAATTGTGTCTGGGAAGCACCGGCTGGAAAGTTGGGGTTTCCCCCTTCCCCCAGCTGTGCCACTGGTCTGCTGTAAAATCCTTTGCAAATCATTCACCTTCTCTGGAGGCTCAGTTTAGCTTTTGTGCAGCAGGAACAATGATTCCTTTCAGCTCTGCATCCACAGTGGTGATTGCACGGGGCTAACGAGCAGTAATGCAGCCTTCGGGGAGCTGCAGTGCTGAAGCCACTCTAGTGACTGTTTTGTGCTGGGAGAAGAATAGATCCTTAAAATATTTAATCAACAATCACTGGGTATATATAGCCCCACTTCTGGATTAAATACTCTTAGTGATTTAGGGCTCTATTATGTCTTTTCCTCTTTTGTTTATCTCATGTTCTCATCAATCAGAGCTTCACTTAAGACCATGATAAAGCACTTTAACCATGCCTTTACTGGCTATAGTTGTTAGAAAATCTTCTGCATATTTTTAATAGTTTTAAAATAGTGATTCCATTCTCACTTTCTGAAATATCTTGACTTTTTTTAAAGGGAAAGAATAATGAATTTCCGTATGGGTTATACCTTGTAAAAAGATTATCTCCATTTGCTCTTTTTAGAAACTTTTCAGAAGGGAAGGCACTGTCCCAATGCACAGAAGCAATTTTTCTTTTCAATGGATCCTGTGACTCAAATCTAAACCTTTGCTCTCAGAGGAACACTTTTCAAATGTTTACTTAATGCTTGATTCCTGATAGGCAGTCTGGAGAAAAAAACAGATGAGGTGTTACTCCTGAAAGTTATACTGCTTTATATTGTTTGAAAGGCAGAGATTGAACTGATTTGTCTAGCAGCTTGCCTTTTCTCAGCTGGGGGAAAAAGTTCCTTTGTAGCTCAGGCTTTTATCAACAGTCCAATAAAAGTGTTTTATATACATACATAAAAAAATCATACAACATATAAAGCCTTTTATCTTGATGGCTCCAAAATAGTTGACAAATTTGTCAAGTAATTTGTCAGCTACCTTCCTCAAAAGTTATCTCTTATTCCAGAAAGTTATCATGGAGGTATTTCTATGGTAAGTGAAATTATTCTTGCTACTAATAGCTTTGAAATAACAATCAGACTTGCAATGCATGCAGTACAAAATTTTAATCTACAAATTTTAGAATGTTTTCCTAGGCCTTTTTCCTAGCTGAAACAGGTTGTTGTGGATGGGCAAAAATTGCATGAACTGATGGGGATGCCTGCTCCTCTGTGGTACCTCCAGACCCATCCCAGGCTTGGAGAGGACCCTCTGGGCAAGAAGTGAGTTTTCTTCAGGGGCCTTGTGAAGTTCTTCACAGCAATTTACCTTTTACCTCACCATGACCTTCCATGGCCACTATTCCATATAAGCCTTATATATCAGCAGTGTTTGCCTCTTCTGGCAGGGCTCTGGACACATCCCACATGCACACACGCTCTGCATCTGTGAGGCTTCACCAGAGGATCCCTTGGCTCCCAAACCTTTCCCCTGTGCAAGTTGTTGGCTACCTCATGAGCAAGCTGGTTGCAAGGTGGCTGAGCTTTCGTGCAGGGATCCACAGCAGGAGTGTGTTAATGGACTCAAGTGCTATTTATTGGCTCCATGGATTTTGCTGCGCCCTTGGCACGCCCGTGCTTCCTGTATGAAACTTGGCTGGAGGAGCCAGAACTGCAAGACATCATCCCAAATTCCAGCTGGGATGCGTAACTTGGCTACATGACACTCTCCCCTCTTTACCCCCCTTAACTACTTCCCATGTTAAATAGTTTCTCAGGACTCAAAGGGAAAGAGGAAATAATCTCCAGGCCAATGATTCTCATAAGTAGAAAAGTTGCATAAATAAATTAGCAATGATTAATAGGAAGAAATTGTCACTTGTCTCACTTGCCTGGAAGCTGTAGCTTGCTGAAATGACAGTCTTGGTGTCGAGGGCTTGGGATAGAGAGAGTGAGTGATGGGGGTAGGGATTTATTTTATATATATTTTCAAATTGAAAAAAAAAAAGTGTGATTTATTTTCCTTTCCTGCAGCTTGCTCCACATTTTCACTTTTACATTAATAGCTGTGGGAACAGCAGTTCTTACTGCCATATACTTTAGCTATTAACACTGTGTCTGGTTTGACAGTACATCTCTCAATTTATTTTTTTTATTCCCTTGTGATCATAAAATATGTATCAGCCTTCCTTTCTAATCTCCTTTGGCATGTCCAGCTAGCTATTTTGTATCTTTTCTCTGCTTGAATTTGATTTTTCTAGCAACATATACTTAATCAGTAAAAAGAAACCCTCTATTAAAACTCCCCTTTTTTAAAATTTGAAGCCTGATTGAATTCATATATAATGGAATGATTTCTCTAGTAACCCCTAACAGCTTTCTACCCAAAATGTTTGCTTCACTGATATTTTAATTGCTGTAATAATCAGCATTCTGAGGACGAGGTCTTTCCTCTAGCTCAGTAAATCCATACTGGCTGAGTAAAGCATGTCTGTGATTTATGTGCAGATAAACAGCTTTGGATCCTATCCAATCACTTCATCAGTTTTAATTCGGCTGCCTAATCAGTAGCAAACAGAAGGATTGCTTTTTGCTGGTCTGGTTGTTGGGGTTTTTGCTTTATTTTGTTTCTAACAGGGTTGGGAGTGTTAATACAGGGTTTGGCATGTTCTTCAGAATGGCACAAATAGCTCCCCATTTCTCATCATCTTTGTGTCAAAATCAGCTGTAACTTTCTGAAAGAGTTTATAAGAAGGGGATGAGATGCCAAGCTGTGCCTTTGGGCTTTCGGTGGTATCTAAGGAACCAGGCAGATATGTGGTCTGAACAGTGAGTCTGCTCTTATCTCATGGTTTATAAAGGACTTCCCTCAGATGCCTGAGAAAAGTGGAAGAAGCAGATTTTGTTTACTCTCTGTGTTTAGGGGTTGATGCCTTCAAAATAATTTCCACAGCAATTATTATACTGCAGTTGCTGTTTACTACAGGCAAAGTGTCTTGGGAGGGTCCTGGGAGGTGCAGGGGGACTGTGGGGTGCAGCTGTGCAGGAGTGGGACAGCAGAGCCCACTCCCCCTTTGCACCCTCAGCCTTTTGCTTGCTGCACAAGCCCGAGGTCTCCAGATGATTCCAGACAGGCTCTTTGAGATTAAGGCTCATGACCACAGTTCCTGACCTCATTTTTGTCTAAAATAACCTAAGCAAATGCCTGTTAAGGTTAAAACATTGCACCATTTACATTATCATCTATTAGTGCCATGTGTCAAGAGGTGAAGCATTCTGTGATTTATAAGCAGCCTCTGAAGGATTACAGAGAGCAACCCCATTCTGGACATCAGATCTAGGGCATGCAATACCATCTGTAATAACAAAGCTTACCTAAAGAGCTTAGAAAGGTTTGAGTAGTAAACCATGGCTGTGTGTCTATGAACCTTGTCAGCTCTCCTGGCTGCTTCATTTCAGTGTGTAACTATGCCTGGCCACTCCATTTACACTGGAAACCTGCAAGAGGTATTAGTAGCTCTTCCTCTGTATCTGCTTTTTTCCTGTTTCATGGCAGCACTTGCTATACAAGCAAGGAGCAGACTTGGGAAAGCTGTGCTAGGCTGTGTGGGTACCATTGGAGTGTGGGAAGGACACTGGCATTGCTGCTGTATCTTCTTGGGGGTTCACATCATAGCCCAGTTGACACATGCCACCTTTTTTCCATGTCAGGGTAAACCCTCCCAGCTCTGTGTAAAATTTCACTCTTACCAAGAATCCAGTCAACTTTTTGGCTCAGCCTTAATATTTTGCACACACCCATAGCTGTAGGCTTTAAATAGACTTTTGAATCATCATGAAATTCAGAGAATTAGGCTGGGCTGGAGGGAAGGGCAGGGCACTGGGTATGTGGCATTTTGGGATCAGTTCTCTGTGCAAATGTGGGTGTCCCAAGGGACCTTGGGTGAGGTGTGTAATCCGTCTGCTGTGTTGGATTTTTTATAGCTTGCAAAAGGGCAATAGCACCTTGTTGCCTTTGACTGGCAATGAAGAAAGAATAAAACCCATTAATAAAGAGAAGACATTTAGACCCAGTGGTGGTTCTGGTACAGCTCTATCTCCACTAACAGCACTTACTGGACTATAAAAACCAGTGCTTGAAGAGTTTTCAAAAATGATTTGGCAACATGTGTGGACGGGGAAGTCTGGCCATTATACTGTTGTTTATATTATGTTGCTTCTTTTTAACTGATGGCAGCCTGTGGAGGGACTACCAGGCTTGGGATTCTCCTGGCTTTGACTGAGCACAATCTATAGCTTTGGTTCTCTTAAACTTAGCAGGAGCTCTGAGCATTCCTGTTAAAATTGATGGGAAATGAACTTCAAGAGTCCTGAAAGATGAAGACTATCCCATCTATCTATCTGCTGCTTTAATGGAGAGATGAGAAAGGTTTCATGCTGTAACCCGGCAGGGAATTCAAATGTCTGAGAAGAAATTTCAGGAGAAGGCTCAGTGTCTTGCAGATCAAAGGGTTCATTTAGGGAATCCTCTATTCTCTAGCTATTATGTTTAGAGAGGCAGTGTGCAGACCAGAATTCTTCTGCTGATGAAACTTAAAGTTTGTGCTGTCCAGTGGCTTTCTGTATAGGAAAGACTACCTGCCAGTCCTGGAGGTTTGAGCTAACAGATGGATCTTGTTTTCTCACAAGCTGGTGTGCTGGGCTCTGATCTGCCTCCTGGGACATCACCAAAGGAGCATTTCCACTGTCACCATTTTAAAGAAGCAGGAGTAATCTGACTAAGTGAAGACTGAGTCCTTTTGGTGGGTGCTCTATCACCCCTGGGCTCCTTTGAGTGTCCCACCTTCAGGACTCAGCCCTGGCAGAACAGCTGCAGAAATGTTCTCATCTTCATCCCTTTCCTATGATTTCTTCCATGAGGAAAAGACTGATAGGAGAAAGAAGGAAATGTGAAGAGTGTGTATGCATGTTAGTCTTAATGTGTTGAAAGAGAGGACTGTGAGAGCCTTTTTTGGGTTATGGAAATGTGATGAATGAGGTTTCTTGAAGAAAACAATTGCTTCAGTCCTCTCAGTGAACTGCCTGACTGGTTCCTCTGTTTCTGCAGTTTGGTTTTTTTCAGCTGGTGCTACATTTATCATGTCTTTCCTTTATAATGTTTTTTTCCTATTTTCCCTTTTTTACCCTCCCTTTCCCTTTTTCTCTTTCACTTTTCCTGATTCATACTGTACAGAAGCCATTGCTCAAAACATAATGACCAGGGTGGTAAGAAGTCTGCCTATGGCTAAAGCCTGATGGCCTGTCCCTGAGAGCAGCACCTTAACCTACAGAAGCCCTCTGGCATTATATAGAATTTTGTCAGATCAGATACTAGTTTCCCTGGAAAAAGCATTTTGTCTTTTTATTATCTCTACTCCTTGTCTATGATGTAGCGTTAGCAGCATGTGCTCCTTCTCAGGAGCACAGTGAGGAAAAACCCATCTGGTTTGTGAATGCTGAGACATTGCTCTAATGGAAGCCATGTAAATAACTAGATAAATTATTTCATTGAGTTTGTCTGTTGAGCATAATGGGTAGCAGGGTCAGAATCTCTTCACAGTGATTCATTTCTTACTGGCTGAGTGGGATTTGTGTTCACAAGCCATTGTACACAAGTGTCCTCCAATTTTTACTGTCTGTCTTTTCCCTGCCTACAGTTTTAGCTCTTTGATCTCTTGCTGGTGAGCTCCAGGGAGCAGAGACTACCACAGCCAATGTCTGCACTGTGCTCAATGCAAAGAGTTCAGGCACAGGGTCGGCTTTTTGGTGCTGCCATAACTAAAGGATAAATTAGTACAAACTAATCTACAATTTGTTAGAATTTTCCATAATTTTTGCCTTTTTACTTTCAGGAGACTGTTGTGGGGCTTGGATAAGACATAAGGGTGAAAACAGTGGGAATAACCTTTCAGATGTGGGTTTCTTGAGCAAATGTGTTCATTCTGAGCTTTGCTTTTGGTGTTTCAAAGAGGGGATTTGTGGCTCACAGCCAGTGTAGAGGCTCTCTGCCCTGCCACGCCTGCTGTGAGTCTGGGAGCAAATCGTGTAGGCTGCACTCACACATCATCTGCCTGCAGCTCCTGCACTTACTTGAGCAACTCAAATAATTCTTGACTAACATGAGCACTTCTGTAGTTCAACTGGCAGAATGGAAGGTGCAGTGAACTCCAGCAGGAGTGAATGATGAGGCAGGTGATGGATAGTGGGGACAGGAGTATTCCCAAAGAGAGCATTGCAGTGAGGAGTAAGATATGAGTTCACAGCTTACATTTCTCACTGTTGCAAATCTCCCACTTGGAAACTGGGACAAGAGTGATTCCTCATCTCTTCTCTGAGGATGAAGCATTTAGGATTATGAAAATTTCAGAGAGGGCTGCAAAATTTCTCAGAAGGATTGATTGTGTTAAAATATTTATTGTTTCCACAAACATTTTCTGCTACCCAATATGAGGGCTAGGATTTTTTGCACGAAGCAAATAATTGCAGCTAAAGCTAGTTTTGAAGCAACCTTCAGGTAAGCATTAAGAAAAAATTTTTACATTGCTTTGTGGTTAAACTTAAATATTATTTATATTACATTTGATTTCCAAACAATGTCAAATTTCTCCCCTATCTGTTAGAAGATGTAGTTAGAAATATCCACTAAAAACTGGTTTTCTGGTGTTTCCACAGGTCACTTAAGATTCTTCCTGGAGCATGACTTCGAATATGACACTTCAGTAATGCAGAAGCTGTAAGTAAATAATATCATGTTTTTAAGCCCTTGTTTTAGAGCTGTGTTTACACTTTTTCCAGAGCTTTTCTAGAACTCATCTTTGCTGGACCCTGTCTACCTCACAACAAGCTTGCTGGGAAGTCACTGAGAGAAGACATGGTTTCAAAGTCAATCGTGCCATTTTAGATGCTTTGCTTTATCAGCTTCTTGTTTAATCTAAGAACTCCAGTAATGGTTGCCTAATCTGCAGGAAGAAAGCCCAAGACATCTGCCAGTATTGCAGGAAATGTCACAAGCAGGCAAAATTAAAAATATCTCATTAGCAGTGAGCAGTGAATAAAGTGCAGTGATACATTACCAAAAGCTGGCATGCCATTGGTTCCCAGGCACAGAACCTTCCTTTGCTTGTGATGCTAATTAAAAAGGCCTAGTAGAAACTGAACAAATGAACCCTAGAGGCTGCTGACCTGGTCATGTATTTGTTGGCCTTTGGTAACTTGATGTCAGATTTCAGTATCCTAAAAGTCCTATCATAGAAATCTCACATTGATATAAGCAATCACAGAGATTGCTTTTGGGCAATTCCTGGTTGTGAATGCATGAAAAGGATACAGTTTCCTTCTCCTCAACTTTTTCTGTCTTTTTCAAAGGTGAATTAGTAAGGTGCTAATTTTGGTATCTCTTTTCTGAATTCTGCATTGTTTTTCCTAATCAATTCTCTCTGATCTGCTCAATCTCCATTTAATTCAGTCAGCCACTCAACATCCAAACCTTTTGTAATAAAGAGAGTGCTAATTTTTCCATTTATTTCAATTGTCTTTCGTCAGGTGTTATCATATAACTCAATCATCCGGCATTGGAATTTGTAATTTAATCAATAAAGGAGGCCATTTTCCTTAAGAAGATCAAGGAAGAAAGATCTTGAGGAAAATGCACAGTGAAAGGAAGATGAAAAACAAAAAAGGGTGATAGGAACTGTGGTTGGCATTTAATAGCTGCACACCTTGGTGGTTATACTTGCCTGGCAAGTAGCAAGTAAAAGAGGTATCACTACTTTAAAATTAATGGATATAATGATTTTGCCTGTGCACCCATCTTGAAAAATCTAGAGGGACAATCATGGATAATACTTCAGTTGCTATGACAAGCACCTTGCACCATCTCTAGGTGTTGTCAACCCCATAGATGAGCAGTTCTGTTCACAGGAGCAGTTTGATATCAAGAGAGACACCAAGAAAGAAACTTTGCTGTGTGAGCTCCTCCAACCTTCCTGCTCACATGGCTTTTTATTGTGTGGCTGTTGCTTTAGATAAGGGCAGAGGAAGGATGATCTGCAGCTTCCCTTGATGTGATCACTGAGGGGTCCAAGGCTTTGCAGCACAGAGATGTCCCTACCCACACTAAAAGGTGGCTGTGGCCTTTGAACCTGCTCAGTCCCTGCCTCTGGTTTTGCTTGCAGGGCTTCTGCAGCCCCAAGGGTGGGCCATGCTACTGTGCTCTGCTGGCAGGATGGGGAGATGGCTGTTCACTGCTAGCAGTGAGAGCTGTTCTGGTTTCCTGCCCTGGCCCATCTGAAAGAGAATCTCTGCTAGTTCTGCCAGGGGTGTGAGTTTTGCCCCATGGTGAGGTTTGTTTTGCCTTCAGCCCCTGGAAGACAACATGTCTTTTGCACACACTGCCAAGCAGCTTTGAGAAGGCCTGGCTGGGAGATTGAATGCCCCACTGGAGAAGCGTAGGTACAGTTTGTGGAGATTGGGAGTGGGGCTGTGGCAGAGCCTCATCCCCAATGGGCTCAGCTGTGAGCAGCAGGTGAGCAGCACTGACAGCAATGAGCCATGGAGTGCCCAGGGGCACTGACCAACCATCAAAGGGAGCAGAGGGCACACAGGTGCAGTGCATGAACATGGGGGTATAAAAGGTTGGGCTAAAGGACAAGAAGGTGCTTGCAGCCTTCTGAAGTGATATGGTGTTTGTTTGGGTGAATGCTTAAAGCTCTCTGAAGTTGTATGGTGATACTCTGTGTGTCATAGCTGTGTCGTATGCTGTGACAGAGAAGCGCTTCTGCTGGGCCACTTTGGAGAGTGGGACACACTTGGGAGTCTTGACCCCTTTTCTTCACAGTGGGATTGCCTGGGCAGGTCTCAAATATCAGGCCTCTGTAGAGTCAGCCATGGTTTTGCTGATATATTGATTGTAAGTTTTATG
Source organism: Zonotrichia leucophrys gambelii (assembly GCF_028769735.1). NCBI lineage: Eukaryota > Metazoa > Chordata > Aves > Passeriformes > Passerellidae > Zonotrichia > Zonotrichia leucophrys. The sequence continues at coordinate 34,703,510 of NC_088177.1, read as the reverse complement.
GCCTCAGCTTGGCAAAATCTTCAAAACACAAGATGAAAGATATCAAAACTCTTTCTTGAGAAAGTGTTGCTATTTAAAATTATAGTAAATAATTTGGTGTTTAAGGCACATCACTGCTCCTTTGCTTCTGTCTCTACCAAGGTCTGGTTGCTAGTGCTATGGACACATTTTCTGCAAATCAAACACTGAGTCAGCTATTGAAACACCCATCTTGTGGGATATTTAGAACAGGTCTTTTACTTGAAGCAGCCATATTAGTAAAAAAGACTTACAGATACAACACTTTGGGGAACTTCTAATATGTGGTGTGTAGCATTTGTCTTGAAGATTTTAGTGCTCCCCTTGAGTACTACTCCAGACTGAATAAACAGGTATTTTGAGAGGCTTCAGGTGCTTATTTTCAACCATTGACAAATTTTTCCTGTGGCAAGCACAGGAGAATCAAGTGTAGAGCTCTACAGTAAATAATCTTACTTCCCCACCCCTTCCATCCCCAACAACACCCTAAGCACTCTACAGTAAAAGCTGTCTCTAATGGGGATAGGGTCTTAGCTCAGGGTTTATTAAGTAATGAACGTGATGGATTGAAAAATGCCTGGACAAGGATTGCATTGAAAGGGGCTGCCTGTGGAGGTGGTGGAGTCACCATCTCTGAAGGTCTTCAAGAAATGACTGGATGTGGCCCTCAGTGCCGTAGTCTGGTTGACAAGTTGGAGGTCAGTCAAAGGTTGGACTCGATGATCTCAGAGGTCTTTTTCAACTTAAATGATTCTGTGTGAGTCTGTGAAATGAAATGGACATAAAATTGAAATGGCTTGGTCCTATATTCTCAGCCACTCTGGAATTCAAGTCCTGCTCCTGTTTTGCACAGTTGTACCAGAAAGTTTTGGACAAGGAACGTGTGGACTGTGCCAATCAGACAGCTACAAAATCTACAGAACTGCAACTAGATGACAAATCAGTCCCTCTGTCCCTGGAAACTTATATGAGCAATACTGTAAATATTGTTCATCTTTTTTTCATAAACCTGTGTTTGAGTCTATTCTCCAACCTTTCAATGGTGCCAAAGGATTACCAAACATGCACCATATGATCTCTGGTTCCCTTCTTGTGCACTCCAAATAATGTCATCAAAGCTGGTGCTGGTCTGCCTGTTGTGTTTGGCCAAACATGAGAGCAGAGTTTCTCCAAGGAGTAGCTTAATGTGCTGTATTTGAAGATTGACTTTTGGAGCAATGACTCTTTGACTGGCCAAAGCAATCAGTGCTTTGCCCAGCCAGCAGCCGAGGGAACCCAGATCTAAGAATCTTTCTGATGAGAACTGTGGCTGAAGACATTTCTTGGGGTTAATTTAGCACTCAAGAACTCAGAGCTTTGTGGAGCTGGAGCATCTTCAGAAGTAAGCAATGGCACATGCAGATTGCTGCTCTGTCCTTCCCACAGTAATTGCTTCCTCTTTTCACCTAAAAAAGAGAAAATTATGAATTATACTTTAGTCGTGTTTTGTGGTGGTATTTTGCACAAAATCATGCCAGTGTAATGCATGTCCAAAAATATTTACATAAATGTTCATAAATTTTTCTCCACTTGCTTTTGAGCTGCTAAAACATTTTGAAACACTTGGTTTGGGCTTTTTTTGTCCTGCTCCCAGCACCAAATCACCCATTTTAGTGATTCAATGCCAATCAGGAATTTGAGGGTAAAGAAAAGAAAAACTGCAACCACTTTTAGCTCATCTCCTAAAGGATGTTGGGTTTTGCTCCCACTGATTTTGAATTCAACAGGCTGCAGAAGGACTGGGTGTCATTTAGCTATTAGAGATTTTTGTTTTCCTGATCATTGTGAAGTAGCATCATTAACACAGGCAAATTTCCATGCTTCACTGTGCTGTGTGCATGGTACATTAAAGGCCCTTTTCCATTGGTAAAGCTGAGTCTATTCTTCTGTAAAATCAGGGGCCCATTGGCAGTTCTTTGGCAAGTGAGACAGAGGGACTATTTAATGGGAAGAAGAGTGGTTTAATAAAGGGGAAAAAGTCGAACATGACAAGTGCAAGGAAAGATAGCAGAATGTTAGTTTATAAATCACTGCATAATTGGGCCAAAATATTCATCCATTTTCACAGGGCCAGGGAGAAAGAGGACAGCAGTTTTGGGGTGAATGAGTTACGTGATTTCTCCAAAGTGCCTTTTAGAGAAGTCAAGCACTCTATCCATTTCTCTTCCCAATATGAGTGCTGTGATTGCAGGCTAATGGAAAATGGTTTGTATTGCTGAATTTTCTTTTTTGAAATGGTGTATTGGCTTTTGGTGAAGAAATTGGACTTATGCTTGAATATGTCTGGATTTTACAAATACATTTTTAGCTTAATAAGATGGAACCAATTAACCAGAAAAGTCATTGCCAATGGATTTTACAAGTACATAAAAATATATTGCCTTTTCTTGAAACATTTCATCACCCTTTTGAATGTTCCTTTTTCTTTCCTTTGCTGCCACTGACAAAGCACTGTGATAATTTGTTCCCTCATGCCTTTTCCTGCAAATATTGATCTCTGGCCCTGATTGTGTATGTGTGTGTGTATGGGGAGGATATTAGGCATGTATGTATGCATCTTTTTGTTTCTGACTCAGTGTTTATTTCTTTCTCCAGTGTTGTTCAGTGTGTTTAACTTGTGGCCTGAGGAAAAACAGAGCACACAAACTATAAAAAAGTTGTTCTGAAAAGGTTGCTTAAAGTGGCACAGGACCCAAGGGCTAATGAGCAATCTCTCAAAGCCAGGTATTAATGCAACTGCTGAAACGTTTGGCACAGCAGAGGCACTGAAAAAAGCAGTAGCACCCGATTGTCACCCCTCTGGATCTCTGGGAGTGGACATGTCTCCTGGAAACTCTTCTGAGGTCCCTCATTATGTCAGCTGTGCCTTGCAAGTGAGGGTGGGGACAGAGACCCACTATCCTGCAGTGGCACAGAGGTCTGTGGAAATGAGTTCTGGTCTCTGCTTGCCTGTCTCTGAACAGGAATGCTCATTTAATCACCTATAGCAATATTTTACTTGGAGGAAATTTTAACATGAGGCCCTGCCAGCCTCCTCTACCCCTAAATTTCCATCAGCTCTGCCTGCAAAGAAGGGCTGGGTAACACACCAGACATGGGCGCATACTGAGGAGTTGTAGGATTTCTATTTCCATTACCTCAGCCTTCCCCATTCCCTCGTAGCCTTGCCTTCTGATTAAAATGCAAAGGTTATTAACTTCTGTGAGCATGTGGGGCAGTAACCCAGGCAGGCACTGCCTTGGGATGACATGGTTTTCCCTGCTCTGATCAACTCTGTAAACTGAAGCACAGAGAGCCTGCTTTGATCCTTAATAACTTTGCTCATTTGCTTTAGTTACCAGTTGATACAGAAATGACTTAAACACGGTACTTTGGGGTAAAATATTGAATGTTTATCCAAGTACATGGCAATGACACACAAAATTAGCTGTTGCAAACAGACGTCTCTGTTCCCATCAACTTTGCCCAATTTGTCAAGAAAACATCTGTATCATCTAAAGAAAAACAAACACTAAATTTGGGTAACAGGAAAGGCTTTAATTCTTTTCTTCTGCAAACTGTGGGAGTGCCCTGCAGGACAGTGCCCTTTTTGCATCGCTGCTTTCATTCAGCAGTGGTTCTCACATTTTAGAAGTAAGTTTAGATATTTTACCAGCAGTCTGACATCATTACTAAATCTCTGCATATTTACCACAGAACTGATGATCTAGTTGAAGGAAATTATTACATGCAAGCTGTAAAGGAGATACCCTTTCAATGGGGTGTGAACTTCAACACAAACCTAACAGTTGCCTAAAGTCCTTCTGGATTTGTGAAACTGTCCCATGAGCCACACCAGTTGTGAATGATGCTGTCCTTCAAACAGCCAGGACAGCCCAATACCTCTTTCCAGTAGCTGTGGTGTGAACGGCATGTGCTGGTTTACATCCAAGCTCGTCCACTGCTTATTTAATTCTCACTTTTTATTTTGGCCTGAGTTGAATTCCTGGCCTGTCCTTCATATTAAAATGACCTTGTTCCTCCAGGGAAACCTCCCCTGCTTCAAACAAATGGTACCAACACCAAATAGCTGCTTTGTGGGATCCAGTTTTGTCCTGCATTTGTTTTAAAGCTTCCCAGCAACCCCTGGCTACTTCGCACAAACTGTTAACTTGAGGGTAATAATTTTGTCTGGGTTTTGTCACAGAAATTCAATTAAGGAGGATTATGAACACAGTTGTAGGCCTGTTTCATTTACAGTTGCAAATGAAACCCAGGCCACACACTGATTGTTTATATAGGAAAGGAGATGCTGTGTAGTTTTGAGTGGCTGAATTACCTGCATGTTCCTTTGTGTGGCTTCGCTTATTGCAGAAGGGAGGGGAGTGAGACTTGCAAAAATTAATAAAAAAGTGATATAAAGGTGGGAAAGAAATCACCAAGGGAAAAACTACCCCCACTGCTTTTCCCTGGGAGGCACACATCCCTTCTACACATAATAAACTCCACAGGGAATTTCTTCCTCCTTAGAAAATATATCCCAAAGGGCAGGAGTGAGTAGTCATTTATTTATTTATTTTTAGTAAACAAAGAGCAATATTCTGTTTTCATGGCTTTGATATGGCTCCAAGTCCCTGAGCCACTGGGGACAAGGCATAAGGTTTCACTTTTTTTTCAGTTCTTATTTCTGGGCCATAGAAGCCAACATTTTATTCCATTTCTCTTCTCAAGTTTTTCTGCAAGCAGCTGAATTCCTCAGGTAGAAAAGGGGAGAGGAGGGGGAAGGGAAGAAAGGATGTTTAACATATTGGAGCAAAATGGTAGCTGCTGCAGAGGCTGGCTCCAGGTGAAGCAGCATGTTTGGAGACAATGAAACAAGAAGGGAATTTGTTTATTCAGGAGATGCCTTTTTAAGTTATGAAGGGCAAAACAAAGGCAAAACTTGTTTTGATGTCCTCTGATGAAATGTCTGTGTTTGTAGAGGAGCAATATCTCTCAGCTTTACTTTGCAGCAACAAACTTGGGAAATACTTTGCACCACTCAGGAGATATGTGAAGGGCATGGTGCTTGGGTCACCCCTTCCTCCTTTTGCAGGCTTTGTCCCACAGCTTTGGGCTCTGCCCTCCAACCTTTCTGCTGGAAAATCCCACACTGATTTCCCCAGGGTGCTGCCTGCCTGAAGACATGAAGGATAAGGCTTAGCTCCCATGTACTGATTTTTATTCATAAGGAGTTATCACCATTTTGCAGATGGGGAAGAGAGAGGTGCTCAAGGTGGAATCAGCCCCAAGTGAGTCCAGACTGGGCACAGTCCCAGGCCATTCCCTGTATGAAGTGAGTGCTGCAGGACCTTCCCAATTATTACGCAGCACCTTTGATTAAAGCTCTCCCCAAGCATACTCTAGCAACTCGTTTACCTCTTGTTTCTTATTTTATTCCTGATCCTTCAATTCAAGGAGAGGTTATACTGTCCTTACTATGGTTTCAACTGCATGCCTAAGAGGCTTACTGGATTCTTCACCAGATGAGGGGAAATAAGCTCTTTAGTTTCTAGCTTTAGATCAGATACTGTTTCTGTACTTCTCTCTATACAGACTTGACACTGTTGAACACTGAAAGAGAAGCAGGCAGTTTATTAACACTCAAAAACTTCAGCAAAATTCACTGTAAGTGATGCAGTGAAGTGTGAACAATATCTGGATGTGAATGCTTCACATCCAGGACAATTCATCCTGTGGTGAGGGGCTGTTACAGTATTTTATATTTCTCAGTGGTTTTGTGGTAGAGTTGTCTGGTGTCAAACCAAACTTCTTGTTGAGGTAAAACCTGGATGAAAGTAATGAAAGGCCTTATATAAAGGATGATCTCTGAATCTCTTGCATTTTGGGCACCTTTTCTAGAGAAGTTAGGACAACTGAAATCAGTGTCCTCAGCAGCTTTCAGTCCAGGTGAACATGACTTTATGGACACTATTATGGCTGGATGGATTTGAGTGTGAATAACCTTGCAGAAGTCAGTGGGTTTCTGCTGACACTAGAATAGTGGGGGAGAAAAAGGGGAGGATCAGTATTTCATGTAGCTATCAGATTGTTTTGTTACAACTGATTGGGACAGTCTGTCATAACTCAGTTTTTTTGTGTAGTGGAGGAAGGAGATGAACATCTCCAGAGGGTGACTCACCAGAAGGGCCTTCCCATGGGTGACAAGAGGTGACCTTTGGGACTGCTCATCTCCTCCTGCTGACGTACCAAGGCCTTGCAGCCTAGCTTAGCTAGGTGAATAAAGTAGGGTGAGATGAATCTCTGCCTACATTTTACTCACATATTTTATATTTGGTAGAGCATATAGAAATAGTCCTTTTTTTAGCATCTTTCAATCTGTAGATAGTAGAGTTGGATCCTTAGCCAGCATAAATGAGATAAACGTCAGTACTAAAGAGCTGACTTTGATGGAGTTACTTCTGCTTTGCTCCAGTTCAAGAAGTTTCAGTCTCCATAGAGTTTTCTGGGGTTGTTTCAGTAGTACCTCTGAGCTTTACACCTAAACTTCAGGAAAAGGACAGAAAGAGGCTGTGTGGTACCTAAAGTACACATGATTTCAGGCAGTACCTTATGATTTAGATAAAGCATTTTAGATTCATGACATCTGGCAGCATTGCTCTCTCAGACTGTAGCAGAGAAATAATCCTTTCAAATTAACTCTGTTGGAGAGTGAAACATTTTTCACCAGCCTAGTCTAAAAATCCTATCTGAGCCTTTCTCTCTGCTAACTGGTTCAGCACAAACAAACAGTGCATACAGGATGTAGCTGTTTCAGCAGTTTCCTTGGAACTTGCTGTACATTTAAAATTATTTTCTAGCTTTTTTTTTCTTTGAGCAAGTTTTATTTTACATAGAAGGTAAAATGTGTAGTTGAATCACAAAGCTAGATAAAGTATTGTGAGCCTGTGTTGGCCTGAAGTCCTTTTCATCCAAATAATGACTTTATCTGCTTATTGTGGAAGAATTGAAAGAAGTGTGGGAAAGTAAGACTGAAACGCACTCAGGACCCTATATTTCAGCATTGTGGGGGAGGCTGACCATTAATATGGGAATTAATAACTCACAAGCCTCCTCATCTGAGCAGCAGCAGTAGGAACTGGTAGTGCAGAATGCACAGACTAATTATGTTTCAGAGAAGCTAAAATTAAATGTTTGTTACAGCTTTAGGTGCCTGCACTCTCAGCAGGAGCCGTTTCCATTCCCTTTAGGCAAACTCAGAAGAGGCTGAACATTTAACAGCCTTGAACTACCCAGTCTGTGTGCCATATGTACACAGCACTGAGCCATGCCTGTGTTGTCAGTCTTCCTGAAAGGTGGAATCTGGATGGTTGCTAGCAATCCATGTCCTTAGAGGCACTGGAGCAAAATGCTGATGTTGATCAGAAGGGGAAGGTCTGAAATTGTAAGCAAACAGAAAAGATCCATCATGCATTTTCACAGATGATAAAAGGCTGACAGTGGCAGTCTGCTTATCAAATAACTAGATTTATTGAAATAGCCTGTGCTCTCATTAAATAGCTTGCTTTTTGTGTTTTTGTTTTATTTCATCTTACTGAAGCTGTCTGGGTTTTTTTCCTAACCTACTATTGCTGCCGTGTCAAACTGGCTAATTTAGACCATTTCCTCTGTTAATGCTTAAAAGCAGCATGGACTGCAGTGTTCTCTTCTCACTGACATTGCAGGACCTCAGAGCAAAGCCAGTCCCTGTCATGAAATCTGAGATTCCTGGAAAATAAATCAGGAAAAATAATGTAATAATTATAAATTTGTTCCTTCCAAGTTATAGTGCTAATGATAGTGCTATGCATTTCATTTAGCATAAGCCTAGTGCTGTCAGCTGAAAAAATGGGGTAGAATTGGTAATTTTTAATCAGTAGAGAGAAATGAAATGCAGAAACAGAAATGTTGCTAGCATGATATGACATCCCTTTCCTAACTCAGTGAGGTATCACATTTGGTGATTTTGTTCCTAGGGGAATGAGCTTCTGCTTTCCTCCTTTTCTGAAAACATTTGTAAGATGGGAAGTGGAATATTAATAATTGAAAATGCAAGTTGCAGTAGTGCCATTTGCATAAGGATGTTTCTTGACCCATGGAGGATATTCACTGTTTGTTGGAGAAAATATCAACAGAGGAACTGTGGGAGGCTGATGGATCTAAAAGGCTACCTGGCAATAAATTTATTTCTCAAATGAATCCTAATGAGGTTCCCAAGACTGGAATTCTCTATTTGTAGCCTGCCCTTTTTCCTGGAAGATGTGATGCACTATCAAGAGATCAATATCCCCCAGTACTGGATGTGGTGCCAGTAAGCAGATATTTAACATGAAATAAAGGGTTTTTTTAAACAAAGAACATGGAGGCAAGTCCTTCCTCGTGCAGAATTTGCTTGTTGAAGTTTAACAGTCCCAATGACCTTCGGTGAGAAAGCATTTTTACAGTGAACCACATGGAGCTCAGCAGCTGGGGTTAAGACTGATTTGACTCTGCTGATACTTTAACCTGTAGTTTCAAGAATTGCGGTTTTCTGTTTGGACCTTTTGGGGTGTTGTTTGTTAAGCCAGATGCTCATGAGGGAGAGCCATCCTTCCATGGTGTTTTGAAGGCCTGTGGTACCAAAACATTCCTCATGAAGTGCGCACGCGGTTAGGATTCGTGACTTTAACTCTCAGGCATATTTATAGGCCTCATTTCCATTTCTTGTGGTCTCATTAATGGAGCAGCAATAATAAATTGAAATGTTAATGGGAGATCATTTCACCAACAGCAGAAGGTATTAATGAACTTGATACAATAGTTGAAAGGAAAATAGCTTTTTAGAAGTGTAATTTTTTTAACTGTTGCCCCTGGTTCTCTCCTTCCTTCAAACATGTGGGATTGGGACAGTTTCAAAATTATGGAAATTATTTCATGCAGACAATGAGTTTTCCAGATATGTTGCATGGGAGATGCACTGTTTGCAGAAATTCCAGTGGGGACAACCATTCTGTAAGTGAACCATGAGCAGACTTTGCTGTAGTCACGGTGGTAGAGATAGAAACCCAGAAAGCACCTTTTGTCTGTGTGAGTTAATGAACTTAGTTAATGGAGAGAGAAAAAGTGGTCCTCCTTGTATGAAGAGGGCATTTCACACCCTGTTGTGAGATGCCCGGGGTTGGTGTTAAGATGTGGTCTCTAAGGGGACTTCAATTCCTCAGCAGACAAGGGAATTGTACCTTAGGATCCCTTGGGAACACTGTATCTCAGTTTTCCCACTGGTAAAGCTGAGGGCTTTGCGCTAATGGAAACAGCTGGATTTTAAGGCTTGGTCAGTCAGTGTCTGTGGAGAGTTAGTGTCTCCTGAGGATGAGGAGTTGCACTGTGGGGCAATCCTCAGCTGGAAATAAGCAGTACCAGACACCATCCAGCACCTTCCCCCGTGCCACGTTGTTGAAGGCCTCTGTGCTGAAATCAGTTACAGCTGTAAAGACGTTTCTACGTGCATGCTTAGAAGTTGAAGGCTAACATTTGTAATACATTTGAAGAAAATTTGCATTCTGGCCCCTGGTACAGAGCATGTTTGATGCTTTTGCTGCTTAGTTCTAGAAAGTTTGTTCCCAGTGAGTTTTCATCTGAGTACACTCATTAATCCTTTTTGGATTTAGCTTACCCACAAATATAGAAGAAGCTTTGAAGTGGATTGGCAACTTTTCACCACCCTTCTTTCTTTTGTTTTCTTAAATAGTAAGTTTAAAGGCACTATAGTAGGTCAAGAATTGCATGCTTAAACTGTTTGTTTCTTGCAAGAAAAGAGATTGGGGTTTAAATGTGCCATTCAAGCTAATCATCTCATAATCAGGAGTTTACTGACCTAGAAACTTAATCTAGTCCGGTGAGTTCATGTAGCTGGAACGTTTTTTTAGAAAACAGAAAAAATATTATTTTCAAATGAGGCATGTGATTAGTCTAATTCTCACTTTTTTGTAGATACCATTAATTTGAAAATTACTTCTGTGAGGAGCTGTTATCTTGCTTCTGTGCAGGCAAACTGTGAGGTCTACCCCCCTGAATGAAGCAGAGGGTGACCAAGTACATATGAAAATGGGCAGATAAATGCCAATGCAGGCCCATTTGAAACAGAAAGAAAGGAAGGGGAAAAAAAGAAAATATAAAAGGGAAGATTATCTGTCTAGCCTTACTGGCAAATGATCAGAAAAGTGACTGAAAGCATTATATTGCATTTTTTCCTGCTTAGGGTTTGATAAAAAACTCACTAAAATAAGTGGGAAACTTTCCTTGATGTTCTTGATTTTGGGCTGGGATGCCTGATCAACACTTACTCTGTCTCCCTGCAACAAATTGCTAAGTGCCTATAGCAAATATCATCAACAACCACCACTGTCAATACTACTCTGCACTGTCAAAGCAAACTCATCTGTTGTTGGCTAAAATGGCTCCTCAACATGTAGACAGGAAAGCACTTGCTTTGAATATGGATATGGATATAACCCAGTCATGTGGCATGGAACCCCATATGTTCAATAAAGAGTCATTTTTAGATAGACAAGTGACCTTGAAATGCTTTTAACAATTTTCTGCATCATCACCTTTTACACTTCTTACTGTTCAGCTTTAGTTCAGTTGTATTTAATTTTCCCCCCGGTTTCTTTATGTCTTATAAAGTTCAGTGTGTGCAGACTTGGTTTGGGAATGGAGGTGGAGCGCAGCTGGTGGAGTGGAGGAGCAGGGAATGAGATCTTTTTAAAGCAGCTCAACTTGTAACCAGAGAAGATACTGCATTTATAATGTTCCCATTCTTCTCAATACTTAACAAGAAAAATGATTGTGTGTGTGTGACGCGAATATTCAGCACAGAGCTTTGGTAGCTGACCGCTCTCTTTTCACAGCCATCCAACCGCACACACATTCCTAAGGGATTACCTCACTGCCAGCGCTCCTCAAAGTGTGGGATACGCCGAAGCCGACCAACTGCAAAGCTCCTTTCTGCCTGCTGCGGGGCTGGTTTAGGCAATGACCTTTAAAACCACAAATCTAACCCTATGTCTACCCCTAAAAAGGTTTTTCATTTGTTAGTTAAATGGGAGAGATGCTGGGCGTGGAAATAGGGTAGAGTCTGTAGGTTACATGTAGAAATTCCTTTCCAAGCTTTCCACTCCCCTTTGGCTCCAAACACTCAATAACTTTCCAGCCAGAGAATGTTTGTCCCTTCCTTCTCCCTCTCTTTTTTTTGTGTTCTTCCCTTGTTTTGCATATTCTGACAGCACTGTTTACTTCAGCCTGCAGCTCCCACTGCTTTGTCTGCTTTCTCTGTCTCACAATTGCATAAATAAACCACTAAAGAAAATTTGCATTTGATGGGAATTTTTAGCTGATATTAAGTTTTATGGGTGGAATATAATATATGTGAGTTGGCTTAATTAAACTGAATTGTCATTTGTGACACGGAGGTCTTTATCTGTACAAGACTATTTTTGCCTTTCATATTTTTTTCTATTAAACATGCCAGTGGATTTGAAAACCCAAGGATGACAGGTCTCAGAAAGTATCATCTCTCTTGTAGCAAAATATCTGCTTATGCCAAGTGAAGCAAATCAGCATCATCACAGAGCTGAACAGTTAATTTATGCCATGAATTTCTAAGTGCCAGGGGATGGAATCTGAGGCCCATATATGTTGTAGCACCCTCTAGTCGCCTTGTTGGTGACTTCCCTCACACTAGAGAAGAGATGGAGTCTGAAAAAATAGTTTAGGTCAAGGGAAATTGGACTAAAAGTTTGTCCCGGGTTTCTGTGCCCTGATGTCCTACCTGGGCGGAAAGTGGCATCCTTGCCCTCCCAAGGAGCCATGTGTGCCCCGGGCACTGCTGCATTTGGCTTCTGGGAGGCAAGGCTCTGGTGGGGCTGGCAGGTGGGCACAGCCCTCCCTGTGATTGCCAGGCCTGCACACACACACTGCCCCTTCTGCCACACGGGCTGGGGTATTAACCCTGCACAGCAGTGGGGAGCACACGGGGAATTCATCTCATCAGCTGCTGCAGCTTTGTTTCAGAGGCATGAGGAGCCAACCTCCCAGTTCCCATTTTCACCCTGTTCTTAAATATCTGAATTGAAGGGAAGGGTGGAAATGCCATTTTACCCTGGAAATGCCATTTACACATGCCCAGCTAGAGCATGTTTAATCCATCCCTCTGCCTAGGACTGTGATATTTATCCTTCCTTGAGAATCAGGAAGCGTGTGAGCCTTCTGCAGGATCCCCAGATCTGGCTTCACAAAGCACAGGTTCTTGAGAGGGCTCCCTACAAGTTCTGAATTTTTGATTGTTTCTCTGGAACAAGGCTGGCAAAGCATAGCCTGAGATTGTCACACTGATTAATAATAATAATATTGGTGCAGCTCCCCAAAGTGTGTGAGGGACTGCTGGAAGTACTAGTTCCAATTTATTTCTTTTTCAGGCTAAAGATTTCCACACTTGCGCAACTCTTTGCTGTCATTTTCCATGCAAGGGGTCTGTGTGCCCCTGAGACTGATACTGCATCTGCTCCTCTGCGAAGACAAAGATAAACTGGCTCCTGGTGTGTTGTTCTTTCGCTCACTCTTCAGCATAAGAACAAGCAACAAGAATGCATTTTAGATGTTAATGAAATTAATGAAAGCCAGATCTCGGAAACAGCTGAGATTGTTGACTGTCTCAGGCAGATTTTACTTCATTTCAATTACAGATGAGCCACAACCAAACCCCTGATTAGAATTGCTCCAAATTTTGGATCCACATCTCTCAGCTTTGCAGTTTTGACCAGTTTCCAGTGTTTAATTTTCTTCCTGTTTTATTTTTCCTTCTGGTTTTACTCCAGGTTTTTTAATGTTTTCATTTTGTCTCCATGAAAGACTGGCCTCATGAAGGACATGAGACGTGCTGCCATAAGTCCCACTGGGGCTGCAGAGGCATAATTTGGTTTCAGGATGCCTGTACATGCTGGGAGGGCTCACAGTAGATTTGGGGTTGAGAAGCATTTCTGTGCCATCCTGGCAGGCAGGTGGCTGCCCCTGCTGCTGTCCTGGTAGCTCAGGAGGGCACAGCCCCTGGGAGGTCTTGAATGGCAAATGTCTTTCTCGCTGGCCTGAAATGGCTGCGACTCTTGAGAAGTCCCCAGCTGCAGAATCTCGCTGCTGGCTTGTTACCATGCCTTCACCCATAACTCCAGGCCACCCATCAACAGTGCTGTGTCCTCAGTCTGCACATATATAAATTCCATCATGAATTTATACTCTGATTAAAAAAAAAATCCTCCAGAAGCGAGTGTATTAATAATAACAGATTCCTTTTTATGTCTCCTGGATATAAGGGGACCTCAAGCCTCTCCCTAGGGAGAGAGAGTGCTCTGAGCAATCCAGTTAGAAACCTCAGAGGCAGCAAGCATACAGGAAAGGCTGGTTTATTATCCTTGCTCTTTTATTGCTGTGCTCAGATCCCAGGAACAGTGTTACTTTGGTCCACAGATATTGTGCTGTGCATTTTTAGGGGAGGTTGAGAAGAACTTGATCATAATGGTTTTAAAAACATTGATAAAAGAGGAAGAAGAAAATATAATTTACATTAAATGCTACAGTACTTCATTTACACAATATAATAAAAAGCAAATTTTGTGATTCAAGTAATGATTGCAGGTTATTAAACTGGGCTTTAAAGGCTTCATAAATGAAAGCCTTTTAATAAATTGTGAACATGGATGATAATGTTCTTGGAAATAGAGAGAATCTTTATTAAGCTTGACACATTTGTTCTCCACCCACCCACTTCACTGTTGCTGTACTTGGTCCCTGGATCACTGTCACAAAAAAACACCAGTGGGACAAAGCTTGAGTAGGGAAAGCACCTCTACATGGGAAAGCACCACCTTCCATGGCTGCCAGGGCCTGGAGAACATGACATCTTGGGAGAAGGCTGCAACACCTTGGATTTGCTCTGGTCAGAGAGGGGTCATGGGGCAGCTGAAGGAGGTGGGAGCCAAATTCATCCCCAGATGGTTTCCAACCACGTGTAAGAGAGCTCTCCTCTGGCAGTTTTGAAAGATGAGCAGAGCACTCACTGACATATGAAAGTTGCTCTCCCTGGGTACCCGTTCAGTTGGGAATTTGGCAGCTGGTGATGGGAGCAGGTGTGGGGCTGAAGGGCAGAGCAAGGCTGGGCTTCCTTAGGGCCTGATTCAGAGCACAGTGACATCAGTGGGTGCTTTCTCACTGGCTTGAAGGATCTGGCCTCAGCAATGCCCGACAGTCATTTCACTGTTTCTTTGTGTTTTCAAGGGTCTGTTCTGACTGGCATCAGGTTGGGACTTAGTGACCCAGAGGGGAGGTGGCAGAGGGAGAGGCAGAGCCGAGGCAGGCAGCAGACAATAGAGCCTTCCTTCCCTTGACCGATAATAAACCGTGCTGGTGTAAGGGAAACTGTTCCTGCAGGTACAGCCTTTTGATTAGAGATCTGAGAGTCATAAAAGACTTCCTGTCATGAGGGTGAGCACATGAGACAACCCTGCCCAACTGCAGTTTTGGATAACTTAATTTTACCTGCTCAACTTGCCTCCTCATAGAGTGGAATATTCTGCTCTATTTTGCCTAAATTATTAAAGACTGATGAGGTTTCCAACCTCAAAGTGACTGCATTTCAGTGATGGATGAGTTGATTCTTCTGTGGATATACTAATCAAGGCATTTTTCAGCATCTTCGGCATGAAAGACACAATATAAATGTGAAATATTATTTTGTGCCATGCAGCTGCTCAAATCTCAAGCACACATTATGTCTCAGTAATATAGACGGTGTTTAAGACTGTTAAATTAAACTATTAAAGCCTATCGAAAAAACAGAGATGACAGAGTGCAAATTAAATCTGAATTATCGTTAAATTGCTGTGCCAGTAGTTTTCAAACACATCCATGGTGACCTGGAAGAGAGCAGGGGGAGTGGAATGACATTCACACCTCCTAATTGGAGTCATTATCCATTCTTTGTTATCGTGCTGCCCACAACAAGGGCATGGCTGGGACGCCAGTGACTTGGTGGGGGCACAAGGATGCCTGTGGACCACAGGGCATGTTTTGAATGTCCTGCCATCTCTCTGATTTAAAGTCAGGACACGGCCAGGCAGTCAGATAGATAGTTTTTAAAGGCAATAAATGCCTGCAGGCTCTTTTCTGTGCATGGTGACTGACGCGGGGGGTTGGGAGAAGAGGGGGCCATGGTGGCATGGCTGGGTTGTGCTCCTGAAAAATGTTGGTGTCCCAAGGACATGTTAGTCCTTCCTCCCCTGTTCTCTTCCCTGCAAACAGCCCAGGCTCACTGAGGGCCTCGGTGGACCAGAGGTTTGTAGTAAAATCTATGGGCCTTTGTGGAATATCAGATAGAAAAGGAGCTTTTTAAGTAACCTAAATGATCTGCCTGCCAAAACATGAGTGCACCTGATAGTATGTTCCCAGGTATTTTTTCTGGTTCATTTCTATCCAGTTGCAAGTGATGAAATTTTCAGAACTTCCTTTGGAAGTTTATCTCTGCTCCATTCTCTAATAAACACTCCACAGTGCATTTTCAAATTAAGATTTTGCCTTTGTTTTCCTCAAGTCATTGCTCACGATGGTATCTCTGTGTACCTCAAAAAATCCTTTTCCATCCTTAATCTTTACAAGCTTGCAGGCATGTGGATATCTGTTTATTGTGAGTAACCTGATGCCAATCCATCAGTTTGCTTCTTGGAGGACTATATGACAGCAGAAAGTGATTAATTTTCAAAGCAGACACAGCCTTTAATCTGCAGAAAAGGAAACAAACTTTCCCCCTCTCCTTTGCTGATTGAATCTGGAAATGAATGAATGATACCTGACTTCAATGTGTTTCTAAACTAATTTTCATTAGATATATTTGGTCAGTGCTGATCATCAGAGGTGTCTTGAAGATTGGTCTGTGTATGTATATGGTGCTAAAGTCAGAATAAGCTTAGTGATCGATATTCATTCAACATCTTAATCTGCTCAACAGTATTAAATGGATTGCCCCAATGTCCTTGCAAAGCAGGGAAATAATGTTAACTCTTGAGCAGGAATATTAAAGCAGAGAGGATGAATGTGGTGTCCAAAGTATTGCTAAGCAGCTCCTTACTTGTATCTTTGTGCCCATCATCCAACTGTTTGTTGTCATGAACCAATGCAGTTATAACTGTGGAAAACTCCCAAGGATGGCCAAGAAAATCGAAGACTGACAAAAATGAAGTAAACATCTCAATGTGGCTCTCCTGTATGTTCTATTGTATTCCCAGATCTCTCTGCTTGTCTCCAGTGGCTAAGTCGTTACTAAATCCAAGTGCACACACAACCCTAGTTCTGAGTAGGTTTATTTGTTGTCTGGGTGTTTTATTAATCTTTGGGCTCCTCTTCAAATGGTGTGAACACTGATCTTCATCTTTAAGTCCATTTCTTTCTTTGATGTTAAAATATATTTCCTGTTTCCAGCATGGGACTGAGCCTCTGTCCCTGAGAAGTTGAACTTAAATATGCAAGTCATTTTACAAACTGCTCCACTATAAAAATCCTACTAATTTTATATACATATACAGTTAGCACAGTAATGGCTAAAGATCTGTGTTCCTCCCTGGATTTACCATAGGAGATCTCCTCAATTTCCCTGCTGCAAAATGAGAGGGTAACAGTGTATTTAATTTAGTTATTTGAGGCCAAGACTGCTACGGGACATTTCTCTGTGGCTATGTCTCTGGGGAGATTTGAATGAATGGCCAAGAAGAATCTGAATCATCCAGTCATGCAAATTAAACCATTTCAATAATATGAGGGCTACTTTTCCTGATCCATAGTAATTGATGAGGCTCATTATATGTTAATATCACTCCTTTTTTTTAATCTTACATGTAATTCGCTACAGTGTTTCAATGTGAAGGTATAATTAAGATTCAGATGGCAATTTCATTCTAGACTGCTCTCTACAGTTGCTTTAATAAAAATTAGAGCTTGGGATGCTATTTTCTCTAGAGGCAGAAAAAAATTCTTTTTGATACTTCAGATGTAAATCCATCCAGCCACTGCTGAATTTTCTAATTGTGAAAAAATGCAAAGTACCACCACTTCCAGGCAAGCAGTGCTTCTCTTCCCCCTGTGCATGGTTCAGTGCCCCTGCTGAAGTTCATGTGTTCAGTGCAGCAGCCAGGACTCGGTTCCTAAATGCTCAGAAACTCTGACTTTCATGTCAGCCATGCCCAGATCCTCCATCTACACATTCATGTTACTTACCAGTGCCCATGGTGCTCCTGGTACAGCAGCCAGCTACTCCAAGATCTGCACCACCAAGCTGCTGGGGGGGAGACCTGTTTGTGAACCTTCATGAAATTTCATTGATACTTTATTTTACATATCAGGTGCTTTTGTGGGCAAAAAGCCTTTGCAGTGAGGGCAGGAGAAGCATGTGTGTGTCTGTGCCCTTGCAGTGTGTCATTGCTTTGTGCTGATCCTTATCTTTACCAATGGGATCTGGCTCTATGTGGGATTTGATGGCTGCCCCCCAGCTGACTACACACATGATTTTATGGTGGGGATGCAACTCCCTGTTGACAGAAATGCTTTGGGATGTAGCACACGAAAAGAGCAAATCAAAATGTTTCTGTAATAGCATGTGAGGAAAGACAAATGTGGGTGTACATGAAAACATCCCAGTGAGCCTGCTGACACGGGCAGGGAGAGGGGGAGGTGGGAGTTTCTGTGTTTTTGTAAAGAGAGTAAAATAGTCACCACCTGGTAGTGGGAATTTCTGAAGTGGATGGCAAAATCTCATCTTTTTTATAGCAACCATTTTTTGAAAGTGACCATTTTGTTACTGTTTTGTGTAGGCTGACATCAGGTGCTTTGTGAACCCTCTTCAGAGGTTTTCTTTGCTGGGTACTTGAGGAGAATGGTACTCTGTGTGTCTGGAGCACAAACCCTGTGCTGGTCTGAGCTGGTGCCTGGCAGGGCACTCCAGGTCTTTCCTCTGCCAGAAGGGAGATGAGCATTTTACAGAACTCTCAGCATGAGTCCCTGTGGGGTTCATGGATTGGAACACACAGAGATTATCCCACCGAAGCCATGCAGCCCCTGGGGGTAGAAGAGGAGCAGAAGGAGAGAGAGGCTGCTGGTGAGGGGGGCAAAACCTCACCTCCACCTCAGTGGTGGAGGGGATGAGACAATGTGCACTTATATAACTTGTTTTCAAAGAGATAAATGCTGGGGTGATCCTGTAAGAGCCAGAGTGACCATCATCCTGCTCGACAGTGGGGAGCACCAAGCAAAATCACTGAGTGGCTTTCTGACTCAGTTTCCCCTCCTGTAAGTTGAGGAGATCTTTTCCAAAGATGCAGTAAAGATAATTAGGATTACACTGATGCTGTGGTGTGAGGGACACACAGTCCTCCAGAGAGAGAGCTCTCTGTCTGACAGCTGCTTTAAAGATGTAAAAAGAAATGCAAAAATTTGGCTTCACTTTGCACCATGTGGAAAAGCAGGACGTGTCTTTCAAGAAAGGAATTTATGGCAGTGTTCTGGTTCTGAAGGACTGCAGGTGGTGTGGGTCCTCTTCTCCCTGGGTGTAACTGCAGCTCCTGCACCAGGCTCACACAAACATGGGAATCTGGGGTTGCCTGCCCATGCAGGTAGCTGTAGTGGGAGTGTGTTGTCTCTGTGCCATGTGTTGTACCATAATGTGAATTTTGGAACCAAGCCCATTTTTAATAAATTGTACCTTTCCTCTACTGCTTCCTGTCTAAATACTGTGTGTTAACCCAGAAACGAGCAACCATCACAGCAGCTGTCAGTGGATTTTTGTATGCTCTCAGCAAAGACCCTCTGAGGAATTTCCTTGTTAAACAGACGAGCTATCAAAAGCACCTTTTCCTGCCAAAAAGGGCAAAAAGCACAGAAAACTGAGTGCATGTTCAGTGAAATTCTGTTGCAGTTTAATGAGATCAGGCCTTGGAAGGAGATCTCTCCTGACTTGTGCCCGCTGCGAGGAGAGCCAGAATTATACGTGAGAATCTTGAGCATGTAAACCCTTTATCATCTTTGCTTTGACCCTCTCAGGACATACCAGTAGTTTTGATGTATTTCTGGTGGATGCTGTTGCTCCTAGAGCTGAGCTGGGCTGGGGGTGTACAACGAGGTCTTGGCCACTCATGGACAAACCCTTATCAGGGAGGCTTGGGAGTGTTGTTTCAGCCTTCAGTTGCATTTCAGACTTGATCTTGAGGAGGAAAATTACTGACCTCAACTGTAAGAAAAAAAATGAAGCTTATCACCAGGTCTGTCTGTAAATGAGTAAAACAGACCAGGACTCTCTGACCTGAAAAAGAGATGGACCAAGTGGACATGTGGTAGAGATCCAGCAGATATGAGAGAGTGTGGAAGCAGGCAAAGAGAGGGAAAGAGGAAGGATGTATCTTCAGACACCTGGAAGTCACCATTTTGCTTGATGTGTTGTTTTATGGCAAATTCCAAAGGAGCATTGGTTCAGTATTGCTGTTGGGTGGAAAGCTATGAGAAAATCAGGATGAGTGGTGATATGGAGGATTTGACCTAGAAAAGTGATGGGACAAAGCTTGATCGAAGCAGTAGAAAGGTAGAACCTGGATTTTTGGAAAGAAAGAAGGAAAATTACCTGATTTGAAACAGAGGGTGATATTAAAGAGAAATTCTGTGTCTGAGAGGCAGACAAATTTATCACATGAATTAAAACTATTCATTTCAGTGGTAGTAGAGAAATGTGCTGTCTGCTTTTATTCTGTCTCAGCCTGGGTTTGGCCATTTTTATTCTGAGTCACTGCTGCCCTTCTGTACGGAATTCAGGAAAGGCTCTATACTGAATCTAAGTCTGTCCATTATCTTATTTCCTTCCTAAGGGAGCAAGATTGATTCCCAATAAAGCAGCTGGTTGATTTTTAAGATTCTAGGACTTGCCTCTTTGCTTGATCTTTGGGTTTTGCATTTAACTGGTTACCTGCTCTGTCCCGCCTCTAAACGACTTTCCCCCAGCCTGTGGGCACGGACTGCAGCTTTGTGTCCAGGCTATCGCACACTGCACCACTTCTCCAGGGATTCCCTCCACAATGTCAGATATGAAAGCTAATAAAAAGTGTTGTTTCCCCTTTTCCTTTGGCAGTTTTGATTTTTATTCAATTTGTCCCTGCCTGTCAGGACTGAATGACGGGAAAGGAAGGAGAAGTCACTAAAGCTCTTTCTTCACATACCCCGAGCGTGCTCTGCTTCATTCTCCCCATATTCCCAGCAGTTAATAACCATTTTTTTTCAAACTATTGCATTTTCTTCATGCTTATGTTTTGTCCTTGTTGTCTTTTCTTCTTCTGGCACTGAGATCTTCCTCTTTTGGGTATTTCCTACTTCAGTGAGTAGGTTTGGCAGTAATGAACATTGGAGCATGGTCCAGGCCAACAGTGCAATACATACCTTGATATTTCTTATTTATTTCTGATTAATGTTCACACACTAAACCCAGCCAATTTGCAGGTTAGAACATTTTTTTTTCTTTGTCTCTGACCACTGCAAACTCTGCCTTTTATGTAGAGGAGACAACAATTTTTCCTCCTGCTTTTTAAAGGGATGCAGTAGCACTGAGGAGGCTGGGTTAGGAAGCTGGCTGGTAATTTTGCATATTATACACAGGGCAGAATAGGACAATGTCTTTTCTCCAGAGCTGCTTTGGTTGCGTAGCACAGGCCCTTGCTTGTGAATGACACAAATACTGTGCAGATGAAAAAGGGAATGTAACTGTGTCTGGTATTGAGCATTATTTTTTAATACCTTCCTGAAGATAACTTTCATGCAGCAGGATGTTGGTTATTTGACACACCATATCATTCTTGTGGGTGGTACCTTCCTTCAGGACTCCAGAAGTCTACTGGCACAACAATTAAGGGTGCATATTTTAAGCAGTGCTTTTTGACAGATGCAGATAAAACTGGCAGTCCTCTCGGCAGTGTGCTGCCAGTGGCAGTATCCAATGTCACGTGCTTTAGAGAAGATGTGAGAAGTTACGTGGTGCCATAAAGGAGTTTCCTTTGTCTCACAGCCATCAGAGCTGTCTGGTGTCCTGAAGCATGTGGATGCTGTGCATTCAGGGATGTTAGGAGGGAGGTGCTGATGTTACAGAGCAGAGCAGTGATGGAAGCAAAGGTAGCTGGACCAGTATGGCTGGCCAAGTGTGCAGCCAGAGTGGGTTGGGATAAATTTAAATAGTGCAGAGGAAATGCTCCATTTTCATTACATTTATCACTTACAGTCCATACAGTTTAGTCCTTTCTTTCAACTGGATAAATTAGGTAAATCACTTACGCAAGTCCATAAGCAAATATTACAATAATTTTTCTCAGAATTAAAATAAGCTTTGTTAATGAGTTCTTATGGTCTGTCATGATGCAGTGAAGACTTGTGAGCATCTGAATTACATAGAACTCAAATGAAAAATAGGTGTGGTTTTTTCCGTATTACTTAATTAACCACAGTCTGCTTTCACTTTTAGCTGCTTTTTTATATTTGAGTGATTGTGATTTTGCTCTTTCCTCATGTATTTGAGTCAGCAGAGCAATCACTCAGTTTTGGTGTAATAACCATGTAGGAGATCGGGGCCTCTTCCTGTAATTTCTTAATTCCTACCTATTGAAGAGAGAATTAAGACAGAATTGATACAGACAACTTGGCTATAACATCTCAATGTATAGGATGTCAACATCAGCCTGAAATATCCTTCCTGCAACTCAGACCTGAGCATTGCCAACCCTGACATCAACTTGCCTTGGGACTCTGCGTCGTATCATTCTAGCAGGTGGTTCCTGGTAACAAAGGGAGATTAATATCCCAAAGAATTCTACTCAGCTGTGTAAAACATTTTTTTAAAAAAAATCTAAATAAGGTTTGTGTGTTTCTTGCTTTCTGGCTGTGCAATGTCAGGGTGCCAGGTACTGCTGGCTGATTTTGTGGGTGTGGGAGGCACAGACACAGTGTGGTGGTGAGACTGAACTCCTGCAATTTTAAGGAGGCATATTTTGGAGAAATGCCCACACAAGCTGCAGAACTTCAGCAGATTTAGCCCTTGTTAGGTGGGCAAATCCATTTTCATCCCACTCTATCAGCAGATTGAAATTGAGGAGGACTGCAAATTGTGGAGTACATTGGCCCGTGGCGTAACAGCAATTTCTCAGTTCTGCCCTCAGGGACAGGCAGACCTTGCTGCCCAGGCAGGCTCACAGGCACCACCCTCCACCTCTTGTCTTCTCAGGTAGAAATCAACTTGACTTGGTGGGCTTGGGCTTTTCTTGTGTTTTAAAGCTTCAGCACATCTCCAGTTTCTGAATATGAAATAATCCCCTGTAGAAAACTCCTGTAGAAAACTCAGCACAGGGCCAACACAGTGCCTGTTGCCCTCAACATTGAACTCTTTTATTCTGGTCTTCTGAGAACTTTGCCATTCAGAGAATCCACATCAATAAGGCAGCAGTAATGCAGAAGTCAGCCTGTGCTGAAGTGCCTGAATTTGGTGGCTCACCTGTGCTGATGTCTGTGTGTCTCAGCTCGGCTGCCTTCCCTTCCAGATGTAGCTGAATGACACCTGGCCTGTTTTTGTCTGCACTGTTCTGCAGTTCCATTAGAGTCTGCAGCACCTGGTACAAAATTATGCCTAAAAAAATTTAAAAGGCAACTTTCAAAAAATTATATGAAAAGGAAAGAACAGAGAAAAAAATTAAAAGAACATACTTAGTTCAGCTGCATGAACAGTGTTTCACCATTCTAGGGAGAGAATAGCAGATCTTTCTTTAATCAGGAATTCCAAGCTGCTAAACTGCTCTGGAATATCTGATTTGTCCAAATATCCTATCTTACACTGAAACCAGGCTCTTGGTGTTGCTTATACACTCATCTTACCGCTGAAAATCCTAAATAATTTTAACATTTCACCTACTTTACTCCTTTAAACAAAATTAATGGAAAGAGGATAGAGGAATAAAGAAAAACACCAACGGGAAGTAGAATCAAATCTGACTGATGAGACATGATGTAGTTAAGTAATAGATGTCAAGCAACTTTAACTAATTCTTTATATATTCTTCCAAAGACTCATCTCCCCTGACTCTCACAGCTGAGCAGTTTGGGTGTGTGTACAGCAAGTTGGTGCAAATCAAAAGCAAAACATTTGTCCACAGACATACAAGGAGTTCTTCAGTTAACAGTGGTGCTATAAATGCCAGCCTGATCTGATCTATTAGTGCAGTTGAGTCTAACCTCTCTAGCCTCTTAAACATAGAAAAACAATAGCTCTTAAGTGACTGTGAGGTTTCAATTACATTTGCACCCCAGAGGGACGCAGCAGTGACCTGTTGCTGATGGATTTATGAGTAGGTTGTCTGACAGGAAGGTGGGTTTAAAAACAGTTGCTGCACCATGTGCTTACTTATTACATTAAACTACTTTCCTTGACTTGGACATCTCTATTTTTCTCCTCTCATCAGGCTCAGGTAGTTCAGGGGATTCCCACCTCTGATATAAAGATTTTTCCTCATTGATTCCTGAAATCAATATGAAAACAGAAGTAATTTTAGATATTAAAAAAGCACATACCAACATTTGAACCCCTAGCATGGTAGAGAAAACTGCTTCAGATGTTTTCTTTTAAAAGCTAAGAAGATTGTTTTCTCTGACTAGTCTGAGTAAGAGTTATTTTAAATGTAAAAGGACAAGTTAGATTTTTGGGAACACTTTTTCATTTAAATCCTTAGAATAAACATTGTCTTACCCATATTATATAATAAAAGAGCTTGGTTTACTTAGCTGGAAGCCATAGATTATTTTTTTTGAAAGTTATGAATTGCTTTCCTTATTCCTTTGGAGCCTTTTATTCTCTTTTAGAGCTAACCAGTAACAAGAGAAGAATTAAATATTGATTGATAAGGCAAAGATTTTAAAGGGGCTGAAAAATACGGAATTGTCATGACTCTGAAAGTGTTGAAATTAAATAGTAATATTTAATCTTTCTTTAGTATGTCACAAACTTACATGTATGCATTCCAGCTCAAAACAACTGTCCTGTGTAATGGTTTTGGTTTTACAGATGTATTCACTATTAGCCTATGTGTGAAGACTACTAAGCAGTTTTAATTAACTTATGTTGAATGCTGCATAACAGTACATCAACAAGAACTTAGAAAAACAAATCTTCATTCAGCTCAGATCAATACATGTATGTAATTCAGTGCACCTGTACAGAAATATCCTGCAAAGACACCTTAACTCTGACCCATGAGGCACTGCAGACAGCAGAAGTCTATTTCAATAATTATTTCAGTAACAGAGATGAATAGAAATATATCCTCAGATGCTTTTGCACATACTAGTAAGTTGCCCATATCTATCTGCCTGCATTAAATTGGGTAGGTTACCTCTTGCAGAGCTAGGAGCTGAACCAGGTGTTCCAGCCATGGTAGCCCAATTCACATCCTTTTGATTGTGTAATAACTTGGTGAAAGTGAATGGCTGTGGATTCACCTGCAGGTATCTCTTTCTTCAGCAGACTCTAGCTCTGCCTTTTCAACTCCTTGGAGCCTGCCTTCCAGGCAGTGTTAATGTGTAGCTGTGTGCTGTGAGTTTGAGTCTTTCCAGCAGCATTATGGCTCAGATATTCCCAGGCAAGATGTGTGGCTGTGCTCCATCCTGCTGTGCCTAAATTGCTGATGATACCTGTAGTACATGTTTGGAAGGTGGTGTGAATGCATCTGCACCTGGCTTAGGAATCCCAGGGTAGGTCAGCCCTAAAATGTGAGAGACTTCTCACTTGAGCTGGTGAAACTGCAGAACAAGATTGTACTGTCCAGAAGAAGGTAGCATTGGAACTTTATAAGCTATTAGTTTTGTATGCCAGTAAGAATTACCCTTTGGGAAGAAAAAAGCCCCAATATTATTCACTATGTACACTTTTGAAAACACTCCTGCTTTGCAACGCTTTTGTCTTGGCCATTTTCTTTTTGCTGTAATGGAGAACAAGTGCTTGAGTCTGTGACAGTCTCAGATGGTTCAGGTATGCCTGAGTAGCATCACTGAATTTCTTACAGTGGCCTGAGTGCCAATACCTAGGCTGAAGCAAGTGATAAAGAGATCACTGGGTGTTTTGGTTTTTTTTATGAGAGCTCACTGGCAGCACTGCAGCAAGAGGAGATCTGCTCAGAGGAAATCAGATCACCATGACGGACAGTTGTGTGGACTTCATGCGTTGCACAGAAAGAAGCCTGACATAGTCAACAAATTTCCTGCATAGCCGAATTTTCATCCTAACAGTATGTGCATGGATCAGTTAGGAACATGATATATCTACTTTCATAATTTGTCCTTATTCCTGTTTCCTTTCAAGTGGTCACTGAGGTACAAAGATGAGAAAAATTAAGTGTGTGAATGGTAAGTATCTACTGGCTTTTGTGTAACCCACTGCCATGAAAGAGCTCTGCAGCAGCAGCATTTCCAGTCCATTTTCTCTGGCTGATCTCTGCTTCTGTACAAAACAAACCAGCTCACGACAAACAGGAGTGTGTAACTTATCCATCCTTGAACCTCTCCAGCAACAGCCTCTTGCTGCATAAATCAATGGACTGTTTACATGATGGGGCACAGAATATGAAGTCAGGGATTTTCACTTCTCAGTGTGGTTCCTATTTGAAACTTGTGTGATCTCCCTGTTACTGCCAGGTTAACAGCAATAAAACATTTTACTGAGAATGTTTGGCAAGGAGGGGTTTTATTTTGTTCTTTTCCTGTCTGACAGATGGTTTTTGGTTGAAGTAGGGGTAGAAATTCCCCACAGCAGTTGCAGGGAGACTTGGCCACATCTACTGGCATTAATTATAATAATTGTCCTTTGTAATTAGCTGCATGCCAGAGATGGAGGCACGACGTCGCCTCTCTGCTGACTCTGATTGTTGGGTCCTTTTGTGGATTGCTCTCCCACAACTGGGAAACAGATTGTTTGGGCTGGAATTAGAGAGTTGTAGGTAGGCAGCAGCTGCTCTTGAAATTTTTTCTAATATGCTAGTTAGATGTGTGATTTCAAATTGATTTTGTTCATTTAGCAGCCTATTCAACTGGGGAGGAAGAACAACACAAGCCCCTGTAAGTGGTAGTGCTCTGTTCTGATAGAGGCTCTGCCTTAGATGACACTGAGGTGTATTTGCAACTCTGAAAATGATCAGTTCTTGTTCCTCTGCAAAGGTAGAAAAGAAGCTCTGCAGGTACCTGCTCCTGGCAGAGAAACCCTTACCCACTGCATGTCACACCAGCCAATGCAGGTGGCATTTGAGCTGACCTGAATTTGGTGTAAGTATTTATTCAGTGAAGTAGCACTGCTGAAATTACACAGAGATTTTCTGCTTTCTGATTTAAACCTGGAGCTGATTTCACTGTTAAGACCCTCACATTTAATATATCAGCCTGTGTATGAAAAGCAGGGCTTTCATCCCAGCCTAACTAGGTGAAGAACCCAGGCTTACACATTTATTTGGCTGGGTCCCCTGCTTTCTAGGTTAGAATGCAGACAGTCTAAAGATTCACAATTTTTCCGAAAAGGATTTCCCTCCAGTGGGAACAAGGGACTTGGTATCTCTTAAACAGGAGTGATAATCTTCACTAGAAGATTGAGTGAATGTTGGAGGTGGGCTACTGTAATAACCCATGTAAGTCATGTGATAGCCGCGTTGGGATGATAGGGTTTATACTACTAAATTTTCCTCTGAAATTTAGTCCTTTATATCATGGCAATCATATCAAGTTACAAAGGGCAGAAGTCTGTTAGCATTCCTATATTGGTAGAACTGTAACATTCCTCACAGTGTACAGCACATCTGATCACATCTGCAGCAATACTCTGACTCCCCACAGTCTGATTTGCCCTCAAATCTCAATGCATTTCACAAATTTAAGTAACTAAGATATTTTGGTAAGGTGAGCAGGCAATCCAAGAACCACATCATCAAAAAGCAAGTTAGTGTTCACAGAAGTTAGAAAAACTGCCCAGACTGTGTTAGATTCAAATCCAGAGTTTTTGCTGGGCAGTCCTGCCCCTAAACATCAGACCTGGACCAGGTGGATCTGGTGATGTGGATGATGCATTTCTGCTCTTGTCAGTGGTCTTGGACTGAGTGGCAGCTGTGCAATCTGGCTCCTAACATGTTGTGTGCAAATTGGTGTTTCGTGTTCAGGCTATGGCATCAGTGCAATATTGAAATGAAATCTGATTTGTGTCACACAGCCCTGACAGTGCAGAAACTACAGTGATGCTGTAGTGAGTGAACAGGTAACCAACCATGCTGAGCCACAGGATGGATGTTGTCCAGAGACACTCCTATGCAGTGTTATGAAGCCTCAATGATAAAATGATTAACTTCTCAAAGCAAAACAAAGATATTCCACTTTATCTGGAGAAGAAATGCAGGGTGGCTGCCAACCCTGTACTGTGGGAAGAAATCTATGCTCTTTTTTTTTGGCCCCATGCCAAGCCAAGGCTCACACCAGGGATGGCTCTAACTTTGCTCTGTTTAGTTTGAATGTGTAGGAGCACAACAATACAGATTATTTTGGTGCCTAAATCAAACCCTTCAGAGGATGAGAAAATCTACATTTTCCTCCTGCATCAATTGCATCAAATGACTTCATCTTATGAAATTGCATTGCATTATTAAAGCTAAACTTCAAGGGAGCAGGTGGCCACTGATGCTATTTCACCTCCCAAGCTGGTTGGCAAATCTGTCATCTTAACATCAAGTGAGAATAAATATTGGAGGTTGCAGTCAAGGGCTTTTTTCAAAAGTAGGGAGTTGCTAATGATAATGGCTATTAGTGTTAAATGTTTGCTTTTTTGCAAAGGAGTTGACTATGGTTTGTACTAATTAGTGTAGAGAGAAAAAGGAGACAGCATTTTCTCTGAAGCCATTCCATTCCCAAACCATTTTTGGGAGAGTTGGGACTACCTCTTCTCTAAATTTGAAGTGATGTGTTCATGTTGAGGATTCAAGGGTTATTTTTGCAGACTTGACTGGGGGAGAAGGCATGGATCAGAACAAGAAATTCTTACTTGTTGCCTGTCTGCATTCTGCATAGTTTAAATCATCTCCAAATTGAAAAGAAATTTAAGTAGAAAGAAAACCCATATCCAGCACTCTCAGTATTCAAGGAAAAAAACCAAAACCACAAACAACACAAGGGAAAGAATCTGCATCTCAATCTCATTGTTGCATTAAAGGAGATACACTGAATTTGCAGAATGGCTGCAGCAAGTTTTGAATAATAAATGAAAGGGGAAAATTGCCTCCCTGTGCATAGAGAGAATGCCAACAGCTGTGCTCTTTGCTTGTGTGCTGCTTGCACAGATACACTGGCATCACTCAGGACCCATGAAGAAGAGTGTAGCAAGACCAGAGTTCCTCATTTTTCCCTCCTGCCCTGACTCAGTCCTTAAAAAAGTTTTAAATTCCTTTTATTGCTTATAATCAATTTTTGTTGCTTATCTCTTCTTCTCTATTGGCAACTGGCCAATTAAAGAGAAGGAAAAGGAATGAGAAACAGAGGCCAAATAAGGAAACACAAGTCTAAATACTTTAGGGTTTTTTCTTTTTGAACTCAACATTCTCTTTTTCAGTTTTGTTGTGTATTTGCTGTAGATGCCATAAAGACACCACTTAACTCAGTCTACATTTTATTTTATGAACAGGAGATAATCAAGGAAAAAAAAATTGAGGTCTGACTTGTGATGCATTGATGCACCAAACTTACTTTGAACAGATTCTGAGTTGTCATATCAAATTTACAGAATCACAGAATCATCTGGGCTGGAAAAGACCTCCAAAATCAGTAAGTGCAACCATTAACCCAGCACTGTCAAGGCCACCACTAAACCATGTCCCCAAGTGCCACATCTACAGGTCTTTTAAACACCTCTAGGGATGATAACCCAACCGCTTTCCTGGGCAGCCTGTTCCAGTGCTTGACAACCCTTCCAGAGAAGAAATTTTTCCCAATATCCAATCTCAACCTCCCCTGGCACAAATTCAGGCTCTTGTCTCTTGTCCTATCACTTGCAGCTTGAGAGAAGAGACCCACCCTCACTTTACCACAGCTTCCTTTCAGGTTGTATATAGAGAGCATCAAGGTCCCCCAAAGCCTCCTTTTATCCAGCCTAAAGAACCTGAATTTGCTCAACCACTCCTGGTAAAGACCTGTTCTCTAAATTAACTACTCAAGGTAGTGACCTTTGCCAAGCCCACTAATCCTGATTTCTCATAGGACCAACAGGACACCAGTTTTTTTCAGAAGGTTATCTGAACTCAGGCCTTTGGAAGAGAAGGGGAAAGAACACAAACCCATTACTTACTTAGCTTTCATTTGAATAAAAGAAGCTTTTAATTTTTTTAAAACAAGCTTTAAATCTTACACTGAAAATTGAAGCAGATGAGTGAATAGCAAAACACAGCTCAGAAATCTGTCCCTCACTGCCAGGAAAGCCTTTTGTCTGATGTGGCAAAGAAAACACAGACAATTAGTCATTTTTATGCTTTCAAAGCATTGGTTTGATGGTGCCAAACTTTTTCTGACAGATCTCATCTACTTCAGTTATCTGCCACTCCAGTTTATGAGGTTTCTAGGGCAACTGTCATCTTCATTGTGAACCACCCAGGATTCATAGAAGGCTGCTTTTCCTTTAGCACTCCTAGAATTCAGTAGCTCTCTTTTTAAAATCACAGAAAATTATTATTTTCTATGAGCACAGGCAAATGATTTCTTGTTTTGGATTTTTGCAAGCCTGGTGGCTAGGAAGGCACCATCTTTCTCCTCTGTCAAGTGTCATCATAGGCAAGGAGTCTTGGCCATGAATATTGTTGTAACTCTCTTGAACTTTTTTGGGAGGAACATTAGCTCCATTGCTCTGGAAAAAATGTAATTGTCTGAGCCTGGGAGCTGGGCTCATCTGAGGAAAAAGAGAGGTGAAGAAAAAGGCAGGGAAATAAAGAGTTCTGAACTGGGACTGCAGAGAGGGGGAGTTTCTGCAGAGTGTTTGTGAAATTGCTTCTATCAAAGACTCAGTGCATCTGTGTAAGATGATATGGGATTATTTGTATTGGTAGTACCCAGTCCTAAAAGGACAGGAGCTCATTTCCTGGCTGAAAGAGAGGGGAGCCTTTGCTCTGTAAACCCACAGGCTGGGGGGAGTTCAATAGGATACTGTGGTTTTGGAATGCTTGTTCAAATATGTTTATTCTGTGAAATGGGAAAACCATTAATCATGCTACCTGGAAGAAATGAATAATCTGATTTGTCTGAAATTCTATTTTTTTGGGGGGAAAATGTGTATACGTGCTATGATAATTAACTATGTTTGTCTCTAAAGTCAGTCTCTGTTCTTAAAACACTTTCTTGTGAAATGAGATCATTTTATCATTCCAGGTAAGATGGATTGGTAGTGATAAGGAGAGATGTAAGGAAGCTGCACCACAGCTGGGTGCAGTCCAGACATGAGGCATGGAGTTCCATTGATGTATTCACAGAGACATTCTCCTGTGTGTTAATTTTGTGTTCCAGTGGTGCCTGGGAGCTCTTTGACAGCAGTTTTAGGCTGGATGTTGTGTATTTGGAAAGCATCTAGCATGTTGGTGGCAGCTATTGAGGAAGGAGTATTCTTCACTGCCCATTGGTATCATTCTTCCTGCACTGTGCAGAGGCAGCAGCCGAACAGCATTGATCATTCAGGTCTCAGTTTCCAGGCCAGAATGTAACAAAGGGGCCTTGCTGGCTCAAGAGCTCGCTAAGGATAAATGGCTACAATGCTTTTCACCAGACCTTCCCTATGAGGGGGTAGAGGGGCAAGGAAATGCAGTTTGCTATTGAAAATAATTGATAAAGTTGCTTGCTGTTCCAGCTGGAGCCGGTTTGCTGACACCATCCACCCCAGCCACTAATGCTTCCCACTTCCCTGATGAGTGGCCATTTTCTACTGCTGGCTTGGTGTAAGAATATAATGAATAGGATTTTTTATTTATTAGCTGTGTTAATGTGGCACACAGGAGCTGCATTACGTTGGGCACGGTACAAACACATTTATTTAGACTTGTGTGAAAATTACTAATGAGAGAAGATGGCTGGCCAAAGCTCTAGGCGTTCTGACACCTCTGAATAAAACAATGACATCCCAACAATGTTTAAAGTGATGATTCCAGCAGAAACTCAGCCAGCTGCTTCCAGAAACTCATACAGAATAACATTAGCTTCTCTAAACACTCTAAAAAACAGAAGAGTTCACAAATGTTAGGAGATGGTCTTTACCCTGAGGTGTTTACAGTCCAGAGCCTCCATCCTTCAGAGAAGTGTCTGCTTATTTGGTGCATCCAGGGAGAAGTGTTGATACTTGCCTTCTTTAAAATTGTGCATGGGTCAAGATGGTCAAGACAGAGAGTAAAGGGGAGAATTAAGGAAAACTATTACTTGCTTTAAAAGAAAGAAAAAATGGAGACTTGGAGCTGAAAGGACTTGCCTGAGGCTACAGAGAGAGTCGGTGGCAGAACCCAGAATAGAAGCCAGATGTTCCAAGTCTGTAGCAATATGACTTAGCCAGATTTTAACAGAAAGATGTTTTCCTTCAAAGTCTGTTTTCATCTTTCTTTTGAATTATTTTATTTTATTTTATTTTATTTTACTTTATTATTTTATATCTAAAGGGTAGTGAGGGGAATTTCAAATAAAAATAATACACTGAGGAATCTGAGGTTTGGGATGTTTGGTACGATTCTGATTTACCATGAGCAAGAAGAGCAGCTCTGATGCTAATTCTTAGGTAGGAACTTCAAAGATTGCAAGAGTCTATAAATATTTGCTTTATTTGCAGTGAAGAGTACAGGAAGTTCTGAGTTAGCCTAATTTAGGCTCCAATATAGACTATTTATGTACTACCTCCTGGGACCCCCTCTGATTACTGAAAGAATGACCTTATTGGAAACCAACAAGTAGGTCTGCAGTTAATTATAAAGGGTTCAGAGCCTGCTGCAGAACCTAACAATGGCATTTTTGTGGATGATGTTATGTGTTTTTATTTAACTGTTCAAATCAGGAGAGCTTAAACAGATGGCACACACTCTCCTGCTCCCTGAGAGCACCTAGAGAAAGACACTGATAATAACTGAGGGAGGCCAAGCCTAACAGGTCAGGAGAAATGGCAAAGCTCAGGCTGTCTGGCCTCAGCAATTACCATCTGAAAGCAATAATGAACTGGTCAGTGGGGTCAGGAACAGGTGATGCTGGGTGGAGAGGGAGAAAGGGGGGTTTGTTTGTCTTCTGCATTTGGAAGAAGTGGTTTGGACATGTTGCCTCTTTTTAAATTTTACAATAACAACAGTGACTTAATGAAATCTAAATGTGGCTTTTGGAGAAAATCTGCTTTAGAACTTATCCAAAATAATTTCCTGAAGGAAAAAAAAAATATCAGTACAGTTCAGGATAATGTCTAAAGAGAGAAATGTAAAAAACTGACTTACAGGGCAACAAGTTTATACATGGGATGATGCTCCTCTGGGGCATCATAGAAAATGATTATACCAGATTTTGTTCATCAAGGCAAAGTAAGCTAAATCAGATACAAGGCAAAGCCCTTAGGAGGAGGAGGAACGTATTCAATTTAGTGAGGCAACTGTGATAGTAATTAAAGCCCAGATGGAAACCTTTGAATGTGTCTGGCGTCTGTGTATCCGCTGTGTTTTTTCTGTTAACTTGACATTATAAAAGGAGCACCCAAAGAATAAAGAGATGGTGTTTGAAATTTCATCAGTCAAACACTGTCCCAAATTTGATTTATTGTAAACAATCTGCAAAAATTGCTTTGGGTATATATGATACAGGCAGGGAGTTTTCTCAAGTGGTAATTCACAAAGAGAGAAATTGTACATTATTTCTAGATTTGTCTTTGCTGAAATGCAGTCAGGATTAATTACACCATTTGCCAGCTCTACTGCGAACCCCTTATATTTCGGACATATGGATAGAATTTTATTCTGCTGTTATATATTCTCTCTGAAGCAGACTGCTATGCTGGTTACTTTATAAGCAGATACACTCCAAGATTTCAGTAAAAAACCTATACAATTAAAAGAAAGTAAAAATCAGGAGTTAAAAAGGGAATCATTGTCCTACTTTTTTTCCTGTAATACACAAGCCAGGAGCAAAGGATGGTACAGTATGGAAACACTGCTACAGGGTTAGCAAAACGTGAGGAGTGATTTGCTATTCCTGCTGAATGGAGGGCTGGGGGCGGCTGTAACTCTGCCTGGGCTGTCGCACGCACTGGGAGCCTCGAGTGTCTCCTGCCTTGTGTTTGAGTCATTACTTTATCTGGAGCAGACAGACTGCTTGCACTCCCAAATCCTCCAGCATATGCACTACTTGGTGCCTAGTACAGGCATGGATGTGCTGCTGAGATTTACTACTGGCCCTGAGTGAGTGGAGAGCTGCAGCCCCTGCCCAAGTCTGCCCGGTTTGACAGGCCAGGCTCAGCATCCCAGGCTGGCCTCAAGAGCATGGAGGAAGAGCTTGGTGTTCGCAGCAAGGCAAGTATAGAAAAAAACAAGGAGGGGGGAGGGAAGATGCTCCTCTTCAAGTGTGATAAATCACTTTTCCCCTTATCATCTGTAAGCACATATGTAGGGACTTGTGAAGCAGTCTGTTACCCCCCTCAACAGTTTATTGGCATGTTGTGATGTTGCAGTTCCAGGCAGAGCTGTAGTTAAGTGTGTATAATTGGTGGCAATATTAATGGTCTTTAATGATATTCACTCAAGGCAGAGGTGTTTTCCCTTGGTTTTCATTACCTTTATGCTGATAATGGCTTATATCCTTTGTACTAAATCAATGTTGCCAAAATCCTCCTGGTGGTTTTCACTTAAAAAAGTATCTCTGTGTGAGCATATTCCCCCCACATACACTGTCAGTCTTCATTATCTTTTTTTTTTCTTTTTTTTACGGCAGTACATGGAGCCTCTTTTGCAGTCTATATCCTGAAATAACAACAAAAAATCCAATTTCTTAAAAATGAGGTTTGCTGTTAATGGAGAATTTTTGAGGAGCTCTGTTCCTAATCCACCTGCTCTGTGGCTTCTGAATTCCCTGCAAGTGGTTCACTGCTCATTGATGAGAAACCAAAACCCTGAGTCCCACAACTCATGAATTTGAGACAGATTAAATTTTCAGATCTAATTTTATTTTAATCTTTATTTTACCTCCAAATTTAATATTACAGGGCCTCACAAGTGACTGTCTATGGAAGGTATTTTTTTTACATGAGTCAGGACAGCACCTATAACCTTGGAAGTGGAGTCTCTGTTCATGGGCTCTGTGATCAATCCTCCAGAAAGGGATGAGAAATTTGCAAGTTGATAAAAGACTTATGTGGAGTGCAAAAGAGGAGCCTATTCCTGTTCACCTTTTCAATCAGCTCTTCACTTCTCATCCTCTGACTTTGTTTAAAGACAAACTAATTGTAATTTAAAAAAGAAAAGAAACAATGGCCTTTTTTTTATTCCCTACAACCAACATCTTCTAGAGTTTATAAGACCACAGGTTATATTTATGGGTCTTATATTTCCAAAGGGGGTCTGTGATGCTTTTGTCTGCAATATCATTGCCACCATGGGACTGAGGTCTGAATCTTACATCAGTGTACATAAGAGGAGGCTTGAGAGATTTATAATGGGAAAATGCTGACAGCTCCATAATTTACTGCAGGGCTAACAGCAGCACTGTAGCTCCCGACAGCTCTAAACCCTTGTTCTGTGGGATGGTTTGTTTCTAATACACTCCCTTTGCTGGATCTTCCCCCACCCTCTCTCTGGATGAATGGGCCTAGGCCTGTGAATATCTATATTGCTGCATTTTCCTTTGGTATTTTAACAGCCTTTCACTTTTAGGATTTCCCATTGTTGGAATTTGTAAAAGATTTCAGGAACTTCTCAGCAGAAAGGCTTTTTCATATAATTTGCCTTTTTTCTTGTTGTTCTTTCTTCAGCCTGGAGTATCTTACATATTCATTGTTGCACCGGATACTCCAGCAGCAGCTTTACATTTTCAAGCCCTGGTACTTTGCTGTGTCCAAAAAATGGGTAGACACCGAACAATACCTACTTTTTAACTTATTTGAGTAGAATGCTGTGCATCTGCATAATGGTTTCACACAGAAAGTGCTTTATCTTCATGAGTTAGTGAGTCAGTTTAGGGGTATTCTATTGGCAAAAGCTTTCAGAGAAATTATGCATGGTAAATTAATGAAGGCCGTCTGAGGTATTATTGTGTGTGAATGCACATGCCATTAGAATCAATGGCTGGCTGAAAAAAGTTAACGGTCATTAAGGGGCTGTGAAAAAGGCCAGTGGACACAGATTTACTCTCTTGCAGGGCTCTGGTTGGGTTAGGTGAAGACAGAGATTGCTATTTGCCTCCAGGCCACAGGACAGCCCAGGCTTTGTGCTTTCCTATCCCCATTTCTCTTGGGTCCTGTCAGTGGCAGATTTAAGAGAGACTGCAATAGCCTGTCTTCTGAAGAGGTAGAGACCATCTTCTCAGCAGGTAAAGACCTTTGCATGACTTTTCCTTAGTTTACAAGTGGTTGGTAACAGAAAGTCCAAGTGGTTGAGCTTGAAATGGCTTAAAACAGTGTCTCAGTCATGGTGTGAAATGGAGAGCTTGCCAAAGAGAAGGTTCTGTTGGTTTTGGTTGATGCCACCCTATCTGATGGTGAGTCTTTAAAATATTGCTCACTCGAGTTGTGGGATATTGCCTGCAATCAGACAGGAAGAAAAGAGCACTGCAGCAGATCTGCCCATTAGCCAATGGTATGGGAAATGCTGAATGCCAACTGGAGATTAGGCAACTGTGTGCCACTCCAGGCAATACAGCCAGGAATTTGTCATAATTGAGCATAAGTGACGCAAAGTGGTTTTCCTGGGCACTTGTATTCTCCTGGGCTGTGTCCTTTCCCTTGAGCAATGTAGATTTTTTTTTCCTGCATTGTATTTTGAATGCAGTGATTTTGACTGAAATAAAATCCATGGAGAAAATTAATGATTTGATATCTTCTTGCGGCTGCCAAAAGAAATGTAAAAGAGTCTTTGATCTGGTGGCTTTAAAAAAGCGAGCTGGACCAGTTACTGACACTTACTGACCTAAGTGATAAAGTGACTGTGTCGAAGTTTAATTAGTCTTGATCAAGATACTTTTTTAAGATTCAGAACTAGTGGCCTATTGGAGAAGTAAGGCTTCTAGTTGTCATTTATGTCACAACATGTCCTTTTATCATACTTTCTGTGTCTCCAGCAGAAACAGTTTTTATTATAAAGGAAAAGAGAAATGGTTCATTTGATGGGGATTAGCACAGACAAGCTTACTAATATTTGAAGGCAATTTCTCTGCCTTACCTTTTTCCCTATTTCATATACCACAGAGATTACCTCAGACTGCTGTTGTTAGTCACTGTTATTTATATAAAGATATGTAATGCATTTGTGCTTGAGGGGTCGTCTGTAACGAGGTATGCAATTTCAGACTGTAGAGACTGGCAGGAATTACTGTGAAGGATTGCTTTGCGGTGACAGCTTTATCCTGCCTGTAATGTGTCATTGCGTGTGACTCTCAATTAATCACGCAATAACAAAACATTGCGTCTGGCGACAATGGTGTGTCCATTAATATCGAGAGGTAAGGCTCAGCTTTATGAACACAAATGCTGTCCCCTGCCCACTCGTGCACTTTAATCAGCGAGTCTCAGCCCAGAAGGAACATTTTTCTCTTCTCCTCTCCCCCATCATCCTCTATTGCAATCTATTAAGCTGCAATCCATAACGTCTCATGTCTCTGTAATGGCCTGATGGCGTGTGGTGTTAAATGATTGCATGAGTTTGACTTTGTCTCGCTCCGCCTTGACCTTGGTGTCTTCAGTGGCTTCCCCTCTCTCGTTTTCAAATCGGGAATGGGGAGTTGGAAGAGAAAATGGAAGAGTGACAGAATGGAGATACTACAAAGGAAATTTGATGTTGTTCTTTGAGGAGATGGGGGAGACAAGAGGTAAGAGGAACCATTGCTGGGAGATGAAAATGCAATGATTTGCAAATTTGCGTGAGAAAAGCTATCATGCTTTTGAGCATAACCTGTTCCACAGACTGAAGCCTGCCACGTGCAGGACCTCATTGGTAAGCAGAGTGGAAACCTTGCAGTAATTCTTCCCCTTGTTTGTTCTGCCATTTATAATATGATTGCTAAGTCATATATCAATTTAAGTAAAATCCCCAAATCTCGTTGTGTTTTACAGCTGTATTTATATCCTGAACAGAAACATAAAGAGGCACCTGGGTGTTCTGTGCTTGGGCTACAGAGAAAGATGCCCTGATCCCAGCCACCAAGTGTGAATCCCTGTTATTACATCCAGCCAGGTTTAGACATAGATTCTCACTCCCTTGATAGCCTTAGTTTGTTTTCGTTCAGTTGATTTATTTTGAGTTGGCATTGAGGTTTTACATCCTGTGCAACATAAATAGGAAGTCTGGTAGTAATTAGTGTCAATGCTTTTGGTTTTTTTGCAAAGAAAACTAATTTTTCAAAAGTGCTTGGCAGGACAGTCTCAGAAGAATCTCCTGAGCATCCTCAGTCTGGTTTACACCAAAGCATTGTCATGTTACATGCAACAGAGGAAATTAATTATTGTATCTCTTCCCATGGGTTAA
Organism: Zonotrichia leucophrys gambelii; assembly: GCF_028769735.1. Lineage (NCBI taxonomy): Eukaryota > Metazoa > Chordata > Aves > Passeriformes > Passerellidae > Zonotrichia > Zonotrichia leucophrys. The sequence continues at coordinate 34,665,612 of NC_088177.1, read as the reverse complement.
TACTGTTCGTGAATTTGTGACACATTTGACTGGTAGCATTGAAAAGTGCACAGTGAAAGAGGCATTTGAATTTTGACAGTGGTGTGTCGGGTGCATTGCAGTACTTTCACTTTTTGTAAATAAAAACAAAAAGCCTTTGGGATTCTTAGCAATAAAAAGGTTTGTAGCTCCTTGGGGAATTCTTCATGGTCTGAATTGCTGAATCTCCCCATTGTCTCTGAATTATCAGCCAGACAATAAAAAAATAGTTAATCCAGGGTTTATGTCAAACATGGTTATTCTGGAGTAAATGCAGTATTATACCAGCACCATACAAAGTTCCTTCTCCCTCTGGGCAATGTGACTTCTGCCAGTTAGCAAGAGCATTGGTTTTGGTTCTTTAATTAAGTCTAACCCCATCTCCCCTGCTGTATGAGCAGTGGATCTGACAAGATGCTGAACTTGCTAAACTATATAAAATAAAAGCACCTGCCCTCACAAGAAATTGAGGGCACTCAATAGTGCAGAAGGTGTGCTCCTTGGTGATCCCTGGCAGATACAATCCAGCACAGCTTCATAAAGCCATTTGCTGCCAGGTGTGGGGCTGCATATTTGCATCAAGCTTTTCCGTCAGGTGAATGCTGTTAGTTCATGTTTAGGAGCCAAGCACACACAGGGGAGACCTCCAAGAAGGAGAGTTTGTAATCAATTTCTCAATCCCAAATTATTTTTCCAGGGTCCCCACAGTATGGTGTTTGAGTAACAGAATAATTTCCTAGCTATTAAGTGCCTGAAAATCAGCAGTAATTAACTTAGCACAAGTTCTTCTCTTCCTCTCCCTCCTCTTTGCACAAAAAAACAAACAAACCCCCTTTCTCAGCAGAGGAAATGCAGATGGAAGCAGTCTCTCCTGCCTTAGTGCAGTCATGTACAGATTACATCTTTTTCCCCCTTTTGGTTCTGTGAATAACATAATTGCTTTGTTATCCCTCAGGGGATTTGTAATATTAACATTGGTTAATGACATTAATTCAAGTTTTTACCATTAATAAAATGGCATTGCTTAAAATTAAGCATTACATTTCAATTAGTAGTCCATCAAAGACTTTAATAGTCTGGAGCATTAAAGTGATATTTTTTTAAATTTCTTATTAATTTTTTATTGTATCATGCTAATTTCCAAAGAGTGATTGAAAGCCCAGCTGATCCAATGAACGACCCTATCTGCCATGTTTCTTGAAGGAACTTCTTTCTTTTATGACATTATGCAAAAAGGTCACATTTCCACAAAGCAGGAATCTGTTTCAGTCACCTCCTGAATTCATTATCTTCCTTTTTACTTTTTAACATGAGGCACATGATATACAGGCACCCCAGGTGGACATGTTTAAATTAATCTAGTAATAATTGATTCAGAAGAGATTTGGAGGACAGAATTTGCATAAAAGCCATAATGAGAGCAACTCCTCCAAGGCCAGACTGAACAGCTAAGTCCCTGAATAACTTACATCTCCTAAACTAATTTGGTTATATATGCAGGAATGAAGGTGTGGGGGCTGGAGCACCATGTGATTGGAATTCATTACAAATAATTCATCTTCTCTAGGAAGGCTGGCCTCAGAGTGTATTAAAATTATATCAGCTCCCAAATGCTTGCTCAGACCCTGCCTCTGGAAGATGATGACGAAGTTTCTGTCTGAGGGATTGTTTGGGTATTTTAAAGCATTTCTGAGGCTAAGAGCTGACACCCCAGGGCTGGGGTGTCCTCTGGCAGGCTGCTTCTCCTGCCTGGTGGGAAGATATTCAGATACTCAATCTTGGCTGGACATCTGATGGTCAAAAACATAAGTGCAGAGGAGGATCCCAGCTTTCAGTCTCAGATATTCTTCCCTTCAGTTCCAGAATGGAATTTCTTAGCTAAGTTGTAGATCATTGGATTTGCATTAAATCCTGGATCACTGTGATGTCTTTGGGAATTTAGGGAGTCCCGCTGCAGGATGAGGACTCTGTACTGTTTAGTTAAAGTAAATCTGCAGACAGAGAAAATTACAACTGTTCAGTCCATTAAAAGAAAGCAGCCAAGGCCTTTTTGAAGGTCAGCTGTCCTGCTTGACTTTGCCTTTGCCTAAATACTGTTTTAGAGAAAAGCTCTAAAAGGATGTCTCCGTGACCCAGCATAGTAATGCCTGTGCTCTGAGGCTGGTGAGCTTCAGTTAGCAGGTAACACAGTACCATGCTCCGGGTATCAGAGAAATTACATAGCATGTGTGGAAGAAGGGGGAAATTCAGCTCTGTCTTTTCAGAAACTGTTGATCATCATTTATTTTTCATGGGAAAATTGATGTCACTGTTGTTTTCAGCAGATAAGGAATCAGTCCCATTTTGTTTATACACAGCAGTCGGTAATACTCTGTCATTTGTGAGCTGTGTATGTTCAGTGCTGCCCTGCAGCCAAGAGGGTCTGGGAAGAGCAGATCCTGCTTTTCAGAGTCCCAAACACAGTGCAAGAGTTGGGGCAGACCAAGGCAGCCCTGCTGCTCCAGTGAGGGGAACAGTTAACAGAGCTCAACTGGTACCTGCTCTTGTAAGAGGTATGAGAAGAGCTGAGCACGGCAGGAGAAAAAAAGACTCTGGCTGACAATTATTGTTTCGTCTGTTCACATTTGGGGCATATAGAGGCTGGCTGAATGCTTTCTAGCCAAAGGTTTCTGTATGATAAATGATGCTGTGCTGTGCCAAAAAGACAATGCAGCAAAATATATTCTTGTTTCCAAACAGGCTGAAATTTGGAGTTGTGCTACAGGGATGCTTTATGCTTCTTCTCCTAGAGTTAAAATTAAACCATGAGTATGTGTTATGTGGCACTGGGTAATCACAAATCTTGACAAAACAAACAAGCTCTGGTTTCTCTCTCCTGCATGGGCAAGCATGAAAAGAAAAAGTTCTTCTCATTCTGTTTTTCCAACATAGCAGTGGAGGAAGGAGCTGCAGGGAGGGATGAGTTGGGTTTGCAATGTGCAACAATTGCCTTTGACTCTGGCATGTGGGGCTGTGTCAGTGATGCAAGAGGATTTGCTGGATGGAGTAGAAGGAAGAGGATGGCAGAAGCTGGAGGTAGTGTCAGAGGCTTTAACAGGAAAAACAAACCTCTGGAAAAGGCCAGCCCATATGTTATGGCTGACTCTCAGGCGGGAGGTTTGTTGATGTGATGATTTCATGGCTTGGTGTTTGTCTTCTGGACACTTGAATTGTGGGATTGCTTTAGGTCAGAGGAAAATTAAGGGGTTTGTTGTTTTTGTGTGTGTTTTTTTTTTTTTTTAATTTCTGCTTTCTGTTGTTTTCCCAGGTCTGTGGACACAGGGGCACCACAGTGCTACATAGTTTATCAGGATTGCTTATCTGCAGGGCACAATCTGGGGATTGTACTTGTCCACAGATTGCTGTCACAGTGTTGAAGAGAGAAACTTTGTGAGTCACTAACCTATATCAGGTCTAATATAATTTGAAACTATTGTCACCAACTTCCTTACTAAGCATCCCAAGGGATGTCTGCAAAAGACCCTATAATTAGAGTTGAATAAAAAAATTGTGTCAGTAAAACATTGGTTAATACTTTAGTAAGACAAAAAATTCAATAGCATTTATGGTTTTCATATTAAACTGTGAGACAAAAGATAAGCCCATACCAAAAGCATTTTGAAAAGTCAAGAGGGATTAATTCTTCTTTCTGTCTCTGTCTAAAACTGTCTGCAGATACTAGTGACTGAGTGACAAATCTGTGTCCTGCCTCAGTTTCCAGCATTGTGTCCTCACAGCTGCAGTGGGGAGGTCTGTGAGCAGGAGCACCACGTGTCTGGAAATCACTGCAAATAGAGGATTGTCTCCAGGCTGTCAAGTACAAGAGTGTGTTGGAATGACAGTGGCTGTGCAGTGTGGTCCTGGGGACTGTGGTTCTGCTAATTTCACATTTACAAGCCAACTACATTGTTTAGGGGAGTAACTTGAAGAAAAGCTGCTGTGTTGGTGTTTCTGTAACAGCTACAGGCTTAAGGCATCAGGCTGTGGGTTGAGTACCAAACCTCAAGCCAGAAAGAATTCTTGCAGCCAGGTGATGATTTGCAGTAAGTGTGATACTTGCAGTATGTAAGCAGCATGTCCGATACCTTGGATTTACAGCCCCCATGCAGGGGATTCCAAATCACATGTTCAGTGAGAAAGGTGACTTCACTGCAAGGGGTGCTGAGCCCTGTGCATGCTCCCCTGCTGCAGGCAGGGCCTCTGGAATAGTTATTCCTGCTATTGCTGCTGTCCCATGAGCCCTGGGACACTCTTCCTCTTTTTGGCTGAGGATCTGGAGACTTTGACAGGGAGTCAGGATCTCCTGATTCTGGAGCTAGGCTGCAGTAAATGTTGAGTCTGAGCTGCAGTTGTGCTCAGTACCATAGTGTCCAGTACATTCTGCTGTTGTGTTAGGCTGTGCCTTCATCTCCGTGTTTCGCAGATGGAACACATAAAAATAATTCCATAGCCAGTCCAGGTCTGGAAATTACCAAAAATTTGGTAATTCTTCGACAAAACTTTGGCATCTCTCAGAGAGGCCATTCTGTGAACAGTACAGAGCAGATATTTCCATCCCCCCTCTAGAGGCACTTTTCTAGAAAACAGTGGCAGCACACCACCAGGGAGATAAATGAGTGTGAGCCTTCATTGCCAAATACAATCTTTGAATAAACAGACGACTTCAGACTCCAAGGCACCTTTTCTCAAGTGCTAAATTCATACCCCAAACAAATGCTAACAAAGCCTCTCATGTCTTTATATTAAGTGTAGCCTGTAAAAAGAAGATCTAGAGCTCTCTGGGGAGCCTCTTGAAGCACTTGGGGACACACTCAATGTGTGGTCAGGTTAGCAGTACTCAGAAGCAAGTCTGAGTGTCAGCAGAGCAGGTATTTATTTATGCCCACTGGATTTGGCAGGAGCCCAGAGGTACAGTATATTTTGTGCTGTTACACAGACTTTTATTGTTGAATCAGCTTTATTTAATGGAATCTCTCTATAATAGGGTCTTGTTTTGGAGGGCTTCCTCTACAGGTGAGGAAACAGCTCTGTTTCCAGGACCTTGTAGCAGTGGACCACACTACTAAGGCCGAGTAACCAAGTGGTGGCTGATGGTTTGCTGAGGGCCCACACCAGTCCATAGAGAAGTGGCCTGACAACAACCAATTAATTTTGTGCTAAACCATTATTAAGAGTTTTGTCTCTGTTGCCCGTTCTGAATGAAAATATCCCTTTGCATTTTGTGGCCTTGGTTTTGGACCTTGACCAGTCCTGGGTGGCTTTGATCAGCAATCAGAAAGAGCCCTAGAAATAAAATGCCCCCAAGTGCACTGTCGATTTTTTGTGGAATGTAGTCCTAAGAACATCAAAGTATAGACTATTACAATTTAGCTCCACTACAGGATTCGTGAACCATGAACCAAAGAGTACATTAGGAAAAACTGATTTCTCCCTTGCAAAGAGTTACCTGAATTATTTATACAGATCTAGATAACAGAAGGGTTTCAATGAATTGACCTGTGTTGCAATATCTTGATTGTTTTATTCCTGATACAAAACCCACTATGATACTGCCAGTGGTGTCCTGCAGACTCTGTGAGGCAGGAGCTGTGAGAGGGGTCAGCATGGAGCTCAAGCTTCTGCTCTGCCACAAGACAGCAAATTGCCTGCACACACTTTTGATGCACCCTGCTGCTGAATTGCAGGGGGGTGTGAAGATAACCCTTGGATTATATGTATGAAAATGTGGATTTATCTTCCTGGGGTGTTGTGAGGGCAAGATCAGTGTGAGACTCATAGAAGATGTTGCAGTTGAGGCCATGGGAATCCCTGAACAAGGTGGGTACACACAAGCCTGGTGACAGCCAGAGCAAGGCCTTTGGCATATAAACTGCCATGAAATCCAAAGTGAGCTCACCAATTCTTCTAAAGACTGTAGGGTGATTTAATTAAAGTAAAACAAGATCTCTTCACAGATTCTCATCTCAGCCAGAGTGTGACCATTTCCATAGATTTGCCTTACAAAGTAAGTAAGTGAGAGAAGCTCAGTATCCACAAGTCCAGTCTAACAGTGCATATGAGATTTGACCTCTGGACATGAAGTGCAGCATGGCATGTTTTGGCTGTAAGAGAGATCCATGGGCACAGCTGAGGGCTGAGTGTGTGCATGTGGCCAGGGGCAGAGGGAAAAGCTGTGCTTTTTCTTCGATAGTGTGAAATGGCCCTTGGAGCCAGTTGGGTGGGATGGATTCCAGCTGGAGAGGGAGGGAAGCGTGAGGAGCATCAGATGAATAAAGGACCATAGTTTTGTTGGTCTTGGAGCTGTTTTCTAGGGCAGAGCTGCCTGTGCCAGCCTGTCATAGCCACATTTCTGAGCTGTCTTTCCTTACAATGTTTATATTTATTTCCTTTATTCTTCCAATACTTTAATGTCCACATCTTTCCATTGCACCTCTTCCCTCTGCTATCCCAGTCTAATAAAACCATAACTGTGGCAATCACAAAAGATCCTGAACAGAAGAATTAAAGCTTTTGCAGGAGGTTCCTTTTTTAGTCTTTTTTAAAGGCATGTCTTTCCTTTAAAATGAAAGATGAAGCATTTTCTTTTATCCTTTAACTTTACTGTCACATTTTATTAAGTCAAAATGATAGTTACAGTCTGAGGAAAGCAGGATATGAATTCCTGGTACAGCCATTTTTAAAGTGTGCTTTGTTTTAAAGCCCTGAAGATTGATTGAAGGTATTTTTCTTTTAGACACAAAGCTTTAGTCAAAAGGGGCCTGATCTGAGTTACCCTCTGTAAATCAGGATTAGTTCCTGTGAAATCAATGGAGTTGCAATGATACAATACGGGGTGAGTTGGAAAAGACTCATGCCCTGGCAATAAATAAGGGAGGGACTGTGGGCGATCCCCTGAACGCTGCCCTTGCGCCGGGGTGAAGCCACAAGGCAAAGCAGAATTATACCCTGTCCCTCTGGGCTGCCATGGAATGTCCTGGCTGGGAGGTGGGCAGGCAGAGGGGATTTGTGCTGACACAGGCACTGAGGGTGCAAATCTCAGCTTTGGAGGTGCTCTGAGTGTGCAGACCTCCTGCCTTTCCCAGATGGAGCAGCTCTTTGCACATCCCCTGCCACTGCCACTACAGGCAGGGAGGCCAGTGAGCTGAGATAGCCTGATTTAAGAGACAAGAGGATGGTGGCAGAAGAGGTGCTCTATAAAATACCTGACTGTGGAGCAAATGTCACCAAATCCAGTGTAGCCTGAATTTATCAACCTTCTTCCGTCAGAGGGCTGTAGGGATTCACTGGGTGGAGAGAAAAGGGGAGAAAGGTGCCCCATCACTGGCCCTTGGGGCTTTGCAGAGGCTCAGAGGACAACTTTCATGAGGGACAAGGCAGATAAACTTGGACAGATAATATTTTTGGACATTTTTATCTCTTTTTAATGTGTCTGCATTGAACCAGGGAGAAGAGTAGCCAAGGTGGTAACTTGCATCAAGATGAGCAAATAAAGAATTGAAATAATGTGTCCTGTCTGAGATTTCAGTTTAACCAGGGATTTGAGCTCTTGTCTCTCATCTGCAGTGAAACCTTGACAACTGGTTTCTTGAGCCCTAAGCCATTCTGAGCAGACAGTCTAATAAGAACAGCTCTTTTTATAGCATTTAACTGTATCTAAATGGCTTAAGGCCAGGGCAAGTTCCAGCACTGCAAAGCACCACTACTCCGGGCTGTGCTTGGGATGTGCAGGGTTTTAGCAGTCTGGATGGAGACTGGCCCTAAGCACTGATCATACTCCAGGCTTCATAGGGAAAATCTGCAGCTTGGGCAAAATGGGAGGCTTGGGTTTGGCCACCTCCAGGAAAATGAAAACATTTCATTTCATTAAAACACTTCATAACTGCTGGACTCTCCCAGGCAGTTACGAGCTTGCTTTTGGCATACAGCTGACCTGTGCTTGCACATGGCACTGCTTCATATTAGGACTGTGGGGTTCTCTTTGGAAATGAATTTGCTGCAGCTGGGAATAACCAAGTTAGAGTCTTAAAATACTGAGAAAAAGTGAACAAGGAAGCCTGGGAAAGGACAGGTTGAAGGACTAAGATTTTTCAGTGTTATCCACTGTCTCAATATTGTTCAGCTCAAGGGCTCTGACTTCTGTTGCCCTTGATCAAGCTGGCATTTCCCACTGACTCTGACTCCAGTTACACACCAGCTCAGGGCTGCACATGACACTGGTTTTCCTCAACTTTCCAGCACACAAATGCTCCACACATCTGATGAATGCAATTGGATGTAGGAGGTACAGAACACAGTGAAGGATATGAGTTTTTTACATGTTCCTTTTTCACCTTGCTTTGGTCATTTATTACTTTCCGCTTCAAGTTCAAAACCATTATTTTCATGCACACTTTGGATTTCCCTATGACAATAAGGAAGAGAAGATGGAACTTTACCCCAAGTACTGGTTAAAGCTTTCTAAGGAACACTGAAGTCTCTTGGACTGTGGTAAAATCTCCCAGGGAAAGTGGCAGAAATCCAGATACTTGGCACATTTTACAACTAGTCCAGACAAAACACTAGTAAATGTACTCTGCTTTGGCACAGAATAGGCTGTGGGATGCTATGAAGCTTCCCTGTATGCAACTTTTTATAATTTCATGACCATAATGAGTGTGAAACTTGAATTTACTCATCTGCTGATTGCACATGAGCATAGGACCCTATCATGTGTCTTTGTTTTAAGATTTTTTTTCACCTAGCTTGAGATCATTGTTTGGATGATTAGTACATGAAAATGGCCATATTGGCTCAGACTAGAAGTCTATCTAGTTTAGTACCTTCTTTCTAGGATTAGCCAGTAATGGCTGCCCTGGGAGTAGTAGAGCGTGCATAAAGTGAGATTTCTATGACTGTCTTTTCCAGTTTCCAGCAAGGATATCTGACAATGAAAAAGTTCTTTTTGCCTTTTGTGCATTTCCCACAACAACCATCTCCTATCTCAGGAAAGTTTGGCTTTGACTTTAAGTGTATCTGAAAGCTATACAAAATGCATCTCCCTGGCCTTCACATCTCTGCGCTGTGCTTCATTTCTGGATTTTTACTGGAAAAAAAAGGATCATTTAATCCAGTGGTTGAAAATATAATGTGAAGCTTCATCATCAATAATTTTTATTACAGTGTGGCTCATACAACATGTCCATCATGTGAGGTGCCACAGTACTCAGTGGCGTACACCCTGCAGTATGCTTGTGCTTGATGCTGTGCTGGCCTTAGCTCTAAATGATTTCACATCTCTTCCTTCTGCCAGTCCCATTTCTTAATTTAACATTATATTTGCTATGTTTTTCAAAACAGTCACCCTCTGTAGTAAAGTGCTGTAGAACCTCTTTTGGAGAGCTGGAAAGGGATTTTATATATCACTGCATAAAATCTGCATGTATATGGGGATGGAAAAAATGTGAAATGTTGTAATGTCTCACTCACACTGGTTGGGAAACCAAGTCCCGAGAACTACCCCGAGCCCTGAATGCCAATGCTATTTTCAGTCAGAGGTATGGAGCTGCTGCTGAGGACGTGCAGAATGGATGCACTGGCAACTCATCTTTATGCATGTTTAAAATCACAGAGAAATACAGTTAAGACTAAAACACAAGATCCATTTTTTCAAACCAACTGTCTCCCATTTCTGGTGTAAGCAGTCCCTTATTGCTCTTGTGATGCCTGAAGACCTTTAAAAGTTTCTTCCAACTCCTTGATGTCACAATATTGTCCTCTATATTGGAGTTTGCTCCAAGCCACAATCCTGTCATTGCGCATCAGTGCCTCATGTTACCTGCCATCAGCCTGCCCATTTTGGGTCACTGAAAGTGTTTTAGAGACTCCAAACAAAAATATAGAGGTATCAGATACTGCAGGTGTTGACTCTTACACTAATTTTATGAATAACATCTTCAGGAATTGAAAATCTCATTATGTGTGAATTTGATTAGAATTAGCTTTATCGCTAGGTAAGATTTAAAGGTAGAAGACTCTATTTATTTGAAAACATGTGCTTGCAATAGTTGAACAAAGTCACATAGGAAAATATACTGTGCACATCACTAAGATTAAATTTAGCAATGCAGATTTTCTTAAGCTGCAGCATCATCTTGGGGAACTTGTGGCATGGGTTTATTAATCCTCCATCCTCTGCCTCAGGCCTGGTAGGCCTGGGAGAATTTTTAGAGCTGTGCCTTTACTGCTACTGTTGTTAAAAATGCTCACGTAGAAAAGGCATGACTTTCCTCGCTCCTCACCTGAGAGTGGATGCTCCTCCTCTTGAGCTGTGCCTCAGCTCTTGTATAGACTGGGAGCTATAGCATCCCATAATAATGAAGGCAATCAACTCACTTCTCACCATTTTCCCCTTCAGATTATTCTTACTTTTATGTTACCTCAATTAGAACTTTCCTGGCAAGACCTTTATACTGGCTTGTTTTGTTTCAAGACACTCAAAGCAGAATGAATCACATGTTAGAACACAGTTTTCATGGTGACTGATGTTGGCCTTTTCTTAGCAATTTCTTGAATTTAGCATGGAATTTACTATGGACACATTTTGAAATTGAGGAGGGAGTTGTCCACACTGGGGGAAACATTTACACCTGGGATAGCTGAAATTTCATGTTGTTGGTGCCAGCCATTGCACACCAGGTGCTTTATAAGACACACACCCCCAGGGTACACAGAGATAGGTGTTTAGGGAGCTGTGCACTTCCCTTCTTTATGGTTGTAAATTGGGGTGGGATTTTTTTATTTTTGTTGGTTTGGTTTGGTTTTTTGTGCTGTTTGTGGAATATTACCTTACATACTTAAGCACAAGTAGGGTTGGTAGGAAAGGGGAGCTCCACCCTTCCCCATGTTACACACTCTGGACTAGCATTTGCCTTTCTGAAAGTGGAACCTTTCTGAAAGAGGAATTATTTGTATTTCAGGTATTCTCCGTGGGCCTGTCTTGGAAGCTAGATCTGCAGCCGCCCTTCAGTCATGATTGTTTCAAGATTAAAGGCCATTTCCCTGTCATTGCCAAGCCTTTTTCTTCTTGCTTTTCATCTCTCAGCATCACAGAATGCACCTGAATACACTGAAGCTGAACATCAGCAATGTGTTAGGAAAGAACACCCCACAATTGCTTTTGAAGGTAAGAGCTTCTGTTCCTGTTCCAGATTCCAATTGGATGATCCATTTAGGTTTAGTCTGTGCTGTTTTTTCTTACAACTCTGATCCACAGGCCAGGGGAAGTGGCCTGACGAATCCTTTTCTCTTTGATGCTTTACAGTGTTTTAATTCTGAGGTTTCACAGCAGTCACTTAATCCAGGCCATTTTGGGACTACTGGTCTAAGAATCTCAATTTTCTACTCTGTTACAGGCTCCCTGTAATCTTGTGCCATGCTGAAACTGTGTTTCAGTTTCCTTTTCTCTAACTGGTTTCAGTAATGCCTCACCTGGCTTGCTGGAGCCAGACACTTAATAAGTGAAATGTGATAGAGAATTTGGACACGCTTGAATGCAAGAGAAATGAGTTGATTTAAAATTGCTGGGAGTGGCTGTGCTTTTGTTTGTAGCATTCCTGGTTTGGTTTGGTTTTGTTATGTATTTGTCACCTGGACTAGTAGTTTTTCTGTCCTTCATCTGAGCATTTAACTTGAATGTGAGAGGGAGCCTTTGTGTTGCAATGGCCAATTCTTTTCCTGTTCTTTTGAAGCGTGGGACTTCTCTTGTCCTTATCCACTCAGATTTTCCAGGAACGTTCATGTCATGTACACCTCAATTGTTGTCTGGATAATCTGTCCACTTATCCACAGCTAGATTTTTATATTGGTACCACTATTATTTGAAAATTCACTCCAGACTAGTGTGTTCAACTCAGTGTGCCAGCATCAGCAGCTGCTGAGTCTCCTTGCTAAAAATGGTTTCCTCCGAAATGTTGGAATATCGATTTTGGCTCCCATTTAAGACTTTGCAATGCATCTCCAGTTACATTCTTTGCTAAAGGCAATTGAGTACCTTGCAATGTGTCTCTAGTTAGGTTCTTTGCTAAAGGCAATTCAGTTGTGGTTTTGTGACCTTTGAGATAGGGTTTCCAGGAAGAAAGTAGTCAAAGGCTTCCTTGCTGACCTTTCAGGGTTCTTCTAGAGAGATTTACTATTCTTCACAGAGGAGGAAACTCTTGTCTCCTAATTTGGAAAGTTTAAGGGATTTCTTGTCTGTTTTCCATTATCCATGCCTTAAAGGTTTAACTAGATTAAAATAAATTAGCAGAATCTTTGAGCCTATATGATACAGCACTGGCTCTAACCTTGGTCTGGCAAATAAGCCTTGATTTTAGTTGCTAAATAAATCTAACCATCTGTTTTAAGTGGGGAGGGCCAAAAGGAGAAGTCCTTGCTGTTAAAAAACAATGAAATTCAATTCAGTAAATAAAAAAGTTATGAGAATATTGTAGGTACAGAAAAGAGAAAAAATCTTGCTCTCTGTATTAACCAGGAGCACCAAACTTTGAGTTTACAGACGATGTGTCTGTGCAATCCTGCATTGAGGTAAATCATTCTGCAGGGAATGTTAAAAGCCCCAGTTCCTGAAGTTGAGGAATTGGTGGGCACTCAATATGAGTGCTACTCTGCAGAATTGATGTCTGTGTAAACACACTCATAATCTGCCAGTTTGCTTTGTTTTAATACGGCATGAATATTTCACAGGAAAAAAAAAGCTGTCCTCTTCTTTCACTGTTCTTGTTTCCTTCCTTCTTTCAATGATAGAGGGCAAAAACTGGTGAGTTCATTAGAACCTGACAATTGTGCAAAAGAAAGAAAGATTTAAATTGCAGATGCATTAAGAAAATGACCGAGATTATCATTTGAGATTCTTAAACCCAAGTTAGATTCAGAGTTATGGTTTTTTCACAGCACCTGTTTCCTTGTGATTGTTCATGATACAGTTTCATCTTGTATTTTCTGCTGCAAAGCTCAGCTGGAAAATACACTGTAGGAATTAAATTAAAGGCACCTTTTGTCCACTGCACATAAGGCCTGGTGAAGAGGGCTCACATGTCCAAAACCACATCTCAGTTCATAGTCTGATTTCTCTTAAAGCTATACCCTCTTCTTATGCCAGCACACGCCGGTTTAGGCTACAATGGTAGACAAGTAGGGGAATCTAAATTTTATGTGGTGTTCCCAGATTGCTTTGAGGATGTCTCTGCTTAACAGTGTGCCTCAGGGGCTTTCTGTGGCTCTCCAGATGCATGGACTCATGAATCAGAACCTGGTACACAATGGGAGTGTGTAATGACTGAAAGAGTGACCCCAGCAGAGCCCTTCTGATGCTCCTGCTGCCAGGGGAAGGGATTATGTTACACCAGCAATTTTCTGTGGATGGGCCACAATAATAATAAGGCCTCTGACCATTCAGTCATACAGGGTACATTAATTTACTGCCAGAATGAATAGGCTAACAAAACAGTTTATGTTACAAAGGTGTTGAATAACTTCTTTTTCACAACCTTGCTAACCAGGCTTCCCATCACCAGACAAATGGGATGCCATACCATGTTTTGTGTTCTCTAGTCTTCAGTTCCCACTTTGCTTGTGCTCAGTCTCTTTTTATTATACTTTACCCCTAGATTATATTCTTAACATCCAGTTGGATAATGTTCTTGTTATAGAAGAATCCAAGCAAAACTTCTTTCTGTCTATTTTCCCTTTATTTCCTGAGAAATTCTGTATTTTTATGTTCTTATCGTATCTCATCCACACTAGCCAATCATCTGTTTGATTGACTTTCTATCTCTTTGTCTTGCTATAAGGGTGGGTAAGAAAGATAGAACCCAGTACATGTCCTACCCATATAAGCAGAAAGGAGATTATGTATATAAAATGCTTTTACTTTAGCTGTGTTCAGACCTGAAGAAATGTTTCTTTACAGACTCCATTCCCAAAATTATTTGTGCTATTACATGTGACATAGCGAAAATGGCCTAGACAAGTCAAGGGGCATGCATTCTGGTTCTAGATGTATATACTTTAAATGCTAAAGATAACATTGCTCTGCCAGGACAATGTGGGCTGGGGAGGGAACATGAGCTGAATGGTTTATCCTCACAGTCTGCATGGAGATCCTGAGGGACACAACAGGAATTTTGTGCTGCAAGCACTGTCCTGTGTGTTTGCACAGTACCAAACTATCACAACGGTGCCCCAGTTTCCCTGGGGCTTATAAATGGTGCTCATTGTACAGTTCCAGCAATAATAACATACCCAGTTTGGACTTTTCATAATTAGATTGTTCTACTCTGTGCTTATAGGAAATCCAGTTAAAGTTTGATTTCCCTTGTTAGATCAATAAGAAAATGATCTTCTACTTCCCAGGAGGCTGTTTCTGGGTCTTACTACCTATTTGACTGTTAGTGGGTAGCTACATTAGGGATGTTGCATGCTTGTTTGTTTTTCAGTGAGTTGAGAATTTAGTGAAACAAGTCAAGTGTATTCTTAGTGCATCCCTTTTTATTTATACATGCGTGTACACATGCTTCCAAATCCCATTTCACAAAACAGTTTGTCATTCCAGCACAGCTCCCCTGTGGTCCACTCTGGTAAGCCAAACACCAGAGAATTTGTTTCTACTTCTTGTCAATCATGTTCATATTTCTCGTTTTTTCTGTATGGGTTTTACTGCCAATAGATCAGTGCCTGCATTTGCAGTTGGTCAGTGCCTGTGTCCTACTGTCCTGGTTGCCAGCAGTATACTTCATTGTTGTACAGCTCTTTCTTGGATATAAAACACTCTTGCTATTCCTTAAAGACATTTGGGGCTCCTTTGTAATGTGCCTTTTGGGAAAACCAGAAACATCTTCCATGTAATATCTTCCTTCCTATATAAGGTTTGTTATTTCAAGAGCCAGAGCCATGAGGGACGTGCACTCATGTTTGTAATAGCTGCAGAGTGTTTGGCTACATCTTGTTTACCAAGTGCTTAAAACTTTGCAAACTCATCGGTGTTATGTGAATGATTTGGATGTTCACAACTTCACTGGAAACGAGTTGTAGACAGGTTTCCACTTGCAGTTCTTTCCATTATTTTTTCTTATTAATTTCATCCATTAAATCAGTATGATCAGGAGAAAGTATGATAACTTCACAGGTTTTGCTCTGTTCTGTCTCTCAGGACTTTTTCCCCTGGGTCATAGCAGTTAGGGTAGGCTGGAAGAACATAATTTGTCCCTGCTTTAATAATTGTAGCCTGTCTTCATCCATAAAAACCCTTCAGCTGATCGCATATGGAGGCACAGGACAGAGGGGGACTTGGTGAAATAGCTTAGGTCTCCTCAGGACTGCAAACCTCAGCTTTGCAGACTGTACCATCATGGCCAGTGCGAGTTCTCAGTGTGTGGCATGTGATCCATTGTCAAATCCTCAGTCTCTCCTACATGCAGACAAGTTGCTCTGTCTGTTGCCTCAGGTTTTCAAAGTGATTTAGTTTGGGAGTGTTTAAATTTGGGAGTTTACTTCAGACTGTCTGTAATTATTACCTCTTACCAGATAAATGTGATTCAGGTGACTTGAATGTAGCTTGCTATGCATTTTCTCAATATTTTATTTCTTTAAACAACATTTTATTGAAATGTGTCCAGCTTCAAACATTGAAACCCGTGGGGAGCAGCTAAATGTTTTCTTGTATTGAAAGCAAAAGGTATTTTAACTTTGTGGGCTGAAGGATAATAAGGTATGATTTATTTGTGTAGAAAGTTCTTGACATTTCACCAAACATTCTCACTGTTGTTGAATTGGTCACTAATACATTATTGCCTTTACTGTATACTGATGGGAAAAAAGCACATTAGCATTCATCAACTCCAAAGGTGAGCTGGGAAAGCCCCATAGGAAATTCTGGTCAAGATATACACTTTTCTCAAGCAAGTGAGATTTTGACAATCCAAACCAAAATTTTAGTTAAAGAAGGATGAAGATTGTGAGGTGAAGTATTAGAGGTGTATGTAAGCATTAAGGGAAGGCACAATACATTATGGGAGAATTGTCTTCTAGCTCATACCCTTGCTGCTCTTGGTTCTCCATGCAGGGAGCCCAAACATTAACTAATGATGGAGTTTCAACTGGAACCTGGCGGCATCCTGTGGGTGCTTCTGAATATTTGACCTTCAGTGCATTTCAGTATGGATTTTGTTTCCATTAAGCAAGGCTTGTAGGAATTTTATTTTTAATCTTGAAAAACAGAGCTGTGGCAAATGGAAACTAGAACTATCTTATTTAGATTTGATTTAGAATTTGTTTGAAAATTATGACTGATAAAGCCAAAAATATACAGTAGTTAGGGAAATAATTGCTCTCAGGCAAAACTTCAGAAAAATACAACCAACTGCTCTCAATATTTTTTTATTCCAAAATAATAATTGTAATAGTAATTATGCTAGTTCTTTAAGACTTCCTCATTAATGATGTCCAAGGCACTTCACAAATAATAGCAATAAGATTTGATTAAAAAAATTACTCAATGTGGTGTTTCTTGGGACCTCGGGAAGAAAGGAAGGGTTGGAAGAATGCCCTTCATTCACAAAATGCTTTAGATGGAATGAATCATGAGAAGCAGGAGAGAAAAGAAAGATTTTGCAGTGAAGATTCAGGAACTGAAGTGATCAAGTAACTTAACATATGAGAGTGAGGGAAGGTAAAACTTTAAAGAGGTACAACAGCTCAAGGGAAGGAGCAGCCTGTGACGATGAGTGGTGTTGTTGATGAGAGGGAGGCTTCCTCAGCAGCAGGACTGAGCGAGGTGGACTCACAGTGTGGAGGAGCAGGCACTCAGGTCACCATTCTGCATGGACCAAGGCCATGAAAAACTCATGTGTGCAACAGAGTAGCTGATTGATATTTTCCAGAGGTACTGCTGGTGTAGCTGAGGCTAACAGCAGCATGTGCCTGGTCCTGTCTTTGGCACAGGAGCTGGATCTAGGACATAGAGATGGGCAGCCTTTTTTTTTGGATTTTGGGCACACATCAGAGAAAAAGAACAGGGCGGAAATCTAAAGTGAAGTGCTTATCTTCTTTTTCTGTGGTTCAGTGCAAACAAAGACATCCCTTGGAGAGACCTCATTTTCAATCTCAAATCTTACTTAATATAGTTCCCTAACTGAACAAGTTTGTGATACAAGAGCAGTGGTACAGCAGACCACATTTATTTAGCACATCTGTTTCTGGTGACTGTTAACATAGCACGTTCTCCTAAAACCTTCCATTCAAGGATGGCATTATGCTTTGATAAAGTTCCCTTTAGTACTAGCAATCTCATAAGAAATATTCTTGTTGTATCATACATGGTTCATTTGGAAAGCCCACAGATAGTGTCATCTCAGTCAGGTTCTGAATGTGTACTTTTCTTGAAGTCAGTGGGGTTGTTTATTATTAGCCAGTTTCCAATTTAAAACACTGATTCTTATGAGAACAGCCTAATTTCAAAAGTCTTTCAGGAATTTACAGCCTGTGCTCTCCTTCTTTGCTCTAACTGCCTCATGGTGGGAGTTCTGTCTGCAGAAGACATGAGTCCTTGTAGGCCTGGCAGCTACACAGCACAAGCTGTGCATTAAACTGGGCATCTCCAGTTCAGTCTTTGGTTAGCCAGCAAAGAGGATCACCTGCTTCAGATGTTCACCACAATCAGACGCTTCTGCTTCTCTGGCAGATCTAGTTACCTGCAGGAAAAATTCAAGGAGAGTTTAGCCCTGCTTTCTCTGCCTTATCCTACCTTCTCACTAGTGAAAATAGTTGTCTTGAGCACCACCTCTGCTGGCACAAGTGGCTGATTTAGACATGTAGCTGTAAGGATAGTGAAAAATTTGCCTCCAAGTGTGGAGGAGAGAGACTGAGGGATCCTTGAATAATGACAAAGAGATGTTGATTTTTTTTTCCCTATCGGACTGCAGTGGTTGTAGAGGCCAGGATGCAGGTTGCTTTCTTGTCTGAAGAGAGGGATTATACTGATCAGAATGTCATAGGAAGCTGCAAGTGATGCATGAGCACTCACTTTATCTTTCTCAGTGAGGGAGATTGCGTGACAGCTGCAGGACTTGTCTCAGTAAACAACAGATCACAATACTTGAACACTCTGCAACATCCTCAGGAGAACAGGAAGTCTTTGGGTTTGCTCACAGTGGGGCTGTGTGTGGCACTGCTCAGCCGAGTTTCACCAGCGGGTGGTGGGGCACAGGGCTGTGGCCACATGTCACTGTGCAGTGCTCTGTGGGGCTGCAGGCAAGGCTCTGGAGGAGAGGAGGAAGTGTCAGGGTGGTGTTCGCCCCAGCTGGCAGCCAGCTGAGGAAAGCCAAATCTATTCTTTCCATAAAGTCCTGTGCTATGTGGGCACACGCCTTTGGTCCTGTAAATCTCAGGCAGGGCAAATGGACATGCTTATGTCTCAAGGACGCACATCCAGATCCACCACTCTTGCAGCACTGTGGCATCCCCTCTTGCTCTTTATTGGCCACAAGGAACAGAAGTGAAACAGAGAGGGATGAGACTGACCTCTCTGATGGAACAGAACTGCTGCACAATGTAGAAATGTGCCAAATTAGGAATGTGATTTGCTCGGTCCTTCAATACCCTTCCTTGAGGTGGCCCCAGGACAATTTACCAGCACACTGTCCCATACTGGAAATGAGCACTAGTTCATGTTTACTATTTAGTGTTTGCTTTATCTGGGATTGAATCCCTGAGTTCTTCCTCATATATTGGTGTGTTTTGCCATCTGTTCCATATTAATAATAAAAAGTAAATAAACAAGCAGTTATAATTGTACTTTTGCAAAAATTTGGTTTGGACTAAATTATTTATTCTTCATATTAAAACAATTTGGCAACATTTGTTTTAAAGAAATGATTAAAATTTAGGAAATAAAGAGTCAAAATGCTTGGTATGCAATATGCAATACTTAGTGCCTCCTGTACATCACATGCATTACAGATAATTACACCTTGATGCACCAGCCAGTATCCCTAAACCCATTAAACAATTGGAACCACTGAGACATTAAATAGTTTCATGATTTGCTCAAGACAGAGAACTCCTGTGTCAGTGCTATTGGGCTCTTGGGACCATGTCTACATCTCCAGCTGTCATCTCTCTCTTGGGGTGGAAGAAGCTCAGCAAGATCAGTTCAGAGAGAGGTTGTAGACACTAAGGGAAAAAGGCATAAAATCATCCAGATCTTTAAATTTTACTATCTTTATTGGGATTCCTATGGTTCTATGGAGGCAAGACTTGAGTCTTTGATTTGGGGACTTTTTTCCTTCAGGATGATAAAAGCCAGAGCCTTTTCTTCTGTGCTGTTCTGTTCCTTGGTAGCTGAGGGATAAGAATATTCCTTCTTTTACACGATCAAGAGAAAAAAATCTTGTTCTTTATTTTTCCCATCGTCTCCTATCCACATATTCTAGGACAGTTTGGAGAGGGACATTAGCAACTCTTGCCTCTTGGATCTCATGGAAAAGGAATGGCTCACTGCAAGCTGCTATCACAGGGACTCACAGGCCACTCATGGGTTAGTTCATTGCTCTTTCATTTGAGAAGGGGCTTTGTAGTTGATCAAGACAGGAAAAAATGTTTCAGTGGGCAGGAAATGAGGTAGAAACATGTCTAGAAGGTGAAGACTGCTAGGAAAGAAAGCAGGAATGGGAGGAGAGGTGAATATGGGGTCAGAAGGGTAAACTGAATGAAACCATGAAAGTGAGACAGCTGGAAGAACATCTGAGGTGGGTTTAGGTATTGAGGGGAGAGATAAGGAAACTGCTGGTTTGGCCCGTTTTGTAGGAGGGCATGTATTCTGTCAACTGCCTTCTAAGTCCTCAGAGTTATGAGTGGAGATCAGAGATTTGAGAAGGCAATGACGCTGGAAATTGCAGCAGTTGGGATGAGGACATATTTAATGTACAATTAAAGATTTCAATGGATCAGGTTTAAAGAAAGAAAGAAAGAATACCAGCAATGAGGTGGAGGTGGTGATGGGAAGACAAGACAGCAGGGTGATATGTATGTGTAGGAGGACTTCTGGGGTAAAGCCAGATTATGTTTTTGGCCTCAAAAGTAAAGTTGAGCTCTGAGTGCTGACACATTTGTTTGCTCAGCTCTGCCCGTGCAGCAAAAGATTTCTCCCTCCCCTGATAAATTTGCTAAATTGTGGAGTGGTTTTGCATTGTGGAGGCTACTCTTAAAACTCAGCATGAAGTGGGAGTAAAAGTTAATGTCCACAGTCTATTGCATTAACCTGTGGTGTGGCCTACAACTGAGAGCTAAAATTTAAAATGAAGCTGATATTAAAATATGATTCATTGTCAGTCCAATAAAGATAATGCTGTAATTTCATTGGAATGTCTATGCATTCTTGGAAATGTCCACACTTGCAGCATTTGAGAAGACAGGTGATAGCATGGCTGGGTAATCATTAGCTTTCTCAGCTTTGGTTACAGCCTTGTTTGCCTTGTCTCTGATGGGTCTGGTCAGGGGCCCACACACAATGGAAACTGTGGCCTCAGTCTTAGCAGGCAACTGCCTACTTCATGGAGAGGCTCTGAATACTGAGGATAATTGAAGCAGAGGATGGTCTGAGATGGTAGGTCTGATTCTGAAAAGGGGACATTTCATCAGTCTGTACCAAGAAGAGAGCCCGAGGCCTTTCCTTGTTTTACAATATGATTTGCATCTCCTGGTCATGGTTCAAATCCAATATTGAGAGTCCTCTGGCCTAGTGGGTGGTCTGAAATAAAACTGAGTGGTTTAATCACTATACATCATCTGCCCTGTGCCAAGGCTGAAGCAAACCAAAAGGGGATATTGTACATGTTACAGGAGTCATTGCTGTCATCTGAGCCTTGCCAGGAGTGCTGCAATACTCACACACAGTAATTAGGCGTGTCCTGAACTGGTAAGCTGAGTCAAGAGAACTTAAAAAGAGACCATGCTGAGGCAGTAAGGGCAGCATTCAATGTGTGATCAAGTTAGCACTGCACAAAAGTAGGTCTGAGTATCTGCAGGACAGGTACTTCTTTATTGCCATTGAGTCTGACAGGTCCAAAGTGCTGTGTATGCTCTACTTCATTGCACAAACTTTTACTATTGAATCAGCCTGTTTTACAGAGCCTTACATAAGGTATGGGATTCAGGTTATCTTTTCTGGAATGGAGACCCTCTGAATTTATCTCACAAAAGGTCTTTTTATGATCTCTTTGAAGCTTTTCCATGCAGTTCTAGGATAGGAGCATGGTTAGCCTGTGCTCATGGGTATACCCTCATTTTACACAAAGAATCCTTGGTCCTGTTCAGTTTAGTTTCTTTTGCTTCAAATTGGAAATCCTTGCTGAGAATTATTTTGCAAGAGCTGTTGTTGAATAGCACTGTGGGTAGCCACACTCCATGCACCTACAATGGCTTTGCAATTTCAAGGCCTGGGCATTTAACATCTCTGCTCTTGTGCAATGTGTGCTGGACACTCAAAGCTGTTGCAGCCTGCTGGGATGAGAGCGACAAGGGGCTTAAGTGAGATGAAGCAGTGAATGTTGTCCTTCAGACAGGGAACCCTCAGCTCAGTCTTTACATATTTCCTTCCTCCAAAACACAGAGTGAGGGTGAGCTGGGGAGCAGTTGCTTTTGAGGAGATGAAGACTCAAGTATTACCAGGTTTACCATATCTTCAGAAGGTGATCCAAAACCCATCAAACACAGTGGAAAACTGCCAATGATTTGGAAAGCTTCTATAGAAGACCCTTAAACCCAGCTCCTCCAAACTGACTTGCTGTGCTTTGTGCAGCTGAGTAATCCTGGTCCCAGCCCTGCACTCTCAGGAAGTCAGAGCAGAGCAGTGTGCTGGAGGCTGCAGGGACTGCCCTCTGAAATGGCAGAGGGCCTCTTTTCCCCCTGCCTTAGGCTTGCAGAATGGCTGAGCACCGCTGTGCCTGCAGACTTACATTTCCTTCAAAACCTTGTGTTCTTTGCAGCTGGATACCTGAGCCACCTTGAGCTGCCAAGGGACTCGCGGAGCTTTAGAGGTTCTGAATCAGATAGCTGGAGATGGATGGTGTTGGAAACTATTAAACTTTTGTTCATTGGTTTTCATGTGGAGGAAGTGAGAGCACAGATCTTTAACCCCCTGGAAATGATTAGAGACAAGAAGCACAAAGGAGGCCTTGATGAACATTTTGCCCCTAAGCCATGTGGTTCCAAGTTTTCCGTCTCCTGCTGCCGACATGCAAAGCCAGAGCCTTGGTTTTTAATTTTTCATACTGTTTTTAAACAGATACTTTTGCAAATGTAAACATACCCCAGCACTGAAGGTTTCAAGCCAAATTAAAGAGTCAGCACTGGAAAAATCAACCTTCAGAAGAAGGTCAAATACAAGCAATCTCTGGAGTTCATTGGGTCCATATGTGTAAACTTCAGCTAATATGGGGTGGACCTAGGGCAGCATTTACCTTGAAGTACTGAGTTAGTTTCAGAGTGAAGCTGAAAATGTTTTAGGGATGCCTGTGGTCTGAGCAGTAGATTTGAATGTGTTGAATGAAAAAAGACTCATGTCCTGATTTTTGGTTGTAGTTGCATTCCCTCTTAACAAGAAGAAAAAAGTTTGGGAAGGAAAATGTGCCATTTGGCATTAATTCTGACGACTTGCATTTATACATTGTTATGTGGGACCATGCTGGGTTTAATAATCTCCAACTACATGCCTATAAAAGCTTAATTTTGCTATGAGGATGCATGCCTTTCAGCCTTTAATTTAATAACTGGGAAGGGTTTCTTTATAAGTTGTACCACCTGCAGTACTAATAGAAATCAAGACAGTGCCTGTTATTTCTTGGGCTTGATTGACATTTGAGCCAACTTGGAAAGATTCAAGCAAACTACTGCCTTTAATTTTTATAAAATTATTTTTACCTGTAGTTTGTCAGAGCTTGCCATTAAAAGGAAGCACTGATGAGTGTACCTCTCTGAAGTGATGAGCTTTTGCTTAGAGCAGCAGATGAAGAAATATTCTTCCTGCTACTGCACTCTAATAGTGGGTTAGTTAGTAGGAAAGAGTCAGTAAAAGAGGAGGTAAAATGACAAGAGAAATTATGGCCTAAAAGCAGGATCCTTAAAAGGTATCATCATTATATAGCAATTCTCTAATCCTACCCCCATCACCAAGAGAAATGCCAGAAGATCTGCAGCACGTCAGCTAGCTAACCTGCCTGAAAGGTGTTATTGTTGCTGGTTCTGCTACTTGGCTCAGAAATGTCTCTGCAGCTAAAGAGCTACAGAAAAAGGAGTCAGAGTCCCATTAGGAGAATGCCAGAGGTGAAACTGCAGTGCCTCCCTGGTGCTAGTACATCATTAAGGGTCCCAGAGGAGCGTAGGAGGATGCTTGAAGGTTAGAGGAGTTATTCCTTAACTCATGCCTTTTCATTGAAGAGCAGAGGAGGTACACGTGTTGTGTGTGCTTACACAGTGTGACAGGAATGCTGAGAAGAGCTGAAACCCTCCAGCCCCAGCAGCAGAGTTTTTATTATTGCGAGGATGGAGGTCTCACTGTTGGAGGGGCCCTGGCAGTGTCCAGTTAGGCAGGGCATGGGGCCAGGCCAGAGGGTGTCCAGCTCTGTGGTGAGGGACTATAGGAGCTGTTTTGAAACATAGTGGTGTTCGGGGCAGAGGCAGAAGCTCCATGTCAAGGTCCTGCTTTGGAAAGAGAGGCAGGTCAGGTAGACTTCTTATATGTGTTTTCTTAAGGTTTCAGTACTTAAGGGCTTGATTAAGGTTCATCCATCGCTGCAGGGAGAAAGGACTTGAAATTGCACCACAAAAATTCCTACCTCAAATGTTTCAAACCATTGCACATCTGAAATCCTGTGACGCATGCCAAGACACCACAGGCCTTAGTGAGATTCCTCATCAGCATTGTCCTCTCGCCCCTGTAGAAAGGGAAACTAATGCCTGCAACAAAGTGTTCAAACCTGACTGCCTTCAGTGAGACTTCTCCATTGATCTTTGGGGTTATAAAATGACAGTGGAACATGTTTTTTTCAGAGCTGTCTTGAACTGGTCTGAACTGCATCATTATTGTTATGAGTCATCAGGTCATCGGCCTGTGTAGTGGTATCCTGTTGGCATGAGACCAGGAGATATTACCTTCCATGCTGAGCCTCCTGATCTTCAACAACCAGCCCTTGAATGAGACAGGGCTGCTTGTCAACAGGTCATAGAGGGATTAGAGTCATACTGATTTGGTCTCATCTGTGCCTTGCCCTCTGAGGTATTTTGTATTGTCCATATATTTTACAGCCAGAGTAGTTAACAAAATAAATTCTCAAGAGAAGTCCTCGCAGTAAAGCTGGATGACTTTCTGAAAGACATATTTAAATCTATTCCCAGATATTTTGCTGCAATAAAGGTGTAAGATGGGAAGTTGAAATTCTGTGGTCTGTAATATACACAAGGTCAAAGTTGGTGGTGGCATTGAAAGATAGGATGCTGTGAACGCCCTAGCATCACGCCTGAGTGGACCCTAAAAGTAGCAATTCACCTTTTTTCTTTTAAAACATGTGGAGGTTTTTTGTTTTGTTTTTTTACAACAGGACTTTCTGCCCTAAATTGCTCAGTTGATGTTAACAGATGTAACTTCTGAAAGAGCTTTGTCTCTCTGAGCAAAGCGTAGCCAGATCTATTGCTTTGCACTTAACCTGTATGATTGCATTTTGGACAGTTGCCTAGATGGGCAAATCCAAAGCAGTTGATAAAGTCAGTCTCAAGCCTTTGCAATTGCTCAGCCACAAAGATGCTGTGATGACACCCAACATCCCACCATGTGACAATGAAGGAAGGATTTAGCTGATAGGCTGTGAAATGCTAGGTAAAGTGAAACATAGAAGAGAACCTAAGACCTGAAAGAGAAGGCAAAATCTGTCATTGAAGCAGCCAGGTCTTGAGTGCCGATCACTAGTATTCCCTAACTTGGTTCTTCATCAGTTGGCACAACCTTCTCTTTCTGGCAGGCAGCAGTTTCCCTTTGATTAGCACAGAAGGCAAGGTTGGAGAAGTGTTATGGCAGGCAGCCTCATCCCTTTACACCACTTAATCCTGACACTGAAGATGTTTCCTCAGTTTTGACTTAGTAAAATTGAGCTGCTGTTGTCTCTGAAACCAATACTGACACTCCATTGTGGATGTGAAAATAACTGCTGAGACGGCCTTGTGTTTATATGTGGGTTTTTTGCACGTTCTGCCGAAAATCAGAATAAATAGAAACCCTTTAAAGAGGTTATTAATTAGCCTTCCCCTGACAGATAACTCAGTAGGAAATCCATTAGTGGATGTCTGGGTGAATTCACTGCTTCTGGAGCAGCTTTACTGTTTTCTGCTTTCTCTTTTCCATTGCAGATCTGAAGCCCTGGGTGTCGAATTTCACCTATCCAGGTGTGCATGACTTTTCTCAGCTTGCCCTGGATGCCAACAGGAACCAGCTCATTGTGGGAGCAAGGTAAAGATAATATTTTGATGAGTCTAGCTCAAGCTCCTTCCCTTCAGGTTCTGGCTTCAGAGGAGAGTGTGTATCCAGCTTATGTGGCCAGTTTCCCCCTCAAAAAGAAGGCTACAATTTATGTAGAGGGATTTAGGCATCCAGTATAATTGCAAAGAAGAGAAAATTACTACAATTAAAAAGAAAAAAAAGATGCTATCAAAATGACTAGTTAATGAAGCAGAATGCTGGCATCTCACTCAGTATTGTGAATGTTAGAAGAGCTACAGTAAATCATTCTGCATCTTCCCCCTGCCAGCACAGAATTTGACTTTATGGTTTATTTGACATGGCAAGACTTTCACTCAGAACCAGGTTCATCTACACACCTTTGAGTAAGTGATAGAGCCAAGGTAAATGGTTGCTTTCTTCTCTCTTAGAATCCACTTCAGAATCTGGTAGCTTCACCTGGCTGATGTAGTGAGATCCTCACCCAGTGTGTTCTGGTGCAACTCTTTCTTCTAGCCCATTGTATATAATTATCATATATTTTCCTTTATTTTTAAATATTATTTTTATTTAGGATGTCACAAGAGGAGAGGGGAAACACATAAGCACAGGCAAGGTCTTACAAATTTAGAGCTGCATTTGTAATGGAGAAAAGAGCTATGCTTCAGCGAAATAATATATGTCAGAGGTGGTTCAGTCACAAGTCCCAACAGCAACTATTTTTTATTGCATAATAAACAGAAAAGACAAGCCAAAAAACAAAAAGATACTAAGCATGGGCTAACAGATCAGTTAAAGTATAACACTTAGAACATTGTGGTATCAGTCTCTGCTCTTAACAAAAATGGAGGGAGAGTGCTTTCTTCCCAGTGTATTCAGCAGTAGAGGACAGGGACACGAGGAACAGAGGTGGAAGAACTCATAGTATGAGCAAGAGAAAACAACAAGATATGTAGAGAAGGAGAGTTTTATGCTTCACAGAAACAAGTGAAGTGTGATTTAATACACATTTTCTGCCTGTATATGTGCAGTAAATAATAACATTTACCTTCCTGTAGCTGTTCAAATTGCCAGAGGCCCTCCTACTTTTCATAGAGTAACATTTTACTTTTCAAGCTGAGGCTTACTTGTGCTGGGATCTTTAACCAGAAATTATTAATATTTATTACTTCAGAACAGCATTGCTTTGGGGATGGCTGTGAACAGTGCATTCTGCCAGGCATTGCTCAGGCACGGTGCTCTGAGGAATTTGTGGTTTACATAATTGGGCTGCACGGCAGGTTTCCCCCACGCAGTCCCTCACCCCTCCCCAAACCCCACAGCACGTCCTGGAGGGACTCCCTGCCTCCCAGAGAGTCTGTACGAGCCTGGTTAGACAGGGGTACAACATCATCACAAACAGGGGAGTGACAGCAAAGCTGGCTTCCTGCTGGAGGTACGTTATATTGCAGGGTATGGCCTCATGAGGAAGCAGTGACAAGTATTTATAGAATTTGCTTGGAAAAGTCAGTTTTCATGAAGCACTACCCACCTGACTGGGACTCTGAAAGTTTCAGTGGTGCCGCACGGCTGTGCTGAGCAGTGCAGGGTACATTTAATGAAGATGCTGTTTCCCAGGGTGGTTTGTTTTGGTTGGATACACATGCTTGGTGTGGAGAAAGTGGGGAGAGCTGAACCCATTTCCTCATCTGAACTCCACCCTGTGGAAGGTGACAGGGAGAGATTCTTGAAAATGGGGTGTGGATGGGGTCCTTGCTGCTGTATGGCTCTGGGCGCACTGAGCTCCTGCTGAAGCTGTGCCTGAGAAATGGGAAGGGGAAGTAAAGTCTTTTCTGTTCCCTCCTTCCCTGATAAATCCACACCTTGTTCTGGACTATTTTTAGGGGTGATTTTTTGAGTCATTAGTTGCTCGTGCACCATCTGCTTGAATTTGCAAATGAAACAATACCTCAAAGAGATAGGAGCTGTCTCTATCCATCTTTGCAGGGTGTAATTTATGAAACCTAAATTTAAATGTTAACCATGTTTAAATGTGCTGCTGTAGATCATATTAGTAGTAATGCCAGCTATTCTGGGGTTGTGGAAGGAGTTTGGGATCAGGGTGGCGTTTATAAGTACTCCTACTTCTCAATTTCCTGGTTAACATTCTCTTAGATGATAGAGTTATAAATTATTTCAGACTGCTTCTGTCTGTCTCTATTTAAAAGCAGTATGACCTCACCACAGCATCTCTTTGGCTTAGTTTGTCCTGTGTTTCAAAGCTTCATAGAAAATACTTCCTAGAAAACCCAGGGGTTCACAAGAGTTTTTGGTTTCAGGAATTGGACACAGCGTGACTGAAACTGTAAGAGGTATTCAGGGCATGCCATGCAGACAGGGAGCTAGAATAACATGAGACTTGGATTTTTAAGCTTTATCCTTATCTAAGAGCCCTCCTTAAATGACTGGTGCTGTCTGAGAGTAAACCAGAGGAGTTTGATAACTCCACTGCACCAAACACCTGCCAAGTTAAAAACCCAGAAACAAAAGAATTAGTTTCAAAAGCCCACCATGGTTTCTAAGCAACGTATTTACTTGTCACATCATTTGTAAAATCCAAACGCTTGAGAGAAAGGATATGAATAGTTTAGAACATTGTAAATCTACACTCCCCATATTATGAGTCACATTTCATTAAGTATAAAAACATTTCAAAAATTCATAACCTTCATTTTGACTCACAGTTCACATGTTTTGTTTTTGTTTTGGGTATAGCATTTGTTTTTTAATGTACTGTTTTTCTTCTGTGAATGAGTGATTGTTTTGAAATATTTGCTGCTTTTTTTCAGCTCTTGAGCACAAGTGATCGCCATTTGAGCTTACTTTAATGGGAGGGAAAACTATAATCTAGACCTCATTATTAGTGAGAAAAAAAATTTAAATACAGTCACAGTGATTTCACCTGTCTGTTGGAGAAGCTGTGTTCTGCTGTGTCACCTGTGCTGTAGGCAGGGTGCCCAGGCCCCAGGGAGTGAGAGTTTTGTGGAGGAGGGACATGGTAAAGCTGTGACATTCCACCTCCTCAAGGAGCCTTACTCCTCAAGACTGTCTCATTGCTGGCTGGGCACAGACAGAAGCCAGTAAAGTGAAAGACCCTGCTTGGAAGCAGGCCAAAAATCATACTTCACAGGAGCTCCCTGGTGAGGACAACATAAAAGGTGTGAAGGAGGGTGGTTGAGACACTGTGTGACAATCTGGCACAACAGCAAGCTGAAGGGAAACAGCTTGGACAACAGGAGGATGGCACCCAAACAAATGACTGTACAGAGGGTGGCTGGGAAGTCCTAAGGGAAATATTTGACTTTTCCCAGAAGGAAACTACAGGGGTGTGAGCTCAGGGCCATAGCCTGGTGAGGCAGCTGATGCGAGAGGCAGGGCTACAAGGGTCAGCCATTCACAGTGAGTGGAGGTATTACTGAGGGAAACCACCCAGAAAACATCATGGCCAGAAGCCCTCACTGTTCTGCCTGCCAAGAGGGCTGTCAGCTCCAAGAGGAGATGGGAAAGGATCATCCCCTGTGGCTGTCACACAGGGAAGTGCAGCCCAGGAGCCCTTGTCACAACTGGCTGTTACCAACAAGAGCCCAGAGGTAGACAGGAGGGAGCAAAAGCTGCATCAGGGACTCAGAACTGGCAAGTAAAGTGCACATCATTATGGACTGCCAGACTTCTCAGCAATAAATGTAAAACTGCTTAGCTGCAGGTGATGCAAGCCTTGATGCTGACAGGGGTGATTTTCATACTTGATTTAGAGCTGATCTGAATGTGCCTCTTACTGCAGAGTAGATAGGTGCAAGGGAGGAGATATCACAGAGTCATAGAAAGGCCTGGGTTAGTAGGGACCTTAAAGATCATCTAATTCCAGCCTTCCCACCATGGACAAATATGACACCCACTAGATCAGGTTTCTCAGGGCCCCACTAAAGCTGGCCTTGAACACTTCCAGGGATGGAGCATCAATATGGTTGGTTTGGGGAGCAGGGAAGGTG
Organism: Zonotrichia leucophrys gambelii; assembly: GCF_028769735.1. NCBI lineage: Eukaryota > Metazoa > Chordata > Aves > Passeriformes > Passerellidae > Zonotrichia > Zonotrichia leucophrys. The sequence continues at coordinate 34,636,011 of NC_088177.1, read as the reverse complement.
CTGTGTGAAATTTCAAGTGTTGTTTTAGGGAAGCAGCCTAGGCACACCCTTTTCTGACTATTATGCTTCTGGCTATATAAAAGCATTAAAAAAGGTCTGGATCATGTAGGCTTAGGAGCTGAAGGCTGTGTAGAATGACTGATGTCCCAAAAGAGTTCCTTCAAGTTGCAGCTTGCAGAAAGATGGCAAATTGTAAATATATTCTAGGACCCTCAGCCAGCAGGTTTGGCACCCTGAGTTTACTGAAAGTCTCTGGTGTATGATTGATTATTCTGTCAGGAACCAGGTTACATGCAGATTTGTGGCCGAACACAGGCACTTTCCTGCCTGTTTGGCAGAATGCTCCAGAGCACTGCAGTAAAATGCTCAAAACCTGTGCTTGTCAGAAAATATCACTCTTACCCTTGGGCACATTCAATCCTGTCCACGTCTGGGCTGCCACTAAACTGTTAAGTCTCCACAGATAATGTCTAGGCAAAAAATATTTTGCAAACCAGGAAGTTCAGTGGCAGCAGTTGGGTCAGAGTAGTTCCACAGATCCACAGAGTATAAAATCTGTCAGCAATACTTACTATTGCTAAATGATCAGGACCCCTCACCAACATTTCTTCTCACAGGGCTTCAGTGAGGCAAGAAAGCACTAATATTTTCACACTGTGGATGGGAATCCAAGGCCAAGAGGGATTAAGAGCCACCTTGCCCTGTGAAAATACTGTGATATTGTGGCACAAGAATATGAAGCATATCTGAAAAGCAGTGCAGTACTGCACCTAACACAGCTACTCCTGCAGTGAGACTGCACTTTCTGAAGATACCAGTCAAGGTCTGCACAACCTCAGTCTGCACTTGACTAATGTGGACAGAGCCAAAGTTCTTCTCTGGGCTCAGAAAATCCATGGCAGAGGTGTAATTTGGACCCCTTACTCTTGTATTGGTTATTTTAATCACTTGTTCTTAGCCTTACTTCTCCAAAGATGCAAAGTGTTCATGAAAGCCTGTGAGTCCCATGCACTAACACTGGGAAAGTGTGACTTCAGCATGGCCAGAAAAGTCAAGTCTCTTATAGCACAGAGAGACTCACATGCACACAAGTCAGCATTGGGCACAGCCAACAGCTATGCAGTCCACAGGCCTGCCCTGAAACAGCCAGGAATGGTGTGCCATTGGTCCCTGTTAGCATCTGACTACAGGATTTTTCTCAGTACTTTTCTGAAACAAATGGACTGAACAATTTCTGGTGGCTTTGGGCTATTTTTGCACAGTCTCACGCCAGCTTTACCCCCTGCTAAGTCACATTGGGCTGAGAAATTACCTTGCCAGTGGAGGTATTAATGAGGACATGAGCAAGCAAAGAGCATGATAATTTTTTTGATTACATCCTGATCATAGGTGGGCAGCTGAAAGCGCTAGTACACAGAAATGGAGAGAAACAAATACCTTCCTTCTCACTGTGATTTTTCCTATCAGACAAAAAATGCTCTAATTAAAGTTGCATCCTTGTATCATAGACTGGAGAGGGGCAGATAACATGGTGATGTGAAGGAAAAAAATCCCCAAATCAGTCTCTGAAATTAACAGAAACCTTCAAAGGACCACGTGTTGTATTTTAAGGCATTGCTTGACCTGTGACGTAAAGAATGTGGTGAAGGTGAGAAAGCTGTCATTAGACACTGCAGCTAGTTAAATCCATAATTGGGGTGCACAGTTTCTTTACAAAGGGAACAAAAGTGTGATTTAAAGTGCAGGTTTTAACCTCCTTGGCTGAGCCTGGGATAGTTCAAAGGGAGATTTTCCTCTCTGATACTCTGCCAGGTGAGGTCAGCTCAGCCCTTGTATAAATTGTGGAGGGTGAAGCCTCACTGGGGTGTCCTTTTTTTACCTATGGGGTTTGCTTTCCTCTGCTGGTCTGCAACCGGTGTAAATTTGGCATACCCTAAATCTATGCTGTTCCTGACTTGTATCCCTTGGAGAGGAGGGAAAAGGTGTGGAAAGGATGAAGGACAGTTTTTGTAATTATGGGATTCTGGGAGGTTTAAAGCCTGGTCCAAATTTTGTTCAAAGTGGCTTTTGGCCTTTTCTTAGTTAAAATTTGTGCATTTTTTCAAGCAAAGAACATGAATTTTAGTTAGCTCATAGTAAATAAATCAAATGAAATGCTATACTGCAACACTGTCAGATTGTTGGAAAGGATGACTGTGCAGAAGAAGCTGCAGCTGTAGGAGGGCAAAGGGGCAGTTTTGCACATTAATATCGTACATGGAGAAGAGGATGAGGCAGTGGCAGTCTCTGGTCTGTCATCTCTGTCAGCAGGGAAAACAGCTGCTCCTTCAAATTGCCTGCAAGGCAGCACCACCCACCTCTCTGCAAGGGACCTCAGCAGTGCTGTGGGGCTGAGCACTTTCACAGCCAGTGCCTGCACAGCCAGTGCTGTGTGAAAAGCACTTCGTGCAGCACAGACTGATAGGAAGCATCTTTACACAGCAAATTGCAGGCCTCACTAGAAAAATATCTCATATTCCAGATAAAATGAAAATTGGTGATACCCTATCATGAAAGCAGCCACCCATGAGAGGCTCACTTGCTTTAGTAATGCACTGAGAATAATTAAGTTTGAAGATTGCATTTCTGAGAGTGGGATGGGTGCAAACACAAGGTCAGGATTCTTTGGCAAAAGCCTTGGAGACTTGGACATAATGTGTTCTACAGCATCACAGAATGGGGCTGCAGAGCAATTTTCCTCTGCATTGCTGAGAATACTTTCTCTTGCTCTGGTTAAGGTACAGATGTGTCAGTTTTATATGGCATGGCTCACCACAGTGGTTTGCATACCACTTTACATCCAGATGTTTAGGTGCTAAGCCTACTGTTCTGTGCCATTGCAGGGGTATAAAAACCCAGCAAAGAGTAGGGATTGTTGGGCAATAACTTAATCTCACCAGCCAAGTCCATCAGTATTTACATACAAGTCATGTTGAATACATCCAGAGAACTGAGGATGTTTATCAGCCTCAGTAGCCAGGTGGGGAGGCTGCCAGGGGACATTTGAACAACAATCAGTGCATCAGAATAAGAGGAATTTTATGTTGTGACTTACTGAAATGATGGGCAAATAGGAGAGCAAAGGTCTCTGTGTGTCTTGGGACCATATAAAGGTGCTGTAAGTGCTCTCTGACTGCAGCTGGATGAGAGAGGAAGAGGGGAGCTGTCAGCCACATGTCAAAAAAGACTTGAGGTGGCATGTGGGATAATATGTGATGGTCTGAGAGATGGAGTCGCTCTTCCAGAAAAATAAGAACAGACCCACACATGCGCTTTGAAAATTTGTCTCAGTTCTCTGAGGTTTTAAAGAAACTCATCTAGTGAAAAAGAGGGAAGAAAATATGGCAAAACAAAACAAAAAAAGGAAATTTGCCCTCATTTGATAAATATATTCAAACAATATTACAAAAAGAAAATCCTAATCCCCATTCTTTAAAGTGTCTCAGGAGCAGAGCAAAGACCAAAGATGTGGAATAATTTTGCAGTGAGGCTTTGTCTTTCCTGCCCTGGGGAAAGAGAAGGGCCAGAGACAACTTGCTGTTCCCTTTGCAAGCTGATGGAAGAGGGGACAAGGCTGTAAATCCAAAATCCAATCCCCTTTCTGCTTCTCCCTTCCCCAGTAGCATCCATCTATCTAGATTTCTGCATATTGGCATAGCCCAAGTGTGCCTCAGCTTTGTTGTTGTCCTGCCTGCTCTGCAGCTGTGTCTGCCTCTTTTGACTCTTCCTAGAGTTGGCCCTGAATATGCAGCATCTAGAGGAGCATAGCTGTGCCATGTGCCCTGTGCCATTAAAGCTGATGGTAGTTTTCCACTGAATGCAATCTAGAGTAATTTCATCCCTGTTTCCACAGAGAAGTACTAACTGGGCTTCAGTGCCACACAGAGATAGTAGCTGAGCCCCTGGCTTGATTTGGAAGCTGTTTAATACAAATGATATGCTGCCTGCATAAGGATCCTCTTCTAAGAGGTTGTTTCTCTAGCTCCAGTTGAATTTATAACCGAGAAAAGTTGCATTGGGAAAAGCAATGCTTCATACAGCAACTGCATCATATTACTGTCTGCCATTTAGTATGGTTCTCTGTTGTACATCTATTGATTTTTGAGGAAGAATGATGTATTGGTCAAGTTTTTCTTCAATAGAAACAAAATTACTGGTGAATAAGGATCCAGCTTGTAGGGTAGCTGCTGGTCCTCCACTTTTCTCCAGCAAGTGTTTGCCAGGAGCTTCAAATGAACCACTGGGGTAACATTTGCAAACAGATTGTCACATCACACTCTGGACCAGGCATGTAATTAACTCCTTCTGAAAGCAAAGGCCAGAATCATCCTTCAGGAGCTGGGTTTCTTGGTATGGTTGGCTAGCTCCGAAATGTGGATAACCATCTGAAAAGTTCAGCCACAGCTGGACCTGCATGCAGGCACTGTGCGTTAATCTAGCATGAGATTTGGTAGCCAGGAGCCCTGGGGTCTGATCTCAATTCCATCACTGCCTTGCTGTGTGCTTTGGAGAAGGTCATTTAACCTTTCTCTGGCTCATTTTCTCCATTAGTGTAAGGGGGGCAATGAGACTAACCAGCTCCTTGGGAGCCGTGAGGCATGACTAAGCTGTGTTTGCCATGTAGTGTGGAAGTACAAAGTATATCTAAGGCCTCCAGGAGCAAGGATAGGAAGAGCTGATAGGAGTTGCTGGCTCCTAGCCCGAGGCTCAGCCCCAGCACGTGGCTTCCAGGAGTGCCAGAAGGGAGCATTAATTGTCATATGCATAATTCTGTGTCTTGTTTCATATCACCCAAAGGACCAAAGTTCTGTTAATTGTTTTTCTTATTATCTACTCTGTGACAGTTGTGAGACCCTCTTGCAGACCTGGACCCTAACTGCAGCACAATCCCACCCCGAGAAGGGGAAGGGAGAGGGAAATGCAGATCTCTTCTTCCTGGCATCCAGTGATAGGATGCACTGGGATGGTTCAAAAGTGTGACAGTGAAGGTGCTGACTGAGCATTAGGAAGCATTTCTCTACTGAAATAGTCTATTTTATTTTATTTTATTTTATTTTATTTTATTTTATTTTCACAAGAAACCTCTTCCCAGACCACCATAAGCCTATCTGAGGCTCCAGTTCCTCACCCAGGCTGTGTTTCATGACGGGAGCAGTGCAATATTAGTCCCCAAAAGGGACAGTAACTCTTCACTCAGTTCTTTTCAACTTTCCCTGTCCTGGTTTTGGCTGGAATAGATTTAATTTTCTTCTCCATAGCTGGTACAGGGCTGTGGTTTGGATTCAGTATAAGAATAATGTTGGTAAGACACTGATGTTTTAGTTTTTGCTAAGCAGTGCTTATCCTAAGTCAATGACTTTCCAGTTTCCCATGCTCTGCCAGGGAGCAGATGCACAAGAAGCCAGGAGGGTGGCCAGGATAGCTGGCCTGGACTAGCCAGAAGGATATGCCATACCCTGGAACAACATTGCATTAACTGGGGCAGTTGGCCAAAAGAGGCCAGTTGGTGTTGGGGGATGGGCTGGGCATTGGGCAGGATGGAGTGAACAATTTTATTGTGCAGCACCTGTGTTTCTTGGGCTTTATTCCTCTTTCTCATTCTTATTGTAACAACAACAACAACAACAATTGACTTTGTTTCAATTATTAAATAGTTCTTATCTCAGCCTGTGGGTTTTACCTTTTCCCAATTCTCCTCCCAGTCCCACTGAGGAGAGTGGGAGTGAGTGAGTGGTTGCATGGCTGGGGTCAAACCACAACATTCTCTCAACGTGTGTTTTTCATGCATGATCAAACATTATTATCAGCTTCTGTTGGCTTTGTTTCTACTTGCAGAGTAATTGCCTAGAAAGAGAGGGAGCTTAAGACAGCCTACCCTGTAAGGAAAAAGGGGGGAACTTCTCACACCTACTATAAGGTGGAGGGAAGCAGCAACAAATGAGCAGATGTAAGGTAGTGATAGAGACTGAGTTAAGGCAGCATATTGTTGGTTTCTGTGTGCATGTCCAAGTCCTCAGAGGTTCTGGTCGTGGTCAGCATGTGGGCTGTCATGGCTCCAAATTTGATAGCAGGGGTTATTCTGAAATATAGAGAGGTTTTCTTACCTACTTGGTGTGTGAGGAGTTAGAAAATGTGAAACAAGCCTCACTCATTTAAATAGCAAAAAACATCTGAAGCTAGGATAGCCTTTTATTTATGAATGATTAGTCCATCAACTGCAGAACTGAAAAGCTGCTCTCTCTCTTAATTAGGAGAAGCACCTTTTAATCAGCCAGTACAGTGCTGACAGATGTGGTGCCTGAAAAGAGGCACAGAGGAGGAGGCCTGAATGAGTGACTGAAGCATGCTGCAATGCTTGTGGTTTCAGAGCTCTAAGAGGAAGGGTCTCTGTTGTTGTTCAGGCACTTTTATTATGTGGCTTCCCAATAGAAAGGCTTAAATTTGTCTTGTATCTCTATTGCTCAGTGGCATCACAGCCAAAGTGCTCTGCCTTCAAAGTAAGTTGTTTCAAGGCCAGGCAATGTGTGAACAAGTGCATGGGCACCGTGTTACAAAGTTCACCCAAGGTGCTGTTGGCTACATGAAATAAATACTTAAGAAGCAGATTTGACTTGGAACTGTCATGGCAAACAGATTTACATGGGTATATTCTTCCACACCCTTTCCTGAATCACATCTCAGCTGCTCTCTTGCTGCTCTGGTATGTGTGTTTTGTGGTACCAGGCACAGTGAGCACTTAATCATTTTACAAGCAGCCAAATACAAATTACTAAGCCAATTAACAAATACTTTCATTTAAAGGATTTCTGCTGCAGCTTGACTCTGTTCATCTGCACACAGGATAGAGCTCTCAGTTAAGAAAGTAATTCAACCTCTACTCAATAGTGTAAATGACACTTCAGCACAGGTTTACATGCTGTGCCCCAACTTTGGGTGCAAGTTATTCTCCTAACTAGGGCATAAACTAATGGTCCAGGAGATCTTCTCCTGGTTGTGATGCAGATATGTTCTGTGATGTTGGCTAAATTGCTCAATCTATGCTTTGAATTTAAATGAGAGTGGTGCATCTTTTTCTCTCTTCTCTATATATCCAGATGGAAAATTCTTTAAGCCTAGGTTTAATAGAGCAGGACAGACTTCACAGAAGCTAACTTTGTATATCTGAGCTGGGGAATAGCAACCCACTGCAGTCAGAGGTGACAGAGAGGATCTGCCCTCAGTTTGTTTGAACAGGCACTGGCTGGGAATCAATCTCCAGAGGATCCATCATCAACCCACTCTGTGTCTTAGAGCAACAAAACCTCATCCTTGCCTGAAACTTCAGGGCATTACTGTTTAACATGGGCATTTTCAGAAAGGCACTGATGTTTATGAAAAATAAGGTTAGTTGTAATAATAATTAGTAGTTTGAGGCATAATGTCATTTGTAGCAGAGTACTCAAGAGTGTTGGCATTTGCTCTGGAGATGGCTGAAATGCAGCCAAATCTGGGGTAAAGCAAAATCTGGGTTTAATACTGTGAAGTTGTGTGACCTTTTAGGACAGCAATTAAGAAGGCTGTCCTGTCCCTCCAAATTTAGGCACCAGCTTTTCATTCAGAAGCAGGAGGATATTGGAATATCCTGGCTGCACCAGGCCATTGCTCTTCTGGCCTAGTCCAGGGGGTTCAGTTTAGGAGAAAAAGGAATTAACCAGCATTCACTTACAAGAGAAGAAGGGAGGGGAAAAAAAAGACAGAAAAAAAAAGACCAGGAAGGTACCTCATGCATTCATGCGGAGATCTCAGTGTTCTTATATACTTCTTAATCATACTCCTTCAGCTGCTCTAAATTATAGTTCAGCAAGGTATTAAACAGACATAACTTCAAACACAAGCAGAAAAGAAGGACACAAATGGGGCAATTCTAGCTACACTAAACCATGCCTGTCATTCAGAGATCTTGCTCATTCTTGGACTGAAATTGCAGTTAAAATGCAATTCATAAAAATGGCACTGTCTGATTCAGCAGATGTTTTCCTTTGGCATTTTACTCCTGGTACAGCTTTACAGAACAAGTATGGTTAAAAGAGCATGTTATTAATTATGGATTAGTCAGTTCTAGCTGGGCAGGTCAGCTGGAGTCAGGAGGTGTCTGATAGCCTGGTTTGCCTACAGGTGTTTGTATTGCTGCTGTAAGATGTGAGAAGGATCAAACAAACAAAGAGAAACTGTCAGTGCCTGTGCAGACGCCAGGTGAGGCAAGCTGATAAAAAACATGGGGAAGCCCTCCTTTCTGTAAGAAAGCCCCAAGGTCAGGCTTAGAGAGCTAAGGTTAGTATAAAGCTTTTGGAATATCATTGTGCTCTTCACATTAGCATTATTATGTTCCTGCCTGGTTCAGGTCTCAGCCACCCGAGTGGCTTTGCCCAGGTGCTACACAGCAGTCACTGAGAGAACAGACTGGCTTTATTGAAATGGACACTATCCCTGTCTGCATCTGCTTTGGCTGAGTGGAATGAAAATTGTGTCCTTTGGATATGTCTCTTTCATTAAAGATATTTTGGTTGAATTTGCTCTGCAGTGCTTTCAGGGAAGAAAAAAAACTCCTAATATTAAAACTTATTACCTAGTCAAACTGTCCAGCTTTTTGCAAGCCTAGAACAAGGAGCTGAAATCTGCATTATAAGACTTCCAAAATCAATGCATTTAAATAGCATGCTTAACAACAGGAGAGAAACTTCAAGTCCCTAGTTATGAGAACTTTTTTCCTGAGGGCATTGTAAGATTGGAGGCCTTTCCCAGCAGAAGGCTTATTCCGTGATATCTCATGTCCTAGAGTTGCATTAATATTTTGGTGTGAGTAGTTACGTGGTGTTCCAAGGGAGTGGTCAGATCTGTCACTGGATGAGAATTTAGCTTCATTTTGAAATTTTAGCTGTGTGTAGCTGTACTGCTTCTGGTCTGCTGCATACACCTTTATTTAAGTCTGGTGCTAAAGAGTTAACAATTTTTGGGGGGAAAGTATGCAGCCCTTTGAGACAGAATAGGGTTTCAGACTGTACAAAAGAACTGCTGGATCTTCAGTGACAGAACTAGGAGAAAGGATGGAGATTTCCTCTGTGTCTGTATACTTCTCTGTGTACTTACAGCAGGTATAATAATCACTGATACATTTTCTTCAGACACTGCTATTGGGTCTCATTCCTCTCTGAGTAACAAGTTCCAGTGCAGAATACAATGGTGCAAGTCAACAGCAAGTCAGAGCTATATCAGCTGAAGATTTGGTATCAGGAGTTCAACATCCCAAGTTCCCCATCATCCTTGTCCCCATCCTTCTTTATTAACAGTCAGCAGCATTTGAGAGATCTTGATTTATTTATAGAACTGAGACAAGTACAATTCCATGCTTATGGTACACAAGTGATACATAACAGGAGAAGGAAAAATTGCCCAAGCCTGTTGCAGTCATGGTGACCCAAATATGAATCTCTCACTAGAGAAGTTTGAATTACTTTTTTTGCCTGGTCAGGCTGTGCTGCTGTACTGACCCTACAGAAGGCCCTTCAGAAGAGTCCTTAGGACCGTTTCTTCACTATAGGATCTTTCCTCTCTGGTAACTGGCCTAGGAATGGAACTTGCATTTTCACTAGGTGGGGGAATGTCTGTATACTCGCATTTCTAGAGCAGATGAACCTATATCATCAAAGCTGCACTTTCTGCCACTTAAACAGAGCCACTTCCAGAAGTATGGTTCAATTCACCATGTATGACATAAATGTGTGTTCTCTGGAAGATTGTGGTGGCGTTGGAAAAGGATTACAGCTCTTTAGACCTTGTGACAGATGGTATGCAAAAATATGAAGTTAGATGTGGCCAAAAGCCTCAAACACACAATCCAGTCCGTATGGCTTAATATATCAGCTGATTCCTGGTGACTGCATTGTCTTAGCAAGCAAAAATGTGAGATAAGTCATGTTAACTAAGCCTTATCTGTAGATGTTTATGCAAATATGTGTTGCCTCCTATTTGTGATGGAATATGAACATTTAGAAGGGTGACAGGAGCTCAGCTGATATGTGGTACCTCATGCTACAGTGACTTCTGTCAGAAATTCCCTTGCTTTGCCCGTGAAGAGACAATGACAGGAGGATTGGGAATATCTGCAGTCACTGCCTTGATTTCCCTGTTGATTTTCTGTGCAGAGAGATTCCACTGAGAAGTATCTGCTCTCTTCTCTTCCACGAAGTCCTGAATGGGAATTCCCACAACAACAGGCTTGGGGGAGCATAGTAGGAAGTCAGCTCTGCTCCAGCTGGCTTCTGTCCAATCCCAGTTTTCTCAGAATTCAGTGAAAAACATGACTGCAGCCCATACGGACCTCAACTAAAGCCTGCTGAGAGTTTGCAAATGGCCCTTTGTGGCTGGGATTTCACTGTGGTTCTTCAGTATGGATTCTGGAATATTTAATGCTAGGACCTGCTCAGAACTTTATTACCAGGTTCACTAAGATACTGATAAACAAGTCAGTGAACAAGCATATAACTGCTTTTGTATTCTGTGGAGAGGAGTCCAGGAAAACCTTTTGTTTGTAGACATGAATGACCAAAAACTCTTACTTGCTTTAATTATTTTCCCTTCCTTCCTTGGTAGCCTAATAGTTTGTAATTTTTCTGCTTGTTCATGCAGGAACTACCTCTTCAGACTTAGTCTACACAACGTTTCTCTTATTCAGGTATGGTCACTTTTTATTCTCTTATTTTATTTGACTTGTTAATGAAAGTTCTGTAATATTTGATGTACATTTTCAGAAGCCTATATAGTGTAAATTTGCCCAAAGTGGTGCATCAGAACCAAATGCTTGTTCCCACTCCAGTGATGATGCTGGGGAAAGGGTTCTGCTACACTTGCCCACTTGGATGGTGCTGTCTTTGGGTGGTAATGGCGTCTGCCAAAAATTTGGCATCTTAAGGAAGAAAGCATGTAGTGTGACTGATACAGGCTTAAACAAAACAATCAGTAGAAATCCTTGGCTTTCTTTAGAGATGTCAGTAACATGCTGGAGAAGGTTTTACTCTTCTCATCCATCTTCATTTTAGCCCTTGCAGGCCTTTGTGAACATGGATTGTTGAGGAGCTCTGTGTTGCTAAATGCATTACTAAAACCATGATTGGACTTGCAAGCATTCAAGAGGCAAAAGGGGTTGAAAAATGTGTTACCATTGCCTTTACCAAGAAAGAGCAGCTGAAGTTTGAAAGCACTTGAAAATATCCAGCATTATTAGGACTTTACTCTCACTGCACTGAATCTGGAATTGAAGGATGCAGCAAAAATTGTTAATGAAAACACCAGCTGCTTATCTTTAAATAAATTAACACTTATGCTCTGGTATATTTACCATCTTCTATAGTTGCTGGATCACCAAAGAAGCATTCAGCATTTTTTCAGACAGGCTGAGAGGCCTTGCTCCTGTACCTGACCACACAAAGAAGCCATTAGAGTAGTATTGCCAGCCTTTCTGATGTGCACAAGCCTTTTGCTGTTAGTAAGAGTTACAAGTATAGCTGGAGAGAAGAAAAGATGTTTAATGGTTGTAAAATGCATTGAATCTTTCTTTAAAAGGAAAACAAAGTACAGAGTTACCAATGACAACAATAAAGAGTTAGAGAAGCTGCTATTCCCATTTGGCAGTGCCTTCCCTTTTGCAGAGCTGCATTAGCATGGCTGGAAGGTTTCCAGTGAGCACACAGGAGAGGGAAGTTCGTAGTCATGAGAGGTGTCATACCTTCTGCAACGCCTGTTATCACACTGCCTGACGCAGCCTCTGCTGCTTGTCAGGGATCCCCTTCCGCAAAACCCAATTGTGAATCTCCCTCACACACTTCTGAAGCCAGGCTTGGCCCTCTTCAGTGCACTGAGTTTCCTTTTCTATGCTGCAAAACATGGGAAGTCTCCTTCTATGGCACTGGAGGCTGCTGTGGGATCTCCGGTTAACATAATGAGCTTAGTCCGCTCCTGCTCTCTGGGTGTATCCGGTTACTTTGCCAAGACTTTTTGCATGACAAAGAGAGCATGGAATTATGTTGACACACGTGTTGGGAATGATGGAAGTGATTGTTTCCCAACCTAATGGTTGCCTAAGTAGCTGCTTGGCTTGACTCCATAAAGCTCATGATGCTTTTTAAAGGCACCACCTTCCCTCTACCATGCATCATTTTAAAGGTCAGATCTGAAAGTGAGATAAGAAATGCAAGGAACTTGCATTTAGTTCTATAGGGGTGAGAGTGCACTTCAAGAAATAATCACAATGTCAGTTTGCATTTTGTATCTCCTCTTTGCATGTAAATAAAATACAGTGTGGATCTTTCTGGACCTGAACTGGGATAGTTTTTCATCTCGAGATTGTATTCTGATTTATTTCTGTTCATGAAACCTCATTGTCATCCTGCCAGTGGTGCTAAATCTGCCTCACGGTGCAGGTTTGTGCTGACAGGTATCTGGTTCCTTGCATTTGTACTTCCACAAAGTGAGGGCAGAAACATGAGGAGTGTGGTCTGTGGAGAGAGACATCAGGATATGCTGGCTGTGGCACAAAGCCTGGCAGTGAGAGAAATGTACCCCTCTAAGCATGGTTTGATGAAGTATAAAGCTGTTTTTCCCAAGTGTTCTTGTGCTGTATCCTGAGGCTGCACAGTTCCTGTGGGAAAGAGGCATGCCACGTGGTTTAGACAGGAAGTTACTGTCTTAGAATTGCAGTAAACTAAAAGACAAAATTTAGTATTAACTAGCAAGTTGTTGATTAAGCATTGTGTAAAAAAGACAGCATTACCCTATAGAAGGATTTTGATTTCAGGGGAGTGAAAGAAGAGAGGTCAATTTTGGGATGTGTCAGCCCTTTATAATAAAGGGTCAATTCTCGTTCTTTCTTATCTCTCATCTGCTCTACCACGTGTTGATGTTTCCTCCTCATTTAGAATTTTCTTTTGGTTCTGCTGAGATTGTTTCTCCAAGGCACTAATCTTTTACATGAGAACTAGAAGACGGAGTGGAGGAAAAAACTGAAACAGAACAAGCTCATTTCCTGCTCCACAGAACCAAATGTCCCAACTTTTCAGAGATTTTTCCTCCTCCTCTCTTTGTTTCCGATATGTATTCCAGAAATTTCATTTGGAACCCTTGAAGCTTTTCACCAAATGAGTTTTAGTTGCATGAGAACTTCTGTGGTGGTTAATACTTTTGTGAAAAGCATTTCTGGCTGATCTTCTTCTTCTTCTTTATATCCATAAGGAAGTTATGGCTCAGGTATTTTGGGGATAATTTGTGATTTTGTCTACCTCTTTTACTTGCCAAAATTGAAGCACCTTGTTAAAGAATTACTGAAAATCAGCATCTTGAGGTGGGGTATCCAAAAGCACCTGTTAATATTGGAAACTTTGGCATGTAGCATTCAAATTTTTGCAGCAGTCAAAAAGCACCATTTAAAAATGGGTACTCTTACCATAATTTTTAGCATCTCTTTTAAACAAAATCTGTTTCATGTCTGTCTTTAAAGATTGTCTTATATGTATTGTAAACTCTTGTTACTAGACATTTAATAGAACATTTCTTTTAAATGATGTGCACCTGGAGAGCATGCTGGTTAATTTATGGATGGATCTGAAACAAGGCTAGCTCCTAATCTGCAGCTTTCATGGTGAGGCCATAGAAAAGCCAGTTTTATACTGGAGTTGGTAATTAATAGAGTAGGTGGAAGAGTCATTTTAAAAACATAAGCCTTTAAGCAAAATTTTTAAAAATCACAGTACTGATTGGGATTTCTTAGCAAGGAATGCTATTCTGGTGTGTGTGTTAAAAGCAGGCTATTTGGCTGGCCTTTCATAAATCACAGTACAGTGCCTACCCCCTGCTCACTGTGATTTTACCTGGATTCTTAGTTCTCAATTAAACTGAGTAGGAAATTGTTTTTGCAACTTTTTTGAGATACAAAGACTTCCAATCTTTTTGCACTTAGATGAAAACATGCCTCTGACATTTTTCTAAAATCTGAAGGAGAATGAGATAGACATGTGGTTAATTGGCATGCAAATACTCTGGGTCAAGTTATTTTCTGAAGCATCAAAAGAGAACATTTACATGTGCATTTCTCTCATCTCAAACAATTGTTCTTGTTTGTTTGGGGCGTCCTTTTGCCCCTTCCCCTTTCCCTTCCTCTTTCCCTTTCCTTTTCATTTTCATTTTCCTTCCTCTTCTTTTCCTTTCTTTTTCCCTTCTTTATGGATCTAAGATGTCCTTCTGCACTCTCATCTGGTAAGTGTAATAGAAAATGTTGTAATTTCATCAAATATTTTGGCTTCAATTGTTTCTTTTAATGGAAGATCTCTTATAAAAAGTTTTTAAGCAGCCCTGTGAAATCTGAATGCTGGTATGTCAGGCCAGTAGTGTTTCAAGTATTTAAAATCCTTCAAGAGTTTGTACTGTATTTTAACAGACTGTAAAAGAATAAATAAGTGCACCTATTGCAAAACTATTTGGAAGACATAAACTATTTCACCTAAGAAAGACAAAAAAATTGTGAGTTCCCCAGTAGTCATAAACCTGCATTAGGAAGGATTGCCTGTGGAGTTCCACACTGTCCAGTACCACCGAGGTCTACAATTACAGATCTACTGGTACCCCACTGCAAAACACACAAAAATGCTACAGAACACACAACTTCATTTGCTTCTGAAATTTGGCTTCACATTTCTGAATAAGATCCCCTATATTCACAGGGGCATTTTGGATAGTGCTGCCCAGTCACTAGGGCAAAACCTGAGGTACTTATCAATCCCACTGAAGCATAAGACCTAAAACCAAGCTTAAAGCAATGTATCAATATACTGGGGCAGTATCAGCTCTTAAATCATGATCTGAACCTTACTGAAATAAATTTCTTTCTACTGATATTGTTGGGGTTTTGGAATAAGCATTTTTCAAACCTGAAATAGAGACAAAACATTTCCATAGTGTCCTGTGACAAACAAACTGCAGACACCTACCCAGTGCATTACTGATAAGGATGTTTTTAGTTCAGTTTTTCTTCCCTCATTTTAAAAAGCAGCAACATCCCTGCTACAGAGATGAAGCTCTTAAACTGCACAGCTGCTCCTGAAGACACACTTCCCTCCCTGCTACTCCCTGAAGGGATCTTTAGCTCTGTGGCATAATCACTGGTAAATCAACAGCATGTATCAACAAACTGTAGTTAATAATAATAAAACTTGCCTATCAGTCCTCAATATGTCACATAGCAACAAACGGAACAGGTTTTGTCTTTTGCACTTTGAATCAAACCAAGCATTAAATGCATTATTTTCTACTTATTTAGGGCTCAGTAGTGCCACACTTATGTCTGCTGATGAGAAACATGCTCTGTAAGTGTATAGAAGTGTGAGGAGAGGTGGCAGAGTTTAACTTGGTTTCTCTCTATAGTTGAATAAAATATGATAAACAAAATCAACAGGGAACAGTGAGTAATGTAGTTTACAGCACAAGTTGTCACTCAAGTAATCTTTCCTAGTGAAAATACTTCACTGAGAAATATTAAGGATTCACAATATGTTCATAAAGCCCTGGCACTTATCAGAAAACTTGCAAATGTTAGAAAAATCTTCCATCCACAAGAATTGCTGGATAGGCACCAGATCGGGCTTGGAGGGCCAAATTTGTGATGCTGGCTCTGCCCAAGGATGCCTGAGGTAAAGTTAACCTGCTCAGGTTGTCTGCCTGGTGTTTAACATGTGCAATAGGGCTGCAGCACTCCTCTATAAAGTGCTGTGGGGGTTCCCAGTAGAAAGGTACAAGTACTGTATTTCACATTTCCTTGCAGAAACATCCTTGAGCCAGAGCTGTTCCTATTTTTCAAAATATCTTTTCAAAGATCATGAGAAAATTAGGCATTGACATTGCAGCACAAGCCCAGGGCTGGGCTGGCCCAGCTTTGCTGAAGGTATTTATTTCTCCAATCTAGTTGGAATGTGAGATTATCGTCCAATTTAACATCCAGTTTGAGAAGTAATTTTGGGAAAGAGTAAGAATACTTTGCCTATCTTTATGTACCATTGAGTTGCCTGACAGGAGCTCTATTTTGAAATGTTCAGGAATAAGCTTCACTTTTCAGAAGCAGTTTATTGTTTGTTTCTTGCAGATTCCCAGATCTGTGTTTGAATTATGTGGCACATATTTCTAGATACAAAGTTTATTTCTTTATTTTCAGGCCAGTGCAGTTCCCTCATTTAAAAACATAATCAAAAGACCTCTACTAGAGCAGATGCAGTCTTTAATATGTGGCTCATAGCTGAGTCCTGGTTGTCACATATTTTATCAGTATGAAACATTTTTTATTAACAGATTAACATATAAATCTATTCATAAATCACCTTCCAAAGCTGCACCTAAAACCTCTCACTCTCAGCCTAGAGGTTTAAAGCTATTCCATAATAAAGCTTATATTGGCTGGAAAAACTTTCTGGTAAATTCAGCTATTTATTCTTATGGTTTAGGGTCCCCAAATAAAATCTACTCCCTGAATATTCCTTTCCTTAAAATGACTGGTCAGGAGGTAGATTGCAGCTTTCAGGTGCAAGTCATCCTTCCCAAGATTTATGTGAGAGAAATTTCTACGTGGAGTGAGAGATGAGGGACAAAAATAATGCATGTCAAACTGAAGGTGACAGTGTCTGAAGGCCACACCTCATCCTTCAAGGACACACTTCTCCAGCTCCTCACTGCAGGGAGCTCTACTCTGTGATGGGCTGCAGCATCTGCTCTTGGGAACCAAAGTTCTGCTGATGTTACTCATCAGCTGAAATTCAGAGAGCAGAGAAAGCAAATCTCTTCTCACAGTCCATAGTGTTGAGTGATTTCTGAACACAATATCCCCTCTGTCTAAGAGAACCCAGCTCATGAGTCCATTTATAACCAGCAAAGCTTTTAAGCCCAGGTTTAGCTTTAAATAAATACCAGTTTTCTTTTGAGAATTCTCTGAGTTAAGAACATACTGCATGCTCTAGTGAGTAAAAATGTTTCAATATGCACATTCATAGGTCTGCTAAACTGTCTCATAGTCTGCGGTCTAGTCATGATCAATTTAATTGCTGTCTAAAGTGAGTATTTAGACATAGTATAGGAAGTTCTTATATATATATTTATACATCTATTTTTATATATGTACCCATACATGGGAGGATCATATACATAGGGTATAGCACCCCCATAGAGGAGGTCCAGGAGCTGTACCTGTTTGAGTTTGTACTTTAAGCAGGGCAGCCCTCCTGGAGTGAGTGAAGGCCACGGAGCTGATTTGCATCCAGAGGGGAGCTACCCTGTTCTGCTCACACAGTAAAGTGAAGTTTACATGATGGATGTCAGCTGTGGATTGCCAGCCTGCTTCCCTGGGTAATTTGTTAGTTGGCATTCTCTCCTTCCCAGCCTCACCTCACCTAGAAGCCAAAATTACTACAGGGGTTTTGGTCTTTGTCAGCAGACATTATGAGCAGGATTTAGAAACTGAGAATTTAATTAGCTGCTGAAGTCACTTACTGATAACTGTAGCATATTGGACTCTTTATTTGATAAAACCCTGTCAGGCATTTTATGTGTAGGGAATGAAGACTAATGCTCTTATTTCTTGCAACTTACAGTCAGGACCATTAGACATACTTTAAAAAGGGAAGAGAAAAAAATGAAAATCAAAAGAAAAATAAATTCCTAGGACTTCTCATTTCCTGACACTACTGTTGCTTCCTTATCATTGCAAAATATATTTTGGTTTGCATGTTTAGCCTTTTTTCTCTGTGGGCTGCTTCCCACTCCAGCAGCTCCAGGAGCCTTTGGGGGATCTCAATGTGCTTATGGCTGTCCCCTGCTCTGACAAACTCACTCATCTGTGGCTGCTGTCAGCAAACCCAGCCCTGCACATGTTCTGAGAGGCAAATCAGCCTCTTGTTGTAGGCAGCACCTTACCTAAGCCAGCATTTATACAAAATGAGATTTATACAAAAATGTGCTTTTAAAATTCTGATTACTTCAGGTATGCGGGCTATTTTTTAGGCACGGAGTGGTTTATTGGCTAGCTGCAAGGCACGGAGAGCATTTCCGAGGCGCTCCCGGCCCGGTCAGGGCTCCGTGACAGGATCGTTAGCGGGGCCCCGGCACAGGATGGCTTCAATGGCACCTCGGCCGGGAGCGCTCGATGCGGGGGCAGCGACCCATTGAGCTCCACACGCGAGCACAGCCAGCTCCTGCCGCACCCTGTCCTGGGCACGGGGGAATGCCTCCCGCGGGGGCCCCGCTCAGCAACCCGGGTTTGTGGCGGGGGAGCTGCCCATGGGTCCCCGCTCGGCCGAGGGCTCCTCCTGCCTGGGACTCCACGTCCCGACCCATCCATCCCTGCCGGGAGCTGAGCCGCACATGCTGCGAGTCAGGGGTAAGAGAGTCCTTGAAGACACAAAGGAGCACACTGGGCATCGTACAGGATGAACAATGGAGTACCTGGGACAATTACTGCAAAAAAAAAAAAAAAAAGGAGCAGGTTGGCGCTTTTTAAGGACTGAGAATACAGAGGAATATCTACATTTTGTTCTCAAGACAGAGCTTAAACAAGATCTAAATGATTCATGTCCCCTGCACTGGCTCTCTGCACAGGATTAAGTTTGACCCTGTTAGCATCCAGTCATTTATAATGAGAGCATTAAAAAAAAAATCACCATTTATTGATTTGCATCTCTCAAGGGCCTACAAATGACCTCACGTTTCCTCTAAAACCTACTATTAAGCTTTTTGCAAAAAAAAAAAAAAAATTTATAGTAAACACATTTCATATTACTGTGTGTATTTTTTCCCTAGGTAAATAATCCTGCATTTCTCTGTTAGTAACAGTTTAGCTGATATGTTTTACAGCTTCTTTTAAGCGCAGCAGTTCTGAATGACTAATAGGAGGGGATTATTGGAGCTATGGAGCAGTCACAGACGGGGCCTGCACAGCTGTTACCAGACACCCAGAGCTGGGGAGCTGGGATGGGAACAGTTTGCTCATCACTCCCACAGGATATTGATCCTGTCTCAGCCTGGCAGGTGCAGCTGAATCCCTGAATCCTTTGAAAACCTCAAAGAGCTTTGGCCTCCAAGGTTTCACCTGCCTTCCCCAGGCTGTGCTCAAGGAGAGCCCAACCCACACCCTAAAAGGACAAGATATGTAAATGGGCACAGCCTTGACTATGCCTGTGGTATCTCCAGCCACCCTGACTGGAGAAGGATGGGAAGTTTGCATCCTCAGAAACCTTTTTGAGTTGCTGGCTGCCACTGCAGCTTGAGCAGTTAATAGGAACAATTATCTTAAGTTACTGTACTGTCGCTGAAATGCTTCTTTCATCTAGAAGATACCACACCATGGTTATAGGTACCTATTGCATTTTTATCACGAACATGACCAAGTAAGAGACTATTCTGAGACTGCAGAGACCAAGAGTGGTGAATCAGGTGAAGGGCACATGTAAAGAAATGACATCTTCTGCATTCTCTGTAAGGAGAGTTTGGGTAGCATGGACTGGCTGCTTCACTTGCAGACAGCTGTGAACAGGTAAGGTGGTTTCCAGCTACCCCCAGTCTGAGCTTTCCTTTCTCTAGCTATGAAGCTGAGATAATGACATTTTGGCCTTTTCAGTGCTCTGAAATATGTGGCATTTTGTTTAAGATCTAAATGTTATATGTTATTACGTGTACTTGTAAATATAGGAAATTTACCATAACTGTGAGCCTACAAAATTGTCATGTTCTGATTCATAGAGGATGTAGTATTAAGCAGTTGTTATCTTCATCTCTTCTCTTTAGGTAAACAACTAGGCAATTCCAGCATATCCATGTGTTTAAAATGGACCCCTTTTTCACTACTTGTTTTCTAAACATTTTGAATGAAAACCTTTGAATGTAAAAATAGAATAGTTGGGGTCTACTAGGGGAAGAATGCTATACAAATGTATCCCTTCAGATAAAAATACTTAGAATATGAATAAACCTGCAAATTTGTGGAAAAAGGAGAACAGCTTGGAAGGAATGTGGGGGAGGGTTAATAAAAATATGCTTTCATCAGAAACACTGTTCTGTCAAGAATTCTATGCACTAATTATTGATTATTCACTTCAGACAGGAGACAAAGCAAGGTTTTGAGGTTTTAGGAAAAAAGTATTTTACTTCCTTGTGAGTAAGGAAAAGGAGCTAACAGGGCTGCAGCCGTTTGAATAGGCTGCAAGGTCATCCAGAGAGAAGTGATTTAAGTTTTATTAAGAATGTGAAAAAAAAAATCCTAACTTAGCCTGGGAATATTAAGAGACAAACTGCAATTGCCTAAGAGGAGAGAATTTTGATGCATGGGGCAGAAAGGAATGATCAATGGTTCATAAATATAATAGTGGTAAACACAGTGACAGGAGAAAAAAATGTATGTGGCTAATATAATTGTTACAAATTTAGTAGCTTTTGCTGTGAGATCAGTTGTTGAGGATTTAATAACAAGGCAAAAAAAGAAAAATAATTTTTTTCAATAGAAGATAAATGTGAAAGCTTTGAAAACCACCAGAAAGGAGTTAAGAAGAAACACAAAGAAGTATGCTGCATTAATCCTGTTGTAGAATAATTTTGTATTCCCTCATCTTAATTATAAAACATATTCTCAAAACTCATTTATGGAATCTTTGACCTTCATAGAGGTCAAATGCAAATGTGCTGGAGGGGAGGTGAGGTAAGAGCCTGGTGGAAGTGGGAATGTAAGGGCAGGACTCAAACTGAAGGAAACTGAAAAATAAATCCTGGGTTGGCAGCAGAGTGCAGACTGGAGAACAGAACAGAGGATCTGGGAGGAAGGAATAAAAGACACTGCACCAGAGCCATCTTTGCAGAAGAAGGAGCAAATACATTCCTTGTTGAGATGAGGCTTGGCAGAGCTTACTACAGCATCAGGTGCTGACGTCTGGTGTTGGAAAAGAGGAGGCAGAAGCAAGGCAAACTGTGACAGACCAAGCAGGGAGTCTGAAGGCATCTGTTTCCCAGCCTTGGGAGGAAGAGGGGTGGATCAGTGCCGTGCACACTGGTCAGGTTCTGGCAGTGGCAGCAGGCAGGGGCTGTGTCCAGCTGGGCTGGGCAGTGAGGGGACAGTAGGGCTTAGAAACACTTGAAATTTTGGTGGTGGGACAGAGTGGCAGAGAGCCATTGTCCCTAACACTGCAGTTCAGTTTTTATTTAAATTGTAGTGCACTCCCAATAAAAAATAGACTTGAGAAATATCATTTGGATTCTTGATAAATCAACCCCATTGCTTTTTTCCCCCCAAACTGACTCCTTGTTCTTCTTGAGACAAGTATTTGATTTACACTGATTGAGTGCTGGACTCAGCCACTGCATATGTTGCTGGGGATGTGGTTTTTGAATTATGAAGCTCTTGTTATAAAGAAATTGAGAGATTCAGGTCCTTTTTGGCTTGTCATTTCCCCACTGACCACTGAAAAGTATTGCTGCATCAGAGCCTTCCAGAGTATTTAGGACTGGATGGATGTTGGCTTCACATTTCATTGGAAATGCTGGGGAGAGGAGGTGGAGGCAGGATACTGGGAATTCTGCACTTTTGGTTCTTCACTTTCTCTGTATTTAAGTGTTCCTTTCTGATGGAGCACAGATGGTCTTAGATTAAGGAAAATACATGCCAGAACTGCAGGCTAGGCTCAGACTGGGAGTTAAGCTTGACATGAAATAAGCAGAAGGCTGTAATTAGCTGATCAAGAGCGTTAGGCACCTGGTGGAGGAACGCAGAGATGTAATGCACAATGTAGCTGTAGAACAATAAAAAATACTGAAATCTCTTTTATGAAACATTGAGGACTTTTCATTGCTGACTTTCTCTTCCAGCCCTGCCTGGTAATTTCTGGATGGTCCTACTTATTCTTGGTTATTAGTGATTTATCAAAAATGGCCTTTTTCTGACAGTTTATGATGCTGAGCACCAAACCCCATAGAAGCCAGAGAGTCTAAAGGTCGAAATCTAAGTGTGTTGTCAACAAACCATCCTGGGTAGCTTACACCACACTTGCCTGTGCACCATGTGAGCTCCCTGATTGCAGATATCTGTTGTATCACTGGTCCATCTCCTCCTTTCTGCCTGATTTTTCCAGCCACGTGGTGGGTTTCACCTCTATGCTAGGATTTAGGCCCGCTGGGGCAGAATTGCCTTTTAATTTCCAGCAGAAATGCCTAGCACTATGCAGCTGTCCATGTGCCTCTGCAGTTCATGCCAAAATCATACTAGGAACAGGGTCTGGATCTTTTTTCTAGGTGTGCTAGAAAACAAATGGAAATTCTCACATACATCTGCTGAACTGAACAGGGAAAGTACTTTTTAACTTTAGGTTTTAGAATTTTTTATCCATATTATTGAAGCTCAAAAATGATTACTTTAAATTGGGGAAGAACAAGTGAGAGAGTCTGGTTTCACTTAAGTTCCTGCGGTTCAGGAAGGATCTCTGTGTTCAGACTGCCTTGCAAAACTTTCCCAATCTCTTTGGCTTGCACAAGACTGGCCTTGGCTCATTAAAGGAGTCTCAGAGCTTTCGTTTGGTCTCAATAATGCAGCTTTCACTTAATTAAAGATTTCCAGTGCCTTTTTTTTTTCGCTTTTGATTGTATTACACCAAGCATAAGTGCACAACCAGAAAAGCATTTTGATAGGATAAAATAAATCACATGCACATTTATTTGTTTAATTGTGCACTGCCCTCTTTTTTTTTTCCAAACCAAGGCAAGACTTAAACCATGTTCAACCTCTTACACAATTTTAATGAGAATATATTGCAGTGTTTGTCATCTGAAAGAGTATTAGCACCCCCCAATGCAATAGATGTGATTTCCCTAAAGAAAAACAGGAGGCACAGAACAGTGAAAATGTCATCTTAGTTCTACATTAGTCTCTTTAATACTGCAGGAAGTGCTGATTTTGATTCCTGAATCTTAGCCTAATTGTTGTAAGAATCAAATCCAAATTGGACAGTTCCTCAAACTTATTTTAGCTTCTTCTCAAAACAAACAAGTAAATGCTGAACAAGTATATTCAATGATGCAACCTGGAGAGGAATAAAGAATGCAAGACTTCCCCACTTTAGAAAGCTGGTAATACACAGGCATTTCACAAGTGCTTCAGTGATTGCATTTTTGGTTTCAAGCTTATATGGAAAGATTGCGTTTCATAGCTGAGCCCTTAATGCAGGTGCACAAAATTGCACTCAGTTGACTGTGTAGGATTTGTCCATAAGCTGAGGGAGAGGGAATGCAAAAAATATATGGTGGAGAACCCTTAACATCTTTCCATAAGCTGTGAGCTTCAAAGAGTTACAATGGCAAGGAAACCCAGAGCAGAAAAGTGAAGGAGAACAAAATCGCTTTGCTTGATGCAGAAATACAAAGGAGACTATAGCCATGGTAAATTGATTTTGTACTGAATATGGGCTGGTCCATTGGAGGGGGTTTTGAACCTCCTACTCCAGAAATCATTGTGCAAAACAGTAAGAGGAGGCTGCTTAGAAGTCTTGTCACATCTATCAGCAGAGGCCACAAAGAAGAAGGAGGGATTTGGTTCTGAATGGCGACTCTGCCAAAGAACATAAAGGGGTGGAGATGGACATCTTTTGGCGGTAGAGGAGCCTTGAAAGAAGAATTGCCTCCACTCTATCAAGGGAAACCATTACTGTGACTACATTCGTTGGCTCACTTCTTAGAAATAGCTTGTTGTACCTTGTTTGTATCAACTGAAGAAAAGAAACCCCAAAACAAAGCCTGCTCTTTGCAGAATAAACAGTGCTGGGGCTATGAGAAATAGTTCTATGTGATACCCACCTGGCCAGTGACAACTGCACCTGCCTCTGCATCAGCTGTACTTATATTTCTGACCTGTGCTTGACAGCAGTGAATTTTTTCTTTAATTATTTTCCCCTCAGTATATTTTAACCTCTTTATTTAGTTATTTTATTGATTTAACATATAATCTTATGTCTCTGTAATCTCCAGTTTGTTATCCTAAGCTGTAAACTGAATGTGACATGGCAAGAAACCAAATTCTACTGCGGCAGTTAATTACCCAGTGTGCTGAAACTCTCATCTCAGTTTCTGTATGCTTTCAATCTTCACTAATAGGAAAAGCATTGTCATCTTTCCCCAACATCCCCTCTGCTGTTCTCCAGTTCTAGATGTTGTCATTCACTCTAAACTGGCTATAGGTGAGAGCTTCAAGGTCTTTTTTCACTATCATCCCAGTTTACTGAGACTGTCAATTTATATTTGGCCCCATCCATGCTTTTTCATGCTTAAAAGCAATAGCTTTCAAAAAAAGATAAGCATTCCCAAATAGAACTTGCAACTAAATCATTGCACTGTTAAGCACTTTCAAGCAAAAGAAGTAGATCACCAGCTAAATGAAATCATTGGCACAGACTGACATTTTTCTTTACACAGAATGATAAAAATACAAACACTAGATAGTGGGAACAGAAATGCAGTGCCATCTTTATCTCTCTTCTTCAGAACTGTATCTTCCTTGCAAAGCTTCGTGTTGGTGTGTTCATCTAACATTGCTGTGTAAATATGCAACTGTCAAAGCTCGGCACACAGGCACAGCAGAATGTGCTCTCCTTTCTTTATCATTATGGACAGCTCTGCATCCCAGCATCTTTGTACCCCCACACTGATTCCCCTCTCTTTGGACCTGTCCTTGTGGCATTGCCTTAGTGCTTGTGTTAACTGTAAGGGTCTTCCACAAACCTTCTTATCACTCTTAGTGAGAGATTTAACCCACTCTGAATCAGTCCATTAAGCCAGCACCTTTCGTGCCCTTAGTTAATGTGCATTCTCCTCTTGCTTTTTCCCATGTGTTCCCTTTGGGTCTCAGAAGAATCCAATCCTTGATATAATAAAACACTTCTGGTTATGAAAACCTCACAATGAGTTATGTGGCTGGTGAGCTGTGACCTTTCCCTTTTGTGTGGTTGTGCTCTGTTGTCTCTCAGTGCTCTGCTGTCCACTGCTACCTGATACCCCATTTATTATTGCACTTTACTCATAATGCAGTTTGACAAGGCTGTACCTACACAGGCTTGCATGGGGAGTCTTGGGCTGCAGTGGAGGCTCACAGGTCCTTTGAAAACTGCAAATTGGGATGACAAAGTTCCATTATGTTAAAAAGCTCAAATTCTCCTCAGTATGGGATTCAGCATCAAGTTACAAATGCTTTACAGAAGAGTTACTGAAAATACACTTAAAGCAGTGGCAAGACAATCTGCTTGCTTCGGATATGAATTTTAATTTGACAGCACCTAAGACTGAGCCGGCTGCTTCATTGTAACATGTTCTTTGTGCACTAAAATTCCTGAAGAGCTGAAAAAAGCTGTAACCTGTACATGACTGTTGTTTATCTCTTAGAAAACACCATTTTAGTTTTAGTATTTGGTATCAAATGTTCTTTACTAAATCTTTAGACAATCGTCTTTAATAATAAGACCTTGGACTATTACAGTACTTCCATTTGGGTGCACTGTAGAAACCATGATCTGTTAAGCCTCACACAATGCTCCTTTCAGATAAGGGAATGCATAGTCTGGAGTTGTAAATTCCTACCTGACATTGCAGAGAAGGGGGAGTGTTAGATTTACAGACCTTATGTTGTTGTTTAATGGAATCTCCTGCAGGAAAAATGGAAGTTGAAGGCACAAAAACTCAAATTTCTTTTTGTAGATGAGACTGTAGCCATGCCCGAAGATGTCAGAAAGAAGAGGACAGGACATGGAGTCTTGCCCATTGTTCTAATCTCTAACCCCACTCCCTCACACATCACTGATTCAGTGGATGTATTTTGTGACACTAGCAAAAGAGAAAGGCTGTCTAAGAACTCATTTGTGCTAGACAGGAAAGTTTTTATTCCGCAAGAGAGCAAGGGTCAGTGCTCATCTCTGCCTCTGACATGCTCAGTGGCTTTTCCTAGTCAGTTGACCTCTTTGTGCATCTGGTTTTCCCTTCCTCCCATGTGCCTGTGTTTAGATTGTAAGTGCTCTCAGGCAGAAATTCTCTCCCACAGCATGTTTGTATATTGCCTAGAAATATGGGGTCACAATCTCAGTTCACTATGTGCTTCTATAATACAAGTAAATAACAAGGGATTTTGAAGTTGTGAAAGAGAGAAAATCAGTAGCATTGACCACCAAAGAAGAATTCACAGCAGCTAAGAACTTTCTCTGAAAGAATAACATTTGCAGTTGAGAGCAGATTGTGCCTTTAGGCACAGATGCCCAACTGCGGTACAGGAGCTTACCCACTTGCTGCAGAGCTGTGCACAGGAGGAAAACTCTGAAGCATTTTACCTTGCATTTTACCATGCCAGGCCAAGAGCCATCCCTGCACAGTGAGATGCTGACATTTGTTTGTAGAGAGAGGGTCTGATTCAGAGATTAAGGTTACAGGACCTGAAACCCACTGATGGATTTTTTTCACTTGTTTGTTTGTGAACCTCCATCTTCCAATTGTTATATTTGAGGTCTTCCCCAGCTGAGTTACTGTCCGGCCACTCCAGAAGAGCCGTGTCTGGGCCAGTCTGTTGTTTGCACTATGGGTTTAAATGGAGCAAACAGCTTGAATTTACTACATCTTGGAGGATCAGAGATCACTTAAGGGAAATCAATTAATAATTTGATAACACACAATGCAATTCCCTTCATCCAAACCCCCTCCTCTCCCTGCAATGAATTGACTGAATTCCATGATCATTCCTCATACCTGTCACTGCACGCAGCAGTGATCTGCAATTCGAATACTGCAGTGTGAAGCAGAACTAATTATTGAAGTTTAGCATTCTGTTCTTTTGGTATTAGCTATCTTTTTATCAGACATGCTTATCACAGTTTTAATAAATTACCAGTGTTGAAACTTCAGAAATGGCCTCTAGGGCATTAAGCTACTGTGCTTTATTAGATTTCAAAAAGTTATTATTTATGGAGCACTGTAAATGTTCCTTGTCCTCAAGAGACAAAAAACAATGCTTCAAAAAGGGAATTTAACTTTCCACTTTTAGACTAAACCAGCAAGTATTTATGGAGAAGTTCTGGAGGAATAAATAGGGGAGAAATAGCTGAAGTGTTGTAGGAATGTTTTCACTGTGAACATCATAGAAATGGAATAACCTCTACATGGATTTTCTGCATCCAGTCTGTAGAACTTCTTTGAAAGATTTTTTTTCCTTCCAAGTGTTGTAAAACCCAGAATTTATCAATTTCTTTTAAATGTTGCAGCATTTGCCCAGAGAAGGGTAGATCTACACTGCTGCTATGTTATGTTGGACACTACAAAGTATATCGAAACATAGGGAAACACTTGTAAAATGGATTTTTCATTATCAGCAAAAATCTATGGGTGATATTTTAGAGATCTGAAATCTGTTCATCACTGTGGATGGGAATATTGGGGCTGGCAACTTGTAAGGGAATGAACCAGCCTCTGAGCAGCCACTGAGGGAATGACTCTGCACTCCAATTTAGCAAAGTCCCTAAGAACGTGATTAAGCTAAACTGGTCCAGTAGGGTGTGCAAATATGTGCTTTATTTACATTGAAGTTGGCAGATTCTAAATGCAGAGGAAACATAGTCCCTCCATGTTATTCTCTCCATAGACTTGAGGAAAATCTTCCATACCTTACTGTAAAATGAGCTGATAAAAAAAAAATATTTATGAATGTAAATAAGAGAGGAAGAGATTTTTGGCCTGTATATGATTTTTGGCTTCCTGTATAATCTAGGAAGCAAGTTTTTCAGGTTTTTTTCCAGAGGTACATTTTTCTGAACATACTAGTGCCTTGTACAGTTACTGGAAAGGAAGATGTAAATAAATGTGCTGGGAAAGGAATAAGTCTGCCAGCTCAGGTCTCTGGCGCACAATAGCTGTCACAGCACAGCACCTCCTGCCCTCCTTCCTCATGCATAACTCAGCAAAGGGTGATGTGACTGGCAGGCTCTGCTCGGGGTGCCCCTGCAGCACAAGCAGAGAACCAAAATCACCTCACATTCCGTGGGCAGGTTGAGAAATCTCCTGTGGGCACTGAGGAGAGTAGATGGAAATGGAAACTCCTGCGTCAGCAATCCCTGCACACCCGAGCCCAGGACACAAGGTGCTGCTTTTGCTTCTGCATCTGCTGACAGGAGCAGAAACCTGAGGAACACAGTACCTTCCAGAAAAAGCTGGCATCTCATGGAATCAGTACCTGATTTGGGGGGTGTTTGCTTATTTGTTTCATGGTGGTTTTGTTTGTTGAGTTTGTTACTTTTTTGTAGCCAGTTTGTACTTAAGGGATTTTCGTTTCCTTTCAGTATACAATGTGCATTCTGGTATTACACATTTTTCCCCTGAAAGGACTGAACAACATGGTTGTGGGCCTGTCTTCAGGCATGAAAGTGGTTTGCATGCTGCAGTTGTTTCATGGAAGTGAGGTTGGTAACAGATGGATAGGTTTGTAATAAAACACCTTAGATGTGTTTAACAATGTGTTTAATTGATAAATATGCATGTAATATATTCTCCTCCAATCTTAACTTTCCAGTTTTAAAGCAATGGTTTGGTTTTGCATGAAAATCTGCAACCTCTTATTGTGCAAGTACAGTGCAGGGATTAATGTATACTTAATCTATAAATTCATATTGTGGTGTTGAAGTATAAATTGCTGACCTGAGTGTAAAAGCTAGTCCATAGAAGTCTAAGCAACTTTCACATTAACAGTTGAGGATACACATAACTATTGATAACAGGACTTGCTAGTGACAGGCAGGTACTTTGGGAGCCAACGCTGGGATGTGCAGGTAATTAAATAAATGTATCTAGAAAGCTTCTCTCAGCAGTGCGTGCTGAATAACTGATGTGACAGCACAGGATGAGCTAGAATTCTAGAGCACTGCTGATCTGCAGTCAGAGCTGGTAGCAAACTGTGATGCTTATAATTTATTGGGAGAGACATTAACTCTTTCTGTCTGTGTCCGGATGTGACCTCTGAATATTCAGATATGCACTGAATAGGCTTAGCTATTGTGGCCCCTTCTGTTGATTTCTAGTTGGGCAATGCCACACCAGGTGCATGTGATTGTACACACGGATGCTTCTCTGTGATTGTCTCCTTCATGGGGCTTCTGAAAATGCAGAAATAATACACAAACATGCAATTAAAAAAATATTTGAGAAAATATGTCTGCATAGAACTCAAGAAACAGAGATGTGAAGGACCAGCTGTCCTCGCAAATAGGCTGAAAGAGGGCATGTTTATTTGCATTTTCAGTTCAGGGACAAAGTTGCTTGTCCTCTGGTGTCTGTCTGCACAGGTGGCTGGGCAGTCCTGCCCGTGGCTTGCATGGCTCATCTTGCAGAGCAGCTGCAGCCCTGAGCTGTTCCCTTCATATGGCACATGGATCTGGGTACTCCCATCCTGCAAATGGCCCATGTAGTTATAGAGGAGATCCTCAAAGTGGCTGGAAACACTGTGAGAAACTGCATTTCTTCTGGAAATGCGTGAGGGAAGAAATACTTGAGTTTGTAAGGAGGTAGCATGAGAAGCTGGCGTGTTCTCTATAAGGATGTCATGGGAGGAATTGCTGACACCCTGACAGCCTAAAAAGCTGTTTGCTTGGTTGCTTAAGCACATGGCTAGTACACACTGTCCTGTGTTTGCATATAGCCCTGCTCCCAGGTTTGTCACGTCTTCATCCAGATTGTCTTCCACAACCCATGCCATGAAAGCTGTTTTCTTGCATATGGGTCCGGAGATGTGTACTGCTTTTGACTGACATATGTAGCAGGAGGTACAAAAATAATCCCAGATGTGTTTTCTGGGGCTGGGAAACTGAAATGTCTCAGAAAACTGAGAAAATTAATCATAAATTCAGGATGATATCCCAACAGAGTGACCGAAAACATCTGGTGGATACAGTTTGTATCTCATCCAAGTGTGCAGAGGCAGTTAAAGCAGTACAAAAAAAATTTTTAAAAAATGGTTTATTGGGGGATATGAGGGAAGGGAGGGGAGGCACCTAAGCCATTGTTCAAGAGAATGGTTTTTGAGAAGCATTATGATCAGGTAAGGAAGACAAAGTACAAAGCACCTCTCACAGTGCTGAGGTGTTATGCAAGTGTTAAGTAGGTCTGTGCCTCACTGATTAATATACAGGTACACACAGATGCGCCCCAGAGAGAGAGATCTTTCTGCAGGTTGCTCTGTCAAATGTCCAGTAGTTTGATCCTGGGGCAAAATGGATCTAAGGCAGAGGAAGAACATATGTTCTTCCGTGGAGGAGGGGCTTGGGTTGGATGCACCAGTGAGAGGACAGAGCACCAGCATCCCACAGGGAATTTGCAGAGCGTAGCCCAAGGCAACAGAGGTGACAGGGGTGGGACATTTTGACCTGAAAAGACAGCTGATCAGTCAAGAAAAGAAACTGAACAATGCCGGAGAGCTCATGTGAAAGCCCCAGACTCAGAGGTCTGAGCCTAGCCAGGTCCAAGGCACAGGCCACGGCCACAGATGTGTGTGGGCTCCTGGGAGTCCAGCACAAGGCCTGCTCTAGTCTGTAGGTCAGTGGACCTTGCAGTACAAATATTTAAGTGCTCATTAGCTGCTTGGCTTTGCAATTATACTTTTATTATTTTCAAGATGTTCTGCTTTGCAGGGTCATGAATATTTTCTTTGAGTCACCAGAGGTCATTGGAATTACTCAGCCCTCAAGCTAGCTCCCCCCTGTCCTGCCAAAGTCATGTGTGGGACTTGTAAAACACGCTCTGGCTTGCCATATTGCTTAATTATCCTCTTAGCTCTAATGAGATGCACCCTGACTAATGGTGTAGTCACAAACAACATGTTGCTATAATTTGGGCCATCACTAAGATCTTCTTTATCACTACCCATCAAGGTAGTGCTTCAGAAGGCTGAAGGGCAATGTGCCTAATAAAAGAAAACATTTAGGCACATTAGAACATGGCTGGAGGAGAGCAGTGCTCTGACTAGAGCTGTGTTTGCAGCATGACTCGAAGTTCTGTGGTGCAGGTGTCTGGCAGGAAGAGCTGGGTGACCCCTGGGAGGCCAAATTCTTGTGTGCTGCACTGCTGCAATCCCACATGACCCAGAGTATTTGCAGAGAAGCAGCATTGATTGCTGGAGCAACCAACAATTTTTGTTTTCATTTTCTCCTGTCAAGCACTGTTAAAGTAAACTGGGCTGTATAACGGAAAGTTCTCTGTCTCTGGTTTTAAAATGGGAAGAAGGGCCTAACAATAAGTGATCTATTTTCTGAGTATCTTTTTTCTTTTTCTTTTTTTAAATTCAAATTGTCAAAACTTGATTGAAGGTACAAAGACACTGTGTTTTAATGAGCATGGGCTAGAGCTGGGATTAAGATCATAATCCTACTGTGCAGTTGCATTGCTGATGTCAATGGATGCTGGTAGTCAGCAGGCAAAATTCCTTGCTCTCCTGTGATGGCTTACAATGTGAGCTCTGTCATCCAGTGTCATTCCCTCTCAGGATATGACTGAATGATCCTTTTCAGCAAGGACTTATCCCATCTCTAACAAAAACACTTCTGAGGCACAAGCTTTTGGCCTCCACCCTGGATTGGACTGCAGTATTTAGGAGATATTTCCCAATGGGGACCCCACATGCACAAGTGGCTTCCAGGGAAAGACCTGTGCTCCTCTCTTCTCTCACCAGATCTTTGCCTGTGCTCATGAAGTCTTTATTTCAAGTCAAAATGAATGGAATGCTCAGCTAATGGAGAAATGGGGTGGGTTTTTTTGGTTTTGGGGTTTTTTGAATGAGATGGAACTATCTCTTCCCCTAATGTTGTATATAAATGCATTTCCTGGCTGGTTGCATTTCTTGTACATCTGAATGAGTGTCTTCATGGACCTGAACTGGGAGTTGGAAAATTCATCTTCTCTTTTTAGTGGCTTCCCAACTTTCTCCTGCAAAAAAATGGATTTATCATGTGTCTAGAGGACAATTTCTATGGCAGCCTAGGTTTTAAAAAACATATTGGCTGCAGTGAGAAGTTCAAGAAGAGTTCAGATCCGGACCGAACTTTGAAGCTATTTCCTTTGTTGGTAATGGACTGAGGAAAATAAAAATAAAGAAAATCTGGCTCTGTTAAGGGAGCTCTGGATCTTTATCTATACTTTGTGAGCGTGGCCTTTCCCTGTGTAGCAGAGCTGTTTTTCTGGTGTTCAGAATGATGTATTATGTATAGTATGGATATTTATATGTATTTTCACCTCCAGCTAACAATACCTGCTTGAATTTGTTAGGACTATTTTTAAAAAGTGCTGAAGGGAGGAAAATTGGGGAAGGCACTGAATAGTTGGATATGTTGCTAAATATTTTACATTTAAAAGTTCTCTCTAATGCAGCTTTTCTGGTCTTGACTTTTGCTGTGAGGGAAGGGGCCTCTTCATTCTGAAGCAGTCAGAGGTCACTGGGGACCCCACATGCACTCAGCCTCCAGTCAATAGTGCCCTCAGCCCTAATGTGTTTTACTCTACCTCAGGACCTGACCCCACTTGTCTGGCATCACAAATCACCATCAGCCTTTTTCCCCTCTTCCCATCTCTCTGGATTTTACCTGTCAGTTCCCAATTTTGGTCCAGCTTGATTCACTGTAGGGTTACTTAGAAGGTGATAATCTTGGGGGTAAATTTAAGAAGACCAACAGATTTGTGCACAACTGCTAGACTTTGCTGTAGGGAATTTTTCTTTTTGGCAATGAAAGCTGGGGGTTTATACTGCACTATCCTCTTTAAAAAGAATGGGATGACTTGGTGTGTGGGGCTTATGTCTTGGACCTTCCAGCTGAATGATGATCAGAAGTTATATTTACATGTAAATTAAAGTTTGTCCTCTGTGAACATTCCAGTTGCCACCGCCTCTGAACTTCTCATCTATTTATCATTTGTGTGCACTGTGAGCACAGTGGGAGTTAGATACATGTTTACTGTCACAACGCTGCTTTTAAATTGGGCTCTGTAAATTGGCTGGAGATGCTTGCTTTTGTTTTGGGAGTCTCCAGACATGGTGGTTGGTGGCATTCTTGTGTGACTTGTGCACTTTGGTTTTTCAGGCAACAGCATGGGGTTCAGATGAAGACACCAGGAGGTCCTGTCAAAGTAAAGGGAAAACAGAGGTAAGTTTTGCTTTGTTACAATGATGTTATGGGTAAATATATTTGCAACATGTGAAATCCACACAGAGAATGTCTGACACCAGTTTGAGCTTGCAAATTTGCAGCAGTTTAGCTGTACTGCCACATGGGTATGAGCACCACCAAGCAAGCCACTTCAAAGGCCCCCTGTTCAAGTTATTACACTTGCTCTGCATGAAATTTAAAGGTGATTTCACTGCTGGAGAGGACACAATTTGTGACACATCAGGGAGCGGAGTGGTGGCAAGCCAGGGGTAGCATTCTGCAGAGGGGTGTGAGGCCAGGCAGGCTGGCTTAGCCCAGGTCCTCAGCAATGAGCCACTGGCATTCAGCCACGTGGGATTCAATGTTTGCCTGCAGTTGGAGTTTGTAGCTGTATAATTCCCTGGAAGGTGAGAATTGAATCTGCTCACACACTGCAATCTCTTCAGGTTGAATATCACAGAGCTGCTTGGGAGGCAGGTGCACTCTGTTAAACTGCACTTTAAAGTAGGAATTGCTTGAACTTGCACATGCTGTCCCAGAAGTTCAGAGTTTCAGGCATTTCTGATTCAGCCATGGGGCCTTTCCACCCTTCTTCTGAGAAGCTAAAACGAAGGCATCTATCTAAAAGCAGGATTTTTTTTGTTTGTTTTTCAAATATGATATTCATGCACTTCAAAAATCTTCAGTCCTCAACTGAGAGGGTGTCCATTGTCTTTAGTACAACTCTGCAAAGAGCTTAAAGTCCCAACCAGAGGGGCTGGCAAAAGATGAGACAGAATAAGCACAATCTTTGCTTAGACACAGACAATCAAGCACAGAGTGATTGTGTGGCTGGGCCAAAATGCTGGAATCTGCCACATTCCAGTTTGCTGCTTTAAACACAGGATTATCTGATCTTCCATTGACAATATTATTTTTATATAATAAAGTTCATGTGATTACTGCATAAAATTGTATGTACACACCAAAAAAAAGCTAGCTTGAGTTTTGCCAGATAGGCAGAAATTTGCTTCATGTTGCTGTGGAGAACAGGAGTATGGGTATCCTAGAACATCTGTTAGAGTTTCAAGTAGAAACTACATGATGCAGGAAATCAACATGGAGACAAAATGGGTTGGGATGGACAAACACCAAACACAAGACAGGCAGCAATGAGAAGAAGTAGGACAAAACACCAAAATTCAAGACGTGAGGAATTTTTGAATTTGTGGTATTTGTACTTTAGATGTGCAAAGAAAGGTTTTCCTCTTTTCTTTCATTGTAAAGTCTGTGAGATTTGTGTCCTGTTGTTCATGAAGAATTTGAATAACCTAGAAATATTTTGTCAACCACTGGATAAAGCCATACATGTGACTGAACAAAGTCTAGGGTAATTTCAATCTCTCTTTGTTACTGTTATGTCAAAAGTAAGCAGCAGTCTGAGTATCTTCACTGCTGCCTTCTCACACTGCAAAGGGTTTGCAAAAAAATGTCATGAGCATAATGCTCTGAGCAGCTGAATTTATGCTGATTGTGACACAGAGTTTGAAATCATTTGGTGGGTGCAGTGATCATGAGTGAAGTTTGGAGGAATGGAGGCATTCAAGCAGACTTAGGCACTTCCTGACATACAATTAGTGCAAACGAAGGTGTTGATGAGGACTCTGACAAGAAGACAGGAAGCTACAAAGGCAGAAGGATTCTGCAGTAGCTAAGTAAACACTGATCTCCCAGGTCTGTATCTACACTACCCTGTGAGTCCACAGCTGAGTCCCCTATACATTCATTGTTAGTTATACTGCAGAGAAATGACTCAGCACCAGCTCAAAAAGACCAAGTTCAGTCTAGGCAGCTGATGAAGCTCTACTCCAGCAAAGTCCAGATCTGACCCAGGATCTCTGCCCTTGGCTGGGTAAATGCAGCAGGTGAGGGCAGCACCATTGTGAACACTTCTGATTCTGCTGTGCAGTGGTGGTACAAGGTGCAGACATCTGTCTGCCTCAAAGTTGACTAATGGCAGGTTTCTACCCAGCACAGATGATTTGATGATAAACATGTTATGGATTGTTAGACACTTAGATATGTGGTGATAGAGGCTAGAAATAAGGAGAACCTTTGGATCTTACATTAATTCACAGTGTAATTGCCTAGGCTGGTACATTTTCCTTGCCCATTTAATAATGTATGTAGTTTAGGTGAAGCTTTCAAAACTGGCTCATGTATTAAAACGCCTCTTTTATTGTGCCTGTTAAGTATGAGATGATAAGATTGTTCCTGCTGCTTAGAAACTCTCTTCCTAAAATGCACAGAGCTGTACCCTAAGAAAAATAAGAAGCAGAAGAATAAAAGCCACAAAATGCATATCACAGAAGTGTAATTATTATGATATTATCACTTTCCTTTTGAGTACCTATTGTCTAGAGGAGAGGCAGATGAAAAATCTGAATCTTAGATAAAAGGTGAGAAAGTCCTTTTTTCCTGACCCCTCTGGCCATGAATTTCACTTGCTTATTCCTAAATTGAGCTCAGTGCCTGTGTCTGTCTGCTGTAACTTTTTGAAAAAGATGGAAAGTTTTGCTCTGAGGGCCTGAAGCAAATGTGCTTCCTGTGCTTTACTGGATTGTTCTAATGGCAGATTACCTTCCCTGGTAACATGTACTTTATTTTTTATTTGGATATAGCTTCAGTTTTGAGTGAGCGGGCTTCATTTTGCCCTTCTCTGCTAGATTAAAGAGCCCTTTAGTTATCAGTATTTATTTTTTACAGAGGCACTTATATGCTCTTTTCAATGCAGTACTTTGGTTTTTTGATAAAGTAAAAGATTAATTCTGCAAGCCTTTCTCTATGTCATTTTTCTACTGCCCTTGAATACTTTTTGTCTGTTTTCTGCATACTCCAATTTTTCACCTTGCAATCTCTGTAATGCCTAAGTGTGATTGAAACAGCCTCCACCCTCCTCAGTTCATATACATGACAGTTTTGTAGCTGCTCTGCCTAAATCCTTTCACAGTTACTAGTCTTGGGATGAAATCTCCATGTTTATACATAAAGCCCTTTTGTTGTTCTTTCTTTAATGCACAGTATCTTTATAAAATGGGACATTGGTCTCACTGATAGTTGCAGCTTTTGCCATCTTTAGGTTAAATGATTAAGAAAAATGTTGATACTGAGCTGGTAGCACCCCAGCTGGGGCTCCACTAGGACAGCAAGTTTATGAGTGATTTCACTTTGAGGATTTTTTTAATCACAGTAATTTATCAGACTTTAATCACTTAATGTATAAGTTCCTGAACCTGATTTTAAAATTAACTCTCTGCAATATATCATGCAGTATGAAAACAAGCACCTCAGAAAAGTCTCTTTCATTGAAGTTATTTTTATCAACTAAAACTTGTGGTTTCCTCAAAGATGTGTACATGCTTTTCTTGCCATGTCTCTGGAGAGCCATGCTGGCTTCCACAAGTAATCATTCTTTTTTTTTTTTTGTAGCATTTATAAAGTGTAGCATGATCAATATCTTTAAACTGTCCCCTGGAAAACATCCACATTACTGAGACAGTGCAGAGAACAAAGTCAGTGTTATGTTGCCTTTCTTTGTGTCTTCCAAATGAAATCATCCAGAGATTGTAGTTAAAATGAATGATGGATAGAGCAGAAGGGGAAGAGATGTATTTAATTTCATTAGGAGTTGCTCAGTTCCTCGTTTGTAATTGGTTTGTCTCTGCATAACAGTTGCCATCCACCACATCTAAGGAATTTTGCCTAACATGGAAAATTGTCGTTTTTCAAGATTAGAACTTTGGTCTTTCTTTTGTCTAAGCACCAAATTATTTGTTAATGTTCCAAAAGCAGCACACCATCATTTTAAACTGTGTAAAGAAAACACTTGTGAAAATGGCAGTGAAAAATGGCAGCTCTTACGTTCTGCCCTAAGAGCTTTGTGTAGCCAGGAGGAAGATGATGCACTAATAACACTCTGGAGCAAGAAATGAGATTAATATCTGATAGGCATCCATCTGAGTTGTCCCACTGCACTGCCAGTGTAGCTTCTTCCCTCTTTTTGTGTGGTGTCCTGTTGCTGTGGATGCACAAGGTCACAGGGAAATCCTAGCCAAGGCTTCAGCCCAGTGGAATGGGATTGGTGCATAGAAATTGCTGAGCTAAAGGAGGATTGAGCTATTTCAGGCCTTCCAGTGGTTATGTGTCACATAGAGGATGCTTATCTGCTTATCTGGTGGAACTGGGAAACTCCACACCATTTAAGAATAATAGACATCCAGGTAGGAGAGGCACCATAGAAATCCCCAGGGAAACAGAAATAGCTGGGAGGCCATCAGCTATTTTTATCCCCTTTGTAACTGTTCCTAGAGACCTGAACCTACATCCTATTACTTCTGCTAAGCTATCGATGCAGAATCAGCCCCCAAATAAATTTGATTAGGAAATCTATTAAAGAACATTTGGCTAGAAAAATCATTAGCAATTCTCTTTGCTATCTGTTCCACTCAGAGGAGAGGGGTAGTTTGGCTGGGGCCTTGGCTTAAACTGAGTAGCAGACTTGCTTGTCCAAAGAAGTAAATACAGATACCTGAGAGTGTACCAATAGCAGGGCTCAAGAACCAAGTTAGGTCTTGATTATTTTTTAATAAATTGGGATAAACTGCAGCAGATAAATTAAATGTTTGCTGCACTCTAAAATGTCGCAGAAGGGGTAACTTGGAGTTCTGCTGGCTGGTTCTCTGAACTCCAGGTTGTGCTCCAGGAGTCTGTTTCTCTACTGAGCATGGCAGACTGTCTGCAACAGCTATTTTTCTCATATAGTGTATAACTGTAAAACCTATCAGTATGTGATGAAATAGTGTTAACAAATAATTAAAAAGGAGATCTCTGACAACAGGGCTTGGGTAGTTTATTTAAACTAGAAAGCCATTAAAGTAGTGCCTATATATAGCTGTGCTTACAAAGAAAAATTCATCTGTACAATGAGATTAGGATTTATAACATTTTAGAACTCTGGTGTTAAGAGATGACAGAATAAACAACTAAGAAGCATCTACAGCTGGTTTATTTGCAGCAGCCTGAAACTTTTTGATTTTTACCTCAAATGGAAGCTGCAGGAGGTCAACCCCTCCATTGCTGATCTGTCCACATGAATGAAGGCAGTAACAGGACACCACTTTTGCTTCTCAGGTTTGAATTGTGCTCTCAAAACAACCTGATGTCTCTGTGAGGTAGAAAGAGACCTGGTCCTGTCCGCAGTCATGGACATACAGCATTCACAGACAGTACATGAATAGTAATTCTAAATGCAACAAAAAATAAATAAATGAAAGTAGGCTTAAACTGAGGAGGTGACAGGAAGGGGCTTCAGTGCAGTTTGTTGTAGTGTTGAGCATTAGCAGTCATGACCTCTTCCTTTCTAGGCAGACAAGGGTCATTAGATTGGAGAAAAGTGATACCTTCTAAATTTATGGCCCTGTCTCAATAAAGGAATGAGTACCAGGTAATTTTGGGGAAGGAGCAAGAACCTCAAAGTCTGTAACATGCAATTCATAGGAAAATCAGAAATATGCTTAATTCTTTGGCAGTGAGCCACAGGTTTTTATCAGCTCTACCATATATTTAATAATAATCCTAACTAATATAACTAAGTTATTCTTATTAACCATATAAATATGCAGTCTTCCCCCTTTATTTAAAACCTTAATCTCTTGATCCCTGTAATATCTTCTGGTGATGAGATTTGCAGACTGATCATACACAGATTTAACTGTCATAACTCCATAATGTGAGAGCAGGATCCAAATATTGTCTTGTCTGGACAGAGGTGGATTCAAACTTGCCAAATTTTCTGCTTATATTACAGCCCATCTGATTTTTGCTTCCTGTGGGCCTAGAGTTTTCCAGCCACATGGAAGAAACTGCATTAAATAGCTACTACTTTCTGTAGGGGCTTGTGAGATCATTTTACTAACCAGTTGCCTCAGCTATGACTTGCTGCAGAGAGCACTGTATTGAATGACTTTTCAGAGCAAATCCAGGCTGGTTTAAAGAACACAGAGAGAAGGCTGTTCCTTGCTATTTATTTTGAGAATGGGGTAGTAAGAGGATCTAATTAAATCTCCCAGACACTGTCTTGAGAAAAATCCTGCAAGGTGGAGCATTTCAATGGTTTTGTTTCTTTGCTTTTGTTGGAGGCTTCATAGACTGATGTGACTGGCCATGGGTACAGCAATAAGAAACACGAGGTGAG
This sequence comes from Zonotrichia leucophrys gambelii, assembly GCF_028769735.1. Taxonomy (NCBI): domain Eukaryota; kingdom Metazoa; phylum Chordata; class Aves; order Passeriformes; family Passerellidae; genus Zonotrichia; species Zonotrichia leucophrys. The sequence goes on along the minus strand of NC_088177.1, from coordinate 34,596,498 downwards.
CACTGTATTCTGCTCTGGGCCAGGCAGGTTGGAGAGATGTGGTCTGGTAGTTGGATCTTTGTGTGTGTCCTCTAACCCGTGTCTCACTACAGTGAGATTAGCACCTGCATTGTTTCCATTACCCCAGCTGACAGAGCAGGGCAGACAATGTGCATCTGCTTCACAACATTACTGTAAGTGTCTAAATTGCTTTGAGACCAGTGCATGAAATGAGCATATTATCACTGCTCTTCCTCCAGGAGCATGCAGTGCTGCTACCATCATCAGTCAGTCAGGTCTAGGGAAAATGTCTGCTCAGTTAACTCATAGGAACAACTACAGGTGGACATGGCCTACACCTAGCAGCACTATTTTTAAGCAGTAAAAATGGATTAAAATGTGCAACAGATTAATCATTGCCAGTAGTCTGCAGCCTATGACCTTCCACAGAAATTCTTTTTGTGCGCTATCTTCTCAGCTGGGAAGATTTTACAGAAATTGAAGTTTGTTAATCTGTAATTCAGCTCTGTGCAAATAAAGGGAATTCTTCAAATTAAGATTTTATATTTTTGCTGGGCAGGGCTTTAGTTAGGAATACATTGTAGTACCTCGTCAGGAAAGGGTCCAGCAACATAGCTGGTCTTAGCTGTTCTGGGTCAGAAGCTCTGCTCAGACCTTGCACAAAGCAGAAAATGGTGGCAGTGGAGGGGGAGCAGGTGGGTACTCTCTTGTGTGAAATTTGAGTACAGAACTGCATTCTAGGTTAGATGGCAAATCAATCATATTCTGAAAACAACACTCTGTTGGGAGATGACCTAATACTTTTTTTTTAACATCATTCATTCGAGAATTTTTAGTACTTTGCAGTCAAATATATAGTGGTCCTAAAACTATGTGGGATTGAATAACTGTACTCTACAGAAAGAGGAATTACTTAACCCAGTCATGAAATGCAGACATCTCTAGGGCAGGAAGGAACTGACAGGGCTCCCAGCACCATGCAGCAATGACAAGAGAGGGCAGAGAGGATGGCAAGCCCTTTGTCTTGTTAAAGGAAGCAATGAGACCACTATTCTCAACACAGCAGGCGGGACAGTGCTTCTTAAGGTCCTGCTTGATAGACTGATGCACAGTCACCGTGACTAATCTGCTTCTGAAATAAAAAGAGTTGACTCAGCTATGAATCTAAGCTCTCATTTTTGGGTGCTGGGAATTGGGTATCTGATTCCTGCTGCCTCTCAAGACTGGCAGCATGTGCTCTGTGGCACTCAGTAGCCTGTTTCTAGACTGGGCAAGTGCTCCTGGGCTGGTTCTGGAGTGGAGTCTGTGTCATTCAAAAGCAAGGATCACATATCATGTCCATGCAGTTGCCATCTGTGGGTAGCACTGGCAGGTTTCCTGTTGGATCTTTTCTGCACAGCAAATGAAACAAGATAGTATGTAATCCAGCTAAGCAAGCCCCTTCCCTTCCAGATGATAGGGGGTGTTTTTACACTGCTGATTCTTGCAAATGAAGTCTTCAGGGGAATTATCAACATTCCCAACATGGGAGCTTGCTGTATGATTGCTGCTTACAGGAGGGAGAAGTGGTGTCTGCAGCTGTAGGCTCAACTTAGTGGCAAATGATGATCTATTGGAGGGAAGAAAGCAAAGCAGCCCAGGTAACCCAGCCGAGGTTGCTATTTTTCAACAAGTTTCCTTTTCTGTTTATGGTATAACATAATAGACTTTGTTCCCTTGGAGCCCAGTGGGTGCCAGTCATTGCTCATATCCTCTCCTCTGAGGGCCTGGGGCAGGCAGGCTGGTGCCCATGGCTCATTGGGCTCTTTGGGTAATCCTTGGGGCAGGTGGCTCTGCAGCCTCTTGCACTGCCTCTGGGAATTGCATACTAGTCTCTTACCTCCCTTTTCCTGTGTGTAATGTCGGAAAGTTCCTGCCCTGTGTCAGCTCCTCCACTACCGCAACTTCACTCCAGGAGATGCTCAGTTAGCCTGATTTGCACTGCACAGGTCTGTGGGGAGCAAGAGAGACCATGGCTTTCTCTATCAACATGAAGGTGATTTTCTGAACAAAAAGGCAACTGCAGCCTTGTGCTGCCACCCCCACAGCAGACCCCTACACCTTTGGGGACTGGCATGTGGAGGGAGTTGCCTACTGGTACCAGCAAGTGGTTGAGCAACTGAGACTGGGAACTTGCTATTTCTCACTGGCCTGGCCTGAAAGAGAAACTCCTTCTACCATGGAAAATCCTGAGCACACAATCCTATGGGAGGTGGGAAGTAACAGCCTGTTCAAGCACAAGATTGTCTGACCAGTCTGGTCTATTAAAGAGAAGTTCCTGCTGTTATCCTGCTGGCACTGGTTTGAATTATAGTGCAGACAGACCTGCTGTCCTTCACTGGTGAAGTTGGTGTCTGGGTAATGTTTTCAAAGCTGCAGCATTACTGGGAAAATAGGTCAGAAGTATCATTGTGGAAAGAGGGAAAATTTCTCCTCCACTCTAAGCAGAGCACAGAAAGAGGCACTTGTAGCTATGACAAAATTGACCTGATGGCTAGCATCCTACCCCAGGACTGTGCAGGGCTATGGTTAGAGAAATAACCAGCAAATTGGGCTTGCTCTCCTAGACTGCTGGCTCCCTACAGCTGTGCACTGCTTGAGGCAACAAACCTCCGCCCAAGTTAGAGCTAAGGAAGGTGCATTCCTGCTGCAATACAGGTATTTTTAATGTAATAACATTTTCAAAAATCCTTTGTCTCTGTCTCGTGTCCCTATAGGAAGAGTGCCAGAATTATGTCCGAGTGCTGATTGTTTATGGCAAGAAGGTTTTCACCTGTGGTACCAATGCCTTTTCACCAGTGTGTTCCAGTCGACAGGTCTGTTCTGCCTCTTCTACAGTGATGGAGAGGGTTGGATACATGCTCTGGGGAAGGACAGTCATTTGGCAGGCTATCATGGCTGCACAAGATATGTTCTAAATGTAACTGACTGAAATTATGTTGGTTTTCTTCTTTGGGCTGTTTTGGGGCAATGACTGCGTCTGCAGTTGGGGAACAGAAAGTTCATGTTATGGGTGAGTTTGGTCTGGACAAAGTGCTGCTCAAGTAAACCTTGGGTATGGCACTGAAAATGGGAAATACAGACAAGCTTAGCTCTGAGTACCTCCTGAGCTAAACAGTTTAAAGTTTCTTTAAAATAAATGGCAAAACTCCCTTTGGGTTCAAGGGAGGCAGGAGCAGGTCCAGAAAAATGTTTGTATGTTTTTTAAGGGCCAATATGTATTCAGGAGGTGTCTACAGAAGATTAAAAACCTGCACTTGCACATGGAGCACCTGATTACACCAAGGGGGTTTGGGCTTTATTGACTGGAGAATAACCCTTTGTACAAAGCAATAGAATCAGTGAGGTTCAGACACAACTTCTTACCTTGGCAAATGTTGGCTGTAAAGAACAATTTTCAGTCATCACTAAGATTACATTCTCCTAGCTACCTGATTTTTAAAAATCAGGGATTTGCTCATAGGTACTCATGGGCAAACCAAATTCTTTATATCATTAAGAAAGTCAGATGCTCTTTAAATTTTCTTCTCTCTCCTTTTAAATACAGGTAGGAAATCTCAGCAAAATCATTGACAGAATTAATGGAGTGGCTCGGTGCCCGTACGACCCTCGGCATAACTCGACAGCTGTGATTACATCACGGGGAGAGCTCTATGCTGCAACTGTGATTGATTTTTCTGGACGGGATCCTGCTATTTACCGCAGCCTTGGAAATGTTCCCCCTCTTAGGACAGCACAATACAACTCCAAATGGCTCAATGGTAAAGTCATGTGGGTCACATCTGAGCAAGAGATGTATTAAAGTCAGCTTGACAGGCTTGTAAATCTTTCTCTCTCTTTTCATATTGAGATCCAGAGTTATGATGGGGAAGGGCTTCTGGAGCAATAATCAATGCAGCTTAGAAGACATTAAGAAAGAGCCTGGAATTATTTCAGAAAAGTTGATTTAGAATATAGAAAGTGGGTCGTATAGGCTACTTAACAGAGATATGGGTCTCTGTCTTGTGAGATGACCAAATACATCATTTTAACAAGAAAACCACCCAAAGACTTGAAGATCAAAATCAACTTAAAGCATCGCATTGTTGACCCAGTTCTGCAGAGTGATAGGCACTCTTTACTTCCCCTGACTCAGCTGAAGATGCCTGGCTTCAGTGCCAGTGCAAGATCACTCCAAAAATGAGAAATTTCACAGCACATTATGTTCCATATGAGTCCATGCTGATGTGGATTTATAGTTATTAAAAGCAGCTCTTACCCCAGTGTGATAATACCCTGCATCAAGCAAGCTATAGAATTTCAACCAGCATCCCCTGCACTGAGTCCATACCTTCCAACTGGGGCAAAGCACTTCTAGTCTGAGCAGACTGTAGTGATGGAGACCCCAGTATTCCCCCTATCTCCTTTTACTCAGGTAATATAACCAGATATTTCAAATATTTCTTTTAGATTTCAGGGCCTTTCAATTAAAGATAAGAGCAGTGGGACTGTGCACTCTCTGGAGCTTAATAAGATTGAGCTAGGCTTCTGCAGGCATCCTGAAGTCAGTATGGAGATATGGAGTGCCAGGGAAAGGATGTCGTCAGGAAAGACTGTGAATTAGGAACAAGAAGCATCATAGCCCATATGCACTCATTGGAAACACGTTCCTCTTGTCTGTGCATGAATGCAAGATTCAGAAGGAAGCCATGTTGGAACATGGGAGTTTAAGGAAGACAAACAGTAACTGAAGTTCTCGTATGTGGCTGGAAAAACTCATGTGACTCTTGGATTTATAACCTGTGCAGCATTGGTGACATTGGAGTAATTTTGTCCTGTTCTGGCCAATTTTCAACAAGAAACAGAAAACCTGAAGGTGATTCAGAGAAGAGCCATTCAGTGATTTGAGACTTGGAAAGCCTGCCTCACAGTGAGAGCCTTAAGGAGCTCAATTTATTTATCTTTCTGAAAAGTAGATAAAAGGTGTTTTGTTCATGATATGGAAGTACTTACATCAAGAGAAGATTTTGGAAAGGATAAAGTTCTTTAGTCTAGCAGACAAGTCATGACAAGAACCTGTGATTGGAAGCTGAAACCAGATAATGTCAAATGGGAAAAGAAGTACAGGTTGCAGCTGGGTCAGTCTTTAGTGATTTGAACAAGTCACTGAGGAAAGTGATGGATGTAAAGCCAGGTGACATTGTCCACTAATACCAGATCTCCTTCGAAAGATGTGGTCTAATTATCCTGTTAGTTACAGGATCTGATGGTGGAATTACAGGGTCAAATTCTCTGGCTTGTGTTAGACAGAAGGTCAGATTGGGGATCATAATGGTCCCTTTAAGGTTCATGGTTAGTTTGAAGAAGAAAGTTTGACGGGGATGATTTGCAATGCCCTCCCCTCTGTACCATCATCTGCCTCCCAAACTTGCCTTGCAGCACAAGTGGGCTGCCTTTCTGTATTCTCCTTTCATTCCTGGACTGCAGCTTTAAAGGAATCCTGTCCCTCCCTTTATTCTTCTTCCTTTGAGCACTACTCAGAAATGAACATTGTGAAAACACCCTATTAAACCAACGGGTTTGGGGAAGGTTTGTTTGTTTGGTCAAATATTATTCATTGGCCAAACTTTTCCTTTTACCAAAGAAACTTTTAGGATAAAAGACTTTAGAGCTTTGTTATATCCCCAATTAAAATATTTATTACTAAACCTACTGAATTCAAAGTTCTTTTCAATTCTTGTGAAAATAATACCAAAAATTTTAGGAGAAAAACATTAAGGAGAGCACATTTCACTGCTGTCAGTCTCTGGCATGGTTTTGTTTTATGGACATAAGATAATCTTTTGTGCCTAGAAACTGGAAAGGTTTGATGATAAAAGCCAGATGTGACAGTGCTGGGAGAGTAGCTTGAATGTTTCAGTGCAGCTGTCTGGGGAATCGGGCGGATGCACGCAGCATATTTAACACATCATAAGGTCCACTTCAAAAGTGAATAGGTGAAGCAGCCCAATGGGGAGACTTTATCTTGTAAAAGGAGTATAGGTACAAAGAATAGTCATGCATATGCAAAATGTTGAACTCTGCTTTCACTGAAATCAGTAGCAGCTTTGCCAATAAAGTGGAGAAACAATGGGACCTTTCCAAGATCTGAAAAAAGGTACTGGAGCTATATCCTCATATATCATTATTCCCATCTACTGTTTTTATGTCCTCTGCTGACTCCAAACTCCCTGTGGTCCCAGCTTTGACAGGCTGCATAAATGGAGCTGGCAGTGCAATGCATTGAGCAAGTCAGTGAGCATGGATTGATTTCTAACCTATATAAATCTCTTCAAATGTTTGTTTTTCAGAGCCTAACTTTATTGCTGCCTATGACATCGGCTTGTTCACCTATTTCTTCTTCCGTGAGAACGCGGTGGAACATGACTGTGGGAAAACAGTGTATTCCCGTGTGGCAAGGGTCTGCAAAAATGATATTGGAGGGAGGTTTTTGCTGGAGGACACATGGACAACTTTCATGAAGGCCAGGCTGAACTGCTCTCGTGCTGGAGAAATCCCTTTCTATTACAATGAATTGCAAAGCACCTTCTACCTTCCTGAGCAAGATCTGATCTACGGTGTCTTCACTACTAATGTGTGAGTTGCACTGGCTTTACTGCCCTGCCTCTAGTCCCAGCAGTCTGAGGCTGACAATGTATTGATTTCTGAGACAGTCTGAGCAATCATTTTTGAAAGATCGTTTGGTAAACGTGAAAGGATAGATCTTTGTTATCCATCATGACTACATAGCCTTAGGACAGTGTTTTTAGTCCATGGCTCACAGACTCCTGGAGTCCATAAAAGGTGACTGTGCAGTTTTAGGGTAACTTAATTTGATGCAAACCTGGGCATTGACAGACTTCATACTTTTTGTAGGGACAGTCCAACTTTTGTAGTTTAGAGAGGTGATCTAAAAATGACCCAACAGAAATGCATTAATTTCCAGCCAGGCTAATTGCCTGGACAATCTGACACATTTGTGTGAACGCTGGAGCTGACCCATGAGATGGACAGGTGCACACATTTGGGAGAGAAGGGCTGGAAGGAGAAGAATGAGGCACATGGGATCACAACAGCCTAGACTGAAAACAATATCTATTGCAGTTGAACAGCACTGTAATAGCAAGGTCATGAGGGCCACAAGGCATTTAGCATTTCCAAGGCAGGATGGGGAGGTTTTACCTCTGCCAGACTGTTTGAGGTCCACAAATCAAAAGCAGTGATGGAACTCTCAGGGGAAGGTATGATTTCTGATACTTCATAATCACCTCTTCTTGGCTTGATATTGAAAAAACTTGTAATTGGAATGATTTAGTGTAGCTGTGAAAGCAGAAAGGAGAAGAGGAGTTAATTAAAAAATATATTAAAAAACTCATAATGTATATTTTTAAGTCAGGAAAGCTCAAATAACTTTTTCTCCGATGCCTAAGGCTAGGATGATAAGTTTCAAGCTATAACCAGTCTGCATGGTATTGAGTTTCAATAATACATGTTCTCCAGGGGGTGGTAGCCTGACGTGTAAACTGGAGAATGAAAATCTGAGTAGTTACTCCATATGGCAAATGCTCAAAGTGCCTTCCTTGTGCTGGGCAGCCAACTTGTTTGGGGTTTTTGTGTTCAGTGCTGTCCTATACGAATAAGGGCCTGTTCCCAGGGAGCCACAGAAAACCAAAGCAGTGAAGCCCTGCTGAAGTACAAACCCTCCTGTTTTAATGTGTCACCTGCTGGTGTGACAGGGCTTGAACTTCAGCCCTTGAAGTCACAAAGCATCAGCCCCAACCCCTTGAGCTAAAGCGCTGTTGGGAGCCTCACTGTGAGTCAACAGAGCCTGAATGTTCTTCCCCCTCTGTAAATTCCAAGAAATAGGTAAGTGTTTGGCCACCCTCATCCTCTTCCATGTTTTGTTTCTGTTCCATTGCCAATGTCAGTCAAAGTGAGCCAGCAGAGAAGCAACTAGAAAAAATAAACATGACTGAGCACTGCACCTTGACTGTGGGCTAGGAGAAGAACTGTCCTCAGATTGAAAGGCACATGAGTCATTCTTTAAAAACATTTAGAGGATATTTGCCAAACTTCCTAAACATTAAAAGGAAATCTGGCTACTTCTTTGGGCACCTGAGCTGACCCCCACTTTTTTTTTTTTTTTGCTGTTGGCTGTTGGAGAGGACTTCTGTGCCCATAGTGATAATGTTTTATCTATCCATTTGCCCATTCATCCAGCCAAGAGTGGAAGCTGGAAATGAGAAAACTATTATTTTATTTATCAAATTGGTGATGTATTTGGACAATCAAAGGGGAGGCATAGACTAGCTTTGGCTGGGACAGTGCTCTCCTGCTGTGTCCATCTCCTAAGTTTAACATGAGATGGTGATGAGTGTTACCTGTCTCCTCAGTGGACACTTGAGCATTCTTTGTACCTCAGGGATGTAGAATCTCTCTTTTATCTTCTGAATATAATATAATATGAAACATTTGTGTAATTGAAGAAATTAGTAATTGATAACAGCTGAAGTTAGATCAAATAGCATTTTGGGTGCACAACATAGTGTTCTTTTAAAAGTTCAAAGAGAAAATGTTCCAATTTGTCATCCAACTAGAGAAATAATGGTAATTATTCTTTTAACTTTCACTGGGACTTATATCATGATACATGAGCTCTGCATACCAAAGAGGGTTAATTTATGCGCCAGTCTGAGTTTCTTTGTGATAAAATGCCAATGCAACACAGAACTATGTTTTTTGGTTTTTTTTTTTTTAATTATGTGTACAGGTATTTTTACTTTGGAAGGTTCATGTTTATGAATTTAGGGTCATCTTATAAAAAAAGGGAATTAGTGGTTGTGGCAACACCCACATATAGATTTATTGCTTCATGTTATGTTATACCCAGCTGAATCAGTGGGAAACAGAGCTTTTGGGGGAAGCTGCTGATGAAATTTTTAAGATGCTTTTATTAAAATTTTCTGGGAGGTAATAGAGACAATGTTAAAACCTCTTTGAACTTAACCCATTCTTTAAACCAGCTAGTTAGTCACAGGAGGTAGGAGGTGGGAATGAAGGAAGTTGTACTTCACACCAAAACACAGGGGCCAGCTGCACCAGTTGATGTCACTGGCTTGAGACTGGGATCAAACTTTTCATAAGGAGGGATGGGAAATATGCCAGACCACAGATGGAAAAGAAAATGGTCCACAGATTTAATGGAAAACCTCTTTCCTTTCTCCATTCCAGCAAAGAGAAAAGGTTAAACTACAAAGTCCTTAGCAGAGCCCTAAAAATATTCTTTTTTTTCTCTTTCTTTTAAGTATTTTCATTAGACTAGTGGAATTTTATTCTTTCTTTTCCTTTTTCATTTTCTCCCTCATTGTCTTTTTTTTTCCTGTGTGCGCCTCAAGGCATTTACTTGTCATCCATCATTAGGTTTGTCTTAAAAGCTGCTGTCTGTGAGCATGCACTGCATCAGCAGTGTTCAGACAAAAGTGGAGAAAGGTTTGCCTGGCATTGCTTTGACATGTTCAAAGTGAGCTACTCCATCATTCTGGGGATGCAAGGGGCAGGGGGAGCAGAGAATGGGAAGGCAAAGCAGGAAGTTCTTCCTGATGTTGTATTGCTAGGAAGAAATATGCTGTGAAAGAATCTGTTCTTCTGCTTTCCAGCCTGGAATGGTGAAGAAAGGCTTTTTTTGTGTGTGCAAGAGAGTGTAATTATTGGTTTAGTTAAAAAAAAAAAAAAAGAAAAAGGCAAAAAAGTGTTCTTTTCAGGGAATTCAAATTGCCTTAATTAGCAAAAAGATTCATACAGAAGGGCATGAGTTATTTAAAAGGCACCGTGATGAATCAGTCTCTCATGCTGGCCCTATTTTTAGTTTTATTTTGATATCTTTTTCTCTAAACCTTGTAGTTTTTCTAAAAAAAAAAAAAAAGGAGGGGGAGGAGGGAAGAACTGGAAGCAGGTTTGAATTTCAGGTCATCACTTATCAAATGTCCCTCTGAGTCAGTTTTGTTGAGGTCACCGTCTAGGAAGTGCCCTCCAACCCTCTTGAGGCAGGAGGAGATGAGCTGGCTCAGGACCCTGCAGAAGTGAGTCCTCCTGGAGTGAAATGGAACAGCAAAGGTCAATGATCTGTGTGCAGTGTGACTGGGCAGCCCAGCATCCCTGAAACCCACTCCTTTCCAAAGAGTCCTTCCCCCAGCAGCATTTCCCTCACCGTGCTGTGCCTCCCCTGGCTGAGTGTGCTTGAACAGTCTGCCCCAGACAGATCCTGTTCCCACCTGGGAACACACAGAAGTGAACTGTGGTCATTGAAAACAGAGGTTTTCGTGAATTAACAAGACCTTTTTGCATGCTGAGCTGCTGTCAGAACCAGCTGGTTTGTCACTGTCACCTTTTCCCTTCCACTGCATGTATATAAAAATAATCCTAGGTGATATATTTTATAGCTGAAGATTTCAGGAACCAATAGAAACTGAATTTCACCTTGAGAAACAACAAGAGATTAAAAATTAGCTTGTTTGTAATCAATAAAGATAGATGGGTTGTTAAAAAATGAAAGTAAAACCAGACACAAATAATCCATGCAAATTAAACTGTATTCACCTTTCTTGTCAGAACTGCTTCCATGGCCCTTAAATCTCTGACATTTTAAAACCAAACTTTAAATTCATTCTCAAAATTGTCACGCAAGTCATCTGCATTTTACAGTTTATTTATTTATTTATTTATACTCCCAGTGAGATTGGTATCACTGTACATCTACCTAGCAATTTACATGTATTTTATTTGAGTGGAGTTTGATGTCTGTTATGATGAAAATGTCAATGTTCTAATGATTAAATTGATTTTTTCCCCTCCCCTTTTCCAGAAACAGCATAGCTGCCTCAGCAGTGTGTGCCTTCAATCTGAGTGCCATTACTCAGGCATTTAATGGCCCCTTCCGCTACCAAGAAAACCCAAGATCAGCCTGGCTGCCAACATTAAACCCCATCCCCAATTTCCAGGTAATGCTGTTGCCCTTCAGTTTGCTGCAGTCCCTCTGATGTCCCTTCAGTGGGTTGATTTGTGTAGGGCTCATTTCTCCAGGTCGACCCATGGTACAGATAAATTGTATTTCTCCACATTTATGTGTTTTAGTCTGTGGAACTCCTTGCTGCAGAATTCATGGCAAAAATTGAATGGTTTAAGGAATAATAAAAATGTTCTGGGTTTTTTATAATAATGAATGATTTAAATCTCTGTTGCACTTATCACTGGCACATGAGCTCTGAGGATGTGATTCTCACAAGAGGACATAAGGCATGTCCCTACTAGAACTGGGAAGGATTGAAAGCTGAAACTGGACAAAGTCAAACTAGAATGGAGACAATCTATATTTTTTAAACAAGAAAGGTAATTAACCACTGTGACTCTGCAAGGAAGTGATGAATTTTCCATCACTTCATAGGGCCCCTAAGGCTACCAGTGCTTCAGTGGAAGATGAATGACTTTCTAACACATGGTAGCTCAGCCAGAAGCCATGGACATGTTGCCACAGTAACTGGTGGAAGGGGACACTTGAGGATTGTCACAGGATTGTTCCTTCTCTTTTTAAAAACCTTTGAATTTATGAATGAGCAACTTTCCAGGATTATCAGTTAAAGCAATTTTGAAAATTATGAAACAGCTTCAGTTGCTTTATCACCAGATCCAGTCAGTGTGGGGCAGAGTATGTGTATGACAGCCCTGACAACCCTGAGTCTTCTGGAGCATGAGCCCATTTTACAGCTCAGCTCCTTCCCAGCAGGGGAATCCTGGGTAGGATGGACTTGTCTTCATGTCCTTGCTTCCCCATGGCAAATCCTTTCAGCCTGATTTTCTGAATCTGGCTCTCCTTTATTATGGCAAATGTGCTGAGGCTGCCTGCAAGTGCCATCTGCCTTCAAACTGGTGATGTCAAGGACCTTCCAAAAAGAAATCTACAGTTGCCTGAAATCACAGCAAGAGCAGATGGGAGACAGGTCTCTGCTGCAGGCAGGGACAGCCTTGTCTTCCTGCTGAGGAACCTGATTTCTTCTCCTGAATTCCCTCTTGGCACCTGACTGAGGCCTCCTGCCCGTACGAGGTGGGACAGGCTTGGCCTCTTGATCACCCTCTCAGCTTGGTGCACGCAAAATCAAGAAACAAAGCCTGGCTGAAGGTCCAGCCATGCCCAAACATAGCCAGGTTTTTGTTGTTCTTGGTTTGTTTTTTTCTATAATTTAAAGGGAATATTAAGGCAAACTGAGAATCAAGGACTTTCTGTCCCTTGCTTGGCTAACCCAGAAGGAATAGCAAAGGACTTTGCAAGGCATTTCCATGTAGAGAAAAGTATCAGATAAAATGTGGAGTGTAAAGATTGCAGCAGCAAGATGAAAGAAAAGGGTCAGAGGAAAATAAGGAAAGGAAAAAAGAGGTATGTGGTAGACAAAAGGAAGATTGCAAGAAGAGATTAAGATGTTTTTCAAGTACAGAAGGAACAAGAGGTCAGTGAGGAGCCTTAAGGAGATGACAAGGGTAATTTAGTGACAGAAGAGGCAGGTATTGCAAAAACATTAAATTAATTTTTGTGCCTCAGTGTTCACAAAGAAAGATGAGGGAAGCATGCCAGAATTTTTTTTCTTGCAGAGAGGAAGGAGAAATACTGAAGGATGCAGAAGACCAGGACAGTACAGATAATCAGGAAATTAGAACAAAACAACATTAAACCAAATCAGAGGGATGCTGCGTCAGCACATGAGCTGCCAATAGACCAAAAGAATTATCTGTGACTTGCTGAGAACAGAAAACAAAACCAACAATGACATTCCTGCTACTGGGACTCCTTTTAGGTGATGCTCTACAAGGAAAAGTGAATGGGGAGAAAAGTATCCAAAGGAAGACAGTGCTGAGAAAAGAAGGAGCATAGGATACAACAAAAGAGAGAGATCTAAGAACTCTTTAGAATCTGGGATGAAAAAAAATACCATTGCAATAGAAAAAAGCATTAAAACCCACCTGAGGACACATAAAAAACCCACAGATGTTTCCTTGGTCTGGCTATTCAGGAAGATGCTTAAATTGATTAAAAAGTGACTATGTTCATAGGTTGTGAGAATCAACATAACTGTTCTCCTAGTTCACACAACCTCTAGACTATTGTAAAGCTTAGTTCACCAGCCACTGGAATCCGTATTTACTGTGTGAATGTGTGTTAAATCCCTGACAACTCATTTTAGCACATAGTGGGAGAAGGGCTGCGTGGTGCACCCAGGAAAGGCAGCGATACCACCAGGGGTTGCTGTGATGTGCATGGAGAGTGTGCACGTGGGAAATTTGTACACTGCAGCTCAACTGCTGTAAATCAGCATCCTCATTCACAGTGTTCTGACTTTTCTTCAAGGAAAGCCCAAACACCTGCATCCAAAATGAAGAAAAATAAATGTGTGGGATTTTATTTCTAGTGAAATTGCTCAGGTGTGAGTTTCATTTAGTGAGTAGTGAAGTTGTTCATCGACTGAGTATGGGTCTTGGCAGGATTTAGTTGTACCACTGTCTCCCATGGTCTTGGGAAGATAAATAACCAGTCACCCTGCTGCCTTTAGTAGTAATAAGTTTTTTGCCCTCCAGGCATGATATTGTGGGGAAGAGTGAGATCCAGCCCTAACAACTGACATGGACCAAAAAAGTAGCACTGGCTTTTGAAAATATTGAGTTCTAGAGGTTAATCTAAGATGGCAACTCAGGCCTTAAAATGCATTATCCACTGGTTTAAAAGACACAAGATGTGCTCTTCTTCTTCCCAGTTCTTGCTGTACAAGGGAATTGAGTCCTGTTTCAGTGCTTCTCTTGGTGCTGGAGGATGGGTAGTTATGGCTTGATCTGGTATTTGCTGTTAGGAGAAAAAGGGTGGGGGGAGCTTATTGTGAACCTGCCTTGCTTCAGATGCAGCTAGGGGAGCCTGTCCAGAGGGGAGCACATCAAAGAAAAGCAATGTGGCAAGTTTAGTTCTTTTATGCAAAACCAGTCCATTTTTAGGTTTTTTAGACTCCAGGTTTTGTTCATTGTACAGACTGAGATGTTAGGTAGTGTCTGAAATATTTTAAGGATTTATCACCACAAAAACTTTCTCTCCACTGCTGCCTTTAGATGTTTGTACAGCTAGTTTTAATTTTTTCTTTTTCTCCATGGTTTGTTGAAGGCTTTTGCCCTTCTGTTGTGCTCGTTGAGGGTATCACAAGGGAATGAAACTCCACATTGCTGGTCAGTGGACCTAGGAGAAAAGTTTTCATAGAGTGGGCTAGAGGCCAAATCTGGGCTAAGGACCTATGATCAGGCTGCGTGCCTGATCCTGTGACCCTCACACAGACCCACCTTCCCAGGAAATCAACAGGACATGAGTTTCCATGCTGGGCTGGGTAGATGATGCACTTTCTGAAATGCAGTCTCTGTATTTAGTGTGGGACACTGAACGATGACAGCCCTAACGAGAACCTGACGGAGAGAGTGCTGCAGGACGCTCAGCGCCTGTTCCTGATGAACGACGTGGTGCAGCCAGTGACCGTGGATCCCTACGTGACTCAGGACAGCATTCGCTTCTCCAAACTGGTGGTTGATATTGTTCAGGGGAAGGACACCCTCTACCATGTCATGTATATTGGAACAGGTAAGAGCATGAGGGCTTCCAACAGTTCCTCCTGCTTGCTTGTAGACCTAGCAGGCGTGGGAGCCCAGTTGGGAAGTCCTTACACAGTTGCCATTCAATATGATTTTGGTACAAAACTTCCTGGAAGTTTTTTGTCTGAGTAAATTAAAAGCAGAATGGAGGACTTGAGGCGGAGTCCCAAGTGATCAGACTAAAAATCTCCATTGTGTTTTAAAAGAACAATAACATTTTCTCCCTCTAATAAAAACACATTTCAACTAATCAGGCTAATAAATAACAGTGGGGAAGAGCAGAGGTGGCTGGAATGCTCATGTGGTTTCATGCATGTCAGTTGCCTCTCAGTGCTATGACAGACCCGTCTCTAAATAAGCAGTAATAATGCATAACCTCCAGGCTTGCCCAGGGACTTAATTGTGTCTTTCTTTGCACTTTCATGGCCCTACTGATGTATGGCTCCCAGTGCTTTTGGGAATGGGCCTGCACTGAAGTTTAAGGCAGATAGGGAAGCAGAGTGCTTTTTTTTGTGGGAGCATAGCAAGCCAGTGGTAGAATTAAGTGGATGATTTAGGCTCTTGATTTTGACTTCCATCCACTAATTAGCAGAACATGTTGCCTCTTCTGAAAAGCACAGGTATCTTGGATAAGTGAAAATGCTGAAGAAGGACAAAGTGTTATAAATGGTTGTCTTAGCCCATAGTAATACTAATGATAGAGGTTAAATTAAATAGTTTGATTAATCAGAGCATATGGCCAGCCTCATGGGTATAATGTTGTTATCCTCTGCAGCAGAAGCTTTGACTTTAGAATAAGATGGATAGCTTCTGTAAGTGTTCATTTAATCCCACATCTGAATGCAGAGTCATTGCCTTATTCTCATGTTTAGGAGAACAGACCTTCAGGACTGTGTTATAATTTATCTAACTTTTACCACCACTTGTTTCAAAAGTGATCATCTTGGTTTATTATTTATATGTTCTAGCAACACTCCCAGTATGGGAACTCCATGAGCATTGACTATGTTGAGAAGATTGTACTTAAATGGAAATACAACATGATTCTGCCAATATGATATCTTGATATTTAAAATGAGGGGTCCAGGCTACAAAGCCTTTACAGAAAATTGGAATACTTCCTGCCTTATATCATTAGTGTAGAAAGGTCCAATGCCATAACCTTAACTACTTACTCATGCTTGCTTTGTGGCCCTGGTTAGTGGTGGCTGAAGAGTAAGATCTGTTGAAAATGTTTAAACCTGTGAAATGCTTCAGTAGAGGCAGCCCTGAGCACAAACTCAGTCCTGAGACTAACTGAGCCCAAACTTTTGTCTTGTTCCACATGTAAGTGAAAGGGAAATTTCACATGGGTCCAACTCCAACATTATAAATTGCTGAGCTTTGGCACCAGTGCAGAAGTTACTGGAACAGAAAGATTAAGTTTCATGAACCATCCGGATGACAGTCCTCTTGGGGGTTTCAATGAAAAGTGGTGTGCATTAATCTCCCACAGCTTAGCAGATCTTTAAATTGTTTATCTAAGAGCACTGTGAGCACAAACATGTATGTTTCTGTGTATGCACTCCTCATGCCATAACATCCCCTTGTCAAGCTGGCTTCTTCCAGGAAGAGGATCAATTAGGTCCGCGACCCATGCAGTCATTATGGAGGCCTCAGAGATTTCCAGCAGGGCTGCTGCATCTGTTGTCATTTGTCATGACATCAAATCACACTGATCTGCTCCATAAACCAATAGAAATACAGACTAAAGGCACCAGAAATGATTCTTGCCATCCTGGGTCACCTTGCTCTGTAACTCTCTGGTAACGGGACCAGACTCCTCTGCCTCAGTGCTCCAACTGGGAAAAACTGCCAGGTGTTCACTGTCCAGATGGTTCACATCCTTCTGAATTCCCATTTAAGTGCATTCTCAGGTGGTTTCTGCTGAGGATTGTAACGATGTAGCTGGAGCTCTCTACCAAGGGCAGCAGGTGACCCAGAACTAGGTTAAACCAGCTCTGTAAAGGTGATACTAATATTTCCCTCTTTAGGTAGGTATGAAATGAAGCCACTGCCTCTAAAATTTACTTGTGCCTTGTTTCTTGTTCTATTAGAGTATGGCACCATCCTGAAGGCCCTTTCTACTACCAACAGGAGTCTGAGGAGTTGTTATTTAGAGGAAATGCAGATCCTCCCTGATGGACAACAGGAAGCAATCAAGAGTCTCCAAATCCTACACAGCGACAGGTCGCTCTTTGTGGGTCTAAATAATGGAGTGTTAAAAATTCCTTTGGAGAGATGCTCCATGTACAGAACAGAAGGGTAAGTAAATTTACAGCTCTAATAGATCCCTGCTGGAGTGCATCTCCTTACAGATACATGCATAACAGGAGCAATGAGGATAAGAAATATAAGCTTTTCTTTTTTTGGTAAATGTTAATTACTCCTCTTCAGAAATTAATCATATGTTTACCAAGTAAGGGTTTACAATATTTACTTCTATTTTTGTGGGGTTTTTTAAACATCATATTATAGTGTTGCTTTTATTAAGTCCATGTGTTTTCCTGGTGGTTCTTATTGGCAGTATGGCTGAGGGTTTTTGAATTTGGGTTGCAGCCAGCCTTTCCTTGCTTATCAGAGTGATCACCTCTCAAACATAGGATTAGGCAGGGCTGGGCTCTGTGGCAACTTGTTATTGCTTTTGGAAATCAATAGTTCATCTCAACTATGTGTGACACTTCTTACACCTGGATAGATTCTGTGCCTCAATTGTACCTTATAAAGGGAGTAGGAAAAAGGACTTTTTCTAATTGTCTGCCTTGGCTCAAGAGCAGTCTTCCACACAGGACTGTAGAAGGTTTTTGCATCCAAATGGTGCCTTTCCATTTAAGCAGGTGAAAGTGTGATAGCAGCTGTTTGAGACAGATGCTGAAATATTCTCACTGGGTGCTGTGGGCATTTACTTGTTTACATCTCTTGAAAATTCTTTTCCTTCTCCTCTCATGCTTCTGCCTTGCTTCTGTGAGAGTTTTGTAGTTTTGTGTGAAACTGATGTCCTCTGTGCTAGACAAGAGGAAAGATTTTGTTAGCAGCATTTAAACAGATTCCCTCTTCCATGGCCTACTTCAAGATGTCCCTGTTCTCCTGCCAAAAAAGCTGATATAGAAAATGTCACCATAACTTTATTTTCAACAAGTAGAGTTTATCCATCAGCTTGTCTAAATCCATGCATGTCTAAAACAGACGGACACAAAAGTGTTTAGTAAGAGAAAAAAGCCACAGCTGGAAAATGCCATCCTGTCCTTAGCCCTTAAAAGCAGAGATTTTAAAAGGTAGAACATAACAGCTGTCCTTTTCAGGCTGTCCTGTAGACTCAGTCTGAGAATATTTATGTGTGTATACATATATATGATCCAGTTTCAAGATAAATGAGTTCTTCCTTTCCTTTTCCCTTCCTAATCTTGAGTTCAGCTTTCCAGTAATTTATAGATACTGTCCTATTTTCAGCCTGCCCAAGTACTTTGTATGACACTTCCATTAAAATTCAAATGTTGGAGGTTTGCTGAATTGCCTTAAAATGGGGCAAGCTAGAAAAAAGAAGTGACTGGAGAGCAGACAGGTGGGTTATCTCACAGGACCACCACATTTAGGTCCTGAAGGCTGCAGAGCAGCCTTGTATAAGCTTATCCCAGCAAAACAAAAACCTGTCCTCACAGAGGTTCCCTTGCTTGCTGGTGACCAAAAGCAGCCTCAGTTTTATGCACTGTATGGCGCTGAGTCCCAGCTGAAATCACTGGGAAGTTTGTGTACTAGTGCTGTTTTTCTTGTAAAACAAACTTCCTGGAAGCAATTTTGAGTGAAATGAGAAAAGAGCCCAGTTCTTCAGGCTTGGGAGACTCAAATTTTGCCTCCATTGACTAGTTTCATGATAGAAATCACCATCTGGGCAATAGCAAGGTACATGCGATAGGTCCTGATGGCATGGTGGGGTGTGATATGGGAGGCCAGAATTTGCTGAATTTGGGTGCTGACCATTTAGTGTTCTTGTGTACGTTGCAAACCATCCTTTGCTCTGTCGGTGAGTCTTGTGCATTTGGAAAAAGGAAGGAAAAAAAAAAGAAAACGCAGGAAAGCCAAGAAATGCCATCATTTATTTATTTGTTTGAGAGAATATTTATGATATTATTAGTACATTTTAGACTTAGAGTTTTCCTTTTTTTTTTCTTTTTGTCTAGGAAATTTTCAACTGCAAATTTTTCAGCTGCAGGTGTTGGAGCCCTTCCCCCCCTTAGCATCCTGGCTATGTAGGTGATAAGTCAATTTGACCTCCTTTGTATTTCTTTCAATCCTGAACAGTATCAAGAAGGATATTTTAATTTCCTCCAGTGCATTCCACCTGGCACTTCTCCTGGGCTGTGATTTATTGCTTATTGTTGTGTCTATATTTAATACCCGCCAATATTCAGCCTCTATGGGTAGAAGGGCTCCCGCCCCTACAATACTCCCTGCTTACTTTTTTGTTGTGCTGTGACTTCGTGACTGGCCTCCTTGAAAAGCTCTGGTTTCAGCAGCTTTTATAATGCAATTGTTGTGGTGGGGCGGCTCGGGAAGCTTGGAGGTGATGGAGAGAATTTGTGCCTCCCAGGCAGGAATACCACATTGTTTGTTGTAGGCTCTGCCTTCTCTTATCAGGAAACTTTTCAGCCTTTTAGACCCTGGGGGCTGATGTGGGTTTATGATTGCTGATACAGAGCTGTTGCCTTCAACCTGCCTTCCTCCTCCTCCTCCTCCTCCTCCTCCTCCTCCCTGGAACAGCAATCGTATCGAGAGAAAATTGACCCTAGCATTGATCTCGACCAGGGATCTTTGCTGCTCTGCTGCTTTAAAACCTCGGGGCTTGCTACCGAGGCTCAGAATTGGGGCAGAGGGAAAAACAGCAGCAAACGGAAGAGATGGAAAGGGATAAGGATTTCTGCCATCTCCTTTACTGTTTGTTTATTGACACGGCACCAATTTAATCTCTTAAATGGTGACCAGTAAGTCAGCCCCGTGTCTTGATGTAGTGGGTGTCTGAGCAGTGTTTTGTGTGTGCCCACTGACCTGTCTCAGTCTGTCTTTTCAGAACAGCCACTCTTAGCAACAGGGACACAGGAAGACATCTGTAATGTCAGCTGCCCAAATTTACAGGCTGGACTTGGCTGCAGGGACCTTCCCTTGTTTGTGTGTGCTCCTGGTGTTTGTCTTTCCTGCTCTCCTGAGTGCTGCGTTCCCCACTCACTGGAGACTCTTAGGAAGATGTCCAACATGAGCAAAACCTACAAGCCCCTTGAATATGCAGAATGTTTTGAAGGTTGCTTTGCTGGGTGGTTTGCCTGTGCTTGCTGCTGAATTTTGCATGGCTTTGAAATCTTTGTAACTTCCCTGCAATTTTCAAATGAGCTTCGATTTTTTTTTACTTCAAGTTGCCCCCAAGCTTTAGTGGGGAATATTTGAAGAACCAGTACTGCAGCCTTATCACTGACACCGCTGTATCTTTAGAATGTGCCTGAACAAAATCCCAAATCTGAATTTCAGAGCTGAGGACCTCAGATCTGCAGCATTATTTTCAGGTGGGATGTATTTGTAAGGCATAGTTTAGAAATTTTTTCAAAGGCTGAGGTGCAGTTATGCATTTTTAGAATTGCAATCTGACAGATAGGAAAATGAAGCTGGTTGTTACAAGGAATAGTTTAGGATCTCTTTCTGTTGACTCTTTGCAGCATCAGAACCATGGGCCTCTGAGCACACAGAAACCCTGAGGTGGGCCACAGATTTTGACTGCACATTTAAATGAGGAAAAGAAAATGTTTGGAAATAAGACCAGACAGCCTCTTGAATACCCACCCCTTCTCCTCTCCCTGTCCCAAGCAGTTTATTTTAATGCACTTTATTTTGATATTCATTTCTTCCTCTTTCTCCTTCCATATTATTTTTTTATGCATAAAACTTGCAGTTAACATGATGCAGGTTGCAGTTTTGGATGTACAGAGTGGTTCTGGGGATAGTTTAGCTCTCCCTGCTGTGCTGTGGGCATCTCCCAGGTTGTGGCAGTGCCACCTCAGGTTACCTTCAGGCCACTGTGGATCCTCCTGCTTCCAGAGCCAGGCCCTCTTGCATGCAGCTATGACATGCTCTAACCTGAACCCTTGTCTGCTTTTTGACCCGATTGCAGGAATTTGCTCTTGAGTGATGGTGAGATTTTGCCCTCTTGCTTGGCCTAAATTCTTCTGAACATCCCCTCCAGCCATGGTACTTAATGCAAAGCTGGCAGAAATGACTCAGCTGACAAGGACTCTTATTTGCTGACTTGATATCTGTGAGAGAAGCACAGCTCACCTCTAAATAGCTCTGGGCCAGTGATCACACAAACTAAGTACATATAGGTAACTCCTGAAATGGCTCCAGGGAGTTTTTGGAAGAAAAGGGTCAGCAGCTACACTAAAGAAGCAGGGAGTTTTCTGCCCTCTTTGTCTCTCTCCAAAGTGGAACTGTAGCTCCAAGCACAATCACTGTACCACCTCCACCTTTGAGGGCTTTGAGAAATCACATGGAGGATTGCTTTGGAGTTTAATGTTGCATTATTCTTTTATTTTTTTAAGCCTTATATGATGCAAAATTCTCTGTAACAAAGGAGTGAAGTACTTAAATGTAGGATTCTAAAACCTGAATTACAGGATTACTATATTTCAGGACTAAAGCTATTGGGGAATTTAGTTTGGAGAAATAACATAGTCTGGGAAGAGGTATAAAAATTTTCCAGTTTGGGGGAAGGATTTAATTGAATACAATCCTCTGACTTCTTCATCAGAATGATGATAGCTCCTTGAAGGACAAACAATGAACTATTGTTGGGTAAAAAGAAAAATGTTTAAAAAGGTGGGGGAGGAAACAACAGGGACACTTGTTCAGTGGAGCCCAGCATCCAGCAGATCGCTGAGGCGACACTGATGGCCAGATTGTTCATCAGAGATCTTGAAAATCCAATACTTCTTTCTTAGCTGAGGCTGTTGAAAATCTGGCCCAGATTTTGTTTTGAAGATCTTCTGCCTGAGAGTTTAAAAAAAATATTCAGCACATTGAATATCCGTTTAAAAATAGAGGCAAAAGGAAAGGTAACAGACTACAAAAATGTTGTGATAAAGCTTAATCATTAATTTCCATCTGTTCTGGCTGATATGGCTTCTCCACAATTAAGGGAATTAGCTAATTATTGTATCACCAATAATGCTGAAAAGCTTTGGAAGACTTCATAGGCAGAAAGGAGAGTGCTCAGCCCAATGTTTTGTCATCCTCAGTATCCAATAATACATCAGAATAAATCACTAAACATCTGGTTTGACATTCTGGTTGCATTTAAGAAAATAGCAAGACTCCCACTGACAGAGAATGAAGACATCAAACAGAACCATGATCACTAAAGCTCTTGGAAAGAATGAAGTTTGTAGATGAAATGGATCTGTGTTCTTTAAATAGAAGTACAAAATTATACCATTTTCTCTATCCTGACAACACATTTGCATCTGCTGTAGCAGGCAATTACTCCCATTTTCTTTAATGTAGCTGTTTATATATGTAAAGTTAAGTGCATCCATACAATTTGCAGGATATGGACCTCCAAGGTTTGAAGGGATGGTAAGGTCTAAGGAACGTGGCTTTCAGAATAGCAGTCAAAGAGCTTCACTTGAATGGTCTGGGAAAGGGATGTGTCTGAAATTGGAAATAAAAAGCAG
Organism: Zonotrichia leucophrys gambelii; assembly: GCF_028769735.1. NCBI lineage: Eukaryota > Metazoa > Chordata > Aves > Passeriformes > Passerellidae > Zonotrichia > Zonotrichia leucophrys. The sequence continues at coordinate 34,574,023 of NC_088177.1, read as the reverse complement.
ACAAGGATAAGCAGTGAGCTGGTGAGCTGGGGCATGTTTCCTGTAAGATGCCAGAGAGATTGGTTTTCAGTTTCATCTTATTTGACATTATCTTTAATGGCATGGAAGAAAGAAAATAGCATACTTTGTAGATGGCATTTAAGTATGAAGGAATCACAAATAACAGTGAGGAGAGAAATGCAGTGCAAGGCCAGCAGGGAAAGCAGCAAGAGGCTGAGTTTGAGGAATAAGCCTGTGCTGAGATTTCTGGTGCATGTGTTGCAGAAAAAGAGACAGGATACAAAATAGGAAGGCGCTAATTCATCTGCTCCTAACCAGATGAATTATTAGAGTTTTTCTCATTTCTACTAAATATTCAAACCAATGACATGTATTATATTAATTTTAAGCAGCCTGTGCACTTTTAGGCTCCCACTTTTAGTTCTGAAGTCTGGAAATGACCCTTAGTGAACAGAAGGGGAATTTAGCAGTAGCTGGAGTCCAGAGTAATATGATTGCTGAAACAGACAGTGGTCACTTCAGAAGAAGCAAATAAAATCAGCTGATTTCAGGACTCACTTCCTTTTGTCTCCTTCCTATCATGACTAGGTTGCCAACTCGTTTTGGGTTTGCCAGGAGGGAGGACACAGGTTGAACATGCCAGGGCTTTTGTTTGCTCCCTACTTTTAAAGCATCCTGCCAACAGGACTTAGGAACAGTTTAGTGTACAGATCCTTTTACCTCTAGGAGCTCGGCTGTAGGCCAGCTCAGATCAATGCTGTCTAAAAGTCATTACCATCTGATGCCTGCTAGGTGGGCTGTGTGAAATTACTTTCAACACAGTGGCAACTGACAGGAAAGCATGTCGTTTTCTTGGAATATGTTATGTTAGGATGACATCAATGCTATTGTTATACAAACAAGATTAATAACTAAAGCTACTAGCAAGCCCCAGGGCAGATATCCATTGCATCTGTCAATTCTTGCCATTTGCTACTATTTTGTCATAAGATTTGTATTCTAGGCAATGGTCACATTCAGTAACGTGGCTCCTGATGAAAGGATCTGCAGTCGTACTGCTGCTGTGGCTGGTTTTCTTCTTGTCTCAAGCTTCAGGCAGAATTTGCAGGGCAAAACACAAATGTGTCCAATGTTAATACTGAGTTAATGTATTGCTACAGATGCATCATTAACTTTTTATCAGGAGATGTGCTGTTTTACCTGTTTGGGGAAGAGGAAGTATCTGGAGTCAGAGCAAATTTGGTTTTGCTGGCTTCAGTTTAAAACTGAACTACATATAAATACATAAAATATGTATGGGTTATCAAAAAATGTAATATTGTACAGTTTGTTATCTTCTATCAAAATACTGAGTATTGTAGAACTATTGGAACACTCCAGTCTGCAAGAGGTAAAGCTGGATTTCAAGAATATCCATTTACTTAAGTGATGTTCTCTTGTTAAAAAAAGGAATGAACATTGTTTGATGGTGTTATTATGATTACATGGGAAGAAGCACTGGAGAATATGTAGCAGAACCATTTTGGCCCTTATACAGTGTTAAAATATCCCTGCATTAGAAGGCAGATGTGTTTGATCCTCAGGCTGTAATGGATGGTCTAATATTTATTTGACTTTTCCAAGATACATTAATCTACAAAGGCTCTATCCAGTTTAATCTGCATCTTGTTGAGCAGAAAATAATTACCCAGATCTTAACAAAATCCTACTTTCACAAAGGAGCTCCTTGAATATGGATTACTTTGTGCAGCCTAGGTGACAACTGTAGGCTATTTTCAGGTTTCTTTATCATCATTCACACTGCTTTCTAAGTTTTCTGCCTTTGCATTTTTCTTTCCCATCCTGAGTTCCCACTTTAGTGTAACTTGTGTTCTTAAATCATCAGCGTCTTGCAGAGGCTGCATAAAGCACCTGTCTGCCTCTCATGCAGTGGATTTGCTCTTGCCTAAGCCACCCTTTGCCTGTCTCCACCCACACCACCAAACTCCAGCAGTTTGCACACAGAGATCTCAGATCTGCAGCCACAGAGCAGAAGCACAGGAGCAGAGCACGTCTTAATGTGACAGCTGCCTCCAGACACTGACTGACACAGGGCAGAGACAGGGAGTAACACTTGAGTGCACTGATCTGCCCAAGCTGCCTTTCCAAAAGGATGCCTGGTCCCCTCTGCCTCTTCCCATATGGCAGCCCTGGGGAGCATGTTTTCTTAAGGCTCAAAAGCCTGCTGAGGCTTGGAAACGGTGGTGCTCTGCAACCCCGACAAACATGCCCTGCATTCAGGAATTCCTTCTGGCTATTCCTTTCATTAGGACTTCAATAGTATCTGAGTTTTCTTGTGGATGAATGATCCTGTCACTGGTAGTCAGAGACCCTCTGTACTTTTGTTTTTATTAGAGGTCAGTTTTGTTTGGCACAGTGACAAGAGTTTCTAAAAGTGTCCATGAAGGAACACTCCTTTTCTTTTTTTTTTTTTTTACTAATCTGTTTTACTAATGTAAACATAAATCCAGATTTAATCAGAGATGGCATTAATCTTCATGTTTGAATAAATGGAATGTTGTTTTATTTCACAGCTTTGAAAATAAAAATAAATTCCTATCCAATAAAGAAGTCAGTGTTGCTAGAAGATGATGGAATGGGATGTCAGAAAGTAAGAAATGGAATAGTTGTGTAGCTTGTGCGAGGCCATAATCTATAAACCTCAATCGATTAAAGTGATATTGAAAATGGTAGGCCAGAAGGTGAACTCTTGCTAGAGTTTCCCTGATGTGGAAAAGAAAATGAGATGAAACTGCCTGAAAATCCTCTGTCTGTGCACTGCTTTTTTTTAATAAATAACATGTGTTTGACTCATAAATGGACTTCACTTTTGGAGGCTGCTTTACACCGTGGCTTTAATTTATTCATTCAAAACAAATCATGTGCAGAGGAGCAATCACTGATGCTAAGCATGTGTGGGTGATAAATGACACATACCCATTTCAGCTTCTCTGCCTCTGCATCCAGTATCACATGCCAAAATACCAAACCCTGTCTGTCCACATTAACATCAACTGTACCCCTCACAGCGGTGGTACCTGTGAGCTGCAGCATGCTCTTCCCAAGCTGGGCTCTGCTCCACAAATAGGCCTGTGAATTCCTTATGTAGCATGTGGCTGCTGGTCTTGAGGAAAGGGCAGTAACATCTGGCATGGAATATGTTATATTCACCGACTGAGAAATGAAGCTGCTACTTGACCAGCATCTGACTAAAGCAGCTCAGTTCCACTTGGCTTCTCTTCTTATGGGGAAAGATAATGAATTTGTACAGATCACTAACTCATTTCTGCAGTCTGAATTTTTAAAGGTATCAAAATTAGAAGGATTTTTAGAATGTCTGGTGCTTTTTTTTCCTTTTACAATCTTATTTTCTTAAACCACAATCATCCTTTTAGTTCTAATTTTTCTCTTTTCATGCCATCTGGCTTTGGGGAAGACAGAGGTCCACTCTTCCTTGCACAGGCAGTTGAGGTTGTCAGTAATTATGATTTGGTTGGCTGGAAGCTAATATGGTTATTTGTTTAGTTCATCCCCTCTGCAGGTTGCTTGCAATGGAACAGTAAGCTACCCTTGTCTGCCAAACACAGCCTCATGCTTACAACTAACTCAGCTAAAACCCCTTTATTGCTTGCAAAGGGCTGTTCCCTCACAGGTGACCATTCTAAGAGTGCAACAAGCCAGTGTGGAATTGGAACTCTGAGGTCTTATTTCCCAAAAGAGCAAGGGGCACTCCTGTGCTGCCCATGCTCCTGAGATGCTGAGCATGGATGAAGCTTGCTCAGTGCCTTGCAGGATCAGGGTTATAAATCCTGCACCAGTGGATGTGCCTCTGATGGACTGCCTGGTGATGCCCATGGGGTCTAAAGAACCAGGTACAGAGACAGTTCTTGTGTCTCCCTGACAAACGGGACCTTCACTGCAGGTTCCAAGCTCAAGAGTGAAAATGCAGAACTGTCTCCTGGTGCAGTGATGGTTTTGTGAGCAAACACAGTTTGGGAAGGAACTTCTCAGCCTTTGGGTCTAGAGCCTTGCCTCTGCACATCATCATGTCCTGCCATTCCATTCCTATTTGCTATTAGTCGTAAAAAAGGAGTGATAAAAAGTTAAATGAAAGAGAGGAAATGAAAACTGGGAGAGTAAGCACAACCTGGCAGATGAAAGGAGCAGAGTTCTTCGTTGTAAATATTTTGAATGAGTTTTGTGGCTCTTGGTACAAAATGGCATTTTTATGTGTCTTCTGTCTGGTAGTAAGAATGGGAAGAGGCTGTAGTAATTCTTTCTTTCCTTTGGTCTGTCAAAGCCTAACCTCTTGGGTCTGGTTCCATTGATTTGATGATTCATTTTCAGTCTAAAGTTTTAACTTTCAGGGAAAAATGACCAAAAGATGAGGTTGTCTAGACCCAGAGCAAATTAAAGTGGGAATGAAAAACTTTTTAAATACAGATGTTTAAGCTTTAATGAAGATTCTGAAAGAAGATGTCATTCAGGACATTACGAAAAAATGGATCTTGGGCAGCATTAGCATACTGGAAGCAGAAGCCCTTTTACAGCACATACCATTAGTGAATGCTCAGCACACTGGCTGTCAAAGACCATATGAAAACTCTTTTGAGTCATAGGTAAGAGTTTCCATTGACTTTAGTGATAGTGTCCCTGTTGCAGAGTCTTAATCCTTTGTGTTATCCCAGATCACTGCTGTAGAAATGATTGCAACAGCCAACAGCAGGGAGGCTTACAGCTCCCAAACAGCTGGCAGCAGGTGAGCTCTTAGGAGCAAGATCTTATTTTCATGCAAATGACCTTAGTAAGTGAGAATGAGGAACTGGAGGAAAAAAACACCTTGAATAGGAGACTCAAATGGAATTGTTTTTCAATTGAACTTTTCAGTGTATGTCTTTATGCCTCACACAAGGCATTTATTGTGAGGCAATGAATTAAAATGAATCACTATTGATATTAATGCCCTATAAAAATAAATCCAACCTCTTCCTATCAAAATAAATCCAACGTCTTAGATATCTGTCAGGAGGTTCTAAGTCCTCACTGAGTGTGAGGTTACTAGATGGCCAGAGGGAAACGGCATGGGCCATGAGGTGTAATCATCATCATCATCATCTTACTTTCACAAGCATCCCACTTAGTAGGATTTCATTAACTAAGTCATTAGCAGTAAGACAGTCAGTGTTAACCTGCTATGCTCAGGTAGTCTTCTGGGATAATGGGTTCCCCCTACCCCTGGGAATTGTGGTGGGAGACAACAGAATAGTGTCTCATTAGTTCCTTGAGTCATTCCCAGCCTGCTACTGAAGAGACTTAAGTGAAATGTTCCCTTTATGTACAATATAAAACCTGGGCAACCAAGCCAGTGGCAGAAGTCCCATTGCCTTTGAAACATCAGAATTTCATTGTTGTATGTAAACTCCTTTGTATCTTATTTCACAGTATTTACATATTGCCCTGCAAGACTGCAGGCCCTGTGGCCCCTGTGAGATTTTTCACCAGTATCATAATTCAAAATGGTATTTACATGTAAACATTTCAATTTATTTTGTGTTATGAGCACAGAGAAATGCTGTGATATCTTTGCATTTTCCACACCATGGTGCCTGATCTACTAAGAATGACAGTGTACTTCTGAAACATTTTGATTTGGATATGCATGTGTGCTTGCATATATTTGTCTTTTGGTATGTGTTTGCTGATGTGGTTTTATCTTTTAATGACATAAACAGGGATATATATATTTTAAAGATACTGTAAGGATATAAATTTGGCTGGCTTTTGAAGTGTTCACTGGAAGTATTTGCCAGAAATGTCATTTTCTTGCATTACATACATTGTAATGCTTTTCCTGCTTAAAAAGGGAGAAAAATGGACAAAATTTTGCCTAAGTAGATACATTTCTCCTTACCCCTAAGTGTATCACTGTCAGCTGATATAACAGGTTTCTCACCAGAGTTGAGGCAGATGAGTGTGCTCTGAGTCCTGAAGGGAGGCAGACAGCATAGCTATTTTGTTTTTAGATTTCAAATGGTTTTAAAGGCCTGCCATGAGATGAGAAGTCCTGGGCTGTGATGGTTGTTAAATTATAGAGTGTGCGTTCTGACAGCCCAGCAGAGCCCGGGCTGGGTGCAGGAACTCAGATGCAGCCAGCCACGGGCTGGTTCCCGAGCTGCCCACCACATGTGCCATGCCAGCATTTCCCAGTGCCCAGCACCATGGCCTGCTGTGCCAGCTTCCAGTGCCATGCACCCATGGTGCCCAGCACATGGCTGCCATGCCAGCATTTCGTGCCACCGCTGCCAGCTTTCCAGTGCCCATCCCCAGGGCCCCTGGCAGCCGTGCAGCTCGGCTGCTGATGGCTGTCAGCTGGGGGTCACAGCAGTGGCAGGGGAGCGTGGGCTGTGATTCAGTGAGAGCTCTGTGAGGGTTCCAGAGCCGGCTGCTCCCAGCCAAGAGCGGCCCATTAGCTCCATGACATACATTATGGCAGTGCCAGCAGAGTGGTCAGTGCCTAGCTGGGCTATGCTGCAGCCTGCAGAGTGGCTGAGAGCTGCAGCACAGAACATATGGAGATTATTTCCTGAATTTATGCAGCACATGTTTTCCTATAAATTAAATTCAGAGAAAATGTGTATCATAATAGGGTGATGCTCGCAACAGCCTTCCCCGTTATGAATTACAATGACCTCTCTCAACTCGCTGGGTGCCCAGTGAAATGGCTTCATGCATTTGGGAACAATAGTGTATGTGGTGTCAGGGTCTGAAAGCCTGACCAAAAGGCTCTCTGAAGAATAGCAGGACCTTCCCCCCTGCCTCCCCCTCCACTGGTTCTCTTTTTCTACCTTTTAGAAACTACCCAGTTTCCTCCTGAGGTGCCAACTTGTCACGGTGTGGGCAGATGCCCCAGGGTGTGCTCAGTATTGAACTGGGTGCTGTCCTTGCTGAGGGGCTGCTGCACAGCAAAGGCAGCTCTGGATGTGGCAGCAGCCCCCTTCGTGGGTGAGGCTGCCAAAACAGCAGGACAGGGGTCTTTAGCCAAAGTAATGAGCAAAGCAGCACATGTCCCTTCTGTGTCCTTGGACTGAGGATCCCAAGCCATTTTCTAGGTAAATATTTGATGTTCTGTTGCCTGGGGCTGGGATAAAATCATCTTTGCCTTTTCCTTGGGTGTGCTGAAGCAACTGAAGGAAAAATACAGTAGAGACAGTCATTGTAACTACCTTCCTAAAGCCTGAAAAAGAAGTTTTGTTCCTTACAACTCTGTGTGTGAAATCTTTAGCAGAGGAAATGTAGAAGGAGAGCAAAGTGGAAACTCATAATTAAAATATAAATGTGTCTGTGTATAGTTATATATAAAGCAATGGGTACCAGACATCAAAGCAATCTGGGGTTTGCTTTGGGACAAATCACTGTGGAGTCAGTACAGACTAATAGAGTGTTCTCAGCTGTGTGAGGGACTTGCTTTTTCATTTGCAGCTGATTACAGGCTAATAGGATTTCAAAGATTTCTGGGAGGGAACAGTTCACATCTCATTGCATTTGGGGGGGGGGGTGATGTTTTGTTAATCATACTGATACCTTGCCTTAGAATACATTTTATTACTCTCCTGTTTAGCTTCTCGAACTGAATATTTCCCCGGTCCCTTGCTGCTGTCTAATTGGCAGTTTTCAAGTCATTTGGGATTTTTTGAAAGATCTTATCAGCCTTTTGTGTGACAGAAGAGAATGGATCATAGGGTTTAAAAATAGTGTTGTGAATATTTTTAGGTTTAGTCCTCTCTTTGTCTTTCACTAATACATGCATGATGTGACTTGTACCTTTATATTTTCTTAATGAAAATTAACAATTTGAAAGCAACTCATGGGAACGACCAATACAGCTGAATTTTATTGGTACAGACTACTTCTGTGACTGATCTTCACTGCTTAGTGGCAGTAATAGCCCTAGATATTTTTGTTTAGCAGCTCACATGTTGGGAACACACACTTAGCCTGTAAATATGGATTCAGGAGGAAAATGAATACAGCAGTGTTCAAAGCAGCCAAAAGCTTAGAAATAATGTTCTGCTGTGACTTTTCCAAACTGACATCTTGATGCTGGGATTATAAATGAAACCATTGTTCCAGCAAAGACCAAGACTAATAGAAAGCCTTTATTACCAGTCCATTGGCTAATTCTGCTTGTCTAACCCCTTCAGATGGACACAGTGTCAGAAAACATAGTCACAGAGGTTGCTTTGTGTGAGATTTGGCCTGCAGTGTGATTACATGGGGGCTCAAAGATATCTCAATGACAAGTGTTCTTTGACTAAAATTTGTAAAGTCATTTTCTTTCCCTAGGTCTTGGAGAAGAGTGAAGTGATTTTTAATCTACAGCTTCTATAAGTGATATTTGCTTTGTGTCCTATCACCCTCCTATCCATTTCTTCCCCCTTCCAAGCAGGTAAACCTCTGCTTAAAGAAATTGTTTCTTTTGCTGAGCCTCGGTGCAGTTGACAGCTGTCACATACAAGGACTATACTTGAATACATGTCTTTGGAGCTAGACAGTCTTAAAGGGCTTTAATCTTTTGTCTTTGCACATGCAGGGAATGCCTGGGAGCCAGAGACCCTTACTGTGGCTGGGATAGCAAGCAGAAGCGATGCACCACCATTGAGGACAGCTCCAACATGAGCCTCTGGACCCAAAATATTACTGAGTGCCCAGTAAGTGGAAGCAGTGGAAAAATTTTATATATACTGATGTGTGTATGTGTAGAAGGGATATCTGCATGATATTGCAATGAGATGGCCTTTTTTTCTGGTCCTGGTCTCCAAGAGATGGGAATAGAAAATAAATGTCTCTTCTTGAATCAGTCTGAGTTGACTCTCCAGCTCCCTTCCCAGCCGCCCACCCTTCTCTGATGACAATATCCAGTTCCTGGCTGTGATCCCCAGAAGCTGTCTGGCTGAGTATAATTCCTGCTGCTTGAACTGTACCTCCAGGATGGCTGGGAATGAAAAAGCAGTCTTGTTATATAAATTGAGGGTGGAGGAGAAATTGTCATTAATGCTCATTGTTATTATCTAATGTCAATTAGCATGTTAATACTGCTAAGTCCAGTAGATAGGGAGAGAGGGCTGGATGGGTTATATCTTCAGTACGCTATTTCTGTCTGGAGGTGCTGGGATGTTTATTCCCCTTATCTTCCTTACTCCGAAGATATTTTCCCAGGAAATATTAGTCATTACTTCAATCCATCCTCAGCTTGGCAGGCTTGAGTTTTTCACTGCTGGATTCAGAGGCTTGTGTGTTTATAACCCTCCTGTGCTGAACTGGGATGCAGTGCTTCTTGATTGCCCATGCTGTTATCTCATCCTGCTTAATGCCTGTGTCTGTTGATGGGTGTGTGAGGTGTTAATCCTCTAGTTTGAACATGTCTGCTGTGGTGCACACTAGGGAACAAACTACTCCAGGTCATTGTTTCAAGGTCATAAAAATCCAGCACAGAATATTCAGGAGCTTTGTCTGCTCTTGGGGTGCATTTTACATTTGTTTTAAAATTCCATTGTAGATTATTTTCTGTGTAGATGCTCCTATTCTGTTACATGTGTCAGCCTTGTGCTCTTTGACTGACAGGCTGCCAAGCTGTTTAAAATCCACATGCAAGTGCTTCCTTTTTCTTTAACCCCTGCCACTCACTGGAACGAATTCACACTGACATGGAGTGGGATGGCTCATTTAAACACCTGCATCAGCAATATCCAAGTATTTCCTTGTATTCAGTGCAGGAAAGGTCATGGACAACAGAAGCAAGGGTCCAGAACAGCATGTGCAGATGAGCACTGAAAGGGAAGGGGAATGTAATGACCCAATGCCAGACTTCATTCCTGCAAAAGACCTGTCTGTGAGTTTAGTTGGATGAGTTGCTCATAAGATGTCCTGGCTTTTCCCACCCTGCTTTTCTGGGCTGAGCACCAGGCGCTCAGCTGTGCTGGTACAGCTGTATGTGAGATCACAGTCAAGTGTGAAATGGTGTAGATTAAAAGCACCCCTCCCAAATAAACTTTTCCTAACCCAGCTAATGTTAGTGAGTTCTTCTGCAGCCTAGCCCACAAACAGATGTCCTGGCACAGCTGAGAGACTGGCATTCAGCAACTTTTAAAGCCAGAACTGGCATATTATTGAATTATATCCTACATGGGCCAGGCATTTGTATGAGTCAACCACAACACTAACACAACTTGACTGCTGCTCTTGTGCATACAGGCTTGTTCAGAGCTAGTCTGAACATCTTTGTACAGCACTACATTGTGCCACAGATCCCCACTCTCCAGCTTTAATATTAAGAGACTTTAGATGGAGGCTTAATCATGCAGTGTTAACATGGGGCAATGGTTACTGTATGGTATTACTAGATAACATCCAGAATCTCCTAAGGGTTACTGAGGTTGCAGTCTCAACCACTTTAACATTAAGAAATGGTAGCACACAAATTCCACAAACTAAACTGCTCTCCCATGTATGTGCCCACAGTTTCCCAGGGTGTCCTGATACAGGATTGTACCTGCTTTCTTGGGAGAAGGGAGTGAGGTGCACTTTGATTTCAGAAAAACAGATGCATCCTATTTTGTGGTATCTTACTGATGCCAACATGAGCCACCAGCAGGAAAGGAACTTTAGCTTAGTTAATAAACTATTAGCCAAGCTCATGGTGTCACTGTTGCGGGTGGTTGGCAAGTCAGGAATTGAGTATTCCCAGTAAAGTGCACCATCCTCCTTATCCTGAGCCAAACAATCATCTTCCTTCCAGGTTTTCATCCCAGTCCCACTTTGTGTTTCCAGCAAACCCCTATCTTACTCATATTGCATCTGTTCCATGCTACCTCATTTTCTTGCTATCAGTGGCAGTTTCCCCACTCTGTTTTTGGGTGTCTTGTACCCTGCTGTCAATTCATGTGGACTCAGCTGCTCAGAGCTGCAGTGCTCAGGGTGATCCTGCTCTGGCCCACACTGAGGCATCTCCTGTGCACAGAAGAGTCTTTGGGTGCTGGGATTAAAATCTATGAATCTCTGAAAACTGAATTTTCTCCATGTCCCAGTGATTTTATACTCTGGACACTTTTGAATGGCTTTTCATAGGAATTGCAAAAAGGTGTTACAAGGACATAAAGTTCAGTTCCTTGCTCTGAACACTAATTTGTTTCAAGGAAAATATTGCAACTTATGGACAGTCTTTTCCTCTAAGTTTGATTTTATAAATGGTTTAAGCAGTTTGACTGAAACTTTGCAAGAATTTTCAGCTTTCATCAAACAGCTAGTATGGCAACTTCCAGATTAATTAAAGCTTGGCAAAATTATAAGCAGTTTATATCTGAATCCCAAGATAAAGAATAGATGAATTGAAGGAACAGGGAATGCTTCTAGTCTCACCTGTAATATCAGAATAAACCTGGAAAATATCCTGGTAACAGAGATTAGGAGTGGTCATCTGAATTTTTAGATCCTGCATTTGAGCTTTTAGATTCTACAAGGAAAAAGAAAAAAATGAGGTCTTTGGTGTGAGTATGGTAGTTTATAAAAGACAAGAATTCCAGAAATGGCAATATTGTCAGGTGAGAGAAGGGCATTTGATCAGATGTGTTTTTAAAGATGTCCTCTCTTCCTGATGGGCACTGTGTAGGCTTCAAAGGATTTGCCTTAAAAAGGTATTCCTGAAAAAGATCAGTGCATATGGGTTTTTATCCCACTTCCTAAGTTTACTCTTTTGAAGATATTTTTGTGGATTTAAAGATGGAATGATAATCCATATGTAATTTTTTAAGTATAAAAACTTCCCACACTCACAGTGTGACATGTTTATAAATCTCAGCATTTTGGTTATGGTTGCTTATTTGTTTAATTTTTGGGTTGTTTCCCAGTATCACTTATGAGCCAATGATTATTTGCTTTTTTTTTTTTTAATTGATGCCACGGGCCACATCATCCCATTGATTTTGGAACAGAACTCCCTGCTGGAATCAGCAAGGCTTTCTGGCTCAAAAATGAATAGAAATGATCCAATACTTGGATTATGACTTTTCTAAGGCAGGAGGAAAAATGAGATAAAAATCTAGTATTAAATACCTCAAAGTACTTATTTTGATTCCCCTTCTCCAACCTCTAGAAACCCAACTGTATTGATTTTTAAACAATGTTTAAAACAGCAAATTCAACAACAACAAAGCTCTGTGATCTCCTCCATGGGCATCTTGCCTTGTAACCTTCAGCCCAGAGCAAATTTTTACAACTACATGATAATCTATTGCAAACAAAGGCTTACAGCAGATGCCTGAAACCCCCAGCTGCAGCCTGAGGAGTGCAGTATCAGATCTAAATTGCTTCCATGCCACTGCTGCATATTTTTGATGCTGCTGTAGATGGGTGAGCGGGGAAGATGACAACCCACCAGAGGTACATTCGGAGTGTTTAACGTAGTGCCAGTCTTGGAGAATAAGCACAGAGCAGCATGTTTCAGAGGATGAATGCTGGGAAGCACTCCTCCCCTGGCTGTGGTTGGCTCCCTGCATGACTGCTGAGCAGGCTCACAGCCCCTCCGTGCCTTCTGTAGAGCAGAGACAATCATTCCCCTCTGGGGCAGCCCAGGGGACTGATCCTGCTGGCAGCAGGGCTCAGTGGAGCATGGCACTGTGGGGTTTGTCAGGGTAGCTGGCTCAGATCTGGGGCCAGGGCTGCTTGCCAGAGACCCAGCCTCTTCCTGCCTTCACCCTTCGTTGCGTGCAACGCTGAGGCCAAATCCAGTGCTGCCTTTGCCAGAGGCTTCACCCCGTGCTGAGCACCCCACCACCACATGGGTCACCCCACAGGCATGAGCTGCTTGCAGGCACCACCATCTGTGCCATCTGCCTGGCACTTTGGGATGGGGCATGGTGTGGGGAGCATGGAGGGAGCCAGCAGGGCAGAAGTGCATCATGGTGCTGTGCTCTTACAAGGGAGTAGCTGTAGGCAGGCAGGGCCACCACCAATCCCTTTCTGCATCGTGTTTCTCAGGTCAGTAACAGAGGGGATGCCAGGACAGGGGTGTTCAGGGAAGCTTTCAAGACATGGTCTTGGGCTGCAGGATTTTGCAGTAGTGGTGGAGGGAGCACAAGAAGTGATTCCAGGAGAAGCAAGTTGCTCACATCCTCTCCAGACAGCCTTGGGGACAAAGGCCCCAGCAATCTGGTCTCCCAGCCCTCGGCTTAGGACTCCCCTGGAAGCACTGGTTCAGCAAATGGAGAGCAAGCTCTGACACCCTGTCTGCTGGAGGGTTGTCACAGCCCTGAAACAGTTCTGTTTCTCATGCTCTTGGTCTGCCAGTACTACTGTGTTTTTCCTTCACTGCAGTGTGCAGGAAGCTGTCAAGTCCCAGCCTGTTCAGGGCTGTGCAGGCATGAAGCAAAGGGCAGAGGGAACAGATAGCAGTATGGTCTGGTCTATAAATTGTCTTGAGATGAATTCTTACTCTGTAGGTGACTATGTGATCCTCAGCATTAATGCTAGTCACCATCATGCCCACTTTTTGTTCTTCAGCCATTTAGACTGTGCCTCAGTTTAGAAAGGGAAATAATTGTTACTGCAGGTTTGGGCAGCACCAACTCAGCAAGGCCTCTCAGCTGGTCACTATGGTTATAGGAACACTAACATGGAAATACTCTGCAGGAAGCCCTGCAGAGGCTGGAATATGATGGAGTGGGGTCAGTCAGTACTGGCCATGGTGTTGCTAGAAAGGCTGAAGTGTGGAGCAGGGAGCATGGTGTTTGTGTGGTGTGGCAGATGGATGTTGCTCCTGGTGTAGTGCTGGCTGGGTCGGCTTGGTGCCTGTGTGCACATGTTAGGTATGCAGCGTGGAATTTGGAGGGTAAATATTGATGTGGCATGGTCTGAAAACAACCCTCTGTTGTGAATCCTGCTCACAAGCACAGACAGCTCCCATCTAAGATGCATCCTAATCCCCCCGGCAGCTTTGTTTGGCATTTCTATTGTGGGCCTGTCTCCAGAAATGTAAACTTGCTATTAATGACTTTTTTTTTCTCTTAAAATTAGGTGAAAAACCTGACAACAAATGGAAGATTGGGGCCTTGGTCCCCATGGCAACTGTGTGAGCACTCAGATGGGGACAGCACAGGCTCCTGTATGTGTAGGTCACGTTCATGTGACAGCCCTCGTCCTCGCTGTGGAGGTCGCAGCTGTGAAGGGGCCAGGATTGAGGTCGCAAATTGTTCAAGGTACCTCAGCATCTTTGTGCTTCTCAATGGAGCAAGAGTTTTGTGTGTCCACAGCTTAGCTCCTTCTTTGTGACCATGCCATTGTATCCCAGCCAGTGTGAGGTGTGTGAGGTCCAGCTTGAAGTTAGTGTAAAATGAAGAAACCCAAGCACTCTGAGTGAAGGGCCCTCAGGCAAGGCTCTTGGAAGATGAACACCCCAAATTACTGTACACTATACTGTGCCTTGGTTTCCTTCACCTATACAGTGAGTAGTCACCCATCCAGGAGGAGATGAGTAAGGCAGAGGTAGCTGTCAGCCAGTTGAACAGCAGACTAAAAAAATCAACAAGCCGATAATTTTTCAGAGCTTGGGCTCCAAGGCCACTTTGCCAAAACCAAGCAGAGCTCCTTCAGAGCAACGCTTGTAAGGACAGGGCTGAGCCTAGCTCCAGGCAGGGCTTGTTTGCCTTGTTCTGTGAGTCTGTGACCTGTCTGCAGCACAGGCTGCCTGCTGTGCAGGTGAGAGCAGCTCCTCATCCTCTGGCTCATCCTCTGGCAGCCAGCAGGTGTGGGAGATGGCTGCCAGGATGGTGCTGGAACAGCACAGGCAGCTCAGCTGGGGCCAAAGCACTGCCTGCCCATGGCAGCCTGAAGCTCAGCTCTGGCAGTATGGAAGCTAAATGTCCTCCTGTAGGGTGCCCAAACATAGCCATGGTGTTTGTGACTGTGGTGCCCCTCCACCCTCAGACCACATCATGTCATGACTCAAGGGAAGATGATGCAGTAGTGTAAGCACTATTTAATCAGGGTGGGGGCAGACAGGATTTTGGTAAATATTGGGTCAATATAGTTTTTATCTACTTTATCTTCTTCATAAACATTCATTCCATTAAGGACAGCTGTCTCTTGACTCATCCCTGGAGATCAGTGCTGGCCTTGGCACCAAAAATTCAGCAATACTCATGTTTTAATTGGCATTTCTCCTTGCAGTTATGGGCTGTGTTGCCCAAAAGGTGTGCAGTCATTCCTACCCCTGTGTTGGCACTGTGGGCTGAGCAAAGACTTTCCCAAGCAGGCTTTCTCTGTCAGTGACAAATGGAAAACATGCCAGTGGGATGGATTTCTCAGCACTGCTCTGATGCCTCTTAAGGCAGGAACAGCTTCTAAGAAGGGGATGAAAAACAGATTATTCAATCTTAAGACATACGAAAACAGCATGGTTTGAAAAATAGGGACATCTGGTCATCTTACATCCGCTTCAGCCCTCAAATTTCCTTTAATTGACTTCATATGGCATTGAGATTTCTTTCTGCAAAGAGGGAGTAGGATGTTTAAAGATGAGTTCTATTAAAAAGCTGGAGATCTGAAAGTGGAAGGTTTCTTTATTTCTGTTAAAAATCCTGAAACACAAATGGATGTTGAGAATTGTTGGGGTTTTGAGGATTTCTTTAGTGGAAATTACTTGCCCTTTTTGCAGCAGTAACAGCAACCTTCCATTTGATTTTTTTTCTCATAATTTTACATATAATCATTCTTTTGGGTTAAAGAGTGGGGAGGTAGTAGGTAGTTTAAAACATGGCAGAATAATATGGAATAGTAGAATTTTTATATGAGTGGATTTCTTGTTCTTTGACCTTGTTTGTGGTGGGAGAGGGGAAGGGAGAGAGGGAGAAGGATAAGAGAACAAGAAGAGGAGGGGGGAAAGATCTAAGAGGGTTCTGAAATAAAGCTGCCAAGAACAGGCAAGAGTTGATAAAAAATACAAAAACTGTGAAGGGCAATGTGGGTTTTAACTTTCATCCTCTGCCCTGATTGGTGCTATGCCAGAAAATACTTCTTGCCAGCAGTGTTATTAGTTCAGTAAATGCTTTGAAAATTAACATCTGTTTTCAAGCTTAGCTTTCAAGAGTCAGAGAGCACCTGAGCTGTTTTTTGACTAGATTTTTTAGAAAGGTTTTTCTTTATAAAAAAACACACCTCGGGAAAGATATTTTTTGGCTTAAGGCACTGAAGTGTCAAGATTAGGCAGTTTTATAAGACAGAGCATTACCACTGGCTCCACATGAAATGAAACCTGCAGCACAGAATGGATGAGATATGGTTCCTCCTCTCCTGCTTCAAGGTCCAGTGCTGCCAAATCAGAGGAAGGTGAGCTTTAATAGATGCAAGATTTTAAAGATGAAAATGTTGGCTTCTGTGTAAGCACACGTTTAGGCACCTGCACGTGCTCAGCCTTTCACAGGAGCTTTGCCAATGTCTCCAGCGCTGAGGTGTGAACTAGGCGGTTTTACATCACCCTGGCTTCAGGCTGTGTTACCACTGTTCAGCAGAGATGTGATCACTTATTAAACCATGAAACTCGATCCTGCCTCTGAGCTCTTAATTGCCTCTGGTTGCTACAGATTTAAGGTCACACTACAGTGACGTCTGCAGGCGGCCATGAAAGCTAGAGGCAATTATTGTTATTTTTAATGAAATTTCAGATTTCCACTTAATAGGATTCAATGCTGAAGGCTTTAGGAAAACACAAGATATTATGAGGTTTGTGATAAAAACATGGGAGCTGGCAGTGGTGTTGCTGTAAAAGATTTAAAGCATCAGTACCTACTGAATTAGCAGAGGGTAGGTTTTTTATATCCTTCAGCACAACTGGCATTCGTATCCTCAAAACCAGAAGAGTTTGGAACATACAACTTTGGGATAAGCCAGTGGGTCAGAAGAGCAGGGTTATGATACATGGGGAAGATGATGGGGAATAGTCAGTGAAAATTATACTAATCACACTATTGCCCAGTAAATTCTAGGAGATATTTTCAAAATCATTCAGCATTGGCTTAGTTGTCTTCCTTTCCAATTGTTAGAGACTTCAAAGGGAGGAAAGTTAGGCCACTGCTAGGCACTTTTGAAAATCCCTTTTAAAAAACTCCCCCAATACAAAGACTGGTTGAAATGAATGATCTATTCTCCCATAAGTTCAACATTTTTCCCATAGTGTGTTCTCTCTCACCCTTTTTGCTAGAAATGGCGCTTGGACACCGTGGTCTTCCTGGGCCCCATGCAGCACCTCCTGTGGGATCGGCTTCCAGGTCCGGCAGCGCTCCTGCAGCAATCCTGCTCCACGGTACGGGGGCAGGGTCTGCGTTGGACAGAGCAGGGAGGAAAGGTAAGGGCTGGCCATGATGCTGTGTGTTCATTCCTGTGGCTGTAGTGGTGCTGGGAAGGCAGATTGAGGCTGTTGGGCTCAAAGTGCAGAGCGGGAGCAGTCCTGGAGCGTGGCAGGGATGCGGCTGCATACGTGCATAGACACCCTCTTTCAGTGAGCCTGTGAACATCAGACACTTCAGAGCTGCCGTCACTGCCAAGCAGGACCCTTCAGCCCTCTGCAGGTATTCCTGTCCCACACAGAGGGCTCACCTCCTCCCCGAAGGCAGAAGCTGTGCCTGCTGTTGGCACTGTACAGTTTATGGACACAGTTACTCCATTCTGATCCATCCCTGGAGTGGCAGCTGAGTATGTGCAACTCACTGCCAGTTGCACCATTTCCAAGTCTCTATTACTTGTGCTGATGCTCCAAAAGCAGTTCAAGGCAAAATACAGCTTAACTCACAGATTCAGGCTTGAGTTTTTGCAGGGTATGGTATCAAAAAAACATCCTTTTTCCCCTCTAAACTATGAAAATTTCACACAAAATTACTAAAAGTTTAGTACTTTCTGAACCTACAGAGCCATCTGCACTATAACCCTTCTTCAAGCTTGGCCCCTCATGAAATACATGCTTCAAGGCATCCCAACTTCCTTCCAGGCCTGACATTTCATTAAAGGTCACCTGTACTTGGCAATAGGCTGTTGCTTGTCCCTTGGGTGGTCACTAAGACATATGTCTCTGCATTTCTCAGAATAAAAAGAGCAATTCATTTAACTTCCATGTTTCAAGACATTTTAATGTTTGGTTTGATTTGTGTCCATTCACAACAGTCTTTTTTGGGTTTAAAGACTACCTCTGAGTCAGTTGCAGTTCTATCTGATTCAATTTGAGAACAATATTGATTAAAAAGATGAACAAAATCACAGTTACTTTTGACACAGAACATGAAATAGCATTCAATAGGGCCTGCCTTTAGATGCCTATAGGGTCCAGTTGCAAACTCTAGCTTGTTAGGGCTGAGGCAGCAGTAAAAGCCAGATTCTGTAAAAAAAAGATTGTGAGGTGTTTAGTACCTGCTATTAGTGACAGATCACTGTTGAGTTGTCCTCCCACCAGTCATCCCATGTACAATATTTGCTATCCACTCTCTCTTTGTGACACTTGGGCATCAGTTTATGAGCTCTTTTGTAGACTCAGTGTTTGTGGAAAAGTTTTGAGACAGCGCATTTCAGAAAACCTGATCTCAACCATTTACTCCAACGAGCTCAGCCTGATTAACCACTCCCATTTGGTACAAAGGCTACATTCCTCTCCATGGACAGGAATATTGCTAATCTGATGTTGTGTCAGCCCCTGCTGGCTCTGTGCATGCATCAGTTGTGCCCAAATGCAGTGTGCAGTCTTGCGTCCCACACCGTTTCCTCCCTTGGATGTGCTGACATGGAGTTTTTTAAGCAATGCACTTTCTTCTTTCAGATTCTGTAATGAGAACAATCCATGTCCATTACCGATTTTTTGGTCTTCCTGGGGACCCTGGAATAAATGTAGCGTGAATTGTGGTGGAGGGATTCATTCAAGGCAGAGGTCCTGTGAAAACGGAAACACATGTCCAGGCTGTGCTGTGGTATGTATTATTTACTGACATTGCATGAGGGGCACTTATTGACAGTAGCATTGAGGAATGGGGTATTTAGCTTCTCTCTCCATTGTGGTTTTATTTCTCAAGCAAG
Organism: Zonotrichia leucophrys gambelii; assembly: GCF_028769735.1. NCBI lineage: Eukaryota > Metazoa > Chordata > Aves > Passeriformes > Passerellidae > Zonotrichia > Zonotrichia leucophrys. The sequence continues at coordinate 34,554,880 of NC_088177.1, read as the reverse complement.
AAGAAAATGCTGTCTTCAATTTTTGCTGCAGAGGATGCTGAAATGAACTTGGAAACAAGAGGGGTGGCAGATTTGGGGACAGACTTGTATACTGAGTTCTTCCTTAGGCCTCTGTAGGCTGATATCAAATCCTTTACCTGAAAGCTCTAGACATGCTCTTTTCTTCTGTCCCACTCCTAAGGATGATCCTGTTGAGTTAAGGAGGCCACACACACACCAAAAATGAGTTGCACTATCACACTTGAGTAAACAACAGGTCCAACACCCCATTTGTTCTCTTTACTTTCCCATTGCTGTTCCAGCAGCTGTTTCATGCAGCCATTTTAATTGGTTGTGTGGGGCTTCATTTCAGTGTAAGCAGGTTTGATCTGGAACCTCCCATTTCTTACCAAGATATTTGGCATTTACAGTAGAATCATGAAGCCCTGAAGCATTACATTTCTTCCCCTCTGCCAGAAGAGAGTTGTTCATTTAGTTAATTTAAATCAAGAACACAAATGTTTGTCACTGGAATTCCTCCCATTAGTGATGAGAATTGTAAAACCCTTGAATCCCCTATTCCCAGCCAGCCAGAATGCTGTGTGTGCTCAATGGCTGCTCTAGACCAAGGATGGCAAATGGTTCATAACCTTCACTAGAGAGTTTGAAAAGCCAACCAAACAAAAATAGCTGTAAAAAGATCTACTCTAAACCCTACTATTAAAAATAAAATTATAAACTTTCAAGGAATAGACCTTACTGACATCTTGTCCTCTTGAGGCTTTTCTAGGCTGACCTGAGAAGAGCATCTCAGGGTCAGAGCAGAAAACTTGTTTGCTGTTATTATTATCTCTTGCCTGAATTATTCTCCTGCCGATAATGAACCAGGCTGCCAAAGCCCCACAGGACTTTGAGTCAGCAAAGAAACACAAACCTGAGGGAGACATAAAAATAGCAAGCACAGTTTACCCTTGAGGTCCACCTATGTAGCACACTGCCTCCATAATCACCACATTTTGTTCCTGTGAGGTCAGATAAGGTGGATGAGGACAGTTTGAGATCCAGAGAGTACCCCCGTTATTTTCTGAAGTGTAAATAAGCCTCTGCCAGTTAGGCTGCTGCTGTTTAGTAAGTAAGGAGGGAGCGGTTTTCCTTCTTGGCAGGAATACAAGACCTGCAACCCGGAGAGCTGCCCAGAGGTGCGCAGGAACACCCCCTGGACCCCGTGGATGCCTGTCAACATCACCCAGAACGGGGCCCGCCAGGAGCAGCGCTTCCGCTACACGTGCCGGGCCCAGCTGTCCGACCCCCACGAGCTGCAGTTCGGGAGGAAGAAAACCGAGAGTCGCTTCTGCCCCAACGATGGCTCTGCAGTGTGTGACACTGACTGTACGTCCTGCCAGCTCACGGGGACCCCGGGGCAGGCCTAGGGGGGGCAGTGCAAGGGGGACGCTCTCAGAACAACAAGCCCCTGACTGTGGCTGCAGTAGTGTCAACATGTACGACTGGTGTCACTGCAGAGGGGCAGGGATGGGGAGTGCCCCGTGACACCCATATACAGATGTGAGATCTGTGCTTATGGCAGTGTGTAGATTTGTTCTTGCTCCTGCTAGGCTGCCCCAAAGACAACAGGCGAGTAATAAGGGTGTAAAGAAGAGAAGAGCTGTTCTCAGGATAGTGTGTCTTTTCTTTCTCCCCTTGCACGCTGTTTCTCAGGTTGTTCCCTGCAGGGCTGCTGTGATGCAAGGCAGCATCTTGAGGGCACAGCCTGGACTGCCACAATTTGCTGCCCAGGGAGCTGATTTATCAAGGTTACAAGCAGATTCCGTTTGTATGCCTACAAATTTCTTTTTCTATCTAGTTTAGCTGTAGCTCTGGGAAAAAAAAAAAACCCTCTTGCCAAGGGATTTCAACAGAAACTATTCTGCAGGGCACATAGATCCTGATTTTATTCATAAGCTGAACCCCTTTTTAAAAGCTCAGCAAATTACTAATTTCGGATCTTGGTGTCTTGTTTGTTTTCCTTGAAGCTCTTGTTGATGACCTCCTCAAGACTGGTAAGACCTCTGCACGGATTATCAATGGGGGCTGGTCCTTTTGGGGGGCCTGGTCTTCCTGCTCCAGGGATTGTGAGCTGGGCTTTAGAATCAGGAAGAGAACATGCACAAACCCTGAACCTAAAAATGGTGGCTTGCCCTGTGTGGGGTCAGCGATGGAGTACCAAGACTGCAATCCTCACCCCTGCCCAGGTAACCATGATCATCTTCCTGCATGAAATTCAGAGGTGTTTTCCTAAATCTTAGTGGTAGAGCAACAACAACAACCACAAAATCAGTATTTCTAAGCTGCCTTCTTCTTTTTTTATTTTTTTTTTAATTTGGGGGATTTTTCCTTATGTTTTTTAAAGTTATTGTAATGACCAGCATATATTATCTTTAGTGCTGACTTAGATTTCACCTCAGCTCAGAGGGTAACACAGCCACATCCTCTAGAGGAAGTAGTATGGTGGCTTTTAGCAATCCTTTGCTTCAGGAAGATTTGATGCTCCATCCAGTGGAGGGCATCATGGTGCATCTGCTCCATGATGAGAAGGCAGACTTAATAAATGTGGCTTAATACTGTATAGAGATGCTTGATGTGGTGGTTCTTCTTGTGAACACTTATTTCTTCCCCCTCTCCTGCTTACGTATTGTTCTTGCGATGGGCATCTACTCTTGACATCAGTTACCATTTCCTGCACAGCCAGCAGGGAGTATTCTTGCCTGGTTTCCTGGTTTTCGAGTTTGTCCTCATGTTTATGTTGCACTCCTGGTCCAGAATAGTAGTAATAGACCACTGACTACTGTATTCTCTCTCACTTATCCTTCCCCTTGCTCTGTAATAACTGTCTAAAGTAAATTTAAGTGATCTTACACAAATTACCTTGCCTCTTTGCAGTTCCAGCAATTATCTACCTCTGGCAATGTAGTTTGTGGCCTACACTTGAAAATGCTCTATTATAGTCGTACTATTATGATTCTAAAATTCAATACAAAGATAAAATTCAAATGCAGATATGATCAGAATGTGCAGCAAGAGTATAACAGGAGTGCCAAATATTGCACTCTATGGCCTATAAAAAGGAAATAACTCTAGCACTATAAAGGCAGCTATTAGTACTATTTTGGAAGCTCTCAGTGGCTTTTTCACTAATGTCTGTGCCCCTTTTCTGTGCTGTTTTCTCCCCTCAGACACTCTGATGTTTTTCAATCTGTTCTGAGTGCATGATTACTATTTCTCTGTGTCTCCCTCCTTCCCTGCCTCACTCAATGTGTATACACAAATCCTGGGTTTATTTTGCTCTAAGTCATCAGGTTATTATCTTCTGAATTAATGGCATGTGGATCTGCAAACCAGGCAGTTTAGTGGGTGGGGGCTGGGGGATTCAGGGATCTTAAGTTCCTCCCTAGTTTTATTATTAAACTCTCCTGGGGTTATGCTTAGATCATAGAGTGGTTTGGGTTGGAAGGGACCTTTTAAAGGTCACCTAGTTCAATGCTTCTGAGTTGCTGTTTCCTGAAGGCTGCAACTAGAGGACTTGGGCCTCCCACAGAAAGGTGCCATATAAGCTGCACTTTGGTGCTACAGTGCTTTTTTCCCAAGTAAATCTGCTGTTGCTATGAAGTTTCAGGAGACAACATAGTAGTCCTTGTAATAGAAATAGTAATAGTAATAGCATATAGTAATAGTAACAGTAGTAGTAGTAGTAGTAGTAATAATAATAATAATAATAGTAGCAGCAATGCTGTTTTATAAAAAGGAAAGGAATAGACTGGAGTAGAATATTTCAGTGAATATTAATGACTACAACAAAGAGTAGTTTCTTTATGATGCAGAGTCTTTTTCTGCATTGATTTCATTCTGCATCCACAGAGTGAAGTGGACTTGTACCCTCTCTTGACGTGAAGTTCTTGTTGTCAGGCCCAAATGTCCTGGGGTGCAGGAAACTGCTAGCTAGTGTGGGCAGGATGTGCAAGGTGAGACACTGGGGATCTCCAGCTTTGTCACAGTGATAGGAGTAACCAATGGCCTCTACCTGTCTGCTTTTCAATGTCCTTCAGTGAAAGGCTCGTGGTCTTGCTGGACTCCCTGGTCTCACTGCTCAGCCACCTGTGGGGGTGGGCACTACCAGCGCACGCGGACCTGCACCAACCCAGCTCCGTCCAGCGGGGAGGACATCTGCATCGGGCTGCACACCGAGGAGGCCCTCTGCAACACGCACCCCTGCCAAGGTAGCCGCCCCTCATCCCCGCTCCAGCTGGCTTCCAGGCTGGTGGGAGCAAGGCACAGCTGCAAAATGTTTAAAAAACAGATTAGAAACACCACCAGTTACAAGTTTTTTGGTCATTTATTCAATGTCTGTTGAGCCAGGGGATAAAGAGACATCCCAGTATCAACTGCAGTGGAACTCCTTCCTCTTTGTGTGTTCACTGGCCATTGCTCTGGCATTCTGGTGCTGGTCAAGCAAAATTTTGCTAATGGTTAATCTCTTTCAAGTAATGGAAAAAGCAGGAACATGGTTCTTCAATGTGGAAGTTGACCCAACAAACAAAAGGAGTCATGAGGCAGCAATCTGTACAGTTGCTGAAGGACAGTCCTTCCTTTTTGTTTCACAGACAACAGATCAGCATGTGCTACAACTCAGAGGACAGGGTTTAGATTTGTGTATTTCTGATCCAGTGCAGGCTCAATCCTGTCCTTAGGAACCTCAGCAAAACTCTGTGAATGCTCTAATTCGTGCTGGCCGCTTGAGGTGTCTTTGGGAGGCCACATCAAAGCTTGGAGGTCTTGGTGCAACGTTGCCCCACCCTGCTCCTTGTATGTCTTTGACCAGAGAGCTGATGTAGGAGGTTTTAAGACAACTTTGTTCTGTGCAGTGCTCCACCAAGGGTCAATTTAGTCCACATTAAGAGAACTACAACCTGACAAGTAGAGTGCAATGCTTGCACTGAGAAAATTAAATCCACTAAGGATCTGTGGAAAACATGTGTGAGAGAGGCCAGGCCAGGATCTGGGATCCTTCAGCATGGAAGAAGTCTGATATCTACAAAGCACCCTTTTCCTTCTTGGTGACGCTGTGTGTGTGTTTTCCTGCCCCTGGATTTCAGGTGGCTGGTCGGAGTGGTCAGAGTGGAGCCTGTGCAATGAAGAGGGCATCCAGTACCGCAGCCGCTACTGCGAGGTGCACAGCCCGGACTCCTCCCAGTGCGTCGGAAACAGCACTCAGTACCAGGAGTGCCTCTACAATGAAATTCCTGGTATGTACCGGGTCATCCAGGAAGACAGGGTGGGCCAGTTCAGGAGAGCAGTTCGTGCCTGGACTGTCAAACTAGGCTGAGATTTTCTCTATTAAAAATTGGATGTTTCTAGAAAAACAAGGAAATAGATAAACGTTATAAATTCCCTTGTGGCAGGCATGGGATAAATGGCTTTCCCTTAAGCAGCTTAGCATTTCTTTTAAACAGAATTACCTTGATCCATAACGAATAACTAGTGTTGCTTCACCTGAATTGAAGCTTTTAAACTTGTATGGTTTGTCTTAGGCTGGGTTATAAAAATTGTCTCTGTTCTCAGTATGCATACGGGCAACAGAAGGTCGTTGATTTCAGGTACCCAAAAAGCATCCCAAAAGAGATAAGAATTAAGGTGAGGCAGATGCAGAAAATTGGGGTATGAAGGTGGGAGATTAATCCAGGGTCTAACAGAGCAACACTATTGATGGACAGATGGTCATCAGCATATTCCACCCAGTGCCTTCTGGAAATTGAATCTCTCAGGCAAATATCTGATATGGGTCTAAACTGAATAATGGTTTTCCACATGTTCTTTTTTTTTGGATTACATTGCACTGACTTAAAAATCTGACATCTCTAGGCAATGGTATTCTTTTCCATGGTTTTTTCAGCTAACATCTTTTCCCTAAATTGAAGAAGCTAAAGAGTGATCAGGTAACAGAACTGGAATTATAAGATCTTTGGAGAGGTTTCGTTGCATGTGTTTCAAACCATGAGCCTATAATTCAATTTAGAGAGACTCTCAGCTTGCTGCAGAGCATATGAGCACCTTCTTGTGTCTGAAACACAAAGGGTTTAATTACTTGAAGAAATAAAGGGATGGCAAAATGATAACTTTCTCCAATCTTCTTTCCTTTGTTTAGTGATCCTGCCAGCCTCCAGCATCGATGAGAGCACGAACTGTGGAGGTAGGTTGCCACTAACTATATATCTTGTTTTTATCTTAACCTGACTTCTTTTCTCCCTGTGCAGTATCAACCAAACCATTAATCTATACAGCTCATATCCCACTGATAGCTTTAATTCCGCTGGAGTCTTGCTGTCTGAGTCAGACTGGAGGAATGTATCTCATGTCCACTTGTCAGGTCCAAGACTTATATTTATTTGGAAGTTTGGGTTGGCCACTGAGGGTCATTAATTACTAGAGAGCAATTCCTTGTGTCTCTCTACCTCCAGGGTAAATGGTTCAGGTGGAAGAAAGGGTTATTCCCCATTCACCACTGTAAGCCTCCAGCTGTTTGGAGGCAGGTGTTTTTAAATAACCTATAAAGATCTCAGTGAACAGGGTCTCTTAAACAGATCCTTTGCTGATATAGGATGAGATTAGAGGTTTATACTTGTCCTCCAAGCACTTCCTTTCATTCAAGTTCTCACCTCTCACAGAAACTGTGTCTCCTTTCTGCATGTAACATGGAAAGGTCCAGCCATTAGTGTCGCTTTTCCACTGCCCTGGGAGCCCCTATGATAAAAATGCAGACTGAAGAAAATGGCAGTTCCTTTAATGTTTTAAAATGCTAGTTTCACACTAATGGCCATGCCAATTCCTGCTTGCGTCACATCCCTGCTTTCCTGAAATCCAGATGATCTTCGGGCTGCCAAAATCTCTTCTCCCTGCAGAGATCATGGCAAAAACAGGCATGCCACCTGTGGCATGGAAATGTGGATTCTCAGTTTGCAACTGAGGGCAATCAATGCAATTAAGATTTCAGCTCCTGCAATGTAACATTTGGCTTCCTGCATCACTCCTTCTCCCTCAGAGAGTGCAATGGTTCTGCTTTGATTCCAGGACCCCTTGCTGTAGCTTGCACTCTACTGTTACGCACTGTAGCCACATTTCCTTCTTTTTCCACCACCACTGTATTTGCTGTTGCTATCTACATTTTTCCATAGCTAATATTATTTATTAATGTAGTGTTCTACAATATTTGGCAAAGAAGCCAATCAATAGAAATTCTGTTGATGCATCTCAGAAAATCTATATTTTCAAAGTGATGAACCAGAAAGCTTTCCCCTGGGGACTCACATGCTGCAAACAAAATAATATGTTTTTTTCCCCCCCTACGATACAGCCAAAACTCATTTGAAAAATCAGATGGGTGTTTCAAAGGTGAGAGTGAAATAGGAGAGAGCTTTATGTTGTGACTTGCAAATGTGGCAGTGAAATGAAACATTCACTGCAATATAAGCAAATCTGGGCAGGAGGAGAATGTGGCTGCATGTCATGTGGCTTTACTGAACACAGTTGCATATTCTATGTTTTAGGTCTCATGAGTGATGCAAAACAGGCAGAGGTTTTTAGAAAGGAAATTTATGTTTTAAAAAGTCTAGTGACATTTAGTAGGAAATTATAGTATTTCTGCTGGGTTTTTTGGGACCATCATCCAAAACAATAGAAAATGGTAATCTTGCAATGGAATTTTATAATGTGGTTTGAAAAATAAATCTAGCTCATCAGTCTAATAAATTCTGAATGGTCCCTACTGTAATTATGATTGAAGTGCATTACTTTGCTGTAGAACTCTACTGGTTTTGTTCTTTTTAAAATCAGAAGGATATTTTTTAACTAGAGATTAGACGAGAGCCATTGACTAATGGGCAGAATCTGCTATCTAAAAAGAATATCACTTAAAATGTAAGATGGCACCAAAAAAACTGCACACCGTGATCAGACTAAGAATGAGCCTCATTTAAAGCCACTCTCTGAGCAGCCCCATTTCTCTGCACACAGTCAAGTCAACACAGCAGTGTGTCCAAATGAATTGGCTTTTTAAGTGTTAAGGGAAATTTACCGCTGCAGTCGCCACTGAGGCGATGTGACTGACCCTGGGGCCAGCAGTCAGGGGGTCCCCTCGGGCTCTAGGGCCTCTGTCATTCCTCTTTGAAATATGGCAGAGCAAAGGCAGAGGAAAAGCATTTGGAATCAAATAGCTGATTCCTTTCTGTTTAGTCCCCCCTGCACACAGCAAGATACAACAGGGTCATAAAGTTTTGCCATCCCATAATGCCCCTGGTTGCTTTGATAACTTGGTGGCTCTAATGGTCTCTACTGTTGGTTCTGTTGTCAGAGGAGATCTGGTGGTGGTGTGTTTTACTGTGGGGTGTGCGACTCAGTGAGGTGAGGGAGGAACGAGAGTGCTGTTTGCCCTTGCCTTCCCCCACCAGTCAGAGCTGTGAGTTAGGTGCTTGCCAGTGTGTGGGCTGCTCAGCTACTGCTCCTTCCAGAGCTCAGTGCTGGCCTTGAAGGGTGCTGGTGCAATCCCACATGGAGAGATCTCTGCAGGAGGCTTTTATAGCCCACACCTGCCTGCAACTGATTTCCTATCTCTGCAATTTGCTGAGAAAGCCAACAAAGAAGCGTTTTTCAAGCACTGTTCCCCTTTCCTTTGTCCACTTTATCTTTCCTGTTCTCCGGAGGACCCCTATTTCACTGTTAGCCCTACAAATACACCTCAGAGGTAGTGCAGACAAACCAAGGCTATGCCATCCCATGAATAAGCAAGAATGCTGAGCACACTTGGATTACAAGGGGGAGGAATGTGTATCTCCCCCACCCCACACACAGTCTCATAGGCATTTTGGGCAGCCGACAAAAAGTGCTTTTCCCTCCCTTCCTTCCCCTTCAGAGAAACACTGAGCATTTTTATCCCCTTATTTCCATGACACGCACATGCTTTGGAATCCATTAATGTGCATTGTTTGTATGGCTCATTTCTTTAGCTGTCAGCTTAACATAATGTTTAGTTTCAATATCAATAGAGGGGAGAGAGGAGAGACAGGGAGGGAGCTTTGAGAAAACAATGCATGAACCTGTTAAACTGCACAAGGCAGAGCTGCAGTGGGGAGACCGATTTGCAGGGAGATTATGTCAGTTTATGTTAGAATGTAAGAGTCTGGCTTCAACAGCTTATTAATGTTGATCCCGAGATGTCACTGCTCTGATTTGCACCTGTGGTCTTGTCAGGGGAGGGAAAAGGGCTGTTCTTTAAAAATAGCATCTCTTGTCATTTCCCTTGCAGGTTTTAGTCTCATCCATCTGATTGCCACTGGGGTCTCCTGTTTCTTCGGCTCCAGCCTGTTAACGTTTGTGATTTACGTGTATTGCCAGCGCTGCCAGAGGCAGTCCCAGGAGTCCACTGTTATCCACCCAACCACTCCCAACCATCTCCATTACAAGGGCAACACAACCCCCAAGAATGAGAAGTACACCCCTATGGAGTTCAAGGTAGGGTACTTGAGGAGAAATACCACAAACAGCTTGATACTGCCTAAATAAATTCTGTATTCATGTCATGTTTGGAACTGGGTAGGTCTGTGTTTCTGTGCCCAGCTGATGGCATTATACATGGGGTTGAAAGGGCATTTAGCTGTGCTGTCACAAAGGGGTTAAAAAGCCTCATTACTGCAGTGGGATTTTGTTCTGTTTCACAGTCCTGATGAATGCCAGTCTGGCAAGTACATACCAAGATACTCCAGCCCATTCTGACTATTGAATGTATACAAATTGTCCTCAAAAAAATCAGTAAGAGCTCAGTTCAGTGCATTGTTAGTGCATGGTAAGAGGAAATGGAGGGGAGGAAGAATAAAAATGGAAACTTCATTGCACAAATAGCTGGGAAAATGTGCATTGGTAGGATGAGATTTTGGAAATTCTTTGGTGACTGCCAAATTGGAGTGAATGAGAAAGCAGAGAGGGTTTTGCCCCCCTCTATCAGTACTGGACAGAAACTTACCCCAGGCAGCTGTGCAGAATTCAGTGACAGTAGCAGAGTGGGGAGCTGAAGCCCGTAGGAGATGAGTGCTGAAGTGGCATGTGTTGTTGGCATGTTGGCTTGCTAAAGTGAGCATGGCCCATTATCAGAGCAGATAGGACCCAGGGTGCTGCAGACAATACCCTGAGACTGCATTTGAGCATCAGCCTCCTGGTGAAGCGTGGGATCAGAGCAGTGAGCAGTGGCAAGGGTAGAGGGGCTTCATGTCACCACAGGAGGAACGGCCTGCCTAGGGTCACTTGAACAGTGTGGAGCATGATTTGGGACAGGAACACAAGCCAGAAGGAAGCCCTGCAGCTGCTTGTTCCTTCGTACAGCTACGTGCTGCTGACATTTTGATTGGCTGCCTCTGCTGCTCTGGCCTGGCTTCTCACTGAGACCCAACAATAAGATCAGTGGTGGGACTGTTGCCACAGTCTAAACTCCCTGGGTGTTGAGGACTCTTTCTAAGTAGGAATTTTAATGCTGGGCATAGTACAGCTCCTGATGCATGGCTATGATTCGCAGTGTGAATGCATATCAGAAATAAGAGCTTGCATCAAATAATTTGAGAAGAGTCAGTGTTGTTTTGCTGCTTTAAAGGAAAACAGTTTGAGCTGGAAAATAGCTGACCAGTGTGGTAATAAGAATGTGGTGAAATCCTTGTTGGGCATTGCAGCCTCTCAGAGGATACTGCTGCCTATAAATGCAGTCTCAAAAACACATTTGCTAGCAAGCTTAAGGCTACAGTTGCATACAGTTTAATAAGAGTCCAGCATCATAATGCAAGTCAGCATAGATTTGTGGAAAGTAAATCATGTCAAGCAAATTGGATTCCTTTTTTAAATTAAATAAATATTGATCTAGATAGGAGGGAAGCAGCAGACATATCGGGATTTTCAGAGACTTTTAACAAAGTTTCACGGGATGCATTATTCTACACACTCTGCATATACAGGTTCAGTAATAAATTATTAAGACAGGTAAAGAACAGGGACTTGATCCTGGAAGCATCAAACTTCCAAGTAATCCTTTCAGTTATGGGAGCTGCTGTGGCAAAGTCAATAGGAAGACCCAGATTAAAAAGACTTGCAGAAATTAAAAAATGAGCAAGAGTATTCCCTTGTTTCTTATATAGCAGACAATAAAGAAAAGACACAAATCTGGTTTTGTGGCCAAAAGCAGGTAGTTAGAGGGCTGGATTTATGTTAACATTTTCTTCATGATTTATACTGTGCTACCATGTGTTATCAGATGATGCTAAAATAGGCCGAATGGTTAAAATTTAGAAGGATGAGGTTGTTCACAGAACGATCTTGATCAATTGGGTAAATGGGTTATGAAATGCACTATGTCTATGTCAAGTGGTGCAGTGAAGTAGAAGTAATAACAAAGCTAAGCAAAGTTTAAAATAGCAGCAGATTAGTTAATGTGGTGTCAGGAGGGAGTTGACCTCTTTGATAGATCCATCTCTGAATACTTGATCTAGTGTATAGTAACAGTGAGCAGCTGTTAGAGTCTTCTTTCGAGGGATATAAAGAGCTTAGGCATTAGATCAAGGTTTGAAAAGTCTGGTTTATTTAAAGGGAGGCATTAGCTAACTGAGACTGTATGACTTACATTCGGGGAGAAGGGACTTGGACACAAGGAGAGATAGACCAGATGGGGCTTATTTACAAAATGTTAGGAAGTGAAAGAGTTCAAGTGCATAAATCTGCAGTCATTGGACAGACCAAAGCTAAATGTTTAGGAGCAAGGGGCTACTTGCTGAGAAGAACTCAAAGTCATACACTTCAGAGTGGTGAATGAGGCAAAGAAATTTACAGAAAGGGTAAAATCTATTTGTCAAGTGAAGCCTCTTTTTCTCCATTCCTGTTGAGTATTTCCTTCTGCTCACCTTCTCTATTGCCCCTCCTTTCCTAAGCTCTTGGCTGAAAATTTTTCATTTCATACTACAAATCTGCCACTCCTCAGTGTTCCCTTGAAGCATGTAGCATTAATGAAGTAAAAGGAAAGGCTCTGTGTGCTCTGTGCTGTGTAATTACTTATGGAACTTGTTATTAGCCAGGTTTATATTTAGGAATAACTGACAGATTTTTTTAAGGGTTAGGAGGGAGATTTTTCATGCCTTCAAGGAGCATGTGTAGTTTTATTGTGATGCCACAGAATTAACATTAAAATGATGGAGAAGCTAAAATTCACCTTCCTGATAAGGAGGGCTGGACTGAGCTTGGATGTAGGCTTATCTGAATTTGAAATGTGTACATTTGAAAGAAAGTGGAAGGACCTGAGGTTCCAGATTCTAAACCCAAATAAGTTTCTCTTCAGCAGATACAAAGGAAACCACCCTCAACATTTTTTAATGAAAGCAAAAGAATAATTGTATGTGTGTGTATCTGTGTGAAAGAGTTAATAAATTCAGGATTAAGGAAATAGAGGGTGTGTAGACTACTTTTCAGTAACAAAAAATGATAATACATAGTGACATTATGGTAGCAGAAGGCTGGCCATATGCACAAGTTTATTATTTTCCATTCTTTGATAATAACAAGCCTTCTGCAACCATCTTTAGTTTGTTTTCATCTTGAAATATCTCTGCTCTACAACCAGCAGGTGAACACTGTAGAAAGTTTGGCAGTGTTACATTCAAATGTACAGCACTGAATGCAAACTCATAAATCAAGGTAAATTTTATATGAAGGCAGATTTTAATGAAGGAAGTGCTAGCTGATACGAGCCTTGTTGGCCATTCCAGCACAGCAGTGCAGTAATGCAGATCAGATGTAAATACCATACATAATGGGTGACCTATTGATCATGTAGCTGATGCTAACTTGCATAGGCAGTGTTTTGCAGAAGCATGTTTTATTTTTGTTGGCTCCTTTTCCCTTCCTGTTCTGCTTTCTCAAGAATGATGTGAGGTTTATTATTAGCTATTTTAGCCAGGATGCCTTGAAAGATTTCATGCATATGCATTTACCAGCAACACGTTGATTTTGATTTGGTATTCACAGATCGTAGGGGAGAGACCTTTTGGGTCACCTAATAAGCAGTTCATGTTTCATTAATTGGTTGAAGTTCAAACAACACTCTGACAATATTGAAGACTGTGCAGAACAAAAGCATAATGAAATAAAAATTATCTGCTCTTCACGTTTTGGCATGACGGGTTACAGAACCACCTACAACCTTCCCAGTACTGCCACGCCAATTAAATAATAACTGACTATCAAAGGAGTGAGGAGATCTTCTATTTAACATCTTGCTTCAGCTGCTCCATGCCTTGTGTGAGTTACTTAGCACAGCTGTGCTGATGGAAAGCCAGATGATCCTGCAGTAGAAGCAGGAGGATGTAGGGTCAAGATTGAGCCCTTGTGAATTAGGATCTCTTGGAACAGCCACACATGGAGAAAGGGTTTGGACTGAACTTCTTCCTATTGCTAAATCCTCTGCCAATAAAGAGAGCCAACATTTTATTCTACAAGGGATTTGGACAAAGGCGTCTGCATATTGGGCCAAATCCAAAATCCAATGGCCTTTGGATCTGGCCAGATGGGATCAGTGAGAAACGTAAGTTGCAGGATGGTTTTGATGATGATTCTGCAGATTTTCTTTGTGATTGTGCTGGACAGACCTCCCTCTGTCCTTCCTTCCTTCCACACAGCTTTAGTCATGAGTCATGCAGTAAAACTCTCTGTGCTGATGCCTCAAATAAACTGAGGAAGCACCTGAGCATTGCATCTTCTCTGGCATCAGCACTGCTGCTGTAGGAACTTAGGGCCAAATACTGAAGCAAAACAGTCATTTATGTCAAGGATTAAATTTATTGTGGGGAAACGATGAGGTGAGATTGCAGGATATGGCAATGAAAGAGGGAAACTAAGTGTTTGATGTATTGCTTGATATCTGATTTTCTAGGACATTAGAACAATACACATTAACTTTAGTAGAACTGTGAGTCCTGCACTTGCCTAAAATTATACAGCAAATATAGATGCAGTTACCAGAAAATGGGGGGAATAATCAGTAGATCACTTGGACTGTATAAGTTAGAAGCTGCAATGAATATTTTCTAATGAAGTGAGAACAATGCTGTTGGGAAACAAATGACAGAATGCAGAGCAGACACCCCCTGTGAAGGACTCCGGGCCCTGTGATCCACACTTCATTACTAATCCCAAATAATTCATGGCAATAAAATACTAACAAGGAGAGCTGAGACACAGAAACCAATTCTGTCTTTGGAAGATGAATCCTTCTGAATAGAATAACACACTGCGTGCTTGGTGTGGCTTTCAACCTTGCAAAAATTAGCAAAAAGATTAGTTAGTTGATTTGAGCTTATTATGCCAAGGTTATTTTGTGTGGGCCATTCTCTTGAGAGATGGACAGGATGATCCTTGTGGGTCCCTTCCAGTTCAGAATAGTCTGCGATTTTATTCTGTGAAAAAAATAGTAGTGCTTAGGGTATAGGAAAGTGAATCTCTGTATGGATTTTAAATGTCTCTCTCGTGGTGATGGTCATTTTCATTGCTTCTGAAAATCACACCTTTTTTGTAGAGAGGAGGCAGCCAGTGGTTTAAGTTAAAGCTATTTAAACTGTTGTCAAGTGCCCTAGAGGAATGTTTGTCAAAGTCAGCCTTGGTCTTTGAGAATGTTTGCTTCTCCATGGAAAACTTTGTTTCAGTGTCCTGCAGTTAATTTGATGTGTTGTTACTTCAACTAAAATTGGCCAACCCATTTATTTTTGGTGATCACAGCACATACATTGATAGCACTGTGATATAAGCTTTTTTCTTTTCCCAGTGACCCTTTCACTGCATCATTCAAGCCCCGGGAAGTGGCTGTAATGTTCACATATAAAGCAGTAGCTGATGATACCCAGTGTTCTCAAGAAGTTATCAACAGTGTCCCTGAAGTATTTGCTTTAGCTGCATGGTGTTAGCTAATGTAATCAGCTGGGGGGAAAAAACCATATATATATGTATAGATATAGTAAATCAGATTGAAATATAAATTCTGTTCCCAGTGAATTGCATGTTTAACAAAGGCCATTTCCCTTGAACAAAGTGGCATTTAAGAACATTAAGTGCTTGAATGGTAGAGTACATATTTTTAGTACTTACCATGAGTATAGTATTATTTGAAATAGAATAGTAGGGGCAGGGGGTTGGATTGGCAAAGAAGCATTGTGCCCTTTCTTGTATGATCCTGCAGTTGCAAATATCACTTCAGGGGACTCTTGATTTGCATAATGCCTACTATGAAGGGAAGGCAAGAGAGCTTACTGATGGGGAAAAAAGGATTAAGTGGTGCGTCTCAGTCAAAATCTATTAGTGTCTTTTCTCCCTTTATATCATTGGCTCGAGTCAAATTGAGCAGTCAAGCATGCCTGGAGGTGTGGCTGTCCTGGGATGATTGTGCCCAGGCAGGGCCGTGCCTCTCCCGGTGCTGTCCCCAGCCCCTGGCAGCAGGGGCTCAGCGGGTGCTGTGTGTGACTCACAGATAGCGCACTCGCGTAGATAAAGTATTTAAGAGTAGAGGAGAGCGCCAGTTCACATCGGAGTGTTACCTTGCTCCTGCTCCCTCTGGGATACTAAGCAGCTGCTCGCAGCAGTCCCCCGATGGGAATTGAGTCCCTGCTCCATCTGTTTTTCATGCAAACCCTTGCTGCTTCACAGGGTGTTGCTGCTCCCTGTTCCCTTTTCCCTACCATTTTTAAGAGAGTCTGGCTTTTGAGATGACTTTTTGTTTTTAAGCCATGTTAAGAAGTTTTGACATTGTGGGTAGATGCTTCACAGTATCCTGTCACGTGTTTCAGTTTATTGACTCAGCCTTCTCTGCTCCCCCTTTACAACCAGGCACACCTCCTCTACAGCCAGGTTAGGGATATGGTCCATGCTCTGCTTTCTCACAGGCTAGATCATCATGGATGCTCACATGAGCCTTTCTTTGGAGAAGTATTACTGCAGCTGTGATAATCTGTTTGTAGGCAGACAAGTTTTGGTTTGTTTTTAATTAGATCAATGAGTGTAGCTGGAAAATCTGGCAGGTTTTTGAACATGTGAGCTGCTGTTTCAGAACTGAAGACAGACAGATGTGTTCTAAAGCTTATCTGATTTTTCCAGCTACACTCATTGATCTAATGACTGATATTACCTTTTTCTTGCCATTTTCCCCTTTCCTAATTTCTCTGAGGTTGACATGCACAAGCCTGCACCCACCCAGCTGTGCTGGAATAATAATTAATTGAAGAACTACAGGAATGGGCATAACAAAATTGCACTGGACTTGCTGCTGCTTACTTACATGACTTCCCTCTACTGGACAGCAGTGGAATATTTCAAATATACCCTTTCCTCATTTGCTAGAAGTTAAAGGTTCTCCCTTGGTCCAGGTACTTGAGGTGATTCTCTCCTCTTGGTTGCCTCAAAGCTCTGGCTAGAAGTGTTATGTGTATTAGCTGAACCAGGAAATCCTCAGTGCCACCAAGATGTGCAGGAGGAATTAATTATGTGTTTGCAGAAGACTTTAAAGGGAGCCATGAAAGAGGCAGGGAGCTAGAGTAAAGGGAGAAGATAATATTAGACAAACAATAAATATCAGAAAACATATAACCTTTGTGCTACACTTGGAGATGAGCTGCCTTGCTATTCTTCTTAAACAGTTCCACTTGCAATTAATGGATTCTTAAGTAGAGTTATAAAGAAATTGAGCTACATGCATACAAAATAAAGATAGCTGTGTCAGTATTCAGGACTAGAGCTCAGTTTCCAGAGTGTTTGGCAGCTCTTGAGTGAGGACTGATGAAATACTTGAGCTTTTTTTTTTTTCTTGACCATGACTGCATAGTCCTGAAGAATCATTGAGAGCTCAGGGCTGCTCAGGATGCACTGGCTGCTGCCACAGCATGAGCTGCACAGCCTGGGGATACACTACAACCACAGCCACTTTCCCTGGTGCATCATTTATATATACATGTGAGGTTTGGCCTAGGGGAAGCAGGAGTAACTCTGCCTGCACTCCCATAGAGCTGGGGGAATCCTCATTGAGTCAGCTCTAATATTGTCCTGAGATTTGGCACAAAGCATGTGAATACAGGAAAGAACTGAAAATCTGTGGGTGAAGGAATCTAGATGGACTGTATCCCAGAGTCTCTGAGAACCAGCTAATGAACAACTCCAATTACCTTTATAAATATCAGGGACCTTAGGCAAGCCCCCAGTGCCATGAATTGCAAAGGTAACACAAAAGTGTTAGTTAGAAAGCAGGCTCATTTCTGCCCTGCTAATTGAGTCACTGTTAAGCTACAGAAGTGCAATGCACTAAAGTCCCACAAGTAGCATGAGTAAGTCTGTGTGGGAAATGTCAGTTGGATTTGGGGATCAGACAGAGCATCTGTGAGCATACGGGCCCACAATCGCTAGAAAAAGCCCAGGCCTTCCCCATTCAACCAAGCACATCAATGGGGTGTTAAATCCTGCTCTGTCTGTAAAATTTGGCAGCCAGGGCTATACTAGAGAGTGAAACCAGGAGAAACAAATGGGATTGACTCAACTGTGCTTTCACTTACAGCAGTGGAAACTCATTGAAACAAATCTGTGTCAGTATTAATATGCAGGAAGATCTGAATTAATATTTGAGAGGCAACATATCACATACCCTGATGAAATGAAAGGTGGTTCAGCTGAGCTGACAGCTGAGCCAAGACCTAATGCTGAGCAGGGAGAAATCAAACATAATCACTTTTTGCACAGAGTTAGAGCTGCAGATTCTCAGCTGGTTAAAAATGTAGCTTCACTCGTCCATACATCTAAAGCAAAGAGGGTGGTATTGGTGTCTTAAATAATCTTGTGATGTGTAAATAGAAATTGGCTTGGACAGGAAGGCTGCTGTAGAGATTGAAACCTGGCTAATGGACTGTGAACATTGGGCAATTGTTGATGGGAACAAACAGGGCTTTGGGGAGGAGTTGTTTGGGACGCTGCAAGCAGTAATGCAAGGTTTGGCTTTATTTAATATCTTCATTAACGACCTTGGAGAGAGTGCAGTCAGTGTGTTAATTAAATGAGCAGTAGATATTAAACTGGAAGGTGTGTCAAAAAAACAGCCACTGCTATAGGACTAATGGAAAATGACCTGAGGAGGTTACAGAGGAAATAACAAGGTGAGAGGCAACATGGGGAGAAAATAAAGCAATCCTGAGGAAAATAATCAAGAAGCAGCTATTTAGAGGGTGGGAGAATTTGGAAAGCAGTAAGACTATAAGAGACTGAATGGAGTTAGCAGATGGCAAATTGGGCCCAGTTTTTACTTTTATTTTTATTACTTCTTTTTTCACCACTGCAGTTACACCTTTGCAGTTCTCAGTCTAAATGCAGCACTGTGGGCTGGCACGAGGCTGCATGACTTGTGCTGGTAATTCACCAGCTCTGAGGCTCAAGGCTGCTTGCTCCAGTATGAGAGCAGCAGGGCAGTGGGAGCTGTGCCCCCAGACAGCCCCAGACTAGTTACCATCAGCTGGAGCCCAGTACAGCCCAGTGCTCCAAACCTGCACCCAGAGTGATTAATGTCAGTTTTAAAGGGCCATGGTTATGCCTGGTGAATTTGTCTGAGTACTGGAGCATGCTGAGCCTCTCTAGTAACACTCTGTGTGCGTGGGGCACCCAGGAAGGGCATTCACCAAGGCAAGGAGTGCAATGAGGAGACAGTTTGCACCTTCCCACACAGCTGAGATCATGTCTGCTTCATCCTGTGCATCAGCTATATTGGGAAGCAGTTGGGGCAGCCTTGAATTCCTCTTTTGTGTCTGGACACCACATCATGGGTGTTGCCACCCCCACATCATAGGCAAGCTGGGGCTAAATTGCAAGCTTTAGGCTAGACACCTGCACTTGCCAGTGGGAGGATTTCCATGACCTCCTCAGACTTCAGTTTCCAGTTCAGAAAAATACTTCAGTTTGCCTTACTATTACATGCAGTTTGTTTTGCCATCTTACTCATGTGCTTGAAGTCAGAAATGTGCCAAAGCATCCTTCTGACAATGGTCCTTTATGCTGCCAGCTCTGAAGGGTTTTATAAGTTTACAATGGCAGTAATATAACTTCACTCCCTCCTAAGTGCAAGGATAAAATAGCTATTTTCAAACAGCTATAAATAACTTTAGCTATTCATTTTCTGATAATTGGATGTTAGTTCTATTGTCAACCTGAGCACATCTACAGATGCTGCCGTCATTTGGGGGTTGTTTAATTTATTTACCAATAACAGTGAACAAAGAATCTCCAGTCTAAAAATATGGTAAGCTTTCATCCAAAAAGAAAATGCAATCATAAGTTTAGTGTCCCAGTGGGATTTTTTTGTATCTCTTTTTGAGATGAATAACCTTCTTATATAGAAAATAGGTTCCTCATCTGTACATCTACACTTCACTGTAAATCCTGCAAACAGCCTTATTGAATTCATCAGGAAAAAACTCAATGCATAAACCCTGGCCACTGCTTCCTTTGACTCCATGTAGGCAGAGCTTAAGAGGCTTTATAAAAGCATCAGGTGAGATAGTTTTCTTGGCATAAGACACTAAGCAAATTTTAAAGAAATATCAGAAAGAGGAGTCATTCAAGTCCTAAAAATCACTCCTAGCTTGGAGAAAATACATGGGTCTCATAAGGTCTTCCTGGCAACTTTCCATCTTTCCAGGGTGATTTGTAATTCTTAGTTCAAGAGGCACAGCAGTGTTGTGGCATCCAGTTGATCAGAAGAAAGGGAGCATGTGGGTGGGCCAGACGTCATGTATTTTCTCAGTTATTGCCAAAAGAGGTTATTTTAGTTGTATGGTTTATTTTGTTGAAATGTAATTATTATGCTAATTATTCCCAAATTTACTGATTAATTATAATTCCAAGATCTCTGCCCTAGTACTTCCAGAGATGTACAAGCTTTGGTAAATGTTTCATAATATTAATATATTTCCACAGCCCGAGTCATTTGGCTAATGTTTCAACAAAGCAAAAAGTAACATCCTTTAACAAGGAGGCATGTCTAGCTCCATGGAACAGCTGATCTGCATCAAAAAGGCATTTTGCTCAATCTGATTTCACTGCAAGAAGCAAATGGCTTAAAAGGAGCACAAAAGAACCTAAATGTTGGATCTTGGTTTCATTACATCATTGCACAATTCCCTTATCCCTCCATTTTCCTGGGGAATGAGGGGGCGTAATGGCCATCCCACTGTTGCTACAGGAGGTCTGTTGGATGCTGTTACAAGGAAAGTTGGAAAGGCTGCCTCAATTCTTTTAGGGATAATTGTGTGGCTGAGTTCAGCAGGAGTGTTTTCCTTGATTTCTGCAGCGGAAGGATGAGGGATGCACAAGGGCTTCATTTGGATTTACTAAGAGGAATGGGTTGGCTACAAAGTTGCTGTCTGCTCCCTGGACCCTGATTTTAGACCTTCTGCTGTGTTCACAGTGGATGACCAGGGTTAGCAGCGATTGAAGTTCTTACCCCGGTTCCTTCATGCCTGCACTCATCCTGGGGTGAAGGAAAGGGGAAGATTTCTCTGTAGTGCACTGGGGCGTTCAACATTACAAACAAAATTCCAAGGTGGAAACCTAAAGCTGTGCAGCCCTGGCACAGGCAGCATGTCTCTGATGAGCCATGGAAAGGTGTGCACTGCATTGTTCAGCCTCTTCAGAGGCTAAAGTGGTGGTAACCATAAAAACTGAAAAAATTGTTTGCAGCTGCCCAGGGAAGATCCCCCACTTTTTTTCTTTTTTACCTTTCTAAAGAGGAAAATGTCATGAGTGGGAGGTAGAAGAACTGAAATTATACCTGTTTACAGAGAAATAGTGGAGGAGCTGTGAGGCTGGGGGATATTGTCCTTGCTCACTGACTTCACTGGGATTCTGATGCTGCATAGCTGGTGAAGATTAACCTACAAAACTCCTGGGAAACTTGCTGACTCTTCCTCCACAACCCCCAAAATAGAAAGATCTGGAGCTCAGAGAGAATGCTGAGCTCTGAAAAGCTGAGTGCTTTCTTCATGAGCAGATTAAGGAAATCTTGCCATCATATGTTACCCTGTGGGAACTACATTATGGCCCTAATTTTAGTATTAGTTGTACGAGTATCAGAAGCTTTTAGAAGTATCATTTTCACTTAACTTCTCAAAAATATATGGACTTCCTTTTAATTGTGAGTGGGGAGATGCCCATCTACTTTTTAAATCAAGTTTTGAAATTTTCATGACTGCATATTGGAAATTGAAACATTTGATCTGTTTATGTGTGTAAGAAATGTTTACACAGCTTATACTTGCAGCTGTGGGATGGGAGTTGAGTAGTACTGGAAGTCCCATACTGTTATGTGTAAAGATGTTTTGATACATCTGGGAGAATGTAAGCAACTAGGTCAGTGGATAATGACTTAATGATTTGGAGCAGGGGTAGAATTTGGGGAACTAGTGGCAAGGTCTTGCTGGAGAAAAATGAACAAATGGAAAATCTGAATGATGACCTAGGCTAAAAATATCAATGGAGAAAGCTGAACAAAGTTAAATGTATGCATGTGGTACAACAGAGTCTGTTTAACACACCCACCACTGGGCAGGAACTGGGAGAAGCAGCCTGTGAGTGCTCTGCCTATGGTGTGACCCTTCCCCTCAGACTCCTCCACTTCTAACTGCACACTTGCATGAGTGATCAGATTGTTCATATAATTCCATAAATATTGAACTACTCAGGATTCTGCTGTGCTTGGCACGGACATGCGATTCACCAACAACAAGACTGGATCTCTTGGTTAGTTGACATATCACATATAAGGGAGCAAGCTGCTGCTCTTTTACAGTCTGTTAAAGCCATAACCATTGTAGTCCATATGAAAACATTCCTGCTTGACAAAGCAGAGTTCCTGGGTCAGAGATTTTTTCAAATTATATCAGTCATATGCCAATGCAGCCTAAAGGCTGTGTAAGGTGTCATTTAAAGAAAGCAGTTAAGTTGGGCTTGCTATTGAGTGATCCACTTGGCTGTGTTAGAGCATGCTGGGGGCTTTCCTTCTGCTAACAGGCCCTTAAACTGAGGTTAGTGGTGAACAGACCAAAAGAAACAAATTGTATCAGCTATGCCATGCCAGGATGTCATGGCTCATACTGTGAGGGAGGAAGCAGGTAAAAGAAATAATTGTTAGTGAAATGGAGTACTTTTCCTAAGTGCATCCACAGGTTTTCATATTAGCTCAGTCTGGCCTCACTTTTTACATGGAATATTATGCTTGCACAAATACCAAAAGCTTCTTTCTTCTCAAGGCAGGATAGGACCAAAATGAGGGCCTGAAATGCATTTTCCTTGGTGTTTGGAATACATCAAGTGTATGGCACGGAGATTTTGTCAAAACTAATTTGCAGCAGTAAGCATTGATCAGGCTTTTGGTTCTTTCTGCTTACTGAGCAGACAGTTGTAAAAGCTTGTAGTTGCTGGCAAGGGCAGTCAGTAGTGTTTGATATGGGAGGAAGCAGACAATAAGAGGAAGATACAGGTTGAGTGTCAGGAAAAGTGTCATTGGAAGGGTCTGGAGGTGCTGAGATGACTGACAGGTCTATTGCCCTGGAGGGTGCAGGAGGGCTCAGGTTGCAAAGGCAAGTCTCTTTTCCTTCCCTGAAACCTCTGGTGAGCTCTAGTGCTGGCTGGGCTGCTTCAGTCAGCTTTGCTGCTGCAGCCACTGCCAAGTCCCTGCAAAAGCACCAAAGGACTGTCCTTTCCAGGAGGACATGCTGGGCTTTGTCTTCAGGAAGCACTTCTTGGCCCTGGTCATACTGAGGACCTGGCTCAGGGGGGCTGAGGGGATGAGACACTGGCAGGAGTTGGGCTGGGAGCCAGGGTCTGGTCTGTATTGGGTTTTGTGACGAGCTGGTGACAACGTTGGTGACAACTCTTGCCTTTCCTGTTGGGAGTGATCAGTATTGCTGGGGGCATCCATGGGTGCAGCAGGACGATCCCATCCCACAGGAACTGCAGTGAGTTCAGGCTGTCAGGAGGCTCTGTTCTCAATGGCATAACCCACACAGCAATGAGGAAATGCCTTCCAAAGGGAAAGTTGTTTGCCATCTCTGTACTGTCACAGTGAAGAGCTGTGGGATGAGAGTAGGGGTTAAAACTCTGAGTAAAGCAGCACAGGAGTCGATCCAGAGAGATTTAACTGCAACCTCTTCTCCTGCAGGGAATGCATGAGTGTGTCTGTGTACATCTCTAAATTTCACTGCTGCCTAATTTCCCTTCTACAAATATCAACCAATTTCTAGTGCCAAGGAACCTAATCATCTGTCTATTAAAATGAGACAGACAATAAGTTTGTGGGGGGAAATGTTAAAGCAGTGCACATTGATCATGCTGATTTAGGACAGTACTGCCACTGCAGCATTTCCAGAGACAAATTATTTGTGGTTAATTGTATTATAAATTCCACTAAGCCATTTTATGAGGTATTTACTTAAGATATAAACCCTCCATCCAAAATAAAACCAAAAAGAGCAAATGACCGGTTGTGGTGTTTTTCTTAAGTAAGTACTACATGAACATAAGAGAGAGAAGGAAAAATGCAAATCATGTTAATTAATTGCTAAATCTGTTGTAATGGGCTAGTTTTAAATACTGTGGAACATGTTAAAACTCATAGAGATTTTCCATCCCAAAGCCAAAGAAGTTGAGTCCTGAGGTCTTTGTCCTTATATCAAGATGGTCCTGAGCTATTGCAGGTCAAGGGTTTTCATCTCACTAAGTTTCAGAGGTGGCAATCCTGTCATGCCATGAATCTTAACCAACCAGACAAGGCCTGGATGCTGGACCAGAGAAAGTCAAGAGAGTCCAGAGAAACTGTGGTAGTGGGACTCAGCCTCTTCATCTTCCTTCTGTTGTGGCCATGGAGTTATGGTGCCAGCAGTGGGTCCCAGACTAGGAACATCAGTAGGAAACAGCAGCCATTGTGTACAGCCAGTGTGAACACCTGTGGGGCTCACCAGAGAGCAACTCCCCCAAATACTTGGTGGTAGTACTTAGAAAAGTGCCTTTTTACAGGGAGCCTCAAACTTTGTTTTTCTCAAGCTGGGTCAGAAGACACGGAGGCGCAGAGCAGTTAATTGGATTTCCCAAGGAAGCATAGCAAGCACTGGAGGACTGAGGCTGGCTTCCTTCTTTCCCAGCCTCCAGCACAAAGCTGCAGACTGTTGGCCACACTACTTGAATATTTCTTTGGGTGACTGCGAGCAAAGCATGACATTTCCTTTTTTACTTCCATATTGAAGGGCACAAATTCTCATTTCTTGAAAGTATTTGTCACTTAGAGCATGCCTATACAAATTCTCTCATTGGTTCCTACAAGTGTTGTGCTATGGGATCAATTTAGGGAGTCCGGGCAGAGGGAGATTGCAGTCAGACCAGGAGGGGGCTGGGTCTCCTCTAGTTTTCATATGAGATGTTTCAGGCAGTGCTTATTTCTGAAAAACTTATTTGGTTGTTCAGCAATTGGGAAATTTCTTTGCCAGGGTAGCTTTGGCACAGGAAAGCTTTTCTTTCTAACATCTTGTATGAAATTGGGAGTTGTAAGCTCCCAAGGTAGCTGTAGCTGTCAGTCTGCTGATTAGAAGAAAACATTTTCTTTTCTTCCTCCTCCTCTCCCCCTCCCCATGCAGTAAAATGATTTGATTACAAAGAAACAGGGAGATAAATGTACTGCCTGTGGTCTTGTCTTTGAGCCCAGGGTAGCTGATCCTTTCAGTGGTCACAGCTGGGATGTGGATGAAGCCTGACGCGCAGTAGGGAGCCCACTGCAGTCAGGTCACCCTGCTGCTGCTGGGGCTGGGGGGACAGAGCCTTCCCCAGAAACTTCCACCTGCCCTCAGGCAGAGCAGAGATTTCTCACCTTGCTGAGGGAGACACTTTGCCTGAAGTTCAGTGGGTCGATCAAAGCGGAAGGAGCTGGGTAGTTCATGGATTCAGGCATTAGTTAATTAGTTCTCACCTTGCCCTGAGCTGGGTCAGGGAAGAGAGGTTTGTCTCAAGGGGGAACCGAGGTGAAGTGGCTCCTCACTAAAGCAGCATCAGATCGTGCCAGAACAGCCATTAGGGCCCAGGACTAGCTGGCTCATTAGACCCCTCCATCTCTGCTCCTGACAAGAGAGATGCTCATACTCTCTTAAATGTGCTGTTAATTAAATGCTCCCTGAAGATCTGGTGTTGACTCCCAGATCAAAGGAGTGAGTTCCCTGCTCAACAGCCATTAAAGGTGCACTTTGGAGTGACATAGACCAGAGATAGGCATAAGAAATTTAAGCCAGGTGTTAGGTGAAAAAATTGTGATAAAAGTATCTCAGACAAATTCACAGAAATCAGATGACTGTGAGGAAGGAGAAAGTTCCATAGAATTATTGCACACATACACACAAAGTGTGATTTTATCCTTGCACATAGGTAACAGCTGGCATAGCAATGGTCTTTAATCTGGGGAGAGGGGGACATCTGCTTGTTGGTGGGAAGAGGGGAGGGAGAAAAAAAACATTTCTAAATTTTTCTGGTAAAACGGGCATTTGTCATTCTAATTTTTTATGTTATTGTTTCCGACAATTGTTACGTGGTTGTGAAATTTTTTTAAGTAATTTTAGATTTTCCAAAAGTGACCATGATTTGTTACTTATACTGTAGCTTACAGAAGTGACACACTTAATATCGGGGGGTCCAAACCTGGATATCTACCAATGGAGATGGAGATCAGGTAAATGCACACCTGCTCTTCCAAAGAGGAAAAGGTTGGCACGTTTTGGCACCTGGTTTGAGAGGGAGCCACAAGCTGTACCATGAGCATTTTGGACGAGGTTAGAGCTGAGCCATGAGCATTTTGGACGAGGTTAGAGCTGAGCGCTGCCGTTAATCGCCAGCCTTCGTGTAGGCCCAGCATGGCTTTGTGTGACAGTGGTGTTCAGACACGCCATCCACCAGGAGACTCCGTGTCCCTGGAGAGGGCTCTGGCTCCATCCCCAGCAGTAGCTGAGTGCAGGGCAGCTGAGGGACAACCCGGCAGGAGCTGTGGTCCCCAAGCCCGGCCCGTAGCGAGCGCGAGGTGCCAGCTTGCTCTCCCAGCCGGAGGGAAGGTGGTGGTGGCTGCAGCAGAGTCTGGCTGGAGCAGGCAGGTGAGAGGGAGGTGCCTGCAGGTAGAAAAGAGTAATTGTGTGGCACTGTGGCCATGCCTGTCATCTCCTCTTCTCTTTTACAGACACTTAACAAGAACAACTTGATACCGGACGACAGAACCAACTTCTATCCGTTGCAGCAAACCAATGTGTACACAACAACCTATTACCCCAGTACACTGAATAAATATGATTACAGGCCCGAGGCCTCCCCTGGAAGGACCTTTACCAACAGCTGATGATGGACAGATCCTATGGGACTGGATTACTTCCTATATGATTTTTTTTTTAAATTGATTTTATGGACCAAATACCGGCCCAGCTTCTAGATGTAAATATTGTACAGTAGGGTCTTCTTTTTTTCCTTTGGTTAATTGTGTTTCTTGTAAACAGCACATCTCCTTACAAGGACAAGAATTCAAATGGACCATTTGCAGAGCTTTTGTGGATATTTGTCTGGAGATGGCTCTTCTACTGCAACTGTTTATGGCTGGAAGGTCAGCATGCTGTCCAAGGCTGAGGTTGTCGAGGAAGGGGCTGTGTGCTGGGCTTGGTGACCATTGAGCAGCCACACAAAACACACAGGAGCACTCCAAGAAGGCAAGAGGTGGCCTCCTGGAGCAGGGCTGGATGCATCATTCCTGAGCCAGGACAACAATGGTGTGCCAGATGACACACAGCTCATGGGACGGGCCAAACAGAACTCCATCACACCAACAACTTGATGAACATTTTCTTTTTCCTTTTATTTTTTTTTTAATTTTTATTTTTGATTTTTTATGTTTCTGAGGAAAAAAAAAAGTAGTAACTTTCTAGGGCAGTGTTCCCTATATCTTCAAGAGAATCTTTTCATATTACAGGAAATACTCTCTGCAGCCTTCTTTGGTAATATGCAGTTCAGCTGATGAGAAACAACACACAAAGAAAGTGCATTATCCAAAGAAGCTTTCCAGAATGTTTCCAGTCTTAATTAAAAGAAAATTATACAGGCAGTGAGACACTGAGAAAAGTAAATGTTGGAATAACATTGGAGACATGAACTTGGAGTGCCTAACAAACAAAGATGTTTATATCACTGGAAAAAGAGATGTGATGATTGCCGCACAAGAGCCATGGGCTTTTTTTCTTTCTTCCTTTTTCTTTTTTTCTGAGACAGTATTAACTCCTTTTGTTCTAGCTTTGATCCTGATTGTGTCTGCCAGGAGAGGCAACTTTAGAGGCCGTGCTCTTCTTGTGGGAAATCACCTTGCTTTGGGCTAATATTTCCTCTTGTTTTATTATTGGGTTTTAGTTCATATACTTTCAAAAAATGAGTGATTCTGACTTTGCAGGGGGAAGGTATTTTTTTAAGGAATGTTTCCATAGTCTGACATGACCCAGAAAGTCTGCTGCACATTCTTACAGCGTCTTCCACTCAGTACTCTATGAAATAGTAACACAACTGAGTAAAGTGCGTTGTTTGCCAATATTTCTTTAATTTTTCTGAGAAAAAACAATCCAACAAACAAATGCTGCTGCAGCTATTGAAGTAAATTGGAGCGGTGGCATTATTAAACAGTATATCCAGCCTTGAAATGTAATTTTGTGTATGTGTGTGACTGTGTCTATAAGAACTGTATTAGTCTGATGCAGAAGCCATGTTGTCTACAACCAGATGTTTGTCTGACATAATTGTTTGGCAAAAAGGAAACTTATTGCTGGTGCTTAATGTACAACTACATCCAGTGTGTTAGCAACGTGAACAAGTTCACCGCTGTTACCATTCAGTGTTTCTAAATATTTATGATGAACTCCTGATGCTAAGTATTTTAGAATGTCGCAATACTGAGCATGAGATAAAAGTACACCCTGAAATACGCATGAGCTCCACGTGGTCCTGAGCTTGGCTTTGTTGTCTGCACCTTCCCCGAGCAGTGCCCGGCCCGGCTCGCTCTGTCCCTGCAGTCCTGTCTGTCCCCGCTTGGTTCCGGATTTCGCTGTGAGCCCACATCGGTTGTTTCTCGGTGCTGTTCCTTTGCAGTTGCTTGTTTGGGAGCCCAGCTTGGGCCGTGTACTCAGCTCTTTCACGTAGGCAGCTGGTAGGAAATGAAGAAAGCCTGTGCTACTTGTGACAAGTATATTGCTTTTCCTGTGAGGGAGAGCCAGCGTGACTCAGCAAGCCTGTGTGTTATGGTGGTTTGACCAGAGGGCAAGTATACAATAGCCTCCCATTTTTAAATTACTTTGTTTGGCTTCAGTTTGCAGTGATTGAAAGCTGTAGGGATATTTGTAATAAAGTGGGGTTATTATCACTGCCACAAGGACACCTTAGGCTCAGCAGTGCCCACCATTTCCAGCAGCTGCTTTTCTTATTTAGCAGCCCACCTTGTTTCTGCTCAGGTGAAACAGATGGGGCAGAGGGAGAGAGAGAGATGCCCTTAAACAGATTTTAAGCAGTGGAGTCAGGAGCTGATGCAGACCTAGCAGAATGTCTGGAGCACCTGCTGCAACTCTCCAAGCTGGCACAGTGGTTCAGCAGCCCCGAACCCTCAGCAGCACAGCCAGGCAAGACTTGCAGCTGGAGCAGAGCAGGATCTCCAGGGAAGCAGGGTAGCACTGGTGGCAGGCTGCCTTCAGGGAGGCTCTTCCCAGGCCCTAAATCCCATTTGGGGAGTGATGGCTTCGTGCCTCGTGCCATAAGGAGTTCACTCTCACTGAATTTCCACATGCCCCTCAGCAATATTTAAAATTCTGACTCAATGTAGTTCTAACAAGTATGTAGCCCAAGGGTTGGAAATTATTACATTAGACTATCAGGATGGGATTTCCCAGCTTTAATTTATGTGATTCAGAAGAAAACACTGGCTCCCAAGATCATTTCAGCCATTGTAAAATCAAAGCCATCTCTGAGCTTCCCCATCAGAATAGTCCCTGTATTAACACACTCTGCAATTACCATGCACGTGGCAAGATTGCAGCTGGAGTTTGAGGGAATGCAAGCAAGTCAAACCTTGCAATTATCTCAATCTTCTATTTTTCCTTTCTCTGTTCCCCTCTCCCCTTTAAATTTTTTTTTCCATTTTTGGCTTCACAGAATAACATGATGCAAACTGATTTCTTTTTTGCAGAGTACCATATGAAATTATTTAAATGTTCAAGTCACCAAGATGGGTGATTATTGCCATTGTGCTCAGGAGGTGGATATTTTGTAGGCTATTGGAGGGCAGATGCTATGAGGGTGGTGCATGTGGTTATAGTTTCATCAAGACATTCCTTCTTATCAGCCATCCAAATGGATTCAGCCCTTTTTCATATAATTGGCAATCACAGCAAGGGGCTGTAGTCTCCATTCGAGCAGAAAGCAGAATCCAGGAGAGAGTGAAAAAAAGAAATCAGAACACTGTATTACTCAATTAATGTTTGCAGAGGAGTGCAGTTCTGTAAGGACGATGTTAATGCAGTGTGAGAGTTGCATTTTTTATGAGCTCTGCAATGTGTGGCAGGTTAATGACGTGATGTGCAGGGATGTTCTTGCACTCCAGGTAATTTGGCACCTTGAGCATCAGGTCTGTAATATCTGTAGAAGTTTGAGTTGCTCCCGCATCTGGATGTTGAACTTGCTAAAATTTCCTATTCCTAATACCATCTTAAACTGGAGTGGAAATGCATTTCCTTTGGGAGCATATCCATTGCTTTCCTGAAAGTTCATTATGCTATATATTTTTTTTTTCCTTTACTTCTAAGGCAGAGAAAAGGAACCCTGGGTGGTTCCTCTGTAGGTCTGGAGACACTGTGTCTCTGCAAACCCTTTGGATAGGATTCAGGTGTACAGGACTTGAAATAAGATGGAAATCTTACAGCCAAGTATGTAGTGGAAACATCTGTAATTAGGCCATTCTCTGTTTTTCCATGGAAATGGCTGCCTTTCTCCCAGCTGAGGGCTGTGCCTGCTGCTGTTATCCAGGGATGGTGTGCCCTTGCTGTCGGGTTTTCCTTGAGCAGCTGCCGGTAACTCACAGCTCACTGACAGACGAACCACTTGAGGATCAAACCCTCACACAAGAGGTGCTGTTGCTCTAAAGGTGCACTTGAATGTTCAGCATATGAGCCAGGGCTGCTCTCAAATGTATGACCTGTACAGATTTATAGGAGAATAACATTTATTGTCTAACCACCACGCTTCCTACTGCCTTATGTTCAGAAAATGAAGTGTTTGCTTTGAAATCAGCAGAGAGCAGGAATGGAGCCCGTGTCTGATGCAGACAATTTGATGCCTCCGGTGATAATCTGCTGTTCAGCCCACCTGGAGAGAAAACTGCTGTCCATTGAGATCGATTTATTCTTTGTACCAAATGTAGCGGGGGAGAGTTTTATATATATATATATAAATATCTATAAATATATATATAAAAATGTAAATGTAAAGTTTCTGTAACAACTTACTCTTCTTTTTGTAACAGTGTATACATCTATCAGTGGATAGATATGGTATATATTTATAATATATACACACGCAATATATATATTTAGCAAAATGCCTGCAGAGGAAACTTAGAATAAGAAAGGCAGTGCTGGTATTCAGATTCCACAGGGACAAACTGAAGAAAAAATCCTATAAAAATCTACTACCCTTTCCATTAGGTTTAAAAACACACTTTTGAGGTAAATGAAATATAATTTTTTATTGAAAAATAAATTGATTTTTCTAGTTAGAAATGCTGGTTCTCCCCTAAATCATTCTGGTTAAGAGTTATTAAGAAAGAGATACTTGATACTGTTTATATTTTCATAATAAGCCTCCTAAATTTCTCATGTGTATCACTCTATTGTTCTTGTAATTATAAGTAGGGAGTAATTGTGCAAAGAAAATTAAAATAGCAAGTAGGAGTAACAAGTCTTGTACTATTAGAGCAAAAGACATCATCTGTTAGAATGGGGAAAATGTCATTTTCCATGTAAAAGAAGTCAGTAACTGCCTTCTGAGTTATTGATCAGCTTTGCAAACCTTGCCTTACAGTCACACCAGGAGGTTTGATCTGAAGTGTAGGAAAAGAAGCCCTGTGATCCCATATATTTTGTTTTTCAGATGGGTCCAAAAAGCCCCCCAGGCCATGGAGGCCCCTGGGTGTCTCTGGAGCTTTCTGTGTCCGTGGCCAAGGCTCTGCCCCACCTGTCCCCCCTGAGCCAGCCCTCACACACGGCAGGCACAGCACCCTCAGAG
Organism: Zonotrichia leucophrys gambelii; assembly: GCF_028769735.1. Lineage (NCBI taxonomy): Eukaryota > Metazoa > Chordata > Aves > Passeriformes > Passerellidae > Zonotrichia > Zonotrichia leucophrys. The sequence goes on along the minus strand of NC_088177.1, from coordinate 34,523,440 downwards.
CATGGCAGAAAAATACCCAATAAATCAGGTCTGGAGGATTCCTTCTTCCTGAACAAATCCCTTAAATGCCCTCATGACCAAAGCCTAAGCTCCCTACAGATGAATTTTTCCCTTAAGCTTTTTAGAAGGAAGCTTCAGGTGGCTTCAAGAGCAGTTTGTGGGTAGCTGAGAGAGCTTTCTGTCCAACTTTGTTTTTCCTGGTTGCCAGAACCTTCAAAACTGGGCAGAAACCCCTCTGGAGCTGGGTCTCAGTGGGACCTATGCAGTCTCAGCTCTTCCGCCTGGAATTCCTTCTTTAGAACCTTTGGGCAAAATTAATGTGTTAATGCATTAATGCTGTCTGGAGGAGCAAAACGAGCTACCCTCTATTTACACAGCCACAAACATTTGTGCTCAGTAGCATTTGGTGTAAATTTGGGTCTTGAACCTGTTACTGTTTCCATTCCGCCTCCAGCCTCAGCTGCAGACTCGCCCCTGCTATTCAAGAGGATTCAGTGCTGTAAGAGCAGCATTTGGCTTTCTGCAGGCCCCTGCCACGATTGGGTTTTAAACAAATCTGGTCATGAAAGTATTAACACTGCGCTCTGGTGCTGATGCCTCTGTCAGCAGGACGCTGCTGATTCTCAGGCCACGGAGTCAAGCAGAGGTCGGCGTGGATGGGCCATTAATAACCGGAGCAAAAATGTTATTAGTACCAAAATGTCAAACAATGTAAAAGCCAGCCAGCTGCACAGCAGTGTGCTTTCTTTCCACACCCCTCCTTAGACAGCATCCAGACCTGCCCATACCTAAAAGCCATGTGCTTAATTAGGAGCATTCCCGCAGAGGAAGCTTAGGGAGGATGCATGGTATGTGAGATGGAAATGATAGGATTTAGCTTGTGGTTGAGGTGGGAGAGTGACAGATGCAATATTGGATCTTGGATACATGGGAAACAATTATGTGAACACAGAATGCTTGCCCCAAAACAATAAAACCTGGAGAGTGTTATTGGACTCTGTTGTGAAGGCACATCACCTTTCCTATGCAATCGAACTTGATGGTACTTTAGCATAAAGGTGACCTAGACTATTATCACTGCCTTTAGACACTGTGAATTTTTTTTGGGTACTCTGTATTTTTATATATTGTACAATGTAAAGAATAATTCAGAAATAAAACAGACCAACCTGACAAGCCTGTGAGTTATTTCTCCTGCGTGACCAACACGTGGTGGATCTGGGGCTCCCGACAGCTCTGGCAGGATGGGCCAGCAGGAATGAGGAGGAGCTTCCTCCTGACCTTTGTGGCCAGTGGCCATGCAACATCCACCCAGCTGGGGATGGGGAATTGCAGCATCCATCCTTCCTCCCTGCCTGCACTTTGGCCACATCCTGAGGCCCAGGTATGGGGTATGGTTATATTTGTCATGAGTTGCAGTCTCTGGGGACACCAAATTGTGTTACTGGAGGTAAGGCTCCCTTCCCCCATCACAACCTCCAACCAAACATGGGGTGCCTTTCAAAGAAGGTATTTCTGAGTGAGGTGCCCACTGATGTAAGGTTGAATATGAAATTCTGGGTGCCAAATCCTTGTCCAGATCTGCAGTGAGCATCTCCCTTGTGCTCCTCAGCTCTCTGCAGGTGACACCGAGCCCCCAAGGGCACAACTGCTCTCTGTGCCAAGCCAGCAGAATACATTCATCCTGTGCAGAGCCTTTCAGCTGTGTGTGCTCAGCTGCAATGAAATCCTGTCACTGCTGCTGCTGCTCAAGCCCTACATATTGATGCAAAAAGTTATGAAAAGCTGAGGGACATATTTTGATTGAAGGATGATCGTAGCCTCGTGTTGAAGAACGTTATAGCTCTTGTTGCATTTATTAATCAAAGAAAAGACCATGAAAAGTGACAGAGTCAGGAACATTTTAGTTTATGTTCCGATACAGCTTAAGACTTATATTGAAGTTCCATACAGAAAATTACACCGTAATGTCATAAAAAATAGATTGGATTGCTAATAACCTGAAACGTGCTACACCTGCATACATAATACTTTAATCCTACTAAATCATAAGCTATCATTTGGGTGTTTTCATATTCTCAAGTGTGCATACAGGAATTTCTTTTCAATGCAGACCATTAAAAAGTAATTGAGAGGCACAAGAACAGTAAAAACAAACTTGCTGTGAATAAGATGGATTTTTTTTCTCAGTTAGTTTGCACGATAACACAGGGAGGTCATTTTTGAACAGTTTTGTTTTGCATCAAGACACCTCTGCATACAATTAGAGCAAAGTATTACGTTGGAACCAATTTCCAATTTCCCTTAAATCTGTCTACCACCACATTTTTTTTCTAGTTGCTAATTTGACTCATTAACATAACAGCTTCACTGGTAACGTCAGTAAATTTTGTTCTCTCACCTTCACTGTGCATCCCAACTGTACCCTTTTCTCTCTTTAATTCTTAATTGTGTGAAAAACAGAAAGTTTCATTATCTTGTGGGTTCCCCATGAGGTGTGGGAGCACCCCCAGCAGCACAGGCAAAGCAGGGACCCAGGCCAGGCTGTGGGGCTGCTTGGGGGGCCCAGCAACGGCTGCTGCCCCACAGACCCCTCCAACCTGCCTTTGGGAGTGCTCAGAGGTTTGGCATAAAAAATGCAGGAAAAGGAAAAAGCAGAAATTTCCTCATTACTCGAGTCTGGTCTCACTGTTTCCTCCCAGCTCCCTGCCAGAGGGGCTTTGGGGACAGGCTGGGCCAGGTGCTGCAGTGACAAACCTGTCCCAGCCCTGCCCTCCATATGAAGCCCATCTGCTGGTGTTTTCTTCTCTGATAAGGGATGGAAATATCCACGGCTGGTGGGGCAGTTGCCTGGGCAAGGGCACTGCCAGCACTCGGTGCTGTGGGGGTGAGAGGGGCAGGAACTGCAGCCCAGCCCAGGTAACCCCTGTGCTCATGGCAATGCTGGAGCAGAGACTCACATGAGCGAGCTGTAACCACCACAGAGCAGCTGAGCAGAGGTGTTTGGGCACCCAGGCATTATCCAGAGCAAGTTAATTTCCTCCTCTGAACAGGCACCACATCGTGCAGATAGCATGGAAATAAGAAATATCCTGCAGCCTGATTTTAGCAAGGCTGCTGACTCTCTCATACCTGAGCCTCATATGCTGCCAGGAGCAGTGGCCAGGCAGAGCATTGTGCAGACGCACTCCTGTGAAAACAGGCAGGCTGCAGCAGTGAAAAAGGTCTCAAGTGAATCCCCTACTCCACACCCAGCACTGCTGCTGGTGCCCAGAACCCCCACCAGTGCCCCCACCACAATGGGATCACACGGCCTGGCTCTGACTCCTGAATTTCCCTCTGCCCACACAACCATTTCACTCCTCTATGAGAGCCCACATGGTTGTGCTGCTGTGACCAGGCAGGGGGACAGTCCCCAAGCTCAGCAACATTCCCTGTGTTGGCCAAAATCAGCTCAGTGCAGCCATCCTTAAGAGATCAGCACAGAGCAAGCCCCTCAGTGTGTGAGAGGCAACCCTCAAGTGCAAAAGCTCTGCTCCCCATGGTACCCCATGTGTGCTTCCCCCTCGAGGGACCACACACTCAGTTACCAAAAGCTTTGGAGACTCATTACAAACTGTTTTGCTAACAGCTGAAATGCATTCTGACATGGTTTGTTTTGTCCCTTCATAAAGAAAACACTGACAGAGTTGTCATTGCACTTTCTGTTTAAAAAAACTGAGGTTCAAATTAATCAAGAAGGTGACAGAGTTCAGCTGTTCCCAAAGGAAAAACACAACCACATGCACACATCCCTGTCTTTGGAGAGATTTCAACCCTTCAAGCTGCTGACAATATCTCCAAACCAAACCATTCTCCTCTGGGGTAAGGACTGAACTGGGTGAAGGTGATTTTGGTGCGACAGAAATGCAAATCTGGCTCTTGGCAGCTGGGCAGGCTCTCACCTTTTCCTGCTGCCCCAGTGTGATCACAGGCCAGGTTTATTTTGTGACCCAGCAGTTCTATCACCCTTTTTTTTGTTCCAACTGGAACAAAAAAAGGATATTGACACTTCACAGCAACTCAAACGTGTAAGGTCAGCTGGTTTTCCTTTTAAACCTACTAAGATGACAAGGAAATGTTGTTGTGCTGCACACCAGCCACGTCCATCTGTCAGCTCCATGGTGTGGATCTCTACAGAGTATGGAAGGTGCAACTCTTTGGGTCCTCGTAGCAGCTGAGGCAGATCTGGAGCCCAGCAACCACTCAAAGCTCCTCCTGGCTGTGGGGGAGCTGTGGGCAGCGTCTTCTGGCTGAGCAGCTGTGCTGCAGCCTTGTCGCCCTTCAAAATAACATCTCTGAAGATTTTCAAGGTCAAACTTCACAGTTTGTGAAAAAAGCAAAAAGTAGGCCTGGCTTTCCATCACTCTGGGGATGGTGAGGTGTGTCCCAGAGTCAGGGTTAGCATGGAGCACAGTGAACAGCAACAGCCTGTGGAGGCTCCATCCATCTAACCCTGCTGCTTTCCTCCGTTTTTAAACCCCCCATAGTCATTTCCTTGCTGTCATGGAAATAATGGAGCCAGCAAAGGATTGCTCCCCTCTCAAGCACAGGGTAATGAACAGCCATCAGAAACATTTGATATTTCCATGATGTGAAGCATCAATGGCCACAGAGAAAACCGTTCCCATTTTGGCAGTACTTAATTTACTGTCACGAGCAGGCGATCTGTACGGGAGAGCAGGCACAACGCTGATACACTTTTATTACCCTGCCAGGAGCCACATTATTGTTTTCTGTTTTCACATTTCTTAGCAACAACATTTTTTTGTTCATAGGTTTCTTCCTAGGAGCTTGGCTGGAATTATTTTTATGTTGTCCCCAATTTACATGCTGACTTACATCAGCCTGTCCTCGAGCGAGAGCCTTGCTTTCTGCCTGAAAGCCTCCTGGCAATTACTGCTGTCTTCTGCTGATCCATCACTCCTTTGGCACTGCAGGAGATGAACCTCCTGCCTGGCAGAGCTGCCTGTCCTGGGGAGCAGCTCAGTCCCTGGCAGGCCCCGCCGTGCCAGGAGCTGCTGGAGCCAAGTAGGGTCTGGAGTGAGCAGGTACAAATTTGTACTCTGAGCACCATTGCTGCACACCAGCCCAGAGCCCCAGAGCCCCCAGCCAGGATAAAACCATGCCTGACACACTGAGCTGCAGTGCTTGAACCTGGCCTATGCTGAAAACCTCTCTCAAAATGTGTAAAGGTGAATGCCTCGGGTCCCAAGTCCCTGATGCAACCCAAATCATGCTCCTGGAGCAGGCAGAGCCCTGCAGCTGCTCAGCTCTCTTAACCCATGGATGGAGGGTGAAGGCAGGAACCCCTGCCTGGGGGCTGCTGCTGCTCTTGTTCCCCAGCATCAGCATCCTGGGCGTTTGGCTGCAGCCCAAAGATGCCAAAACACACAGAACCAGCATTTACAAGGGCCCCCAACCTTTTCCACAGCCTCTGCTGGTCCCACAACCATTAGAGATGAGGTATCTGAGAGCCCACCCACATCTGGGCACATCTGGGCACAGCACCAAGTGCTTTCAACCAGCTGGCCCCAACCCAGCTGCTCCCCCGTGTGCAACTGCAGCACAGTCGCAGAGGGAGCTGCCAGCACCCAGCACTCCCTCAGGAAAGACAGAATAAATGTCATTTATGTGCCAGAGAAAGAGCAGGCTTCAACAACAGCAAAGATAAAACAGAAAATAGGAAAAAAACCTGAGAAAGAACGAGCACAGGGATTTCACCAACACACAGAACTACATCAGACTCTGAGATGGATCCTCAGTTCTCATCCCCCTAAGGATGGAGATCTCTGTAACACTGCAAAGATAAATACAACTGGGAACTGTGTCATTAGAGGCACTTTAAGCTCCCATATATAGCCTGGAAAGAGACTGTTGCTAAGAATAGTGGGGCCCAGATATTCCACAACATGAGAGTTGACAGATTTCTTCCCAGCACTAATAGGATGTGAGGCTATTTTAAATTTGCCCTGATAAGTAGTCAGGCCATTCTTGAAGAGCTGGTTCTAGAAAACAAACATGGATCAAGAGATGCTGGGCTGGGTCTGCTTCAATTAAACACAGGATAAACACAAGGAAGGTTCTTAGGAAGGCTCTCCTTTCCAAAAGCCCCACAGAGACACTGATGGTGGGAGCCAGCAAAATCAACTGGCCTGCAGCATCCTGAGCCCTGAGGAATCAGGGTGTGAAACCAGAGTGGTGATGATGTGTGGGGCTGCAGAGGCTGCCACCCCTGCCAGCCCTTCCCTTCCCCTCCCTGCTGGAGGGTACCAAGGGCTGCACCTGCAGTGCCAGACCATCCCCCAAAACCTCAGGAAAAGCCATGGAAATCTTTCATTGGCTGGGCTGGGAGATTGGATGAGGCTGCATTGATTTAGACTAAACAACCCCATTTCATGGCAGTATCTGCAGTGGGTTTTGGCAGCATTATGGCAGAAATAAACTATTCCCTTGTGCTTTCTTGGAAGTGATGAACAGCGATGGCAGCAAACTGAGTAACCTCTTTAATGTGCAACAGCCAGTACGTAAAATAACACACTCTTCATGGTCAGAGTCCAGTTTTAAATAGAAATTACACAGTGGGTATGTTACATTGACAAGTATATAGTGGTTTCAACATTATTTTCTCAAAAATAAAAATACATCACATTGGAATATTGCATACAAAATGTAGTATTTGCCCTAAAATAAAATTCTATCAAATCACTTTAAAAATTACAAAAGTAAAATGCATACAAACTCCAGTAAAACTGAACAGTCTTACAAGTCGAGGATAGTTTACAAAGATGCTCTCCAACATGTAAAACCCTCTTCCTTCTCCATATGTTCATGCACTTCAAAAAACCCCAACTGTTAGGTGTGTCCCATAATTAAAAGCTGTTTTTGTGACCTTATCAAGTACTTATTTCTAAAATGCACAGTGGAAGACATTAAACATGGTAGGGGGAAAAGAGATGTTAATCTAGCAAATATCACAGGCAGAGAAAAGAGATATGTTTGGAAAATGCATCATTGTCCCACAGGAGCAGGAGCTGGTGGCAGTGGGGACACCTGCAGCTCTGCTGGGCTGGCTCAGCCCAGGTGGAGCAGAAAGGTCAGAGCAGAAGAGCTGTGGGCAGGGAGGGGCAGGAACACAGCTCCAGTTTACACTGCACATTCAGGGGGTCCCTGCTGGGGAGGGACACGGAGCATCCCCTCCCCTGGCATGGTGGGCACCCCAACCCTGGCAGCCCCTCCCCAGGCCCTCTGGCTTGTCCCACACAAACCTGCACATCCCCTCTGAGAAGAAAAACATGACCTTGGGCTTGTGGTGGCTTTGACAAACACGTGGACCAAGGCTGGAGAAGTGGCCTCAGCCTGAAGGGAAAATCTTCCTGTAAAGAAAACAGGTTTTGCTGCTGGTATTGTCTTCATGTAGCAATGCAGTGAGTGCAGTGAGTCTGTCCAGATGCAACAAGAGGATAAATCCCATGGAGGAAGCCACTGGGCAGAGAGAGCGTGCAGAGAAAAGCTGTTGGTGCAGAGAGCAAGTCCCACCTGCCTTGCCTGCTGCACCTTGGAGAAGCAGCACCTCCATACGTGTGCCACCTCCACAGCTGTCCCTGTGGCACAAAACCCACCACAAACAGAAAATGAAGGTCAAAAACTCATCCTTGAGGAAGGAAAAAATGAGGGTCTGGAACAAGTAGGCTGAAGGAGCCACCCCTCCTGTGCAAACAGCCCAGGAGCCCAACATCCCCTGTCCTGGGCATCCTGGCTCAGCCCTTCCCTTCCCTTCCCTCTGTGCTGCAGTCCTGCCTCCACCAGGGCCTGGAGCTTCCCACGGTGCTGCTGGGCCTGAGCAGTGAAGAAACAGTGCTGGGGCTGTGGGGGGCATGAATTGATCCAAAAACATTGCAATCCCAAGCAATTGGCAGCAGCCAGCACATCTGTGCAAATATTTGCTTTTGCTTGTCAAAACTTTGGACAGAGTTACATTTCTTCCTTTATTTATTAGTTTCATCTGTCTTGAAACACAAACTGCAAAAATTGTGAGCAGATTGACATCTTCTTCTGACTCCACTGTGGCTGTGCCTGCTCTGGGGCAGCTCTGTGGCAGCTGCAGTGACATTCCTGGAGGAAGCAAGGCAGATATTCCCGTGCCACCCACAACCACCCGGCAGCAGCCACGGCTGCAGGGACGTGGGATGGAGTCTGTGCGGAGGGGGATGATCCCCTCAGGTGAAGCAGGGAGCCTGGAGCTGCCTGGCTGTCTCTGATGGAAAGGAACAGCAGCCACAAGGCAGCATTTCCCCCTTCTCCCCCCACAGCTGGAATGCCAGGACCCATGGAAGGTGACAAAGTCCTTGTGTGTTTTGGCAGGGTTGGCTCTGCCCTTCACAACTGGGCATCCACACACACAGAGCTCCTTGCACACCCCACATCCCTGCTCTTCCCATGTGGTGCTTGAACAACCCAGAGAATGGCAGCCCCAACATCAAACACCAAACCAATACCCAGAACTGGTGTCGTTTCCACACACTGTAGCACTTGTCTTGCCAAGTTATTACAATGGTCTGTACTTAGTATAAAAGGAACCTCCTCAAAACTAATGAAACATAAAAATGCCTTTGTCAGAGATATCTACTTAATTTGCAAGTGACCCAACAAAAGAAATGAACAATTAGAGCCCTGCTGTCACACCATTACAGAGCAGTTATATCCACTGTGCAAACTGTGTAATTCCCATTCATATTTCAGTCACTCCTGACAATTAAATCACATTTCCCTTTCTTGTAAGAGCCAATACAAGCACATCAATCAGGGCTGCTTGTTTATGCTGCAGTGCAAGGCCATGCAGTCACTTGCTCAGCTTACTGTAGAACAAACCCAGCATTAACATCCCTGACACACAAAATTTCAAATTGCATATGGACTTCATCAGTCCAGTGCAATATTTTGGTGCTGAAATGCCCCCTGGAATTGGGCACTTCTTGTTACTCAGTCCAACCTGTTGCTTTCCCCAAGTTACCACAACAAACACTGACAGAGTCTGGGGTCTCCCAACCCACTCCAACATTCAAGACTTCCCACTCCCACTCCTCTCAGCTCTGTCAGATGGTTGGGAACAACTGAGATGCTGTGAGCCTGAATACCTGACACAGACAGTGCTCATCTGCTTGGCCTCTCCAGGTGTGGGAGCTAAAATCACAGGTTTCAGGTAAATTACAGGCTGCTTCTAACAGATTCGCTGTTCATGATGTGTGCAGAATCCTTTGGGTCTGCACTTTATTCCAACTGGCACGATTTTCTAAAAAAAAAAAAAAAAAAATTGCCTATTTTTTTGTACATTAAGTACATGGTCAGCCAAGCTCCTTTCCCTCTAAAATTGCTCTGGAAGCAAGGAAGCTCCTCCCCACACCTCCAGCTCAGGGGAGCAGGCAGCCCAAGGGAGGGCAGAGGGAGTTAATGGGTAACAGCAGTGACCAGAGCCAGGAACCAGTGCTGCTGCATTTTCTAATCCTGAGCTCCCCATGAGCAGCATGGGAGCTTGCACAGCTCCAGAACTCAGGAGAAGGAGAGCCAGCAGCACTGGAAGCTGAACCAGGAGTGTCCCTGAGCCAAACAAATGTTTACAATAACCATTAGGAGAGAGTGGTCACCATGGAGCAACGTCCCAGCATTCCCAACACAAACCACAACACATTACCTGTGTTCTTCAGGGCTGTGAACTCACAGGCCACAAAGAGAGGAATATTCCAGGGCTCCTCAGGGCACCTTCCTCTGCTGGCAAGTCACAGGCCACACAGCAGCCAATGCTGTGACTGGTCCAAGCTAGAGAGACTTCAAGCTTTCATTAAGAAAAGCATTAACTGTTTCAAGCCTATTCTGCACTCCTGCTCATTGCATCTGCACTGCTAAGGGCTCTCCCTGTGCTTCAAACTCAAACTTCCAAAGAAGTGCAGGTAGCCTGGCAGCTTGCTCTCCTGCTAAATCCAAACAAGGGTGACCAGGCAGCAATGCTTATCCAAAAAATACTTCTGTGGGTTGTGTTACTGACATGAAAGGGACTGCCCCTCAACAGAAGGATGCTGCTGTGGAGCACAGATGGGGATAAAGCGTTTTTCAGAGATCTCAACAAGCACATTTAAAATCCTCACTTCCATCCTAAAGCAGACTTGCTAATCTAATAAAATCCTAAGCTTGAACCCTGAGTGTGTGGAATGCAGCCATGTCCTGCACAACTTCAAGTAACTTGGGAGCAATCCTTTGACTTTCACATGGGCAGATTTCCATCAGAGCTGCTGGGAACTCGGGCTGAGCCCTGACTGCAGCGTGCCTGTGAAGCCCCAGCAGGTTTCCCAGCCCTGCAGAGGCCCTGGGGGCTGTGACTCAGCCCAAGCTGCAGTGCCAGGGCAGGGGCTCAGCGTGGCAGGGCTCTGGCAGCGAGGGGCCGCAGGGCTGGCGTCTCTGAGGAGCAGTGGGAGCTCCCCATGAGGGACAGAGCCAGCCCAGCCAGGGTACAAATGCAGCTCTGGCCAAGGCTGAACCCACCAGCCATGGTGATAACACCTCTGGGATAAGAGATTGGGAAGGGAAAGGAAGTGACTGCAGAGCTGGAGAGAGGAGCAGCTCTGCAGGTACCCAGATCAGGGCAGAGAGAGGGGCAGGAGCTGCTCAGGCACGGGAGCAGAGATTCCCCTGCAGCCTGTGATGGAGACCATGGTGAGGCAGCTGTGGCCCATGGGGAGCAGAGATTCCCCTGCAGCCTGTGGAGAACCCCGTGCCCCACAGCTGGATGCCCAAAGGAGGCTGTGGGAAACCTGCTGGAGCAGACTCCTGGCACGATGGAGAGAGGAGCCCAGACTGGAGCAGGTTTGCTGGCAGGATTGTTCCCAAAGGTCCCTGCCCACAATGGAGAAATTCGTAGAGAATTGTCTGCCCCCATGCTGGAGCAGGGGAAGGATGTGAGGAGTCCTCAGGGGATGAGATGTGTGATGGTCTGACCACAGCCCCCATTCCCTGTCCCCCTGTGCTGCTGAGGGGAAGGGGGAGAGAAAACCACAAGTAAAGTTAAGCCTGGAAAGAAGGGAGGGATGGGGGAAGGTGTTTTCAAGATCAGGTTTTATTTCTCTTTATCCTACTGTGATATGATTGCTAGTAAACTAAACTGGTTTCCCCAGGTTGAGTCTGCCTTGCCCATGATGGTCACTGGTGAGTGTTCTTACCTCAACTCATGAGCTTTCCATTGCATTTTCTCTCCCCTGCCCAGCTGGGGAGGGCAATGACAGAGTGGCTTTGCTGGGCACGTGGTGTCCACCCACAGTCAACTCACCACACAGAGAAACAGCTACCAAAGCATCAGAGCCACAGTGAGCCATTCACTCTGACTCAGAAAAACAATCAACAGGGTTTAAAACAAGAGGTTCACTCATCTCCCCTGACTACAGAGAGCCTGCATCTGGAAGCACTGACAAATATTTTAAATTGTCTGTTGCCTTCTGGAACAGAGGAAGAATAGGTTATAGTCTAAGCATTGTGTAAAATGCTTCTCCACCTTAAAACAGTCAGGACAGTGAAAGGGTTAGAAATCTCTGTCACTCAGGACAGCAATTTTGATCTTTATATAGCTACAGTAAATTGCACAAACAGAGCTCTGGAGAGCCATCCCAGCTTGCAGTTCTGCCATGACAATGCAACTCCAGACTCCTGGCAAACGATCCCTGGTTTCAGAGACAATAGGTAGCAGCAGCTACTGGATACTGAAACTAATCCAGGCACTAAAACATAGTAAAAAGAAGCTGGACAGTTAACACCACTCATCTGAAAAGTAAGGGATGATGCCAGTGGATCTGAATGTGCTGGTTGGACTGATTTCATTTTCCCTATGCAGGTTAGCTCCACTACCACAAAGAACCTGCTTCAAGACAGGAAAGACTATTCAGAACTGATACAAGCAATGAGCTAAATCCATTTTCAGTACTACAGTAAGGACATCAATTGCTCTGAAAACATAAAAGCAGGGAACAGCTTGTTTTATTTTACTGCACAGATACACTTCTGAGTTAAGTCTTAGAGGTGTATTCTCTCTACAAAAGGAGAGCAGGCAGAAGGAACAGATCCATGTCTGAAAGGTAGTTCTGGGTTTATTTGGGTGAGCTTACCGTGTTGGTGTTGCCCCAGGGGCAAAGAAGAGCCCCACACAGGAGCAGAGGGTGCTTGATTCAACTTCTAGAGATGCAGAGCCTCCTCCAACACGTGCACCCACCCCCTGCCACAGAACTGCCAGGACAGGAAATCATTCCCTGAAAAGAATCCCTGTCGCAGGCCGTGCACAATGCTTCCCACTCACGGCAGTGACTGGCTTGGGTACAAACAAGGGCACATCACCTTCCCCAGGCAGGATCACCTGGAGTAAACCTAGGCAAACACATACCCTTGCACAACTTATATATATATATATATATGTATCTCTTATATATATAAGTTTTATTTGTGTATACATTGATATAAATATGCACGCCCCCATACACACAAACACATCCCCATAACACAAAGCACAGAACACACACACACATACAGAAATATTTTAAATGATGCTGAACTGAAATCTAAGAATATAATTAAGAAATCATTAGCAGGTTTAAAAATTGAGTTAAAAAACTATTCAAAGTGTCTTTAATATTTATGTTCAAGTAAGGGCCGGAACGACCACAGATTAGTACTGATAAAAAGAGCTGGCAATAATTTCCCATATTATGCCAGAACTCGTGAGTTACTCATTGTCAAACTCATTGTCATTTCGCCATCAATGCATCTCCTCAACTAGAAAGGTTTTTTTAGGAAACAGTGATTTCTCCAGACTTGGGTTACAAGCAATATTGTTTAGGCACCCTCAGTCATAAACTAATCCTAAAAACCACACACACCTTAGAGTATCAGGAGAGAGCTAGCAGGATTCAGACATCCACACCCACAGTATTCAGTGGCACAAACAGTAAAAAAGGCAGTACTGGAGATGGAGGATGGAAAGGTGACACAGTGGTGGCCTTTAGAACAGCAACATTTACCTAGAGTGACACTCCAGTACACCACAGATGCTCCATATCAGGAACCAGGGTGGCATTTCAGAGATGACTGTGGGTGCAGGTTGGGATTCAGTGGCAGCTAAAGCTATTGTTTACTTGTGCTCCAGGGTGGTAACATACACCTCTAATAAAACTGCAAGGATTATGTGGGGTATTTAGTATGGCTAAAAACCCTGGTACCAGTGTCTTATATCAGAACCCACTTTATTAGAATGTAAATGTAGTGTACAAGCACCAAATCATTTTAGCTTAAATGTTTAATGAACATTCAAAATATAAATGACTAGTGATTTTAAAGAGATCTTGAAATGATTTTTGTTTTCTTTCTTATTTTTTTTCCTTTTGTTAAGATTATTCCCTATTTTCATTCTGATAGAAGACTCTGAAGATTACTGGTACCCTGGTGTGTATAACCGTGAGTCAGCACACAGGCACACACACACAACATACACCTCGCTGCTACATCAACAGCCTCTTCAACAGAGAGCCCCAGCCCTGCACAGGGACCTGGACAGCAGAGAGATTCTCTTTGTGCATTTTGGTGTCTCCATCACCACTTCAGTTCCACATTTGTGGCAATTCAAGATGGTCTTGAACATAAGAATGACCCATCCCTCACCCTCTCTAAATAAAGCCACGATTAAGTCTTGAAATTTCTTTGTTTTTCTGCTGTTCAGCTGTGCAAATCCAGGCAGATGTGCAGACTGCAAAGCCGACTTCCAGTCTCTTCCAAGCCCTCACCAGTGCGGGGTGATCACACGGAGACGACAACGTCGAGATAGAGTCTGTCGTAGGACTCGCGGAAGCACAGGATGAGGAGCAGGCTGAGCAGACACGACCCTGGCAGGCACCAGTTGAACCAGGAGAACTCTGCAAAGCAGAACAGAGACCCAGCCTCAGTTATCAAACATGTTCTGTGTTTAAAGCGATCAAAACTTGGACTGATGGCAGGTTTGAAGGAAATCGCTGTGTGCTGACAAAATCCTGACGGCTCCCAATCGATGGATCCACGGTTAACTTGGTCTGTGAGCCTTCTCCATGGACACCTCAAGTTATAGATATTTATAGCCAATTCCTCCAGCTAATGGAAATCCTCCTTATTCAACCTCCCAATGAAGAGAACGGGGAAAAAAATAAAGATCTATCATTGCTAATGGAGAATAAACCACTTCCAAAGACTCTGCTCATTAGTCCCTTGATTTCTATGGATTGAGAACTAAAATTAAAAGCATAGAAGAAACTGGGTTTGATTTTGAATCAAACCTGCTCCATTGTATAAGAAGGGAAAACCAATTCCTCAGAAGAAACTTGTGCATAATGGGATCAATTCAATTTAAAAGTCATTGCAAAAAATAGGCCCTTTCAGCTGTTTGACGTAACGTACTGTCCTTAAAAGTCTGTGCTCTGTACTCAAGAAATCCTATCATCTGATATTTGACTAATAATTAGCAGTTTGAGTCACATTTTTTTCAAACAAGTACCACAAATTCTTTTTTTCTACATGTGTCAATTTACTAAAGAAACATTCATTTCACCAGATAGTGTTTTACTCGTTTTTTTTTTCAAATTTTCCATTATTATTATTACTACTTTTATTTTTTCTTTTATTATTATTTAATTTTACAGAATCTAAACTCTCCCTCCGGGAAAGTTAATCAAATCTGAGTTAATCCAAATCAAGGCTTCATCACTGCTACTTTCTTAAATCTGCAATTTATATTGCTGAAAGAAAAAGCATGATTTATTTTAAACAAGGCAAAGGACAACAGTCAGAAAGCCTGAAAAATCAGCCTTCCAAAACCAGAAACTTTAAACAACATCCTCCCTGATCCACCAAAAACCCTTATGGATTTGTTTAGGCAGTATTATTATTAAAACTATAGTAAAAATTTCCTAGGCTTGGAGAAGACTTATGTGATGCCAGAAGTCAACAGGCAAATGCTTTGCTATTATTTTCCTTACAACATTCCTCCTTAATTGAATTAAACAGGTTTTACCTCAAATATCCTAAAAGATGAAATTTAACTTGGGAATACTTCATGCCTTTTTTGATCTAGAATTTGTGCCAGCCCTGGCAATGCAGGGAATGCATCAATCCTGTGATGCCAAAGGTCATTTTCCTTTTGTTTTTCCCTTGGAAATCCCTGCAGAAAGGCAAAGGAAACCTCATCCAGAGGCTGCAGCTCTGGGGCACAGCACTAGCAGCAAGGCTGAGCTTCAGGAAGGTTTGCATCCCCACTCTGCTAGCTGAACCAAAATCTTCAGTGCTCTGGAAAGCTTCCAGGGCTTGGGTCCTTCACAGCATTTGCAATATCAGTACAAGGAGAAAAAGAGAAATTGGAATGAAAACTACTTAAAGATTATTTGGCTTAAAGGAAAGACCAAGGGAACAAGATGAATTTGACTGAGTTCTGGTTTATCTGTAAGCTTCTTAAATGCCATTACAGGATGTATTTGAATCAAATGAAAGCAAATGATTAAGATCATTATCTACCCTCTAACAGATTTTTTTAATCAGAGGAGCCAATAGCACCCCTGGCACTCATCCCCCCCAGTGACCACACACTCTCTCATATTTTCTATCAAAGAATGGATTTTCCTAAGCACAAATTACTTTATTTTATTTCCTTTTGAAGAAATAGGGAAAATATTTTAAGTGTATGGGTATACCAATTTCAGGTTTATCCTAACCTGCATTTACTGGTATCTTGTAGGGAAGGAAATATGAGAGACAAAAAATGGTCCCAAATACTCTATTTATGGGGGAATGAGTCCACTGTATTGTAATATTTTCATCAGAAGTGAGACTCCATATCCCCATCCTCATTTATTATGTAATGCCAAACAGTGAAAAAATTCTCTGAACATTCTGTGCCATCTTTCCAGCTGAGGTACAGATGTCAGAAACAATAGTATGTGTGAATAGAGTTCACACCAATTAATATCAAAAGTATACTTTAAAATGTAAAGACCAGCTCTCACACCACTCAAGGCTAGTTCAGACGGCATTCAGATTTTACAATGATACAGTTCAGCATCAGTATTAAAAAATTAAATAATTTCTCTCTGTTTGTGTTCACAGACCACAATTTGGAACAAGCTTGTCATCCTGCTTGCAATTTCCTGGCAGAAAGACAAACCATGCTGAAAATTTGCCCCAGGTTGAAACCTTGATGCTTTATAGCAGAATTCAATCTGAAATTTGTCACTCTCCTCTTGGTTATAAAATACAACATCTTAAGAAATAATAATACATAAAAGCTCACATTTTATAATGGTTTACAAATATTACACCGTGAAGCAAATGTTTACCATAATAACAAAATACAAAGAAAAAATCTGTGTCTTTGAAAACCATTAATAAAGACCACTTCCCTTTGAAAGCAAGCTGGGTTCTTATTTTACAGCTTAGAGTAATAATATGTATTACAGTCTACTAAACAGCAAGTTTTAAGTTATGATTATGAGTTAGGAGGAAACAAATAATACTTGAGAGACGAGAAAATCTGAATGAATTGACAAAAACCTGAAGTGAAATCCTGTTATGCCGGAATAGGCCATGGGATTTCCCAAAGGAATGCCTGTTCTGTCTTAGGGCAGTGGGACCTCACCCTCTGAACCAAGCTGGCTTTAAATGGGGCATTTCTGCTCTGCCCCTCCTGGGTAACACAGCTCTGCCCAAGAGCATGAGGCTGGGTGAGCTTTACTGTGGTTCTCACCACCCACAGGTACAAACATTATTAATGGCCACATTACCCAGGCCTTTATACAATTTGATGACAGTGTGTACCCTGGTGGTATCTGGCTACAGCAGATTCAGGCAGACTTATCCTGCATCTAAGAAATTTCATTTTTATAAGCATGCATATAGAAAAGAATTAAGATTAAAATTCTCCTTCCTTGCTGCCCTTGCTTGGATTCAAACATTTGGTTATCAACAGAAATTGTACGTGCAAATCCTTCCTTTTGCTGACAAAGGTATGTCCTTAAGGAGTATTAAATTTTTTAAGTGTCTTATATTTCTTACCTGTATGGTAGAATGTGAGGAAAAACAAAAGCACTCCCATGAACACATTACTCAAAAAGGTGACAACTCCACAGCTTATTCCTTCTGGAACAGGGTAGACTGTCTCCACAAAGAGCTCAAAGAATATTGGTACGCTGCTGTTGAGGAATATGCCCAGCAAAATGCAGGATGTGTACAGTGTAGCTATGACAGAAACAAAACCAGTTATTAATTTCATGCTGGTGTGTTCCTCTCCTATTCAGAGCTGCCAAGAATACTAATATTTGAATAACCAAAAACTGTATAATCTTATTTTTACCCTCTGTGTATCAAAAAGAACATCACATCCCATAAGCCTTAGGAAGAATGCATGCATTGATTTGTGGAAAAAAAAATCAGAAATAATGATTGATTTATTTATCTATTTATTCAAACAGAATCCATGAAGATACATTCAGTGATTTGGACTTCACTTGTAAGTAAAACAAACAACAAAATTATGAATGCAAAGCATCACCTACAGTTTAATTTACCTCTGAAACAAACACAAAATATTGTCCTACACACAATTAGGACAGGGAGCAATTAATGCACCAAATTGGAAATGGACATGGATTAACCTTTTGACTTAGCTCTAAAGGTCAAAACTAATTTTGCTTCCATTTTACAAATAAATACTAATGATCTACCAGCTATCAAGACATTAGTATTCAGCACAGCCTGAGCTGCAACATGTTGAATCCCTTCTGGCTTCAAAAGGAAATGAAGGGCACCCAGCTCCTGACAGGAACGGGACAGATTTGATAATGCAGATTATTTGCTGCTGTACAGCAAATTGTTTTTCTTGGAAAAACGAACAGAAAAATGTGACATTTCTTCAGCAACCTCAGCTATTTTGTTCTACAATTTCAGCCAAATACTTCACAGTACTTAATACAAAAGCTTAATATACTTATATTATACTTAAATAAACTTATTATAGCTATTTCTGGACTAAAAAAACCAAAAAACAAACCACAAAACTTCACAAAAATTTAGTATCTATTTAGAAATATAAGTAAGTTTTTTCTTAGTGCTGTCTTGGACACAGGAGATTTCCTGACTTGCAACCTCAATAACCTGAGGTTACTGACCAAGTAAAAAGAAAAAGGAAATTATCAGAAGGCTTTAAATAACCAGAAAACTCTGGAATAATTTGTGAGGCTCCTACCAAAATACTAAGAAAACCTAAAGAAAAGTATTTCAAATACAAAAGTGTTATGATGTCAGAGGTGAATTATTTATAGTGTCTTCGCTGCAGTGAAAAGATTCTGTGGTACAAAATCCTTAGAATTTTTTTTCATATAAATATATATATGTGTGTAGATATTTCAGTTTAATTTACACTCGTTTGTCTTAGGAAAGGGAGAACAGAAACAGCTCTACTTCATCTTTTGTTAAGCACTGCTCAAGCTTTCAACTGAGAAACTGTTAGGAAGCAGGAAATGTTCAGCTTTAAAAAAATTAAAAACCAGCTTTATAAAATATAAAACATCATGGAAAAGAAATAAAGAGATTAAGAAGCAGAAAGGGCTATTTATTACATCCTCTATTTCATGTGGTTTGCTTCCAAGGGACAAGGACATTTCTTTTTCAACAGAGGACTTGTCGAGACAGGAAAAAAGAGGGAAAGGTGGCCCCACTTCTTTGAATATACCACAGTACTCTGAGCTGTAAGAAAAACAAACAAACACATGCAAAACCAAAAAAATCCAACTCCCTCAAAAAAACCATGGTAGCTTTTCCTACTCTTGAATTCTCCTGTCACAAACTGCAGAATAAATCAAAGAAATTGATGTAAGATATGTCCAGGAGACAGACAGGAAAGAAAAAACCCCATACAGCATTAGGATGTTCTTCCTAATGCCCTCCTCTAGCTAACACTGAAGACCTGATTCCCTAGTTATAAGATCCATAGATTTTTGCTGCCAGTCCTCACCAGTATTTAAAGTTTCATGAGCCACTCTTTGAACTCCCATTCACCTCAAACATTGCTGCATATTGCTCTAAATCTCTCTAACTGCTGTTGGGTGTAGCCAGAATATCCAATCACACTCTGCGGTTTGAAATTTTTGTATTGGCTTGAGAGACCAACACATAAATGAAATAGAAGAATCTCTTAAGACAAATGAATATTTGCCCCTTATTACTACACTCAGTTGAAGATATCTATAGATAGACTTGTAACTTCTAGAGAAGAACGTTTTCAGAACCTCTCTCAAAGGAGGGAAGGTGGCACCCAGCTGTAATTCTGTATCAGAAACTCAAACAGTGGAAATAGTTGAGAAGCTGCTGAAAGCCACAACAGCACCACTGAAAGTGGAACAGTGAACAGACTGTCAGAAGAAACACCTCTGCAAGAGGGCTGAAACATCTTCCAGAAGGAGCAACAGCCAGGAAAAGGGAACTCATACCTCTGAACAGAGACAATGTCTAGACATATAATTTCCAGAAACATAGAGTCACTGAGATGAAAGCAAAAATTAGCAGCCATTTAAAGACTTCAGATTTTGTTTAATACAGTAGGTGCCAAGGTTTCCATAAAATAGGAATAGGAAGCAGTCTTCAAACTAGATTTGCTAGTTTAAAATATGCCAGTTGAATTACATCATTGCTCACCTTGCAGTGCACTCACAGGGCACTCACAGGAACACACCCACTGGCACACATCTCACACTCCCACACTGAGAGGAGCAAAGCAGCCTTGGCCTCACCCCTTGGCTGCCCCAAAGGATTGCCTGCCTTGTGTGTGCACACCAAGAGCTGCCAGCTGAATACCAACAGCAGCACCTCAGCTGAGACCACAGCTGGTACTGATAAAGCAAGGTCTGTGCAGAGGTACAGGTACACACACCTTTGGAATTAATAAGCAGAAATGTCACAGCAAAAGGACAGACAGAATACAGCATCCAGTAGATGCCAATTTAAGTTCTAACATCTAATGGAAATGAGAGCTTCTAACTGGGAAACCACAAAAAGAAGCTCTGAAAACGAGGAAGATGTGCACATCTGAAAGCCTTCTTTAAATGGTACGTATTGTAGTGATGGGAAACTGCTTTTTATCTCAAGCATCTGTAAATCAACCAGGGTTATCCTGAGTGCTATACAAATAAGCTTATTCCAGTAATTTAGCAACTGAGTCACAAATCCAACTGGCTGTTGACAGGAACTCAAAGATAAGATACACACTTCTAGAAAAGTAAGTCCCAGAAACAAGTAAAATCAGAGTTCAGAAGTGGGTTTTGTTTTTTATTTCACACATTAAAGAGTGTATCTCATATTCCAGCTCGTGGATGACAGGACAGTAGGAAGATACCACCTATTAACAGGGACCATTTGCTTTCCATCACAGAGACCTTGTGCTGAACAAACACAAACAATTACCACGATTTCATACTGCAGAGGAACAGCTGCTCAAGTTACAGCAAATGTTCTTTCAATTAAGACAATCTTAATGACAGTCCTTGGAAATGAATATAAGGATCTGAAAGCACTGACAAAAGAAAAAAAAAAAAAAAGAGATGATTCACCAAGAAGCTAACATTATGTCCTAAAGAATAACAAGTAACTTGGATAGGCATACACTGGAGAAGTGCTACTTCATGCTACCACTATTTTAAAAAATCACTTTTTGTCAGGAAAAGGAATCAATTAATTGCCTATGAAGTTATGTGCAAAGTTGTGTATCCAAGACAATGGCAGCTATGGACATCAACAATGGAACTGGGTTAGGTTTCTTAAAACATTACATTAATTGAAATAGTTTAAAAGATGTTTGTGTGCATTAAGCAGCTATTTCTCAGGTTGACCACTGCAAAAATATCAGCAAAGGCAAAGATCCCATCCACAGCACAGGTGTTTCAGAGAACTGGCAGGAGCTGCTGCAGCAGGAGGCTCAAGCCAGATTTCATCATGTCATGCTCATGCTTGAGGTGTGAGGTAACCCTTGCTATTCCCTCAGCACTCATCCTGCTGGCCAGGAAGGGAGCAAGGAATAAAATGTGTCTTGATAATAGCACTAGAGATGTTACCAGTTAGATGACTTGGGACTGATGGTGATACAGTGGCTTAGCAGAAAGAGGAGAAAAGTGGCAAGAAGGAAGGTTCCTGACTGGCTTATCTCCTACAGGCCTTGAGCTGCTGGATGGCAAATACATGCCCACATCCCAGAAAAAGACTTTCTCTTCTCCCAGCCACAAGCTGCGGAAAAAGCTTTCTACCAATTAAAAACAATACTGGGGGGGAAGTTAGGAATTTAAACAGGGAAGTGATTTAAATGACAGCCTTCACTTGGTGTCCTCAGATGAGCTTGCAATGCAGCAGAAGGAGACTCAACCATCTCTGACATACAAACAACTTTCAAGAATTTTCCAGGACATTCTGCAACATGTTTAGCAATTTACTCTTAAATTATACCATCACTAAATGTACAACTACAGAGCCTGATCCAAACCCAAATGAAACTGATGAAAGGACCTCAACTGATGTGACCAGTTCTTATCAACCAGTGGCACATGCATCTTGGCTGATTTTTAACAAAGAATATGAAATATCACCATTTCTTAAAAAAAAACCAGTTTTCAGATAAATTTACACAGGAAGTGCTGTATCAAGTGCAAGCAAGTGGTAAAGCATCTCCTTCCAAAGTCCTCTGCCAGAATCTCTTGAACTCTGTGCATTTTCTAACAGTTCTCTTTTGAGACACACTCAGCCAAAACTCACACAAATTTTCTAGAGATAAACAGGAGAGTAAATACAATGGAATATATTCTCTTGGAAGCAGTACACAATTTAGAGCAAAACCTGTGGAGATCCTAGGGCACTTTGTCAGTGCCCATTATAACTGTATTGCAAACATCAAAGTGAAAAGATAATGCCTCATATGGATGCAGCCTTTGTTGACTTCAGTGCTTCAGTATCCCCATGACCAATTTGAACAATTCAAGTTAGTTCCTGCCAAAATCTAAAGTCTATTAAAGTAGAATGAAACCTCCCTATAATCTAACTCTTGCTACTGGCCATGGTAAGAAAAGTCACGGAAGAAGTAATCCCTAATTTTTCCATGAGAAATGTGACTCCCTTAAGGTAAGACAGTAAATTTTACTGTAATTCACTTATGGGAATGAAAAAACACAATAGAAGAAAGATGTCTCTGCAGTGCACATTTATAAAATCAAAATGTTTCATTGCCTGGATTTCCATTCCAGCACACACTGATCAAATTGCTATCTCATGATATAGTTTTGAAAGAAACCAAAAATCTGATCAAATTTGATTTGTTCTACATTCTTCTCATGAGAAAAGCAAGTGGAACTTGCTTTGAAAGCAGAGCATTCAGTTTGGAGAACTAAGAAGTAAAAAAATTACTGAGTAAGCCTCAAGAAATGAAAGAGGAGAGGGCTGGAAATTATACAATATTTGAGGTTTGCTATTGATGGATATTCAAAGTGCCCAGATTCATAGATACTCATCTCTGAAATGCTCCTCCCAAATTTCAAGCACTGTATACTAATAAACACTGTGTCCTAAAAGAAAATAACCTCCTAAATTAGTTCTTCTTTAGGCACTCTTCTGTTTGTGAAGTTAAAGAAGCTGTCAGCAAAACAAGGGTCATTATTCCCATCTTATGAGTGAGAAAAGCACAGCAGGAGTTGGGGTAATGATTTGCCCAAAGCCCTAAGCAGGTTAATGTTTTCAGGCCACTGTTTTATCCTCTGGGCTCCCCTGCCTTACACTTACCAAGCACATCTTGTTTATGGTAAAGAAATTAAACTGAAATAATAAACCTATCAGTATTATATTATTAACACCTTTCTTCTTCTGTGCTTTGTAGATGAGGACAGAGAGACAGATGTGTTTACAATGTTCAATCTGTTGAACCTGAAAATAAAAGTGTGGGCTGCTTAACCTAAACACAGTCATCAGCTTATGGAGTTGCCACTGTATTCAGTGTCTGCCATGCAGCACTAGAAAAGATTTTGTAAAGCAAACTTCTGCTGAATGTGCTCATAAATATTAGAATATTCTTGATATGCTACACCGAAAACATTCAATCTGAGCTGCAAGCAACTAGTGTTGCATATCAATTTTTGGAAAATGCTGGTATTTGTATCCAGAGATCCTACCAGCAATACAAAGTGGCAAGATACTGAAACTGGCAATACAATGCCTTACACGATTATTTTGGGTCGAAGTATCCCATTGTACATAAATTCACATAATGAAGTTCAGTACAAAGCAAACTAACAATGAACTTGGCAAAGAGAAACAGATCAGCAGCTGCACTGAGAATTCAATGGAGAAAACTATTTTAATGCTCTATGTGTACATAAAATTGTCTTTGAAACTGAAATGCAAATAATATACATTAAATTTAAAATTTCTTAAAATAAAATTCAGGGTTGCTTAAAATATAAACCAATTCCAGAATCAAGGTTTTTGGAGAGCTGTGATTAGCTGATGAGAGGTGTTTTAGACAGATGATATAGTAGCTGGCACTGCATCATTATTGCCTCGCTTTCTTTTTTCCCCACACTGGCTGTTATGGTTCATATATACAACTATGGCTACACTTTTTATAAAGTCTTTTGGAGTTACATTAAGAAGTCAGCAAATGACACAAAACTTGTCTTCCTCCATGGGAGGAGGAAAAATGGAGTGTATTATGCAAATACGAAGCAATGCGGGCATTACTCAACACAAACAATCCTAAACAGTATAATTTAAAACCACAAATGCAGTCATTGATTTTTAATAACTGCATTAAAGGTCTCCATTCTAAGTAATTACATTTTGTAGGAAATATCTTTAAATGACGTTATGCCTATTTAAAAGGAATTAGAAGAATATTATACAAACAAGGTGAGGAAAATATATTTTGCTGTGACCATTTTTTCAGATACCTTCCCTCCCCCAGTATTTAAAACAGACATTACTAAAACTGCCACCAAGAACACCAATTAAAAGAGGACTTTGGTTTGTTTGTATTTTAAAAACAAATATTTTGAGATTTTTTTTCCTTTTCTTTTAGGGCGAATAATTGGCCAAACTCTCTCATCTTTTTTATGCTTCCATAAAAACACATCCACCTACTGCCTGCTCTGAGCCCAGGTGGGAGAAAAGCAAAGGGTTTTCAGAAGGGGGAGATGAGCTCATGTCCCCAATATTCACATGCAAAAGGAAAAGACTGGGTTTGGACCTGGGGAAACCACTGTCAGGGTCTGCCTATAGAGGCAAACTTAATTCATGGATGAAGCAGCTGTTAGGTGAGATACAGCAGCCAATGGTGATGCCGTCTAACCAGACCTCATCTCTGTGGTGAAGCTGCCTCAACACCTGGGCCAGTACAAAGGCTCCCAAAGGTGTCCTGTCTCCTCCCCAAAATGACCATCCTGTCCTGTGGGAGAGCTGCCTTTTAACTGAACCAGCAATCCTTCAGATCACGTGGATATTTCAGCAGTTCCCAGGTATTGCTGCAGATGGCAAAGCCTGACTTGTTCAAGAGAACAACACTGGAGGCAGGCCAAGAGAGGAGGGGGAAGTCCCTCCAAAACTGGGAGCTACATGGTTGGAAGGGAAAACCTCTTTGGAAGATCAAATGTACACCCCCACAGATTTTCATGTCAGTTTTGAACCCTGCTTGCTCTGCCTCAGCATTTGAATAAGGCTGAAAGTGTGGACTGAGATCCATCACTGGCTCTGCAGCACTGCCAAGCCCAACACTTGTGCTCTTTGCCACAGGACAGGAGGAAGCGGAGGAGCCTAAGAACCTTCTGGCTCATCAAAACCTGCCTTGAATAACACAACCCCTGCTTTATAGCAGGTGTTCAGTGCTGCCTGCAAAGTGGCTCTGGAATAAAAAGTATTTTATGGACCTTTTGTGGAAAAAAATTTAAAAAAGCAAAGGAAAGAAAGAGAATAGTAGATGAAAAAGAAAATCAACCAAAAGTTTTCAAAAATATGAATGAGGGAAAAACCCCACGATGATGTCTGCTTTTGTTTTGCACATCTTCAAGCTCTACAAAAACCACACAGCAAATAACTACTTGGCAGTCCACTGTCAACACTTGCCCACTGATATGCAGAGTGACTTCCACCTGTACCAGTTACCACTAATCACTTCCAAAAGCTGCCAGCCCACAGCCTGCATCTGACCTCTTAGATTTGTACTCCAATACACTCTACATCTCAAACTTTTAATTAAAAGGAGAAGAATAAAAAGAAGTTAATCCAAATCAATTCAAATGTACCGTTTCTCCCAATTACTGTGAATGCAGAGGTCATCATCATGTTGCATCATTACACTGAGGAATAATCTAGCATGAAGTCCTATAAATTAGCTTAAATAGCTTGTGTGTTTTCATCCATAACAGCATATTTCATAAAGATATAGCACTGCTTTTCTGTGTACAAGGAACTAAATTGAACAGGCACATTACATCTATTTTTTAAGAACTTTAATGAGAAAAGCCTGATAAGAACCTTCCCCCACTGCATATCTATGAAATTTAAACAGAAGAAAAAAGAGATCTGATTTTCTGGCTGCACATTAGACTCTGATGCTTTAGACTGCCTTTTTTTTTTGAGGAATGCACCACATTCCTGGCACTTCTATTCAAAACAAGCTTGTGTTTTAAAGAAAAGGGTTCAGTATTTACAGTGGCATATGTAAGAAAAGCACTGACAGAAAAATCTGATCTATAATTACAACTCAATCTAAGGAATCATCCATTTTAAGAGAAATGGTAATTGCATAAAAAGTACAACCCAATCCCTGTATTTGAATCAAGAGATGCTAGTTTAGGACACTATATATTAAACCTCAAATTTACCTACATTTATGTCCTGACAGTGGATGACCTTTCAAAAAAAAAACCAGCACAATGCAACTACATCTATAAAAAATAAGAAGTCTTATAGAACCTATGTTGCATGCTGAATTCTTTATAAAAAAACCCCCAATAAAATAAAATCAGAGAGAGCTCCATCAGTTTTGCTTTGGAACACTGGTGAGTACGTACGTAATGACTTTCCCCTCTTGAAATGTTTCTTCTTCATTCTTATGCATAGACTTGAAGGGTCATTTATGTGTTTGGTTTGTTGCATCAATTCAGAGTATAGAGTTACTGTAAAAATTTACATTACTGCAGGCTTGCAGTGATGAAGCAGGCAAGCATGAGAAAAAAGCTTTTATTGCTTTTATTTTAGATTTGATGGAAATGTGTAGTCATTTAGTATGACAACAGCCATCATGAAATTTGATTTATTTATTGATTAAATTATGTTTTATTTAAGCAGAATTTTTGAAAGCATTGAAATTTCAAGATAAAGCACAAATTTGACCTATCCATCCAGATGGTGTTGCTCCTGAATTGATCATGTATTTCAATTTGCTGCACCCACTTTAGTTTATAGTTGTGACATTTGCAGTGCACCAAGGACACTTACTGAAACTCAAACATAATTTGAGTAAAGCACTACTCTATATACTACTCTCCCCACCAAACTCTTTTATTAAAAATAGGCAAAAAATGGTTTTCATTTCTCCTAGAATGCACAAATTGCTTGTATCAAAGATGGCCCTTCATTTAAAATGGATTTATAGAATCCTTTACTAAATAAATATATTTTTGAACCTTGATGGCTTAGGTTTTACTGCAACTTGCTACTCTGTTGAAGGTCTTGGAATCACAGGAGGATCAGTCCTTTGGTGCAGATAATAAGGTGAAGGACAGATTTTTAAGAACTAAGCAGTGCTAGCTTTCACCTAAGGGTGCAGCTCGCTGGCAGCCCAACTGGACCTCTGAGCTTTTCCCCCACTCCTGCCAACTGCTTTTTTCCCTGTCTTTTTGAGGCACAGGCTGAGTTAATTTTGGGCTGGAAGAGTTCCCTGAACCTGCAGGCAGGTGCAAGAAAAAAGGACAGCACTGTGCAGGGACAGATTTAGATGGCTGAAAACACTATGGGTCACCTTGGTTTGAAATGCACCAAGTGTTTCTAATAACGAATGCAAGTTTCAACCCCCTAAATTCCCAGACATGTCACTGTTTCTTATATGCAACACTACTCTCATTCGTCTGATTTTTCTTGATTTATTTCTCACTTCGGTTATTCCTAAGGACCCAAAAGCAGAAAAAGACTTAGTCCCCAAATCAAATTTAAATGTGTACTCAGGGCTCCTGTTATTGGGTTTTTCAAGTTTTTAATCTTTTTACTGAATTATTCAAAGCAGTAAGATATTTCAGGTTTCAAAAGACTTTCTAAACATTTTTTCTGTCTCAGTAAAACTACTGTATTACTAAAGATACCAAACCAGGTTATAAGATATTGAAGACTGCAAATATTTGCCTGCAATATGAATTATAAAGAACAGGAATTCAAATAATTGTCAATACCTGTGGTCAAAGGCAGATGAGTGACAGAAGTTAGACAGGTGAGAGTGAACCAGGTTGATGCTAATGTTGCTCCAGATAAAAGCAGCAGCAGTATGAACTTCAGCATGCCCCTGATAAAATCTGCAAATCTAAAATAAAAACACACATCAGAGCAGTACAAACACCGATTTTCATGTTATTTAAATGTGATGCTTGACAATTAATTCAATATATCCTCATTAAGCATTTTGGAGACTATAAAAACAATTTAAAAGTAATTTCTCATTTTCAGAAATAGAAAAAAGGTATTTTTATAGAATGGTGATATTTCTAGCTGTCAAGCTGAAGAGCCATGGATGTTTTAGCTGTCACAAAGTAACAATCAAACCAGAACAATTCTCAAGCAATTATCAAGGCATCACATGAAAACACTAAAGGAGAGTTATTTTTTCCTTCTGCATTTGTTGGACACAATATCTCACCACTACTTCCATCACTGTTTTGTCAGCATTTGCCAGTCTCCCTTGGCAGACACAGAGCTCCATTAGCATATGAGGAGGCTGCCGCCTTTCATTCAAGACATAGTTAAGTGTCAAGATTCATTCCTATGGGAAATGGAAAATCTCCAAAAAAGTCCAAAGAATCCCTAGTTGAAGATGACAAGGAACAGCTTCTGAACCCTTGGATGCATTGGTGATGAAGCCTGTGGTGGCTTAGGCAAGGAAGGAGCTCCTTACACAGGGGATCACTCTGCCAGTGGCTGGTTTGGGTTGAAAAGTTCCAGAAACCACAAGCTCGGTGCTGCTCCTCTTCTACACAGACCCTGCTGACAGACGGGGGGAGGACAGCCCCACAAGTCCTTGGGCAGTCTGGCTCTTATACAGAGGGAATTATGATATTTACACCACCTGACGGTACAATTGCTTTTTTCATCTTTTCCTTTTTCTTTCAAGGAGACAGAATGAGCAGCGCTCGTGTGGCATAATTATCAGTGCAACTGCTCTTTTCAAAGGGGATGTTAACCTAACTACTGGGAAAGATATATTAGAAAAGGCAATGTTATTTCTTCGTGAGCAATTTTCTATAACCTCCTGCTTAGGAGATGTGCTTTTGGGATGGGTGGGTTAGGTGTGTATTTCTAAAGCAAATCTTATGCCCCCTTGACAGGTTCCTACCTTGATTAGGCTAATGGCATCATAATCCACCTAGGTTGGTCCATGATAAAATTTGTCTGTCTACCAGCTGACTGCCTTATCTACCCTGACAAAGATCACTCTATAAGCAGATACCTTACAGCTTATTTGATAAAACAGGAAATGCTGCCAAAATTTTGAGAACTTCCAAATATAGTGTAACAGACGTAGGAGTAATGCACTCAAACACTCTCTGCTCCCCCAAACCAACTTCTTTCCTTGTATTGTGATTCTCCCCATGCCTGAATTCCACACTGAATTTAGCAGTGAGTAATTCAATAAGCAGCAGTGGGAGATCAATGCTGCATATAATCTGAGAAGTTTATGACTGCAGTGTTCAAGTGGCGTTTGCATTCATCTCCAATAGCCAGAGGTCAGCTGCTACTGGTGGAATTTTTTTCTAACAATCCAATTGAGGAGTCAGGATCACCTCACTGGTTTGCCAGTGAGTTTCTTTAATTATTCTTTGGGATCACTAGGGTCAAAATCAGCAATTTTAAAAGCTTTGCAGAAGCATCTGAAAGTGTAAACTTCCAGCTTATTCCACAGAGACTCCCACTTTGCCTGCTGGCAGACAACATCTCTGTCCTTACAGGCAAGGGCAGTGACGTAGGTCCTGTCTAATGAAACAAGGTGAGAAATATCAGCCTTCTGGGAGGGACATTCACAGACTACAGGTCTGGGGTGATCTCTAAAGGATCCTTGGTCTCTATCCCACCACCACGGATATGTGGGGATGGGAGGCTGATATGCATCTAATCCATTCATGACAGCTAAGTGGAGAAAATACCACCTTTACCAAGCAGGTGCCACTCTTCCAGACACAAGGATCCCAGTTTGGGTAGCAGCATGCTCCAAAGAGCTCTCAGGTAACACAGAACTACAAAAGGGTCAAATGTACCCCAAAGTAAAGGTTTATTTAGCTATTGGATTCAGCCAGCAATAGAAATAATAGAAAAAAAATGACATAATAACCTAACCTGAACTTGGTAATTGAAGGACTTCTGTTTCTTGTCTGGTTACAGGAGAATAAAGAAGACTGTAAATCTAGTCTACTTTTCATAATACTTGCTTCAATCAAAAAATATGAGAAATTACTTTTATCTTCAGACTCTGTACCTGATTTCAAACCTTTGTTCTGTATAAATCCTTCTACATCATCTAGCATGTAAGGGGTTTCCTGCAACTGCTAAAAAAGTAGGCACAACAGGACAGAAGGTGTATACCCTGCCAGACACACACCCCTGAGCCTACTGCTGCTAACAGTCTCCAGCCTCCCAGCAGATCCAGCCCTAGGTTGTATCCTACAGTTAAAATCACAAACCTGCACTGCTGACAACACTGTCTGCTGTTAAGGAAATTATCACCATGCCATAAAGTTTCAGCATTTTGACGACACTGCAGGTTAGAAGCAGGAACTGAAACTGAGCTGCAGAGGACAAAACCTCAGAAATATCTATGATCCTTGGCAAATGTGGGGGGAAAAAATATTTAAAAATCTGAGAAAAGGGAATAGATTTATGTTTCCATGCAATTATAGGAATGCTGCTCTTTGACACTGCTTTTCTTCAAACTAGTAGCATTTGAAAGCTGCCAGCAAAGGGTACAGCACCTACCAGCTGCCCAAAATAAGCCAGGCTTTTCAATGATAAAAATGCATCAAACACATTAGCTAAACATGTAAGTTCATGGCTATCAGGACAGCAGTGGGAGGAGAGTAGAAGGATTTATGTATAATGCTGAGAGAAACTTGAAGCATTTTGAAAACGAGATAGATAAACAAATTTCCAAACTGGGCATTACTTTAAATACAGATGATTTAACACCTACTGTGATGTACAGGACCTAATGCTCAAGGGCAAGGCTCAGGTTGTTAAAAATTCTAAATTATAGAATCTGCATTGACAAAAATGGAAGGAGCAAATTCCTAAGATGCACCAATTTTGCTTTAACAAATTAGCAGAAGAAAAAAAAAGGAAAAAAAAATCCACCCCAAAACTAACAGCTTCTTGAGAGGTGGTTAAGGGAGAGAGCTGCTTGCTTGGCAAATCACAGTTCTGACACTGAAATATATCAACTTGTCAGTTTTGACAAGAATCATTACTTAATTTTCCTAATTACAACTTTCAGCAGATTACAGTCAGACTCGTCATTGATTCAACCCTACACAGATAAATGCTGAATAGGCCTAGGAGGGAGAGTCATCCATCAGAAGTGACAAATCACCTCCTCCCTCCCTTTCTGTATGCAAACCCTCCCATCTGAACTGTGCATCGCCCAAGTTAGAAAGACATATTTGGAGACAGACTGTTGGTATTTCTTAAATTTACTAAATGCTACAAAATACAGGTATTCAACAAGGTTTGAAATCAATTTTGAAGCAGTTAAAGGGACTGCCTGCATTTCCTGAAACTAAACCCAGACAGCTTATTAAATAAATTAATCTACCATAAAGACTGAGATTTGCATGTTGACTTAGAGTTTGCAGATTCTCTCCCAGTTAAGTTAAGTGAGCTTCAAAGCTCTACTATTGAAAAGCTGCAAATAAACTAGAGATTACCTCATAATGAAAAATGGCAGTCTACTGCTTCAACATGCAACCTATGGCATCTGTGTCATTTGCAGCAGTAGCTTTTAAACATCTACTCTCTTACAGAGAAAACATTGTATCTGAGCTTGGCTAATCAAAAGCAACTCTTTTTAGAGGAAATCAGGTCATGAACTTTGTTTGGCTAGATGAAGTCCTTTGGCCTGCATCTGGAGTGGATGGGAGAGAAGCACTTGTTTCTTTTCCCTAGGTCAGGAGTTTTTCCCTCTCCCTGTTGCAGTTGCTAGGCAGCCTGCAAAACGTCAGGATGTGAAACCTCACATTTCTTTATGCATTGTGTATTCTGATGAAGCACAGCAAGTGAAAACAAGAGAGTTTCAAAAAGAAAATAGAGAGTCCTAAAAAGATCACTCTCTCCCATCCACAGCACCATGATGATGCAACAATTGCAGATATCTGCACATGGACTCTAAAGAGTGGACACAGAGAAGCCAGGACAATGCTCAGATATCCCAAAGCAAGGGGGGAACATGTGATTGGTTTTAATCACATAATAAACTCACTGCTCAGGGACCTCCTAAAAGACTTTTTCTCCCTCCCACAATCCCTTTTCCTAAAGGGGACCTCAATGAATGAGAAACAGCAGCCTTTTGGAAGGGCAATCCTACTCTTGCTGTTCCACTCCCTGTGTCATCAGCTTTCGTGATGGTCAGAGAGAGACAGCTGTGTCTGGATTTACAAAAAGCAAACACACCCATACTGTAGCCCATAGGATACAGCAGAAAATAGTTAGGCTATGCAGGAATCCAGCAACCTGCCCAAAATGGGCCCAGACTAATTTCTCTGTGAGGGAACAAAATGTTATTGTAGTTAGGCTGCCTGTGCTACATTCCCAATATCCCTTTGGGAAACAATATGCCCAAAAGTGTTAATGGAAGGAGACAGAAAATTTCTTCAATGCTTTCCAAATATGCTGCAATGAGGTTCTTCCCCCTCATACCAGGCAGCTGAATTCACCAGAGCTGTCTTTAAAAGCAGCATACAGGAAGCCATTGTCAGGAACAAGAATCTGACTTTCAAATTCAGGTATATGCATGTGGAGTTCTCAATTCCCAGCAACCACTAACACGGTATGAATTATTGCTTTACTAGAAACACATTATAACCCCAAAAGGAATTTTCCATTTCAAGTTTCTGAAAGATGAGAGAGAAAACAAGTTCTGTTCTTAAGAGGATAAACTAAATGACAATCACAGTTGAAGAAATGGAGAAGGACCTGTAATTATTCCTACCTTGCCATTGCTATGCCAACAACACAACCTCCAACTATAGACCAAAATCCAATCCAGCCTGCATCCACCTGACAGGGAAAAAAAAACAAAACAGAACATAGAGAAATGTGTTAAAGCTCAGAAAATAAGATGGTGTTACTTTCAAAACAAGTGTTGGGCAGGAGCTCCGAACTGCTAACAAGAGCTCTCTACAATATTCTGAAGTGCAAGGCTTTTTCTGGGAAAGGAAATAAATTCACCACAAGAAAGTAAGACTAAGTAGTCTATGCCCTAAATGTGACCTCTCTTTATGGAATCTGACTAATGTCCTCTGTTTTTTTATAATACTCTATCAAAAGCTTAGAAATCATCTTCTCCCCACTTCATCTTTTCTACTATGCATACATTATTTTCTTTCACTAGAGACGCAGCAGCCAACAATACTCCCATTTTTTTACCTACTTCTTCCTTTTTGTTAAAAGGCATGTACAGTTCTGAAAACACTCACCACTGATGGAGAATCAGCAGGGAGAGTTTTGACACTTTGGGATGCCAAAGCTACAGTTCATTTTGTTTAAAATTTCAGGGAGTAAAGTGGTCCATATGTATTAACAGCATGTTAAACATAAAAATCTGATAAAATTGCATGCTAGTACAAAATAAAAACATGCCACTTACAAAATAGCTGCTGATTATCAGTCAGGAGATACTTACCTGGCTTACATGAATGGGTGTTAATATCAAATCCAAAACACCAGACCAGCCAGAGAAAACACCCAGTGGTATGGCATAGGCCAAAGCAATCATCAAGAATCGGAAATTGCTGTGAAGATAAAACGTTGCCATTAGCCTCAGCTTATACTAAAAATTGCACCAAGATTAGCCAGGAGAGTAAATCACAGCCTAGAATCTATACTCTGCCCATCAAGAAAAACAGCAAAGGTCTGAAGGAGGAGTGAGCCAGGGAAAACAAGAAAGGTATCCAGCCATGCCATTGAATTCCTAGTGGCTGATATGTTACCACCTTAGCACTGATAATAGAAAAAGCCAGTCTCTCCACATTGTTCAAAGATTTTTGTAACATGCTGGGCTCATATGTTTCTCAGTTCTGCAAGCAATTCTTCCATGCATTGGCATGGGCAACCTACTTAGCCTAAGTGTATGTTAGGAATAATAAGCACTAATTTAAAAGATTAAAAGCTTATTTCAAAAATAAAATCAGAGATTCATCCCTCTTGAACTGCACTTAAAAGATCAAAAAAACCCCAAGCCTGTTTTAATTCTCTTTATTTTGGTGAAACGCAAGGAAAGCTCTGGAAATGAGGCAGATACAGTTGCAAGAGTGGAAAATTTTGACAATTTGAACTGGCAAAAACAAGAGACAGCTATAATACTCTACTCTAAATAGTCAACATATTTGCTTCCCCCCCCCTCATGATTCAACCTTTAGTATTCAGTGAAGGTGAAACAGTCAAAGCTGTATCATCATCTTCAATGTATAGAGCTAAACAGGAATTTAACCAACAATTTCCCCCATTCACCATAACTGAAAGCAAATGTGAAGTCCTTGCTAAGACAAATCCAAGTTTTCCTCAAAAATGTCTCAAATGGGAAAGAAAATATACTTTGGAATCTGAAACAGTGATATTTTAAACTGAAGAGATTTTACAGTGATTCCAAGGTCAGTTATCCCATGGGGTATCTGTGTAACCCGAAACAAGGCTCCCTCTGGTCAAAACAATTTACATAAAATTGATCCTGATCAGTACCAGTTCCTTGGCAAGCAGTGGCAATTTGATAGCACACAGTTACAAAAGCCAAGAGGGAGAGAGAGATTCAATTACACTCCAAACCATTTGTAAGTTTGCAGCTTACGCTGTTTTACTCCCTTAGATGCTCCACACACAACACAAGCAGCCAGTGCTTTTTGCACTGTTCTTTTTCACACATCCTCTTCTTGAATAACACATTCCCATCCCATGAACATATCCTCCGCTTTCAATATCATTTGTGTCAGATTTATCTTTCAATGCAAAGAAAAACAACACTCAAACTTTCAGCTCTTCTATACATTGGTTATATTTCTTTGAATGCTGTCTTCCTGTCTTCCTGACAACTCTTCTCCTTTTTTAAGAATGCCACACTCTTATCCTAGTCTATCTTGTATCACCTTGGTATTTGATGCTATTTAATACTATCCATGTGAAAGCCATTTCAACATTTGTCAAATAAAATAAAAGGGAATTTTGCATGGATCTTATGGAGCCATATTGTGGATTGCTAAGAGGAAACAAGTCTGAATGCAGTGTTCTGAAATAACACTTGGCTGAATATTAAAAATCTTTGGCTATCTGGACCTCAACTTCATTACTGAGCTACTTTTGAGGGAGAACTTTGTCCTTTACTTGAGCAGTGTTTTCTGTGGTGTATTTGTTTTCTGTCACTCAAGCAATCAGACAGCCTGAGATGTGGGATAGCTGCTCTGTGCCACATCCAACCCCGAGCACCAATCCTACAGTAACAGCTCTGCATGATGACAATCTCCAGGGACAGAGCCTGCTCCCCTGCCTGGTCTCCACAACAAGGAAGGTGACCAGGAGAAAGGGAGCGTGGCAGTGACAGAGATACTGATCACCAGGTGTCATTCTGCCCCCTTGCCCAGCAATACCTCGTGCTGCCTAAAGTCATTCCAAACACACATCTTCAGTAGCAGCTCCACTTTTCATGGCTCCAGTCACTTGTGCACAGCTTTTGCAATTTTGCAATTGCTCCACTGAAAGTAGAAAAATGTGCTGTCTGTCACACCATCAGCTGTTGAACCCACACTGTTTTCCATCCTATCAGCAATGACAGGATATCAGAATTAGCCTCCCTGTTAAACCATTCTGCTGGGATATGAATTGATTTTTTATTCTGGTTTTTTCAGAAACCGAACGCCACTAGAATCCGTAAGACAGGCTGGTTCAGAGGGGAGCCCCATCAAAGTCAGTCATCTTTTTCAGAGTAACTTTGACAGTGCCTATTAACATCAGGCACATTCTGAGCAGCTTCCATTACTGGATGGTGTTGTTGATGAAAGTGTCATTAAAGCAATAATGATGCATAAAACCCCTGATACAAAATTTCAAAATTGCTTACACAGTCCCTAGAAAACATAAAAGCCATGTAACTGGCTAAAAGTATCTTATTACTTCAAATCAAAAATCACAACACTTTTTTTAATGCAGGTTTTAAGACTTATCAACCATTTACTTGTATTAGATATTTTTTTCATTGAAGTTTGTGGAATATCCTGAACTGGGGAAATAAAAACAAGTCATATTTGCTTCACCCAAGAAACTGAGACAGGGCACCACACATTTTCTAATGGAAATTCAAACTACACTTGTCACAGTGTGTGATAGACTGTTAAAAGATTTGGGCTTAGCTCCCAAACCATGACCAATCTGTTGTCTCCCACTGCAGACTGAGAGAGTTGGTATCAGGAGATAATGAGACATCAACTAATTGTAACAATCTGTCAGAAGGAAGAACCCTCCAAATCAGAAGGAAGACTCAAGTTCCTAAGAAAGTCCCCCAAAAAGGGCCCACAGGGGATGGCTGACCTCTGCTGATGGTGTAATAACTCTGCAAGAAGCAGCTCACGTAGAAGACTGCCAAAGGACCTGAAGGCACGAAGGAGTGTGGGAGTTGCAAGGATGTGATAGATCCCCTTGGTGTCCAAGGAGAAAAGGTCAGTGACTTCAATATTGCTTTATTTTGAAGTAATAAAACTGTAGCTTGGTGGAGAAGACAGAGAAATGATGAACATCTCAATTCTCATGCTTGTATCTGGTGCATTGCTGGGTCAGCCCACCAGCTCACACACATCCTGAATGCCTTACACACAGTTCTCACACCAAAGGGTAATTCTACAATAAAAGGAAATCATGATTTCCTGGTAATCATCTGCTGGTTACCTTCAGTCTACACCACCAAGTCTAAAGAAAGGATCTCTAAGCCAAGCTGAAGCCTAGATTAGGCAGGCAACAGAGTGTAGAATCCTAACGAACCAGATGATGGATTCCTCCTGAAGCATGGCAGATACCATTTTCTTTTATAAAACTCCCTTGCATGACAGATTGTTACTGAACAGCTCCCCAAGATAAGTGGGCTTAATGATGAACTGTTGATTGTTTCATGTGCAGAGGAATGAAGAAGTGCCTTTGATAAAGGGCAGCATGGAAGAATGCAAGACCATAATTATCTACCTGTCCACATTTTAAAAAAGCCCTCTTTGTTCTTGGACACACTGTAAACTATAGTCATCACCGAAAAGCCCAGTTTGTTTTCTGAAGTTTCACTAGTTATTGTTAACAGTAAGCCAGCTTTGCTGTTTACATCATGACCTTACCAGTATCTCAGGTCCACTGTTTACAACACTTTAAACATGGAATCTAATGGTTATAAAACTCCCAAATGGAGCACTGTCAACTAAAATTTTATATTTCACCTGCAAAGCCAGTTGCTGTTTGGATTTCTGTTCAACAGCAACATTTTTACAACACAGCCCTCAGGCAGGGTCTAACGGCACATCAGCTTGGGTGTAGAACAGCATTATTGTGTGTGATAAGTGTCCTTAAGAGAACTGCTATTTTTTAATACCCTGAATAGGTCACTTAGCAGACTAACCACCCAGCTGTACTCACACCTCCTGAGTGCCAGCCTGCTCCAGGATGAACACACAGGATTAAGCATCCTGCCAACTATTTACTCCCCCAAACAAAAAAAAAGCCTCCAAAAACAGAACAAAACCCAGTGACAAGGGATGAGTTGTTTTCACTGCCTCTAAATACAATTATTGAAAGTACAGCCCACAATAGGCCTGCAGTAACTAAATGTCTAAAGCTGCACAATTATCGAGCTTCAAGCAACCCTTTATATGCAGATTCAGCTCCTACATCACTCAACAAACAATTACAGCAAGAGTCAGAAGCTTCCCAGTGAAGTCAGTCATACTCTGTACCAGGGGAGCAGCTCTTCTTTGCCCCAACAAGTTCCTCTGTGCAGTATCATCTACAGGGCATGGCCTTCACAATTATTCACCCTTAACATTACAGTTGCTTTAGCTGCTCCTCTCAGATCATATTTACATTACACAAGACACTGTACAAACACTGGGGGAAGTGGGACTGTGTCTTACAAAAAGAACCCAAGAGGGAGAAGCTGCAATAATGTCTCTTTCTTTATAACCTCTCTTTTTATTTAACCTAAAAATTCAAAGCAAGCTAGCTCACCTGTGAGCCTATCCAGAAACACATCTAAAGACATTTTTCCTATTCCCACTTAATATTTTAATGTACAATTAATGCGATTTAATAGATCATATAACAGTTTTAGATAATTCATTCATTGCTTCTATGGTTGAATGAAAACAGCTGGATAATCCTTCAAAAGACAAGTAAACCCCAAATTCATTCCAATGTAATAAGCACAGAAAAAAACTACTTAGAAGTTAGTTTTGCCCAGTGTTGTTCACTGTTTTCTCACTGTTCACTTTTAACAACCTTGTATAACCTGATGTAACAGAAGCATTGCATAAGAAAAGCCATGCTAACAAGATGACTAAAGCACTGCTGGTGCTGAAGGACTGGCATGAAGAGTGGAGATACACACAGTGGTTTAAAATTTAATGTCTGCTCTTTAGCAGTTAGCATCCTTTTATGTCTTGACATTAATATTTAATTTTATTTTGTTTAAAAGTACTACAAACCAACTTGTTTGCTCAATGAGAAGATTAAAGCACACTTGTTTTTATTTACTTAGGCACTGATCTGCTTTGAAGTGGAAACCCAATGAGGTCCTACCTTAAGAGTCTGCAAAAACTTCTCCTGTAGCTGAGGCGCTGGCTCGCCGCAGCCACGCTGGGGGGGAACGGAGGGCGCGAGGGGAAGTAGGCCAACGCTGCAGAAAATATCAGGGAAACCATTCCAAATTCTAAACAGGAGGGCAAAGAAAAACAAAACCAAGAACAGATGTTAGCATTGAAAGACTTATTTCACTGCAGTGCTGTTATCAGCCAGCCTCTGAGACATAAATCCCATCACAAGTGTTTGACTGCTCCTGACAACAGAATTCCGTAACTTGAAGGAGGAATTTCTTTCTCCTTCCCCAAACAAGATTTCAAATTGAGATGGAGAATCAGTGAGACTGGCAGTCCATTCCAGTGATAGGTGCTGCAGAGAAAAAGGCTCACACACAGGGAACTCAGTGAAGCAAAAGGAAAGCTTTTGCTTTTTCTCTTCAGAGAGAACTGCAATATGAGGATTTGGCCACGTTTCCTTTCGATGGAAGTAACTCAGTGCAGGTAACAGCATGCTAGAGACTTGAAACAGATGGGACTGGGGAAGCCCCAGGGCATGGAATAACAATTATTCATTGCACAAGATGATGAAGGCAAACAAAAGGTCAAGCAAGGCAGCAGTTCCAACACAAACAGTACTACATGGCAACAGAATATAAAGAGCAAAGTGCAGAAGCAGCCATGGCTCATGAATAGAAAAAGTGCAGGTAAGGGGGGGAAAAAGAAAGAATACAGCTGTTTGTGGATGCTCTGCTTGTTCAGCAGCAGGAATTCCGAATCTTTGAAAAATTTCATAGCAGAAGTTTGAACCTGAGCTTGAGAAGTGATGAGCACTTCACAGAAAACAGTAAGTCCCATGAGCAGACATTCTGAAGAGAAACAACTCTACCCAAAGTCAGTCTAATTAATTTATTTTACAGGCCTTTTACAATATATATCATGTTCTCCACAGTCCTCAATCCCAGTATTTCTCCTATTGCCTTTGAAAACAAGATTCTTTGCTGATAGAGAGAAAAATGTATAGCTGAAGTGTGTTATCTTAAAAGAACTTATGATCTTATAACAAAGGAGTGTTCACTGACAGCACAAATAAATTCCAGCAGAGCTGGATACTCAATTGCCTTAATTTTCTTTTTTTTCTTCTCTTTTTTAATAAATCAATATGAACATGGCACTTTGCCAGGTCTTCTGCTAAACTAGAAGAAAATAAATTCAGGAAACTGAAAAGTAAATAACACTCAGAGTCTAAATGGATCAGCTGGAGATGGAGAAGGGAAATGAATGCTTCTATTTGGCATATGGGAAAAAAGGCATATCGAGAGTGTGACAATGCCATTTTTCATCATCAAATACTAAAGGACTCATTTTGAATTACTTGGTGTCTCTTTTCCTGCTGTGGTATAACTGCATGTTTCAAGGGGCAAGGGCACTTAAACTAGATCTCTCTCCTCTGCTCTTCAGAAAACAGATTAATTTCTATCTTTGTGCACATTGTTTTGGACACCATGATCACTGAATAAAGACCTGGCAGTAACTGATCACCCCAGACCTAAGAAAGGGATGAGATGCTCTGTCACTACAGGATGATTCTACACAGCTCTTTAGTAAAAGCTGTTTATCTCCCCACCTCCTGCCTCTAGTTTACATACAGGTTTATAGACATATATATTACACACATTTTAATCACATATTAAAGGAAGATTTAAGATTGCAGATAGGTATAGCCAATCAAGAATGTGATCACACAATCCCATCAATTTTGTCCAAGGTACTAAAGTGCCCTTCTCATACTGCAAGGGGAAAGGCCAAGTTTTATTCTGCAGAATCACAGAAATATTTAAATCACAGAAATATTTCATAACAGGTGCCCATCTGGGGTCTCATCTATGCACTGCCTCAAGATTTCTACCAGTCAAATTACTGTAGTAGGAGCAGTACAGTAACCATTTTTTTTGTCTTTTTTTTTTTTTTTAATTACTATGTTCAGGATGCTGTCCTTGCAGTACCTTCTTGCAACTCTTTAATGTTTCCCAGTGTTATACTTTGCAAGCTAACAAATTTGCCTAGAAAGCTCTGCTCTATGCCTAAATAAAAAGTGACAAATTCACAGTGGAAACAAAAGCATCTCCCTCTGTTGAAGAATATGAGTTTTTAGTGCCATCTTAGATTTGTATACAATACTTACACCTCTACCTAAAGTTCAGGTACTGCCAAACACATCTGATTTCTTACATATTGAAATCCTACCTCAACAGGAAACCCACACCTTTGTTTCCATAATTTAAGTTACCAGAGTAGAGGAAGAGGAATACAATCTAAAATTTTTCCTGGGCAGGTAAAGAGTGAGTGAAAGTAAGCAAAATTGAGAAGGTAAGAAATAGGTCAATGCTGAGAACGAGGGAGCTGCAGCCACAAGAGAGAGGCTCTTCTTTAGAAGCTGCCAACTTCTCAAAAGTGCAGTGAATGCACTCAAACAAGGCAAAGCACATTAAATGGGGCATCTCATAAATTAGTGTGTGGAGACACAGATATGTACACATCTGTGTACTTGCTGAGGAATGCTTCACAAAAGCTGGGTACCACACCATGGTGACTTGTTATGTGAGAGATGCCTGCATCTCAGCCTAGGAAGCAGGCACCATCATGATGCTTGTGTAAAAAAAAAAAAAAAGAAAGAAAAGAAGGAAAAAAAAATAAAGAGGTTCAAGACTCCTTGATAACAAAGTATTTTTCCTTCAGACGGGCTACTCATAGCACAAAAACCTTTTCAATTCCAGAAACTCTCCTCCCCACCTTGTTCCGTGGGAATATTCCAGGGTGCATGAGGGCTCCTTACACACACACCTTTTTTTTTTTTTTTTTTACAAATAATAATTTTACATTGATATTTAGGAAAGTAGGAGGCTAAAAGCTCTGGCTGCAGTCTGGAATAATTAATTTCCTTACACAATTCAGGTAATACAATTCAAT
This sequence comes from Zonotrichia leucophrys gambelii, assembly GCF_028769735.1. Lineage (NCBI taxonomy): Eukaryota > Metazoa > Chordata > Aves > Passeriformes > Passerellidae > Zonotrichia > Zonotrichia leucophrys. The sequence goes on along the minus strand of NC_088177.1, from coordinate 34,482,089 downwards.
CCTGATTTGCTACACCCATATTACTTGAGCTGTGAACCAGAATATGCAGCAACACAGACGACACAGAAAGAGGCTGTGGCAATTCAGCTGAGCTCTGAGTACATGTTTGAGCTAAAGGAACAGCAATTTATTAAAACACAGAAGAGACTGGAGTTAACAGAGCAATTTCAGAATGGGTTTATAAGCAATTGCTTCATAATCATGTTTGAGCTTAAGTCCTTGGAAAATCTGCACACTGTTGGCACACTACTGATCCCAAGTCAACAATTCACATCGTTACTGTCTTTTAAGAGATCATCTAACTTTTGGAGGCTGCTTATTTAATGCTAGCTCACACAAAAGCAACATGCTCATCAGAAATGCAGAGTGCTTACCTTGTGAAACTGGCTTCCCCATAGTATCTGAAAGAACAAGTCATACCAAACCTGACCACACCGGCTGAAGAAGTGGGGAAGTGGGACATTCGGGTCCAGCTTCTTGCTCTTCTACATTCTGCAAAACCCTTATTTCTAATGTGTGAAGTCAGTTTGAGCCTAGTTTTCTGCACAGCTGTTTAAGGGGACAAATAGTACCCTACCACACCTACCAGGTATTTTTTGTCCCACAGGTGAACAGAGCTGTCTGTTCACTGTTACCCACTATGGAGCAGCTGTCCTTCCACCTCTGGACCCCATGTGGCACAAGAGAGCACAGGGAAGCAGTCAGAGGAACCTTGTGCCTCCAGCTCTCCAGGGAAACAGAGCTAAGCTGAGACAGAACAAATCCCATGAGGGATTCAAAGCAAACTCCTCTTTGACAGTTCTTAGCAATTTTAAACCACTTGGAGGTTTTCCATCATTACTGTGATTCACTGCAGGCCAGCAATGTTCACAAAGCAGCTCTCTGTCATTGTCTGAACAGCTACAGGGCTTGCAGCTCCTGAAAATACACATCCCATAGGACACAAACACCAGCACAAAGAAACTATCTCTGTTCAAAGCACGTTCAAATACTAAGTGAGAAATACAGATGCCCCACAAAACACAATTCCTAGGAAGCTGAAGAGCTGCTGGAGAATCATTGCCTGCTGGGACCAGTGATCCCAAACAGGACTACAAGGGTGTTCCCACATCCTTGCCAGCTCAGAAAGGTAGAAAGAGCCCTGCTGAGGTGTGAGGCAGGCAAGACCTGAACCTTGGTGGCAACATCCATCCCTGTTTCTGAGGAAAATGCTTAGGAAAACCTTCTGAACGAGAACAGAAGAGAAAGGGAATCTCATGCACTGCTGAAGGCAACATTTCTACTGCTACCAGACTCAAAACAGTGGTTTCAAGCACAGCACGGTATTTCCTTAGGCAGATGAATTCTTCCCTCTCCATGGAAAATCTGCAGAGGGGGAGCTAAAGCACTTCTCTAATTGCTATGGCTTTCCTCTCCTTATCTACTGCTCCTCAGGACAAAACCCGACTTGCTTTCGTTTTTCCTTCTTTCACACCAGACATTTTCATCTGCCACGAGATTTTCAGAGCCTAACACCATATTTACTTGTGAAAAAGGCTTAGCTAAACCTGAATTTCCTTGTTCCATTTGAGTCCAGTAAAAAGCAGCTTACTCAAAAATACTTGCTGAACTCATGATCCAAATTCTATTACACTTTCTTTAAAACAAACATTAAAGTGGCCCTCGCCCAACAGGAATATTAACTTGACAAATTTCCATAAGGATAACGTCCAGGAATAAATGATCACAAACAGCTAACTCAATCCACTAAACCTCCACATAAACTACACAGTATATATATGTTAGGACTTCTGGAACACTTAGAACTAACTCCTGGCTCGATTTCAGAGGATGCAATTGTAAGAGGGGAAAACCCCTATCAGATGTGCAACTCTTAATGCTGTACCAATTTATATTCACTAAAAATTAGAATGTAGACACTTTAACCACTTAACCAATTCTATTTCTTTAAAGTTTGCTGCTAATTTTTCTAAGTGACAGGAAGAGGCATAGAAGCCATTATAATAAAAAGAGCAAGGATATAAAACCTAGGTTTAATCAGGTGAATTTTATATCAGTGATTTTTTCCACTGAACTGTTGTCACTTCATTGAAATTGCTCACCAGTAAGAATTACGTGGTTTTAGCTAAAACCAAAATCTATCATGTTTTAATTTCAATGTTTCTGATTCTGTGGATTCTGAAATACTAATTATCTAATCACATTTGAAAGGCATATGCAGGTCATAAATTAAGGCTCAGTTAATGCAGAATAGAATTTCATGCTAAAAGACTATTGAATTTCCATCCTTACAGAAACAGTAGTAGAAACCCAACTTGTCATGGAAACAAATTTTTAATGAAAATTCAATAAGCAAAAACCAGTTTTGAAGCTCAGGGAAACTCCAAGAAGACATTTCTCCCAAGTTCAGCCGATACAAACAACTGAACTACTTCTTTCCAAGTCAGTCTGTACAAAAGGCTGTTTAAAAAATTAATCCTCCTAACTCAATTATCTTCCCCCAGGCACAGACTAGATCCTGTGCAAACCAGCCACTAGAGGGTAGCGGTTCTCAAGCACCAACACACAGGAGGGCACGAACATTTTGTGTTTAGTCTCACCTGCGTAGAGCACGGCCTCGATGCGGTCCTTGATGTGCTGGGTGTTGGAGGGCGCTGCCAGCTGCGCCGTCCCGTTGGGCGGCGGCACCACCAGCGGCCCCACCAGGAAGGCGGCGGCCGAGCCCAGGTAGTTGAGCAGCGAGGCGATGGCCGTGGCCGTGGCGCGCTCGTCCGGGGAGAACCAGGTGGTGGAAAGGAAGGGAGCGGCGTTCATCACCGTGGGGCCCGCCAGCCCGTTCAGCAGCTGCCCGCCGTGGATCAGCCTGCGACACAGAACACACGGCACTGAGAACCGCTCGCTGGGCTTTGGGAATTAAATAGGCACGTGAGGTACTGCGAAAAACGCCAATCACTCGTTATAAAAAAAATTAAAAGTTTAATTGTCGGGATCTTTAGCTTGTCAGAGTGACCCCGAGAAAAGTTCGAAAGTCTCTTTTCCCAGCCCGGCACTTCAAGAAGGAGTCAGAGCTCTTCATTTCTCGGTCTCAAGGTTGGTCGTATCTTATCTGTAACATTCTTTCTCCTGTCCTGCCGAGGTCCATCCGGCAGGACAGTTCCAGGCACTCTGCCTGCCCCTGGGGTAGTGTTATGTCTTTATACTAAAAACTACGTACACAATGTTTACAATTACTTTCCAATACCTATCACCTGTGTTAGACAGTGAGCTTCTACTCTAAACCAATCTAAAAGTGCCAACATCACAGCAGAAGATGGAGGCCAAGAAGGAGAAAGGCTGGACATGCCCAGTTCCCTCCATCTTGCCCCCTGAACCCCCATACCAAAAACCCCAAAATCTACTTTTCCACCCCGTGATAACTTCACTATTATTCTACCTAAACTGTTGTGGCTTGCTGATCTTCATATCAGGTTGGTAATTTGCTCCATAATCAAAACCACAGGAATTTTGGGCTCTGTGCCAGGGTGTCTGAGACCCCTGGCAGGGGTCTTGGCTGCTCAGGACAGCCAGAGGGATGTTCTGGGTTCCAACATTTAATAGTAATAAAATGGTTATAACAATAGTAATACGATTAGAGTAGTAACAATTTGGACAATTTGGACTAGGACAATATGAGACAATAGAAACAAAGAGTTACAGACGTCTGGGTACCTTTTTCTGGGCAGCAAAAGCCCGGAAAAGGACACCCATTAACAGAGGATTAACCCTTAAAAACAATAGTCTGTGGCATATTCATACATCTCATACATGATGCATAAATTCCATTTAAACACAGGATTCTGTCTGGTCAGTGTCAACTTCTTCCTCTTAATCCTAACTGCATCTTCAGGGCTGAGCAAGGCAGGAAGAAGTTCATTTCTTCTGATAAGAAAGCAATAAATTCCTTTTCTCTGAAAGATTTAGGTGTCCTGTGGCAACTATCTCACTCCAAGTCCTTTATTTAAAAAAAGTATCTTACATAGCATAGTCTCTATTTTAACATTATAACCTAAAACTATATTTAACACAGTACTTAAGAAAATTAATACAGTATAACTTTCTAACATAACACATATAATATTCATTTTAATATTTGAGAAAAGACAATCATAAAATACACATTTTTCACAGGTACCTAGTGCTGGAAATGGAGCTGCTGCACAAAGAAATGAAAGGCCTGTGCAAAAGAAGGATATTCTATCCACCAAAAGAAGCCAAATTAGATTGATTTAAAGAATCCAGAGCTACTCAGATCTCATTACCTCATATAAAAGGAGAAGCAAATGTTCTCTTCAAAGCAGAAAAGGAAAAGGGAATAAAAGGAACTTTCTTTGCAGCAAAAAGATATCATGACAGGATATAAAAGTAGAAAAGGTGCAGTAGCAGAAAAGCTTTAAATTATAAACATTGTAAACCTGACCCTCCTGCCTGCATACATCCCAATGGAAGATTTAAATTAGTTATGGCAAATCCAAAATTGAAACACTTCAGCAAAATACTCTGCATATTTTTTCACTGCATTATTTATTTTTATTTACACACTCAGATGAGCTCTATGTGCCTACAGATGAGAAGGCTGGGCTGTTAGGGTTTCCAAGAGAGTCGTCTTCTGCAGCAATCTGGCCATTCTCAACACACTGCTGAAACAGCCAAGTAAACCCAGATTTTTCTCGTTTTTCACACTCATTGGGATTTAACAGATAAGGCTGGTGACAGAACAGAGATAGTACTTCCAGGCAGTGAAGTCTCTGCAAAGTTTGGCTTAATAGTAGTACAGTGAACAAATACAAAAAGGACTTTTTGAAGGCTCTCCTACATGTGGAATTCAGTCAGAAATCTTCCACTTTGACTTTTCCAAAAAGTAATCAGCCATAGAACGCAAAACTATTTCAGAACTCATATAAAAACTTCATGCCTAAAAAACAGCTAGAGAGTCACATGAGATATTGCAACCCTCCAAAGCAAATCTATTCATTGTGCAATAAAGTGGTGGCAGATGATATTTTCAAATGGGTGGTGTTTTTTTAACCATAGCAGGAACTCAGTGTTATTGCTGCAAGACTTGAGTTGTGAGACATAAAAAGCTCCGGCTTGAAAATGGGGAAACATAAGCCAGCATTTAGGCAGGGTTTCAAGCCACAAATGGCTGAATAATATACAGTATGGCAGGAGTTTTTAAAGCACACAAAGGAACACAATATGCAAAAGAAATGCCTACAGACTCTTTATAGAATTAACAGGATAGATTGCAATAGAAAGGAATAAATGCTACCAATTCTCAGTGGATTGGGAATTAAATTTTTAAACAAAATTTATAAAAAATATCCAAAAAAAGAAGCATTATTATATATCATCTAAAGGAAACTCTTTCTGAGCTGGGACAGAAATAATATCCACACTTACTTATATGCAATTTACTGTTTTTGGAGGTTTTTTAATCCTCATACAGAAATGACAGATTTCATTACTGGTGTTGATAATGTGCTTCAGATGGACACCACCAAGGCATGGTCAGGCCTTGTCAATGCTCGTTAAACTCTCACACATGCTAATCCAAAATGAAATGGTTTTAAATAAAGAAAAAGTACTATATAAACAATGCTCTGGTATTTTTCTGGAGGACACATTACATCAATACCCCATGGTTACTCTCCAGTATATTTGGAACAAACCAAGGTATCCTTTTGCACTTTGGTATTTTCATTCTACTTATCTCACTGTAGTTATTCTCAAACTTTAAAATGTTCCAGGCTATTTGCAGAGCTACAGCACATCCCCAGAAACAACTGCATTTCAGTAGCAAGTAAGGTAACTACTGCAACATATAATGATTTTATTTTAGTATTTCCTCCTGTTCCAAAGTGAATTTAATGCTTAAATTATGTTCATGTTACTGTATGTTTGGAAAACTGTGTCAGCACAAAATAACCTTCATAGCTTTAGTGTACTACCACTTCTGTTCACTGACACCACTCTGGTGTTACTGTTTTAATCCAAATATGCCTCCTCTGTAGTCATCCTAAAGGCAAATAAAACTCAGTAAAATCAGAAAAGAGTACAACAGTTTTGCAGCATCTGTGGTCATGTAGGCACTTCTTCTGACAGAAGAAGAAAAGTTTTGTAAAAAAAACTCTAAATAAACCATCAGACAAAAGACCCAGTTTATATATTTTGAAGATTACACACACATATTCCTACCATGTACTTCAGATTTAGATTATGTCTATCAAACTCCATCATCTGAATAAAGCTCTATAACCAATCTTATACTCAAAGGGAGCAATAAATGTTAATTTTACTTTGCAGATCCTGAGGGATAAAGTAGCAACTTAATCCAGTATTTAAATTCTATATTAGCCTTTTGTCTTTGTTGTTTTGGATTTGTTGTTTTGTTTTTTTTTAAAGGGTGAGTCAATTTTGCCTCTCTCAAAGTGTCTTCTGTTGGTGTTTTCCTGGCTGCTCTCTCTCCTTGTCCTGGCTGGTGTGGTCTGTTCACAGATTTGCATTTTTGGCATTTACCAAGCCTGACATTATCATTCAGGGTAGAGCATCTCTTATCTTCATATTGTTTAATTTCTCAAGTCCAACATATTTGAGTTAATAAACACTTATTTTCAGACTAAATTGCCATCAATATACAGACTACTACCTCAAATATCTCTGCACATGATAACAGCTTAAACCCTATTTTATCTCTTTTTCAATACTGACTTGAATTAAGCTACTTTTTCCTGAGAAAAAGATTATTTGCATGGTTCTTCTGCACATCCTTAACTCATTTCCCCAGAGAGGCAGGGATGAGAGATTCCAAATGCAATTCAGAGCATTTACTAAGCTGCTGCTCTGGGAGATGTATGTAGCAGCTGCTCCACCTGACAGAGAAATATGAACATAACAGTATTGGTGGCTTTTTGCTGTTTGTTACAACATCTTATCAGCACTGCACAAGATTTTGGTCTCACAGCCTGTGAGTCTCCTCTCATACACCATCAGTGCTAAAAACTGCCCCAAGACCAAGAGAGGTTTGTTTCTGTTATCCCCTGATTTTCTTCTTGTTTCTGCTACTGGAAAGGTGCAAAGAGGAGCTGCCTTTTCCCCATCACTATTCCAATTTCATTCTGTACAAGTTTTCTCTTTCCTGAGGAAAGGGATGAAAAGATAACTTTAGCTCAGGATCTTACCCAGATGGAAAAACATTTCTCAGTCTCATTGCACTATAAAGTGTAATATTCATCTGTTATTTTTCCCAGTGCTGTTTTCAGATGTGTTATTTATCCAATCATAATTTAATTATTTTCATGTATCAAAAAGTAGAAAGCTATTGAGGTCAAATGACAGGAAATAACATGAGCAGAAGGCTTTTTAATCATAATCATGAAAGAGAAAATTGGAAAAAAGTTACACCAGAAATTAATTCTCGACTTACAAAATAATTGATGACTGTAGCTTAAAGCAAAATTGAGGAAATAAACATCTGTCTAAAATATTTTGTTTCTAACTGTCTCAGTGACCAGGTCAGGACTCATTTTGATATGTCAAGGTTTTTGACATCTGACCTCCCTGCTAATGAATTGATGTGCTCTGCCAAACGTGTAATTTGCAATTGAACGTGAGCCCTTTATGAACCCTTTTAAAGAAAAAAAATAATCATTTAAGGAATTATGGTAAATGGTAGTGTGAAATATCACATGGCAGAACATCACAGTAATGAGTATTTACATTATGTATCTATCTAAGAAAATAAACATATGGACACACATACACACTTTTGCACAAAATAAAGATCACTTCTGTTCCTTAACTGGCCTCTGAACTGCAAAAATATAGTACAAGGGACAGTTCAAATACAGCAATAGAAATTAGAGAAGAAAAACTCTTACTGTACTATACTGTCACCTCTTTCCCAATTTTTTTTATCAAGTCACACTATAAATAACTTTAATTATGCACTTTTCACCACTTCCCTGAGAAGATTTGATACTTGTATCAGGAACTGACCTGGCTGTACCTGCTTTACTCACTTCTTGCAGTCACTGTTAAAATATCCTAACAGGCAGCAACAAAGAAAACCATGAAAGGCTATAAATGCTGGAATTACAATATACCTGAGCAAACTGGGTATGAAAAAAGTGAGATTACACTGGAAAAAGGTCCTAGTGACTGATGATAATACCATACCGTTAAGATGGGAAAGCACTTCCATTTACAGTCGGCTTTATTTTTATTTTTCTCCTTGTACAAGTTGAAACTTTGCATGCATGGTCACAGTCACATCAGGTACTGGATTTGTTAAGTTGTTTAAAAGCTGTGTGTTACATAAGTGGTTTTTCTAGGTAAAAAATCCAGACATTTAGTGTTCCTACCACTGTGTGTCTAATGCCTGGACTTAGGAGAATTTTAAATGAAAGAAAATCTCATTAGTTTCTGTTCTCAGATGGGGAAAAAAGGCAACACTGGAAGGAGAACTACTTACTCAAAAATTACTTTTGATATAATGGATTTAAAACCCACAACACTAAAATAAGTATCGAAAGTTCAGTTCTAAGATATGTAAAGCAAACCTTTTCTGGAAAGGCTAAGACTGGAGAAGTTGGATCAGAATTTTAACTGATTCACAGTGTGGAAAATGCATTTTCACCTTTTCTTTGGCAGACAACACAGTGAAGAGCAGGGCTGCCAACCCCAGGGTGTTGCTCTGACTCTCTAAACACAATGACAATTTTCCAGCCCGAGTGGAAAATTCAACCCCTTTGCATCTTAGGAAGAAGCACAGCTCATTTCAAGAGCCATGAGAAGAGGAGCTTCTGGTGCAGGTTTTGTTTGTGAAACTTCTACCCTGCTTTTCCCACTCACTGCCATGAGAATTGACCACTTAGTCACTTTTCAAACTTCTATGAAAATACAGCACAAGTAAACTGCAATTCAGTTCTGCCAGTGTTGGGAAAAGTCTGAGGAGCAAGGAAGTCACAGAGAGTACTTATTCTCAGGAAGACAGGGCTACAGTGTGCCACTTACTGTGGAAAAGGTTACTACATGAACTGCTGAGCTTAACAATTAAAGCAAAAAGCAATTCTGGATAAAGAAGTTGATGTTTTATAGAAATGGATGGCTAATATTTCTTTCACATGCCTGACAATTTCATTCACTGAAACAAGCGGATTGTTCAGCTCTTGCTAATTTGGAAGACAAACAGGTTTATGAAGTGATTAGCTCATTGTGGGAGCTCCTGGAAGCAAATGAAAGAGACCCTTCCACTGGAGGACTTCAGAGAACTTCTGAAGTGCTATTGAACTTAGTGTCACTACATGGCAACAAAGCAAGCAAATACCTCCTACTCTAGAGTGTCTATACTGATGTGTGATGCAAACTGCTTGCCCAAAAAAAGGCACATGAAAAGCCATGGGCTTACCCACATTATATATTAGGAGACTGTTATACTTCAAAGGGAACCAACATTAGTTCTGTCAACAACCACTTCTGATTTTTCACAATCAAGCTACTAGAAGTGGACAGAGCTTTTCCTTTAAACTCACAAAAATAAATATAACAAAAGAGCCTCCTAGTAAGAGGAACTTTTTCAGGCACTTTTAGGGCAAAGAGAATTAGGGAGGTCAAATTCATGCTTTACTGCAATTCATTGCTACATTGTATGACAAATGCAAATGATGTTTTGTTTATACCCCAAAGAGAGAACAACCAAGGCTCTATGTCTGGAAAAAGACTGGAAAGAAAAATACCTCTGGGTAAAGCAATGAATTCATCTATTAAAAATAACATTCTATAGATGAATTTCATGGAAATGCACTTCCTTTCGGTATTTTCATTAAATGATATATTTATACTACAAAAGCTTTCTGCCTTCTGGATATTCATGGATTGAGGCCATTAGCTTTTTTTTAGCTTGTTTTTGATGCATGCGACCATTGATATGTGGAATAATTTACAGCTGTTTTTTCCCCCATCAGTAAGAAATATTATTGAAAGCACAAAGCCTGAGTCATTGTTTGGTACATTATCTCCAGAAATAGAATGAAAAAAAAGAGAAAAACTTAGAAAAGCACATTTTGTCATTTTCATCAGGAATTAGGCTCATGTTTTACCCCTGCATGAACCATGGCCCCAGCACAGTCAGTCAGACCACCATGGGAGTGGGCTTAGAAGGGGACACAGCATCTCCATCCCAGGCATCCCAGCCTCACGGCCCTTCTCCCACACTTAAAGAAAACAGCAAACACATTTACAATGGTCTAAAAGCTAGTGAGTTTGGGGATTAAATTTAAAGGATTGGAAAACCAGACTTACTCCAAAACTTATTACTGAGAGCCTGCTGAGAGAGACAAGTATTTGCAAGGAGAGGAAGCAGCCATCTCAGGCAAAGAGCCTGAGGTGTCCATCACACATCCTGACAGAGGAAAGGGATGAGGTGGGTGTACAGTGAGACCCCCTGGCACTGTGGTGACAAATTCCCTTGCATCCTCACACTGTGTTATTGTGCAGCCATCACACCTGTCACACACCTGTGGGGGGAGTTCTTCACTTTATCCAGGTTTGAAAGATAAAGGCACATAAAGTCAAAGCTGAGGGGCTTTTTTATTAAGTTCTGTTTTCTTGTTTTTCATTTAAAACTAACCAACTCCACAAACCCATTACTAAAAGAAGAAATATTTAAAGAAACACTAATAGAGGACATTCTCATCAAATATGAACAGACCCAAAGTACACAACATTGTAAACACGAAGTAGGCAATTACATTATGGGCTAATGAGGCAAAACATACTGAAAAAAATTATCAGGGAAGTGCACCAGGACTGGCTGCTATTTGGGCTGCTGTGGGAGAAAGCTGATTAAGATTACTTAGTACAAAAGAGGTCCTAAGTAGGATTTTTTAGTAAAAGAGTAGGAGTGTACAGGAGATGCAGCAAATTAAAGAATGGGATAAACAAGACCTATTTAAATATTCCTGAATAATTTTTCTTAAGCGAGTGAAAGAGCAAGAGGGTGTTTTGATTATAATGCAGCAACTTCAATATAAATTTGATTAATATGAATTCTTTAAGGACAGAAATTAGCCACCATAATATGACTCACAAACTAAGGCAAAGAGCTCAGTATGATTAAAAAATTAAAAGCGTTCTACAGTTGAGGATACCACCTGCCATTATATGAGATGAAGCTAAATATCCCACAGAGAATATAAATTCTCTTCCCTTCCAGAACAGGCTTGCACTAGCTGAGGCCTTGTAGAAGTGCTGCCCACTAAATACTGCTGCAATACCAAGCCCTTTCTGAGATAATTTTAAAACTCCAAGAATTTACAGAGGTCTGTAAATTGCTAATTCAGCATGCACGCTGGTTGCAGGTGGGTGACACCCACAGTGCCACGGCCAAAGTCCAGGACAGGAGCACAAGGAAAAGAGCATTTATGACCAGAGCTGTGGAGTCATCTCCTTTTTGCAGGAGGGCTGATCCAGCTGAAGGAGGAGCCAGTGTGGCTGCCCCCCAAGCTGATGAGGAGCTGCTGGTGCATCACAGGACACGTGGCCCCAGCAGTGGCAGACGGGACCGCTGGGCAGCCAGAGGGACACTAAATCACCCCAACAAATAAGCAAAGCTGGAAAAAATCATAACCACTTCAGAATACAGGACCTCTAATCGAAAACAAATGCTTTGGAACAGAGGTTAAAAAATAAACCCAGTGTACAAGATGAAGCTGATGGAAGTAATAAAGACAAGATATACTGTTACATTACAGAGGCATAATAAATAAGTATCCCCCATGTGAACCTCCTCATGAATGACTTGTTTCCTTTTTTCCCCACTTTCCTGTTTTTCTGATGCCATGGATTAACCCAGCACTGCAGCACAAATCAGCACCAAAAGCACCAGGCAAGTCCTCAATTTTAATATTTTTCCCCCTCCACTTGCTGAGCTGCAGCACACAAACAGGTATGTTTATTCATCTTTCTAGTCCCAGACCCTCACTTTAGATTAAATCCTTTTTTCATTTCTCTTCCCCAGTGAGGTAGGGAGCACAAAACACTCAGCACACTCTGTCTTTATTCCTTACCGGCTGATTTGTCTACCTGCCTCTCCTAACAGGCTCTTCTCATTCCCTAGAACACTTTAATTCCTCTTCTCTACAGATGCTCCAATTTGGAATTGTTTGGGGTTTTTTGAGCACAGAAGTGTGTTCAGTATTACCAGAGAATACAGGAATTCTAGTACCTCTTTACTGAAATAACCTCTTCCAAAATGCTCCTTTGCATATTTCATGCATAAGAATGGTGGCTTATGGCAGCCTTAGGATCAGAAAACCCAAATAATTAGATGATCTCATTAATTCTTTAGGCTTTAAGCAACAGAAATGGGGAAAATGTGGAATTATTAAAGGGTAAGTCTAACAAGAGTAAAACTCAAACTAGTTTGCAACTAGCTAATAGAACCAAAATGCACCAAAGATGTGCTAAGAGTGAATCTTCAAAGTTCACAACAATATATATATATAAAAGAGAAATATTCAAAATCCTAGGAACTGTTAATATTCACAAAAAGACCCATTTATAGGCTCTACCAACTATTGGTGTGTCTCCTATAAATGACTGTGTAAACAACCATTCTGTTTCCACTGCAATTCTCTGCGCTTTTTGCTGGATTCCCAACACACATTTTAATGGTGCTTACTGCCAAGGAGCATCCTCTCACTGCCATGACTTCAAGGTCCTCAGTAACTGCTTCTCTGTTGTGAAATCTAATGTGAAGGACAAACACTACCAGCCCACAGCGTAAAAAGTTCTAATAAATTGCTTAATTAATGTGTTCAATACAAATGACAAATTATGTTACATCCTTTACTTCCATGTCTTTAATTATCCTGCCTTTCAAAACATTTTAAGAAGTCTTACATCACACAATCAGTCTTAAAAGCCAAAGTTTTATGGCTGTGGGCTGATTTCTTAATTTTATTTCCTTCTTTTACACATTTCAGCTCATACAGCTTTTTGCCTAGATTTAAGACATAAGATGTATGTAAATCTATTCCTAAACACAGAACACAAGGTAAATATGAAGTGCTATGTGGAGGAGAAAAACAACTCTGATTTAATCTATAAAAAAATGGCCTCTGAGTAATGTTAATGTTCAGGATAAAATAATCAAATCCTAAAAGAATCCAATGAAAATATTTACCCAGTGACAAGCAAGTGTCAGAAAGGAAAAGACTAGACAAAATGCAAGCAAAAAAGCATTAGTGATGTTCTGGTAAGCTTCAGGGAAGGGACAAAGATTCAGGAAAATACAATTTGGTAACATCTTTCTTTCCTTTATGTTCTATATAATGTATATTAAATGTGAACTAAATAAACAGGTGTGGCAAATGAAGTTTTCATAACTTTTAAAAAGGAATAATAAATTTGGGGTCAAATTTACTGTCATATATCTGGCACATCTGACGAACCCAGAAGCACATGGTACCTAAGAAAAACTCTTTTTAACATCCTTGTATGACAGACTCATTAACCTCATAGTTTGCTGGGCTGGGGAGGTAAACAGGTAAAAGCATATGTGTACATGAAAGGGACTTTATTAGTCCATTTAAAGGATGGATCCTCCATCTGACATGCAAGTTCACACTTTAACATTTTCACCATGTACTCCCACTTTGCCTGCACTGAATTTAGGCAGCTCTGGCATGGATTTCCAGTACAATTTTAGGTCACACACTGTCAGAGAACAAAAATTCACCACAGAAAATGTACAGCTGCTTCAAGAGACACAATGAAATGTGCAACTTGAATTTTCCCTCATATGCATAGTGCATATCAAATGTACTGAAAAGAGAGGTTAAGGTCTGTGTTTAAAATATGACTTGGAGGACTGGGCATGGTCTTAGTCTGATATTACATACTACAACCAAAAGAATAATTATGGACTAGAAAGGGGATTAAGAATACACTTGGATATTACAGGTCTGTTTGAGATAAGGAGCATAAAGCAGCCAGGATTAATGCCAGTCTTAACAGTGATTTCCTTATGTCTATGACTGCTCTGATAGGTGGTGGGCCTTAGTAGCTCTCCTTAATGTTAATCACAAGAGCTTAGGGAGCTACAAAGTACAAAACCCCCAGTCTAAGCCCTACAAACCTCATGAACATTCTTATAATTTTATGTATATTAACTCAGACAGAATTGTCCCATGGAAATCTTCAGCATATTCCCACAGATTACTCTCAGGCTGAAGGAACACACTACAAAACACACAAAAGCATTTAAAGAAATTCCAGTTACACTGGCTTCTGAAATGCTTCCAATTAGCTTGCAAGTGATCTTGTCTCTCTGACAGGCTCTGTAACATTCAAATTGTTGTATTAACATATAGACACATTCAGAATAAGTGCATAATTTGGTGCTCAGCCAGTTGTGGTTAATGCATCAAGCAGTAATGCTCATCTCAAAAAAAAATTATTTTATTTGGTATCACTTCAAAGAATGGATGAAAACTGGCCTTAAGCCTTAACCCACAAAGCAGTGGAAGTTACACAGTATAGCATCACAGGGTCTATACAATTATTTACAAAATCTCTTTTGCTTCCCACAGTTGGCCATAATTAATTCTTGGTAAATTTTTAAAATCAAACTGTGTAAAAGATCAAGCTACTTCCTCATGTAGATCTACAATTCTGGCAAATTTCTTTTTTGGGAGTAGGATAAGTAGGCAAATTTATCAGTTTCAGCTGGAGGAGATGATACTTATTTTCACAGCCTGAATATATGAAATTATTAACCTTTTCCATCCGTATTCTGCTCACACTCTTTTTTCCCCTATATAGTTTTCAATAAATTTTAACATCACATTTTATACATCTCACTCATCAGACTCTATAGAGTCCAAAGCCTTTCTCTGTTCCTTGAATGTTTCTCCTTAGTTTTGTATTTCATTGCTTTCCTAGGCCTGCTCTCTGCAGCTACACTGGAAAACTTTAAAGGTGGAAACTCTTCTTCCCACTCCCCAAATGATACCTCACATCCAAATCTCACCTGGGAATTTTCATCTTCTCAGGTATTTATAGTCTTCATCCTTGTTTTGGTAAAGCCTAGGCCAGCACATGTCTTCTGGCATACATCATAAATGAAAACTACATAAAACACCACATTTCATTGCATTTAAGCCACGTGTCCCATTTAAAAGCTATTGATATTTAACCCAAGACTGATGAGAATGAACAAACTGAATGCCGAGCACCCCTTGACATTTTAAGAAAATGGAAACCAAGGGTAAAATAAGGACAGCTCTTTCTGGCCACCCAAACAGTACATTTTTCTCAAAAGGGTCACTGTGAAGGGTAGCACAATATGGTTAGTGCAGCCTGCCCTGCTCACAGAGTCCTTGAAGACCCTGTCAAAATGGGCAACACCAGCCAACCAACATCAGGAGCACCTTGAGTGCTTCCTCATATGCTCACTAAGCACCTAAGAACTGAAAGTGCATGATTTCATACCTCACACTCTGCTCTTAGTTTACTTATCAGGGCTAGTTTTACAATTCATGTGGTTTTTCACATTCTCAGTTCTTTCTCTGAAACTCCTTCTTTGTTTTATCCATGGTGCCCAGTCATCGGCTTTCAACTTCACACTGAACATTTTCTTTCTCAGCTTAAAAGGTGCCCAAGCTGATTTTCAGGTCAAACAGTACTAAGGGGAAAAAAAAAGCCCCCAAGCCCAAATAACTTGCTGAAGTAATACCAAGACTTTGTGGCAGAATTCAAGCTGACTAGAATTCAAGGGGAAAAAAACCCAACCCACATAAAACATTTAAAACATTTTATTTGTAAGACCTTCCCTTAGTGTTTACATATTATGCAAGCACAACTAGCAAAGAACCAGTGCTGCTGCTTTTTCAAAGTAGCAGGAAAGAGTAGTAATGCCTGCATACTCCCACCTTCTTCACACTAAGAGGCAAAAGAAAGTTAAGTGAACAAGTGATCCATGTTCCCTGGCTGTACAAAACGAGCAGTGCCGCTGCATTACTCATCATTCCCCAATTCAGGATATGTTGATGGAACAATTAAATTGTTTGGTTTGTGGGATTTTTAGAAGGAATCTGTTTTTATCACAAATTTGTAAAGCAGAAAATCACTTCACTGGAGAAGAAGTACAAGGCTACTTTGAAATATGGACTGGAAGAGACTACATGAAAAAAAGCATTTTGCACAAATTCATCTGTCTCACGGCATGATCCCACACATTCACTATGAGAAAATGAACTAACTATTTAACATTTGCATACAAATTACTTATTTTTGGGGGTTGAGGCATGGCTCCCTGTGTGATCTTGGGCCAGTTTCTGAACCTCACTAAATCTCTAGCTCTTTATTTGCAAAGCAGATTAATATTAGTTATGCAGGATGTGGTGAGAGTAAATTAACTCAAGCATGTAAAGGGTTTTCTGATCTTCAGATACTATGGAGAAGAAGGACTAGAAGAATCCATTTAAGAAGCAAAGAAGCACGAAAACCCACAGCCACACAACAAACATTTGGTATATCAACTTCATACAAAGAATTGGTGCTAACATTTCTATGTAGTAGCAGCAAAAATTATATTAGCAGAAAGAACAAAATACATGTATTAAGAATAATGAATTCACTTACTTTTTCCTAATTTCTAGGTCTGAAACTGGAACACATCTCAGGCCAGCTCCCAAAACCATGAGGGATGATGTTAGTAACACTGTTACCCTCAGACCTATGATGAAAAAATAACAGTATTTTACAAGTTAAATCAGTAATGTTGCAAAAGAAACATTGCTTTTATATATCTATATTTACATGGAGTTTCACAGAAATAACACATGTTTCTTTCAAATCATAAGCACTTTGGTGCTGATATAAATTCCAAACACATTCTGAAATCCTGAGTTATTTTCTACACTTTCACTCCAGAATTACAAAAGCTTACTCTTGGCATGGCAACACACAGAAGTGTATCCAAAATCTACACAGACATTCTTGAAAGTGAAAAGTAATAATAAAAGTATCATCAAAATATACAATATTCCCTTTGGAATTAGAGGCATTGGGGAACATGCTCTACTGTGTTATCTGAAATCTACACAGATGCAAAGAAAAATCTGGACTTGTTCATTCTTCTCCAACCACTTAACGAGCACAGACACAGCACTGTTATTGTTTTCTTTCATAATGCAGATATGCATTTCATCCCAAAGAAACAACCATTTATTCAGGGGAAAAGAAGTACAAGTATTTTTTTGCAGTCCTTGCAATTAGGGCAGTTTTTTGCTGCTCTCAGCTCCAATTGTCAGAGGTTGTAAATATCGTACATTAGAAAAAAGCCACAATTGACTGATTCCTTGAATATGTTTTTCCCTCGTGCAATTTTCATCTGAGAAGCTCTTAGATTAGAAACAACCTTATCTTCATGCTGCAATTCCTTTTGCCAGCAGTTTGTTTGCTGCTGTTAAGGTGTTTCCATCAGCAGCACAGAACAGTGACAGCTGAGGGGCTTAAGCTCCAAAATCTTGCAAAACACCAAATCATAAATACTCACAATTAAAAACCACAGAGAGAGTCTGCATCTGTGAAGTTGTAAATTTTGAAACAATTTCATAGCAACAAATAGAAAATAAAGGGCTTCCGTGTTCTTAGAAGAGTATAATAAAAATATTAATGATTGACAAACATGCAATACCTCTAACATTTAGGTAAAACTAGTAGTTACCCAAAATACAGATGATAAAAGAACCTGTCCTATGATGTCACCTATCAAACAAATGACTTTGATTCTTTCTAAAGCTGCCTATCTTCAGAGGAGTGTTCCCTCTGTTAGTGACTCCTGTGATCAGCACAATTCAAGCAATAGTTGCATTAAATATTTTGTCTCCATGTATTTTACTGAAATGTGATTTTACTGGATGAGACATAATTTTGCTCATATTGTGACAGTTCTTAATAAATCTCACTCACATGCATGCAGATCCTGGTGCTGGACACTACACAAACCAAACACAAGAAAAGTTTCTCTATCAACCAGTGTAGCCCAAGACAACCCAAACAAAAATAAGTTAGTAAGTAAAGTTACAGGTTTTCTGAAATAGAAGTGAGACTTCCTTTGGTAAGGCCCAGTCATTAACACAAGGAATGCCAGCTGCAGTGATGTGACTCCAAAGGACACTTCACATCTCTGATGCCCTGAAGAAGTATCATCAACCAAAAATACTTCTTTCCTGGTAGGATTTCCCAATACCTCCTTGAGCTTAGTTGCTTGACTGTGCTCAACCAGCAAATGCTGCTGTTAAACTGGTTTTTCAAGTGTGTTCAGAGAGCCCTAAATAAATGCCCCTTTAATATGGCTGCTCAAAACCTTCATGTTCCTGTGTTTGCTAGGCCACCATGAGTCTTCATATGACATTTAATTCCACATTGCCATACTGCCTGTGCTGTGCTGGGGCAATTATGCATATCTGCATTGCATACATGATGCTTCTGCCTCTTCTTCTTGGAAATTAATCTTTGTTAGCACTGCTTTTGTGGGTAATGAAAATTTGTATGCAGCAAGGATTGGAATTTTATTGATGGAAAATTGAAATACAAGTCTTTTATCTGAAAAACTTGAAGTTTTCCATTAGGAAATGCTATCGAAATTTTTCAGGAAAGCTCTAGTCATGTGCACACCACCTTGTTTTCCATGTAAACCAGGCTCTTCTTGAACTACATTTCACAAAACACAGTGCATTCTGCCTTTCAAGAGACACAAGGAGAAGGACAGCATGAAGGGTGCTGCTCATGGGGCCCTGCTTGAAGTGCAAGCCAGGGACAAGCCCAGGACACAGCTGTAAATGAGAAACAGAAATTTAAATTTAAATCACCACAAGACTTAAAATGAATGTTTCCATATTAAAAACTCCTACTTGATTTTTAATTTTTAAGAAAATCCCTAAATCAAAACATATGCAAACCAAGAAAGTTTTAAACTGAATCTGCACAGAAATTTCCTTAAAAAATAAAAAACCCACAACATGCAATTTGGTAAAAAAATTAATTAGATGCAGAAGTTTGCCTCCAGCTTTAAATTCAGGCCTATCTTTAATGTCAACCTCATATGTCAGATAATTTTAAAGTAAAATTATCTGTTAAAGCTTCACAATCATGTAGGCCTGATCTCTTCATTCTTTGAAGTCCTAATCTTGAATACTATTTACTGTAAGGTATCCCTTTAAAATGTTTTGATTGTCCAGCTTTTTCTTTGTCCTTTTTTTCTGTTTCCACCTTAACATGTAAACGCCCTCCTGCAAATTCCTTTGGTTAATGCTGCAGGTTGAAAATGATGACATCAAAGTGAACAAAAGATTGTCAGACAAGCAGCATATCAGACATTTGTTTTGCTAATTACACAATATAGTTTTACCTCTAAGCAACTCACCCTCTTATTTTGCTTTACATTTTAACTTTTTTTCATTTTTGTCAGAAACCAGTCTTTTTATTTATTTCAGTATTTTTGTTTTGAATGCTGCAGTTGTTGCTACATTGAATTTGACATCTTGTATTACTCTAAAAGGGGCACCCCAGAGTGCTTAAGATAGCAACCATGCATCATGGGGACTATAAACCAAAGCAACCAACCAAGCTTGAAAAACAGCCTGTGAACCTTACAGCAAATTATGTCTCTACTTTAGAACATCTAAGTAATTCACTCAACCAGGAGATTTTGTGCAGATGTAATTAACTCCATTAATTCTACCCTGTAAATGCAAGCAGAAATTGGAGGGAGGGAGGAGGGTACAGCTTCTTAAAATCCATCATTCAGTTTCTACCCGTTTCTATCAGAGGTTTCTGACACATGGCTGAAAGGGGAAGAAATTCCTTTAAACAAGATTTTCTGCCAGTGGGTGAAGTTTTGTGTTCTTTACACCTTGTCTCCTTAGCTGCTCCTTCCCATCCTCTTCTTGCAGGAGGTTTCTGGGCCCCACAGGTGGCAGTGGCTCTTGAGCAAACTAAGGCCTTGCTCAGAACAGCCAAACTTCACTGACAGCAACAGAAAAGTCCAAGCCAGCAACAGAAATTGAGTCAGTAATAAAAAGGATGTTTTAATTATCATTTATGAGTGTAACAGTCGATATTGTTCAACTGTTTAACCCTCCTGTGGCTCATAACACCATCTGCTTTATGACTTCAGCAGTCAATGCTGCATTTGCTGTTTCATATTTCTTTTCACAACAACTGTCTCCAAACTCTGGCCACTATTACAGACTTAAACTCTCAAGCCACAATCTCCACCACCCACAGCCCAACACAGAGCAGAAGCAGAACCCCCCATGCTGGAACGTGGGGGCAGCAGCTGCCAGTGGCACCCAGCTGCTCTTAGCTCCCTCACAGCAACATCAAGCAAGAGCATTCAGAATGTGGGTGCTCATCCCCCACAACTCCTCCAGCATGCCTTACTTTCAAAATGCTTTTCAAAGTATATGAAAAGAAAATGCATTCCTCCACACCCCACATTACTGACTTGTAACCCAATGAGTGAATTATTATGCCCAGTTTAATAAGAAACTTAAAAAACTATGCTGCTGTCCTAATTCCAACAATTTATACATTAGTTTGTGATTCACCAGGAGAATGTGATTAACTCATTCCTGAGCATCCCCGACCTGAGTCCAGCACAGCAGCTCCCTCAGTTCCCCACTACTGCTACAGAGCACTGCAAGCAGCCTCTTCTAGCTCAGAGCACCACACACATGGCACACACCGTTTGAGTTTGCTTTCCCCCATACAATGAAGCATTCATCCTAGGGGAAATCTCAGTCGGATGGGCAGAACAGACAAGTTTTCACCTTTCTCCTTTATTTTTAATAGAAGTTTGGCCTAGAGGAAAGGCTGCTGGATTCAGCCCTTCCCGTGGCATGGCAGCACTGATTTTCCTCATAGAGCTCACACACCCTGCTCTTAGATGCAGTAACATTTGAGGGGTTTCCTAACTTCCCCTGCAGATACCAAAATCAGTTCTCACAAATACCAAGTACAGCAAGGCTCTGAGTAGAAACATGTGACATCAGCCTCCTGCCCTTTTTCACAATTTTTAAAGACCAGGCTGAAAGCACAAATTGTTCCTTCTGACACTGAACTGAAAGCATTTGCTTGACCTCCCCATCATTTTGACTAAAACATATCTAGCTAAGAGAAAACAGAATGTAAAAGTCTGTCTTGGTCCACACACACCAGGAAATTTAAAACTCACCAATTGCATTAGCTGTTTCAACAATTCACTGTCAAATTGTGCTTTTCCTCCCAATTTAAAGCAAATTCAAAGTTCTTGTTTTGCCCTTCTTTACAAAACAAACCACAGTTCCTGGATGTTTCCTTCTATGAAATTAATCTATAAAAACCAACTTTTACATTGAGGTTCAGTAAGTAAAGTATTGAGCTTCAAGCCTTCCACAATTTTTCTCTGGACTTGGAATTGTTTTTATGTTTTGTTTATATGCCCTCCTTATGGCTCAAGCATTATTTTTAAATGGGTTTCTTTGCTGGATACCAATGTTCCATTTCATATGATGGGTCTGCTTTTCTCCCTTTTTAATATATCCCTATACATTTAGCTGTACTTTTCAAAAGGCTTAATTAAACAGCTCCCTTTATCAGGCAATCCTGAAAGCACTGCACACACACCATCCTCCAGAAATCTTTGGTTTTTAATGTAATTCTAGCAAAATTATACTAATAGCTGCAACATTTACTCTCATAACATCAATTATCTTTGCCATGATTAAAATACCAAAAAAAAATTTGCTTTCCACTAAACACAGTGAATAAAACTTACGTTGTGCCTGCTCTTTGCCAAATTGACTACAGCCATTAAGGAGGATAAGTGGCAATCCTCTTTCAGAAGAGGCATCCTTGCATCAAGCAATACAATTTCCAAAAGAAAAGAACCTTTTCATTGATGTAAAAATACTTCATAGCTGAGATGTGGTCCCAGTCTTTCTGCTAACACACGGAATAAAATTGAAAAGTCAGTGTATTGGGCCTGCCTCGGATTCCACAAAGGCACTTGATTGCAGAGTGGCATAAATTGTGTTTGGAAACTCAATGGAAAATAAATACATTCTCAAGAATAGCATCAATAAAAACTGGGAACCAAATACAAACACTGCATGCAAGAGAGAACAACTACCAGGTCGTATGTAGCTAATCCAAAATTACAGACTGACAGATAATTCTGAGGTGGAAGGGACCCACAAGGATTGAGTCCAACTCTTAGGTGAATGGCCCATAGAGTGACTGAGCCCACCACCATGGTGCTATCAGCACCATTTACAGCATGCTCTAATCATGGATTGAAGGCCAAGAGATCATTGGTGCTATTAATTGCTGCTTCTATCATTGGAGCTATTAACCACAACCTGGACTTCCCTTTCTCCCTGACTACTTGATGCTGATGCTTCTGTTACTGCCCCATTTCAAACCTCTTTTTAAAATAAGCTGAAGCAAACTGCTTCCATTCATCTCCCTGGCTTTATGTGGCACTGCCAAGACAGCATCCCAATCTCAACTGGAAAGATTTAGGACCTGAGTACTTTTTATTTTCTGCTTGAAAATGAAGCTAACTCAATTTAAACATTCTGTAAGACAGGTGACAGCATCCTTCTGGCATCAAAATGTAAGAACCAAACTCTATCATACAGAACCTGTCTAAAATAAATTAAACCCAGAGCTACATAAACCCTCAGTCTTGTCTAGGGCACAAGAAGGTATTTTTCTGTACTAATCCACAACACAGTCCAGTTCCACCTTTCAGTGGAGGATTGCAGGGCAGATTCCACCTGACATTGCTTCAATTTCTGTCTGACATAAACAGTTGGCAGACTGGGATACTCATATGAAATATGTACTAGAAATTTCTTGAAATGCAGACGTAGGAGGTAATGATCTTCAGAGGGGCAATTTCTCTTTATAGTATCTTACAGCTGTTGCAACAGAATCTGTCAGCAATTGCTGCCCAGTTAACAGCAAGGCTATCAGCAGGAGTTTGACATTTCTGTATAAATTGATTTACTTGCAAAATTTAAATCTGAGAAAGCAAACTCTGTACAAGAACACAACAAGCTGAAGTAAAATAGTTTCTGTGATTTGGACAAACTTTCTCATTGGGGTCAGAATTTCAGTAGAGCCAACATCCCAGAAGTGTCATCACCACTGATGGGGGGAACCCACAGGGAAGTCCCTGCCAAATCAGCAAGACAGAGGGGTGCCAACTACCAGATCTGACCCAAAGACAAAGTAATCTCTGCTGCTTGTTGGACAGACATAGCAAGGCTGTGTGCAAACTGAAAGCATGAGGGCCAATACACATGCTTTCTTTTTTCCAGTGTACCTCTCAGATGAGGAAGATGCACTCTGCATAAACATCCTCATGTGCATCCTTGTAAGGAGGGTATCCCTCCCAAATTCTGAGGTCAGTTAAGAATTTTGAAAAAAACACAATATAGCTCAGAGACTCAAAGCACAAAATTGAGCCTATCAAGTGTTTCACAGAGAAGACACTCATCATGAGGGAGGTCACTGAACACATATAACCACTAAAACAGATATGGAAGCTGACAGAACATAATTGTGAGAAACAAAACTAAACAGAATGCAATTGAGAGCTATTACAACAATGACACAACCACTCTGCAATTCCTGAGCTGCTGCATCTTTTATTTGCACCCCAACTGTAAGGAAACCAAGACACTTAAGTACACATTCTAATGCACAGCTCGCCTCTGGTATGTATTATAAATACTGTTCCCATTTTTAAGTTATTTTTATTCTTCTCCACACACCCCTCTCCTCAACATTCATTAAAGCATGTAAAGTCCTTATTCTTCTGTTTACTCTAGCTACAAGAACTTGTTAGAAAGAACACCTGTTAGAAAGAACAACAAGCTAAAACAACAACACCAAGAGGCTGCAGGGTGCCTTTATCTCATTTGCATGGATGAAGCCAGGCCCACATCAACAGTGGACCTGTACTGCTTTTAACATTATCCCAGCACATTAGGCAAGCACATAATCAATCTCCAAAAATATGCCAAGGAAAGTATCACTTAATTCTCCTGCTCTCTACTCCCCTACATTTAGTTATTAGAGACTTAATGATGCAAATTCTTTACAGAGTTGGCTCCACTACCAGAGATTTAACCACAGTTGGTGACACACTACCCATGTAAACACAAAGCAGTATTTCAGAGTTTGTGCAGCGATTTAAAAGTCTGGTAGTGTAAATAAAGAAGTCCTGGTTTTAAGAACTGAACAGGCTTAATCTAAGCTTTCAGATATACAAAAAGGTAGCTTACAAGTAATGAAGCTTCCTTCCACATGGCAGTGAAGGATTTTGAAGCATCCTAACAGTTTAACATCAACAATGGGGAAAAAAGGCAAAATATGTAAATTAGAAATCTGCATTGCAAGTTTATACAAGTGCTGTAAATTCTATTCAGCAATCCAGAGGCTGACATTTTGCCTGAACAGATAAACAAAGTGCTGAGCTGAATGGTATTTGCCTGAAGATCAAAACGACGATTTTAGAATCAGTTTTAGACCCTTTATTAGAATATCTCCTATTCTTTAATAACACGTTTCTTGGTTTCAAAGGAGACCAATTATTTTAGCCAATTATTGTTATTACACATTTTACTGCAGAAAGCATCCCTTTTATCTGCAACTAATCCAAGTGCAATGAACCTCTCCTAATGCTTGCAGAGCATCTCTCAGAGAAGAGAGCACTGGCCTGGGGCAGCAGGACCTGCATCTCTCAACATGCCATAGGAAATTGGGCAGGCCACTTCCCTTCTGCTTCCCCCTGCCCTGTGTCTTGTTTATTCAGGCTATGAACACAGGGAAACAGGAGCCTGTCCCACCATTAGTATTAGAAAGTCTGTTAAATCAGGTTTTCTCTTCACCTGAGGTGAGTGCAGTGCTGGGATACAACAAAAAAGAGCTATTTAAGTACTTCCTAAATCTGTGACGTTAACACTTGTATGAATTGTTCTTTCTTCTCTCACCACAGGTAGCTGCTTTCTACTCTGAATATCAGTATCTAATAAAACAGGAAAATTCAGGTGAATCATTGAATCCATCTTTGCTATTTGATAAAATTAAATCTACATAATGGCATGTGCTAGTGTGTACACAGAGAGAGATGCTGAGCAATTAACAAAAATGGCCAATAATGCAGTTGGGGGCTAAACCTCCTCACTAACTCTGAAGCTAAAGAAAGGATGTCACTAACAAGCTGACAGAAAGTGCACAACAAGAAGCCTTTGCTCTAACTCTCCTGAATGAACACCAACAACTGAAGCACTTACAGCACCACACAAGAGGAGGGAAGCACTTCCTTTTCTCTTTCCACTCCTTTCAAGGACTCCCAGTTGCACAGCAGGCTCAATTACCACACACTAACTACAGAGCCTTACCTGTGGCAACAGAGAGCAAAAACAATTATTCTTATACACATCAGCCAGGGAAGGTGTTCTGTTGTTACCTTGATAGCACTTACTCACACCACTCAATAGTGCATGAAACTCTTCTTTTTAAGAAGTACAGAGGCATTTTGTTTTGCCTCAACCAAGTATCAAGAAGCAACCGTGCAGCAAGGATTGGCAGCTCCATTAAATACTGCCCAGTGCATCTGCTAAGCAGGACACTAAGTGCAAGGTTTCCTCCTTTTATTATCCCTGCTGGGAGAGGGGGAAATAAAGAGCTGCAAAAGCTTCACTAATGTAATATCCATGCAGGTCTTGTGACTTATAGGAAAGGTCACTGAAGTGAGCTTTCAAATTTTCTATGTGTGAACAGTTTCAGTGTTACTTGAACATTAAAATGCATCAGGCACTACTTAGGGTACATAGTTCATTCTAAAAGACATCTTTCTCAGCACTATAATGAGTCCTAAACCCATCATATTTTTTAAGGGTCCTGATCAATTCTTTAGGTTCATGTGATTAATTAAAATTATAACACCACAACCTTTCTCAAGTATTTAAAAGGGATGGCTCTCTTCAACAAATAAAGAAGTAAAACAAAAAAGTTTCTAACTATGCTTATACTTGATGTCCTATATTCCAGAAAAACACCAGCATTCATTCTTTGCAAAAAGCAGAAGACCTCTCACTTTCAAAACACATCACTCCCTCTGGCTGAGTCACAGATCTCCAGCTCTGAAAACAGGAAAAGTCCAAAAACCCCTCTCTACTAAAAATCTGCATGAGAAAGCTTAATTTACAGCTTTTGAGGAAGTTGGAGCATTGATCACAAGCTCCTGCAGCACAATTACAGCGACAGCACAGCTACAATAGCACATGCATGCCAGAAGCATTAAAAAACCAAAGTTATGGCAGGAAGTGATGGAATAGCTCTGAATGTCACCACTAGGAGAAAGGCAAGGCAAGCCACAATTTCCCCAGTGCTGGGAATATATTATTTACAATATATAATCATATAATTGTAACTAAAAAACTTCTTAAAGAATTTTTTATCATGTCTTTGGTGTGCTCAGTTAAGGCAATACCACAGTGTCAGTGGAAGAATTCAAAAACTCTCCAAGAAAATTTGTAAAATAATGAAACAGCAGCCAAAACATATTTCTTCAATTTACTTCTGCTCTTTTCAGCACTGACCATGGTTTTGAGGGCTTGGGTGTTTTTAAACAAATATTTTATATAAATCAAATATTTTTATTTGACAATGTCAGACTACAAATTTTCACAACAGGCAAGATTATTTCAGGACCTGTGTTATGTACGCACTGTTTCATAAGTCTGAAAAGGCAAGCAAATCCCCCTGTTTCACATGGCTCCTTTCCCACAAGTGAAAAGAAAGAAGAAAAAAAAGCACAGGTGAAAAATCAGCAATGCCGAAAATGTCCAAACTTTACTAACAGGTAATGAATGAACCTCATTTTTGTGTTTGCTTCAGACTTTTCCCTCCTAAAACATAACACAAAGCTAACTGTTAAAAACAACATCTGCTGAAAATAATTAATAAAAAATATTTTGTTTATGCAGTTGTGTAATGTTTTTACTAGAATTCAGAAATCAGTAAGGTGCGGTAAGTTTAGCATTACCAAGTGAAAATTATCTTTCTTTGTTCATACTTAGTTTCTTCTGATAGAAAAAATACATATCATGTTAATTCTTTGAAGAAAAGTCTCAGTTTTCTTTAAAGGGAATAGATTCAGCTTTTGCAGAACAACAGCCGCTCTACTCTTTTTCTCTTTAACAGAATTCTAAACTAATAGCTTGGGATTATAAATACAGTATAAACATACAGCTAGCAAAATGAATGCAATATAACTTTCCTAAGTACTTGACTACTTCCATAATAAAAACCTATGAGAAAGCCCAGGGGACTTTGATAATAGAGAAATTATTGTTGTCATTCACATTAAAAAGTTAGTACCAGCTACCTTTATGCAGCATGGATGCCACACTATTAAAAACTCCTAGAAAAAAAAAGGAGACTGACAAAATTTCAATGTTTTTTAAATGCAGCAAGGCAGTGCAAAACAAAACAGTATTTTAGCACTTTTAGTCCCGTTCCACAAGGCTTTCCAGAAGGGAAGAGATACCAGCCAGAGGGGCTACAAACATCCTCTTTGCATCCCAGCGGTGCCTCCATCACGAGGCCGGACCTCCGTCAGCCCCAAAGCCACACAAGAGGGAAGAGCCGCCCTCCCCTGCGTCAGCAGCGCCCGGAGAGTCCCGCGGGAGGCACAGAGGAGCTGTGACCCACCAACCTCGGGGCAGGCACGGCTGGATGAAGGGCCAGCTCACCCTCTGGCTGACAGACACTGCCAGGCACAGTGCAGAGCTTTGGCTGTGAAGAGGCAAAACACCCGGATCTTGTTGGAGATAAGAAAAGGCAAAAAGGTCACTTGTGTCCCAAGAGATTCCCACCTCTTGGTTTTAAAAGTGCCTCTCAAGACAGTTCACAGAAGCTGTGCTGCTGACCTACACTGCTGTGCAGGCATCTGCCCCCACCCCATTTGCTGCAGTCCCATTTCCTACTGCCCCTCAAAGTATCCATTTCCCTGTGCCTCCTACTCGACTCATTCCTTAACCTCTCCCATTCCCAGCATTTCTTGCCCTCTGGCTCCAGATCTTATTTCTGCATCTGTGCCTCCCATACTTCACCCACTACCTTGCTCCACACTCTCCCCTTCTCATCCATCCACAGGCTTTTCTCACTCCTTTGAGCCCTTGGATCTTCTTGCATCCAACCTCTCCTCCTCCTCAACAACCAAGAGGAGTGGAGAACAGAGGAAAACAGGAGGGCAAGATGGGCATACCACAAGACAGGTGAGGTAGGAAGTAGAGAATAAGCAGTGAGATTAGAGTGAACTTGGGTCAAGAGAAGGTTATGAAGAGTAGTAAAACCATGAGAGCATACAAGGGAGGTATCAGTGCACAGTTGCCCTGGTATTACTACCCCTGTAGTCAACTTCTAAAAGCTGCTGTTGACAAAATATCTTCCTATCTGGACCTGTGTCCTGATCCAGTTCAGGGATGCTTCAGTGCTTTAACTGCTTGTGTTAGCAGCTGCATAAGAAAAGCAAGGGATCATATTTTACACTGGAAATTATTTCCCTATAGGAAATAGGGAATAGGAAATATAGGAATTATTTCCCTATTCATCAGCTTCCCAGCATCAAGGTGTATTAAGTTGCATACACAATCACAGAATTGTCAGAGTTGCAGGGGGCCTCTCGAGATCCTTGAGTCCAAGCCCTCTGCCAAGGCTCAGGATGACCCGGAGCAGGTTACACAGGAATGCATCCAGATGATTTTGAGTGTCTCCAGCAAGGAGAAGTGGCTCCACAATCTCCCTGGGCAGCATGTTCCAGTGCTCTGCCACCCACAACAAAAAGTTCTTCCTCATGTTGAGGTGGAATTCCCTGTGTTTGAGTTTATGGCTCACTGTGCTTGTACATGCAGCGTGCCAAAGCCCAAGCGCGTTATCCCAGATAACAGATTACTGTTGTCACATGAGCTATATGCAAATAGAATTATTTTACTTTCCACCATGGAAAAGTTCTTCCAAATCAAGCATACAGCTTCCTGATATGCTTCACCACGTGATGTTTAAACAGCTGTCCCAGTACCCCTACTCAGCTGCAAAGACCTGTGTGAAGAGTGCAAAGGGCACAGCAGCTGCATAGGAGAGCAGCATAAAGAGAATGTATGGAAACACGGCAGCAATCAGAGCTGGGGTGGAACCCCACCCAACAGAAAGACCTAGCTCCAGTAGAGGACATCTACCTACAGCCCCAACTGATGCTTTTCAACTCAACCTGGCCCAGCAGGAGGTACGGAAGCACTACTAAGAATCAAGCTAGCATTGCTATGATGAACCAGAGCAGCATCAAGTTAATACAATTCACCAGCTCCTAATTAAAGCACTCTGTGTTTCTAATCACTGAGTATCAAGTGGTCTTTTGCAGCATGCCAGACTCCAAGGAGGGTGGGCCAATCAATTCTCTAATGTGTCTCACTTCTGGAAGTACTTGCACAAACACTCTGTGAACATTCATATAGCCACAGTAGATAAAATTTAGCAACAAAAGCCAAGTTTGGTTTCGTCTTCCTTTTTCTTCTCTTCTGATGGTACAGAGGAAAAGTATGTCTATACAAATATGCACACCAGCACTCATCAAAATAAATTTTGTAAAAGCAAGCTGATCAAATACCTGCTCTAGTGGGATTTACCTATATTCAGCTCTCTAATTGCTTCTTTCATCTCTCCACATGAAAAGCAACACTTCATCTCATTTCTTCCAAGATTTGTTAGCATAGGAAAATTAATCTCTTTCACAGGATTTGATAGGTGTGGATCAGTATCACTTAAAAGATAATGAAGTATGGACCATTAATAGCATGCAGTAGCTGTCTACAGGATGAGAGAGACAGACTGCAGTAAAGAAGGTATTTTCCTTCAAACTTCTTTTGTATTTGGTTCAAGTGCATCAAGCACTTGCATTTTCACCAAGCACATGCACCTTTCACTTCTTGAGTCAAGGCATTCTCCCCTGGCTCCTTTCTTAGCTGAAGCCCAAAGTTCACATTTAACTTTCATTCAATCCCAAAGAGCTTCTTGCTGCTCTGGCTGGAGTTAAAACCTTTGCCATTTGTAAGAGACATAAAGGTCATAATAGCCTGAACCTGAACAGCTTTTAAGGACTTTGCCCACTATGGCAAACTGTATAAAGAAGCAACTGCTCATCTGTGACCACCAAGCTCTCCAACCTACCCCTCCCCCTTGAATATGACTCCATGAATTCCTGGAAATTTGGACAGTAAATTATACCACCTGATGGAAACTTGAGATAAGATAAAGGTGGTACTATTTTCCGATTATCTCAGACCAGGAAGAGAAAAACAAGCTGGGGGAGCACTGGCAATAAACACAAGGAATCTACACTGAAAGCCAACACAGCAACTGGGCTGAAAGTTCTGACTGGGTCCAGCAGGTGGATGCCACAGCTCACTCATTTAAATTGAGAATCTCCCAAATCAAAGAGAAAGACTGAACATGGGACTAATTAACATTGGAATAGAGGGAATAATTTAACCCATAGAATAAAAGAACTGTGCAGCCAAATGAGCACTGATTCCTGTGTTTGCTAAGATGTATAAATGGTGAAAGTCTGGAGTGACCTCAGGACCCCCCCACACTGAGAAGAGAAGAAGAGGACCAGCAGGATGTCTTCTGGATCTGTGGGTAGTGATATCTTTCTACTTAATCTGTCACTCCCTTTCTCCCTCTCTTTTTCTTATTCCTCTCTCTCTACCTCACATTTATGTTAAATAAAATCCGTACTACAAACTTGGACATATGGTCTCATTTGCACCTTAATTCACGCAGAGGCATCTCTCTAATAATCATAATTACTGGATCCTAACACCATAAATACTAAGTAGAATCAGTTGTTTATTATGAGGCTACTCTCTAATCTCAGCATCACACTTGCCTTCTTACTTGCTCCCTTGCCATTCTACTCACATTTTTGAATCTGTAAGCTTTCCCATGGGTATTTCTTGCAGACTGTACTAACCTGCCGAAGTCAGAATGCCTAAAAACTTCTACTGTTGAAGCATGTAAATCCTTTTGGCTTGATGTCACTAAGTTAAAGTCTCACAGCCTTAGGCCAAGTCTTATCCCAGATGATTTTAGCTGAGGCTCATGCTTGAACTTAGCACACAAATTATCAAATTGGTCACTTTGAAATACTGGGCACTCATCTTGCAGTCATGAATCTGAGATAAGAAAAGTCTATTTCTGAGATCATGACAAAAAGGAAATGAAAATGCATTTCTTTGCCAAAGGTGAAAATTCTCAGACTTTGAAGGCTCACAAGCCACCTCTTTTGTCCTTCTGTTAAGCATCTATGGCATGACAGAACTATGAATACTTCCATCAAAAACTCCCATTTTCTTCTAAGTGCCACCATGGAAATTACTTCACATAATCCATTTATATTAACAATGGAACCTATCAGCAACTACACTTGCAGTGATTCTTCTAAGTTATTAGTAACATGTCCAAGTTATACTTAGATTGTCCAAAAGCCTGAATGACAGAGAAGGACCCTGAAATGCCAAGCATAATGGGAACACTTGAGAAAATCTTCCCCACCTGTTGGATTCACTCGGCCATTCAATGCTTTCACCAACTTCTAGAAGGACAACCTGCTTTCTCCCTGTACCCACTTTCACATGTCTCAAAATAAACCCAAAGGCATTTCACAAACACCTCCTAGACTAAAATCTCAGGAGAAAACAAGTTCACCTGGAGTCACCTCCCTTAGGTCCCAGTGACCTTATATGTGAGGTAGAGGTACCCAAAGGACCCATGAAAGCAAAACCAGCATATGCACCCAGCATCAAGTGACAATCCAGGAACTCCAAACATGAAAGCTGCCATGCACAGTTCTGCTTCTACGTCATGTGTAGTTTATTTTATAGGGAGAACAGTTATTAAGAACATTTTTTGTATTAGTAAGGTCTGATTTAGTACTTGTACTCAATAGTCATGACAATTTTGTCAGACTGCATTAAAGAATTTAATCTCAAAATTCCCAAGTGGAAGAGAAAGAGCTATCAAATGTCTTCAGAGAAGGAAACCAAGATGCATGATTTAGGAGACAGCAATATAATAAAGAGTTTGGTATTCAGGAAAGAAATAACTACTCTTACAGATAAAAACTTTCATGGTGTCAATGGACAAGCCAATCTTGATTAAAACCAGAATCTGATTATTGAAGTTTTCTCTCTACTTCATAATGTAATCACTAGAATAACATCACAGCATAAATTCAATTTCAGCAAAATAAAATTACTGAGATTGTATATGCAACCCACATAAGCATATATAATTTTATAAAAAAGGACCAAGAAATAGATTACATTCCACTTTTACAAGTAATATGTCTCATCCTCAAATTCAATATAAAACTGTTCACTGCATTCCAAAAATTAATGAAAAAAATCACCATTCTATTCAATTTGTTCAATGTAAACTATCATAAAATATTTCATCCTTCATTGCCTCTTCTTGCTTATATGGGAAAATAATGAAGACTGACATATATTGCTTCTAGGTCTCACTTTGTAACTAGGAGCTTAATAAAACCCCCTTGGTGAACCAGATCCAGCGTTTGATTTCGAGTTACACATATAAACATCCTAACAGTCCTGTGTGGTTGTATTTACAGTTCTCAGGAAATGAAACACTCAAGGCACAAAATGTACATAAACACTCAAGCATCATGTGACAAATTGTAGCTAATTTTAATCATGTAAACAACAAGGGTCCATCCAATAGCACACTTAAGTAATTTCCCATTTAATTTCAGTCTTATTAAATCTCTAAAGATAATTAGAATTTAAACAAGGACTCTCTAATCCTATTGCTAAAGAAAATACACCAAATAAGACACATAGCTCCATGGCACCCTCTATCTTTTCACCTTTCTTCACTAAGAAACCAACCAAGACAACACCTCGAATCCTACACATAGGAAACAGTTTTCAAACCCACCCAAAATGGCACATACTCAGAAGTGACATATAATTGATGAATTTCATCATGCACCCATCCCAGAACAGGACTAAGAAATGTGACAGATGCCACCACTGTCCTTACACAGCACCCAGCCAAGGAACATGGAAACCCCTGGGGGTGCCCAAGGGCTGGCACAATTCAGCCAGAGGAAGTTGGGAGGCAGGAACAGGAACAGAGCTCATTCCCCAGAGAACTTTCAGCTGTGATATGTGAACCTCACTATGCATCTGAAAACAAATGTACATTTGAGGACAAGAGCTCAACAAAACCACAAAATAGCTTTCAGTTTACACAGTTTACAGAGATATGGGCTAAATCCAGACTTCCTCCATCATCTCAAAGACCCTTTAAAACAGTGTGATAAATCCCTTCAAAAATGTCTTCTTTGAGTCTGCTCAGATCTTCAAGTAAAAAGGCTTCTTTGTGAAGCCTTGTGAAGGCCATCACTACCTTCCTGATGAAAAATCATCTTCAGCTTCATAAAAAACATGATATCCCTACAGATCCATAGGAACATGGTCTTAAGTCAACCAAGACTTTTTGTCATGCTGCTTCTGGCACCAAGACCCTTCTGGGTCATCCTCTGGGGAGGCATACAGTTGCCAGAATTATTCCTCGGGGAGCCAGAAGTGACACCATCTCTAGACCTTTCCCAGTCCATGTATTCCTGCCATTCCCCAATTGCCTAGCCTGGGCTGGCTGCAACCAGGCCTTCAGAGTGAATCCAGGGGATACCCTCAGCAGGCCACAGGGGAAAAGGTCACAAAGGCCAATAAACCTTCTGAGGTTAGAAAAAACAAAAAAATTGTAATTCCTCCCTCCTAGAACCCTTCTGTACAGAACTGAAGAAAAGAAGTTATTTAGCACACCTCTCACTAAAAATAAACCCTGCTGTTGTCTCTTCTCAGAGGGCCCCACACTTCTCTGAAAAGCTATAATGGAAGCGGCTCATGGAATCCAAGAAATGCTTCTTGTAACTATTAGTATGCTATTCATGAATATTTATTCTTTCAACTTCCAATTAGTTAAGAAGCAAAAAAAAGAAGAAAAGTGACCAAACCTTTGCCAGTGACCGAACCAGTACTGAAACAAGGAGCAGGTGCACAAGATGCACAACAGAAATCTGGTACGGATACAGATTTATGCTGTGAACTATGTGCTGTGAATGAACAACTAAAAACCAAAAAGACCAATTCTTCTGAACTTCTTCTGAAGCATCATAACACAAAATCAGATTAAGTGACAGCAGGCAGATACTTATAAGTTCGATTTACCTCTGACTGTGAAGTATAAGACTATCTAACAGCACAATCTCCTCTCAGATTCTGACATGCCTCATCTACAGTGTCATACTTCTGATACTTGCCAGGTTTTACATGTTGACACTTCACAAATACATTTCTTCCTGACAGCTCCTTTACTAGCCAACTCCAGTAACAAATGATTCAAGTCAAAGAGTAAATGGTGTAGCTTCTCCAGAGTAAATCTGGTGTAACAGCAAGCAAGTGAAATATGAGCCTTGCAAGATCAGATTCAACCAACTTTACAGCTTCAAAGCAAAAGTCAAGATCCTCCTGGAACACAGGTACTCCAAAGAGCAGGTAACTCCTCCCCACAGCATGCCTCCAGTGAAGTGTGCCCCATGGCTGACTGGGGGCTCAGCAGCTCTCCTGTCTGCTCCACGATGAACCAAGTGACAGGACTCCACCATCACTTCCAAAGTGAACAGCACCCCATTCTCTGTGGGAATCACCCAGACTCAGCAAACAGCAAGAAAAGAGTATCAGAAAACATTCAGTGCCCTCACAAAATCTGCTGATCTGGAAAGAACTTGCTCCAGTGCCCATATGTACTCCTTACGCACACAGCCAAATGAGTTGAGATGCCCTGTTCAGGTTACCTACCAACATTCTCTCAATAAGGACAGCAACAAACCAAGAGTAAAGGGGTTGCTCATATCCGCACCTCCAATGAACATGAGAATTTAAAAAAAAAAACCCAACAAACACACAAAAGAACCCTCCAAAGCAATCGGTTAGGGAAATGAGAAGAACACCTGTATACATATTCTCATCAAAACAACCTACACATGAAACCAAGAAATCCCACAACTACACTACTAATCATAATACAAAAGCACAAAATACTAAAGTTTCTTTTCCCATTAATTGCTTCAAAACTTTTACAGTATTATTTTGCAGTGCTCAGGATCAACTTCATAAAAAATGTAGAAATAAAAATACAGACTCAGCTCTCTAAGCATAGGTTCACATTTACCTTTATTTCCTTCATGCCATGGGCAGTCTTCACTGTAGAAACCAAACTAACTTGCTTTAATTTTAAGATCATTAACAACACTATTATGTATCAATCGAGACAGATATTGCCAGCTCAAGTCTAAACTGCTTGAGAGAAAACTGGATGAACAGCCACCATGGACTCATTTCCAGAATGTACTTTCAGCCCAGTAAATTTTATTCCCCCAATGCCTCTTCAATTTTAGGAAAAGTAATTACAGTTTTGAAACAGGCCTTCTCAAATACAACTTTTCTCCCTGCCTGCTTTCACTTTCCCTTCCTCTTCCCCTTCCTTTCCCACAAATGAGCTATTAATTCCTAAATAAATGGAATACGTAGCACTTAGGATCAGGAGCCACAAGGGTCCACTGGTGACTATCTCCTGTTTAGAGGTCTGTTTAAACAGGAATTAAAAGAAATCCCTTCAGTGGATTTAGGCCCAAAAACTGAAATCTGCAAACACCTCAGTGGAATGGTCCCCTGGGTGACCACAGAGGAACCACACAGACCCTGGAGAAGTTCTCCAGAGACAAACACCATTTTGGTAAGTTTGCTACTGAGATGCAATGGTCTGAACACAAATTAGGAAACTCTTCCTTGTACTCCTCTTTGAAACACCAAAGCACTACTTCTCTCTGTTCTCTGTCTCTGTATCCCTAGCACAATGGAAAGAAAACCACCAACTTCATGTCCAGCCTGCTTTTAAAAATGAAGAACTTCTTTCAAGATGCAGTGGCCACCCTGAGCAATGGCACTACTTGATCAAAACATCAACGCGTGTTTGTTTGACAGCAGGTAACCAGAAATCACCACCAGGTCAAACAGCTGGATGGCAATGCCGGACTGGAACAGCTCCTCCAGACCCACACCTCCCATGCGACGTCAGATGCCCTAATTCCGCTTAGTATCTTCCTTGTGAATGGACTTTGATGAGTCTTCGTTTGGGCAGAGTACTGAAAACAGCAGTCATGATGCCTTTTAGGTATTAGTCAACCCTTTTTAAGGCCGAGGCCATTGGGCCCGAGTGTTCCCGGTCTG
Organism: Zonotrichia leucophrys gambelii; assembly: GCF_028769735.1. Classification (NCBI taxonomy): domain Eukaryota; kingdom Metazoa; phylum Chordata; class Aves; order Passeriformes; family Passerellidae; genus Zonotrichia; species Zonotrichia leucophrys. The sequence goes on along the minus strand of NC_088177.1, from coordinate 34,445,607 downwards.
GCAGCGTCCCCTTCACCGGCCACGGGACCGCGGCGCCGGGGGACACGGCCACGGCGTCCCCGCCTGGCCCGGGGAAAGCCACAGGAGCGGGTCGGGGAGTCCCGAACCCCCGGCCCCGCCGCCCCCGGCCCCGCTCACCCTTCTTGTCCATGAGCCACATGAAGAAGAAGCAGGGCGCGAAGCCGATGGGCCCCCAGAAGACGAGCAGGGCGATGTCCCAGCCGCTGAAGCCGAAGGCCAGGCGGGCCGAGTTCTGGATAGGGCCCCATGTGTTCCACACCAGGCCTTGGGCGAAGCCCAGCAGCGAGAACAGCAGCAGCACCAGCCACCGCCGCCCGTACACGCGGCCCGACAGCGGCGGCAGCCGCCCCGCCGGGACCCCCGCCGGCCCCCGCGGCTGCGGCCGCGGCTGCTGCGGCGGCGGCGGCAGGAGGGGCCGCCGCTCCTCCGCGCTGCTCCAGCCCAAGCCCATCTGCGGGGGCGCTGCCGGGGGGCCGCAGGGGAGGAGGGGACGGGGCCGGGGGAAGGGACACCCACACTTCAGCCCCCGAGCGCGGCAGCGCTGCCCCGGCCCGGCGCTGCCGCATGCGCGGTCGGGGAGGGCCGGCGGCCGCCTCCTTCCTCCGCCGGCGAGGGGAGGAGGGAACGGGCGCCGCGGAGGAGAGCCGGGCCCGCCGCCCGCGGGGAGGGAGCCGCGCCGGCGGGCAGCGGGGGCGTGCGGGACGGGGAAGGCACCGTGCCGCGCCCCGTGGGGAGCGGGGGAGAGGAGCCCGGGGCAGGAGCGCGGCGGCCCGCGGGCGCGGCCGCCCGGGTGTCACCGGCTGGGCCGGGGAGCTCCGGCCGTCACGCCGCCACCGGCTCCGCCCCGCCGCGGCTCCCGGGCCGCGCTGCCCCTTCCGCCGCCGAAGGCGGTGCCGAGCCAGGCCCGCCCGAGCCGCCCCGCAGGCAGAGCCGCCGGAGCATGGCCGGGGCGCAGAGCTGCCGTCCCCCCGCGCCGGGTAGGTGCCCCTCGGCCCGGACCCCAGCGCGGCGCGGCTGCAGGCCCGGGCCGAGGAGGGTATGGGGAGGGTGAAACGGCGGCTGAAGCGGGGCCGTAACCGGGCCCGTGACCGGACCCGCCGAGCCCCTCCATCAGCTCCTCCTCCAACACGTCCCTGTCGGCCGCGGGCCCCCTCAGCAGCGTGCTACCTTCGCGCAGGGAGGTGCTGCAGCGGGGCGTCCCTCGGATATCGATCCTCTTAAAGGGAGAAGGAAATCGTGTTGCTTTGGTGGATATAAATCAACCACGGTCCGAACTGAGAGGGAAAACATAACAGGGTTCGGGTACAACATGCACAGAAGTCCATTTTAAAATAATTCGGGTCAATATACCATCATGCGGGGAACACTATGCTCATTAGTGTTATCATTTAAATAGATTGAAGTATATATTCATTTGATTAGTTTATGTGAGAATTTATCTGTAGATCAACCATCTGTACTTGTCATAAAATTAATGGTTCGTATGCTGCACAGTGCTTCATGTGCCCTAAAATATTGGGTATTTCAGTGTGGCTTGATTAGACATTCTGTCACCAAGTCTGGAAGTTGGCTTGATTAATGCCTGTGTAATTAAATGACGAGAGCTGAACGGTGGGATCCCCACAGACTGGTTTTATGTCCAGTGTCAGTGTCATAACTGTTGATGTGCTGGGCAGTGCACAGCTGAATTTTACACATGGCCACCATCCCACAATTTTGCAGCCAAAACCTCCAAAGTTTCATTTCATTCCCATGACATTCTTCTCAGAACATAACAGACATTGCTTTTTTTTTAGTCCATGCAGCTCAGTTTCCTAGACTGAAAGTATGTGCTGACTGAAATCAGCAGAACTATGATCAAAAGAAAATTATGTTTTGTCTACAAAACTTCAGGAAATGCCACATGAAAAATAAAATTCACACACAAATAATGGGGGACATACAGAAAACTCAAATTTGAGGCTGCTGTGTACAGCTGTAGTGACAAAAGCACAGTAAAAACATAGGGTGAGATTCAGACTTCCTCATGGCTGATATATATTCTGGTAGTGATTTGGAGCTCCCAATAAGATTAATTCCCCATTTTACTAAGTCTTTTTCATACATTACCACCTCAGCATAGTTTAGCCCATGCCAAAACATTCTTTCAATTTAAAAAGGGTATGTTACAACTATAATTTAAGTGATTTGCTGGCATTCATCCAAAGACAAAGTGCTGCTATTTGCAGAAGTAAACAATGTGAAAAAGTACTTCTCTCTTTGAACATTTTTCAATTAACTGTAGTAATTGTGGGGGTTTCATGGTTCTAGTGGCAGGAAACCCATCAAGAAATAAGACAAGTGGGGTTTTGTGGTGTGCTTCTTAACTGCAAAACTTGTCTCATGCCTCATATTATCTGCCTTGTCAAATGAAAACTTGAGTATAAGCAAGATAACTCTTTGATAACTTATCCAAGACACTTCATCTTATGATGGGTTTCAAGATATTTTGCCTCTTTCATGGGTCAACAGGAAAGAGAAATTTCTGAGAAACAGCAACAAACTAAAGGAGTTGTCAAAATAAGGCTCAAAAATATTTAAGTATATTTATTATTGACTTAATGATTTAAATAATTTATTTTAATTGCTTGATTTGAAATCGCTCCATCTTTTCATAGCTTCACAACCCATATGCGCATCTTTCAGTCATGGCCTGACCTTTTCTATTCCAGCTATTTAATTAACACAGTGTAATATTCTGTGTGAATTATTCTTGTTTGCAGGATATGGTATTGGTTAAATTTGTTAATGTAAAGGAGCAGTGTATTGTTGATAAACTGTTGGAAACCAAATTAGCTTTATCTTGCAGCTAGCTGATTGCATTATTTCACTCATGGGTATAATACTCCTCTAAATATGCTAATTTCACTCTTTTCTCCGTGTGGTGACATTTTTACTGTTCTCATTACTGACATTTGTAATATTTGAGGTGGGGAAATTTTTCTTGCTTTAACCTCATTATAATGTAGCTAAAGAGATTTGAATATTATCAGATGAAATGCACATATATTCAGGCAAGCAGAAAGGTTATTTTCTCTCCTGGCCCATAACTTTCACGTCTTTGCATGACACCTGGATCCAGACTGTGATACAGATGCCCATGCAGGTACTACTTGCCTGAGCACAATAGTGTGTCTATTGGTAGGTGCCTTCATTTCCAACCTACAAGCTCTGAGGTGGTTGTGTGACCATATTCCTGCCTATCTGCCTGCGTCTGACCTAAAACATTCAGGAATTCATCTTAGGAGGAGTTGGTTGCCTGGAGCTCTGATAGACTAGTGGTGACAGACAAAAATTACATGGCTGGGGCTGTCCTTGCTTCCAAATGCTCCTGCATCCCTGAGGCAGGCCTGGTGGATCTGCTTGCAGGTTGGCACCTGCAGTGTGCCAATTTAAGATTGGCTTATTAATATAAACTGAGGCTTTGGTGGTTTGTTGCCACCTTGGGGCATCTGCAGAGTCTAGTTCAGCTAAAACACATCTGTCATGTAATGTTGTGCTCAGCAGTCCAGGAGAGCATCCCCCCATGGGGCAACCCCCAGTTCCTAGCACATTAGGAAAGGCCATTTGCTCTTTCCTGTCACCATGGTTTTGACAGATTCGCCTCCATGTGACATTCCTCAGAGATTCAGTGAATGTCAGTGTCCTCTTGGTTCTCACACGTCTCTCCCAACAGCTCCTAATGTCACAGATACAATCTTGTCCTTTCTTGTGTCAACTCATACCTTGCAATGTGACAGGCAGCAAGTCATTGCATACCTCATAAAGGTTAGAAGCATTTTGGCACCAATGGGCAGAACCCAAAATTAATTCAAAGATTGAAAAGTAGTATTTTGCAGATTCTAAAAATTCCTTCCAGGATCTAAAAAAAGTTCTCTTTACCAGGGATTTCCCTCAATTTCCAGACTTCAGCTGGAATTATGACAGTGCAGTTTCAGAGCTGCCATAAACAACACTGGTGTAGCAGGGGTGTGTAATGAGTGAGTTCTTTACACCCCATCTTGAAAAACACCTCTGAAGGTGAGCCTGTGAGGTGTGAGCCAATCTTGTTCTTCCTTCCTTAAGTTTTGACATTGTTTCTATTCTAGTTGCTCAGGAACAGGTTGGTTGAAATCTGCTCTGGTTTGGGCACCTTCCAATCTGTGTATTCATTCAGCATATTTTCTTGCCTTCCTTTTTTATTGGGAAGTATGTGAACTCCAGCTCTAACGTCATACAATGATTTCCTGGTCCTTCAGGTTTTACAGTGCTTCCTTTTTTCTAGTGTCAACAGGAAGCAAAAATACAGACCAGACACATCTTTAGCTTATGAAAGCTGAGCAGTTTTATTCTTAAATTCAAACTTCAGTGTTTTCCAGTGGGGAATTCATTTATACCTTTTGATTGCAGGCTGTGTATATTCCCACTGCAGAGTGACCATTGTAGTGCAGATGATTCCAGGTTTGTGCTGAGCCAGAGCCCATTGTAAGATTCTCTAGGGAGAGCTGGGATTTTCCACCTTTTCCTGTGGAGTCTGCCTTTGTGGCTGGCTAATGAAAGACATGTCACTGGATTGATTCTCTGTACACCACACTGCAGGTTCTTTAGTGCAGCTCTCAAAAGGAATATGCAAAAGTCACATCTGACTTGGGCTTTGAGCACATTTAAAGCATTCTGTGCTCCATTTCTGCTTGTCCTGCCATTCATCACCTCCTTAATGATGAACATGTAAGTGATGATTGTATCTTCTTTGAGGGGGAGGTGGAAGCTACATGATGTCTTTCATCAAGGTAATTTTGTTGGCTACTGCCCTACCTCACTTAGCCTTCAGGCTCCATGTCTTAGACATTGTAGGGAGTTTATATTGGAACTCCAGCTCCAGCAGACTACTGCCCCTGTGTTGTCTCATTTTATTCAGGGCCACCATGTGCAAGTAACCGCAAATGACATCAGTGGAGTATTTTACACCCCAAAGTTATGTTAAGGAAATTCATTTCCAAAGACTGATGGTTCCTGTCTTCCTGAAAACCTGAGAATTATGCAAATGAACTGAGTCACAGGATGTTAGGCTTGAATTGGGAAGTACAGGGTGAAAATCTCCACTGTCTCCTTGTGCTAGAACTGCCTCAGTGCAGCTCTCATTGTCTCTGGTGCCAGCAAGGAGAGATAGTCATGGTGCTCTGGTACTGGTCTGTCCTTTGTGCCTCTGGTGCACGTGTTTCTCATTTCTTATCAAACTGTGCCATTGTTCTCCTGTTGTCTTACATGGAAGCAACAAGGGGTAACTTAATTACCTCTCTGCTATAATTAACAATGTAGACATTAGGGAGTTTGTTTGTGTTGGTCTAGTCAGGTTTAGCTGTCATACCATAGGTATGCTGTGAGCTCTGCAAATGAGTTGTCTGAAGACCTGATTGTCTGGATAGGTGTTTGGGATCAAATACATATTGAGGACAAAAAGCTCACAAAACGTTGTTTGTGTCTTTGAAAATGTCACTCTAACATGTAATTTCATATAGAAAGAAGAGGCTGAATAGATTATTTCTTTGTCTGTGCTTTTCTCAACAGGGACATATATGAATAAAGTTTAAATATTCTATGCATTGTGATCACAGACACAATGAAATTCTTAGGAGTGGATATAGTAGCATGAGATGTTGGGTTCTGTAAGAATATTTTAAAAAAGAGCAATGGTAAGGTAGTTTGGATGTCTTGGTATAAAAGTAAAACTTTAACCTTTCACAGTTTTATTATTTCGCTAATGTTCAGGGGGTTATCTTAAAATTCTATGTAAAATTCATACTTTTGAAGACCAGACATAAAAGACATCATTCCTTCTAATACTTGTATTACATCAGACAATGTTGAGTGATATTAATGTTTAAAAAGAATATGAAAATATTGAAACTCTTCTACTGTAAGGAGTTTTCCCTATTTGCTCATAGGTTGAAAAATACTGAGTTTTGGTAGATTTTACATATTGCAAGAAACTTCCAAAACTCCAAAGCAGCAGCACTGTCATAGTTTGTTGTATAATTAAAGGTCACCTTCAGTCTCCAGAAATGCAGATGCAGCTGATTACAACAGGAGTTCATGGAGATCTGAGTAGCAACTTGGGCCTGCAGTCCTTGATCTTCTCTGATATTTAGTCTTGGTGTTTACAGATACAGAAACTTTGCAGGCAGTTGTTATTTGAAAAAGAAAAGATAAAGAAAATCTCTGGAGGGAAAATGCTGAAGATACGTTGACATCACTAGCAGCAGTTCACTGTATTACAAAGTTGTGAAAAGGCTGTGCTTTTTCAGCTAAAGAAGAGTTTATGTTTAATAGTTATATTAAAAACCAGAACTAATATGAACATGTTAAGGTTGAAAATTAAATTAGAAAACCTTAGTAGTTCACATATTTGTGGGCTGTTTTGGTCAAGTGTATTGTTGACATTATGTCAAAGTAAAGCAATATTTTTACATGAACCTATATGGTCTGGGTCTATATGAACCCCAGGATTCAAAATATGCACTGTTAACAGTTTTTCACCACCAAAATTCATGTTGCAGCATGAAAATCTTTATGAACAAAAATAGGAATTTGAAGCAAAGATTAAAGGCATTTCTGGTTGTTTTAGCCATGCTGAAAGAAATTGAATGATGTAAACAATGGAATAATAGCCATGCTTTTTCCTTAGTATTCCTATAAAAATGGCAATCCCTGAATCTAATCCCCTTATTGTGCATTCCAGAAACTGTTCTTGAGGTTCACATGGTGGGTCTCTTTCAAGTCAATAATTCATGTAATTCAAAAACTTCTTATATTCTTTTAAAGTATAATTTCATTCTGACAATTAGTTATACCTCTAATTGACTTCGTCATTAATCATAATTTGTATTCTGTGCAGTATGATGGTGAACAAGGTCATGTATACTATCATCAAAACTCCTTTGAGGATCAAATTCAAAAGGCTCCATTGTATTAATTACTATTTATTAAAATAGCTTGTAGGGGAAAAAAAGCATGTATTTTGAGAATACTATTGACTATTTACTACATAGCTTATGGGGAAATAGTGTAAATGAAAGATTTAGATTCTTTTGTTGCTGCCATTTTGAAGTTCTTGTCAGTCAAGTTTGCAGGACTGAACAATAATGAAGTCACAATTGGTTACAGTTTCTGACAGTGAATTTTATACAGTGTATTCATCTATTTAAGAGTAGTGCTTTCATACCTACTACTGACAAGGAAAAGAAAAAGAAATACAAATAAACTTTGCTTATAATATGAACAAATTCTTTTTTTTTCTTAGAAATACACACATTAACTTCCTGACATGCCAGTTCCCTTACCTTCAATTATAATGCTATATTAGCATTGAATTTTGTATTAAATTTTCTGTTTATTAGCAAATGTCCGAAATGCGTGTCAGTGCTGGTGGGCCACTGGGAAGATGCGGTTTGGCTACTGAATTTCCTCAGTAGCAGGTGTGTGTAATTCACACCCCACAGGCTAACAGAAAGGTGGAATTTTGGCAGCCCAGCTTAAGGAAGAATAGTCTATCTTTTTATATCTTGGTGGAAGGTTTTGGTTAAAGACCACAATCTTTTCCTTCAAGCATTTCTTTTGCTGGAGGAGACCAGAGGAGCTGAGGTCATTGAGCATTCAGTTCATGAGCTGAAAGCCAGCAGGCCTGCATTCTGAACCTGCACGGCAGGACGGAGGAGAGACAGCAGGCAGGGGCTGGCCAGGGGGTCAGGAAGAGCTTTCGAGGAAGAGCCTTAGGGCATTTAAGGGAACAATTTCCTAAACGTATGCTTGAGATGATGCATTGAGAGCGGCGGGGGGAGGTCCCTCCCCTGCTCCCCCCTAAGGAGTCTGGCAGCAATTCCCGTTGCTTTATCGGAAGGACAAGATGAGGTTTGGGCATGGCTCCCACCCCTGTCTTCCTTCACGTCTGAAGTCACTTCAACTTCCTGTAAGAAAAACTGCAAGATGCTCATCCCTGCCACAGGAGCACTGGAAACTGAGTTCAAATTCCTCATTCAGCCTCCTTCTCTTCTTCCTTTGGCTGCAGGCTGCCACAGTGAGCCCAGGCTGCCAGTCTGACAAGTGCAGGCTGGTCTGTCCAGAGTCTCCATGCAACTGCCACCTGTCCTTCAGTAACCAAAGCATCTGCACATCTGTGCTAGCTGCCACCTGTCCTTCAGTAACCAAAGCACCTGCACATCTGTGCTAGCTGCCACCTCTCCTTCAGTAACCAAAGCACCTGCACATCTGGGCTAGCTGCCACCTGTCCTTCAGTAACCAAAGCGCCTGCACATCTGGGGTAGCTGCCACCTCTCCCTCAGTAACCAAAACATCTGCACATCTGATGTGCAGGTAGCTGCCTGCTGCTGTGTGCATTCACAGCATTAACATTCCCACAGCCAAAACTAATAGCAACAGCAATAGCTGGCTGGCAGGTAATACCTAGATGTTGGTGCAGCCTATCCTGAAAACTACACATGTATATTTAGAGGCATTCTGTTTGCCCAGAGGAGGCTGATTATAGTGCCTAGTGTTGTAATCACATGCAGATTATTTAAAGTTGGTTTTTTAATTTACAGAATTAATGTACTGTGAAACCATTAAGTCTGACCTCCAAAGCAAGTCACTTATATTTGGTTTGGGGAGTTTGCTCATCTTCCCCTGTACCTTCTCTTTTCCCACTCTGGGTTGTTGAATAGGTAAGATTTTGGAGGTTAGGTGATTTTTATTGACTCACTGGCTGCTCTGTATTAATGTATTAAAAATGTATTTTTTTTTTTTTAATAAAAGAAGTAAGGAAAAGGGAGCATTACAGATTTGCTAGAAAAACAATTTGATGATGCATGTACCAAATACATTACCAGGATTTCCTTGTATTCCCTATTTTAGAAAATAATTTTAATACCTCTCAATTAAATTTCATATTTAAGCAGCAGGGTGTTTTGGCAGAAGCCAACTGCCATGCACTAATGAACTCTTATAATTTGCTAAATTATTTTAAATGAATGACAGTACATTTAGCTTTTTAATGACTGTTCATTTAACTTCTGAACAACTTTGATCAAGTCCACTTTTAGTTAGACTGCCTGCTGTGCTAAACTCTTAATTCCCAAACCCAACTCAGTTATTCAGAAAAATTGTTAATCAGAAATATTACATTATTTTCTGTTTCAGAAGCACAAAGTCTACTGGAGACTACTTGGCCAATTCATTACTTTTCTTTTACCTGCCCTCAGTGCTAAGTCTGGATGAGGCTTAATGTTTGACAGTACTTTGTGTAAAGACAACTGGAGAGCTTTCTTTTTTTTTAATTGGGAGATCTCTATTTTGCAAGGTTTTGGCTTTCTAAAGAACACCTATGTTTTTTGCCAATTATATAAGCTGCCACAATTACAAAACTTGAGCTAAAACTTGGTTCATTTTTTCAGTTCCTGGTTGGATTCTGTACATGCCTTGGGTAAAGTCAAAACATGAGACAAATTATTCCTGCTGCCTTTTGTACTGTGAAGTCACACCATTTGTTGAGCCTGATAGAAAGAGCTAAGCTGAAGTATTCCTTTTCTCTTGTGGATCAGAGTACAACTGAGAAAATGAAGACTCCCACAGAGCTTTTCTTTTTCAAGGGAATATGCATTTCTATTCTCTCCTGCTACCCAATCTCCCCTAGGAATTTGATATTTAATGCCCAAGATGTGCAATGGATATTTTTCTTCTTTGCTACACATTTTATATGTTCACCTTTTACTTGTGCACATCTGTATCCAAACTGTATGTATACTTATATATGCTACACAACCTCAGGTTTTGTCTTGGACTCAATTATCATCAATCTCAAGCTAAAAAATACCAAGAAGCAACAGCCCAGTTTATAAGGTTTTTGTGAAACTATGATAAGAACAATTAAGGAAATTATTATTTTAAACTATAACTCTGCTAATCTCTCTTCAGATCTTCTATCTTCAGATATCTCTTTTAATTACTTTTCCCCACTCCTACAGCATATGGTTTCATCAGAAATCTCTGTTGGTCTTGAGCGGAGTTCTCCAAATTATGATAATATCTATTTGCTGTATTATATGATATTTACTTTTTATCAAGTGTCTTTTCTCTAGCAGGCACTTAGATATGCATGACAAGTGTTACAGGGAAAGAATTCCGTTTAGCTGACTTGTTCTCACCAAGAAATATACAAAGGCAAATCAAGACACAAATTCTTCACACAGATCTAGCAAGAATCTGCATTTGTCTTTGCAAAAATCCCTAATGTATATTTGTTTAAGTCTTTAAATTTTCTAAAATGTTTCAAATGCCACTGTGCATTATATGTACTGTATGTGATTATCTATATCAGGAGAAGATATATACTTATTTAACAAAGATTTTAATACTGTTTGAAGATAGGAATTATTAGCATCTTAGTAAGACAGACTCTTTCATTTTTTCTTGATTTCATAGGGAAATACGTTTACAACTGAACATGGTGACATGACAATCATTCAGTAGAGGAGAGGCTATTTAACCTAATTGTGGTTTTTTGTTTGCCAGTGGCCTGCTCTCCCAGTAGCTTCAGCTCTGAGCTTCCCACTGTGTGTGTATGCCCTGTGGTTAAAACCACACCTTACAAAAGCATGATGTGCATGTGGAAATCACATTAGAAAGCCACACAGAATCAACAGTTGGGGTTCAAAGAGCCTTCCTGTCTCTTCCAGTAAAATTTCTGCTTTTGTAGTACATCCCAACTGTTCACTGAAGTTACAGGATAAACCTGAAACTTTTGCAATAAAAGTCAGCTTTACAAAATCTTCCAAAAAAGTGTCACCAGTTTCTTGCATTTATTTGCATTTACATCCTCTAAAATACTTAAATGTAGTGCCCTTAAAGCAAAAAAAAGCCCTGAGTAGTCAAAAAGACAGCCATGCAGTGATAAACATGGCCTAAGCAGAAGTGATTTCATTTTTATGAGCTGGAAAATCTGAAAGGTAGGTAAGGCCTGCCAGCTCCCACATGGTGAAGGCACCTCTGTGCAATATTATAATTGCCCTGGTGAAAGACAGAAGTTGTATAAACCCCCTGGGAGTGTTCAGATCTGGACCAAGGCTTGTGTTAGCTCCTGACCAGAACGGCTGTGAATAAACATGCTGAGCTTTCCCCTCTTGCCGTGCCTCCAGGCAGCTCCTGGTGGCTCAGAGCACGTGCCCTGTGTCTGCAGATGGCCTTTCTGCCTGCTCTGGAGCTGCTCCCCCAGGTGTGCCAACCTCTCCTTGGGAAGCCCAGAGCCTCCTCAGGGGTGGGGAAGAGCATATGGTGAGCCATACGGTCCCTGTGAGGCTCCTTCTGTCCTGCTTGTGTCAGCTGCTGGGTGTGAGACTGAAGGCCAAGTGTCAGAGACATCCCTGTGTCACAGCAACACCATCCTGTCAAGTGTTGCTCTGCCTAGGAGAGCAAATGTGGAAAACAAACCAAAATCCAAGCTCCCTCCTGTCGTCTGCCTTAGGAAAGAGAAGCCATTTAAAATTTTTATGTTCCATGAAGATGAAATATCAGAGGTCTTTAGTTTTAAAGCTTCACAACGGAGTTTTCATGAGGGAAAAGTGAGGGATTTGGTTTCCCTGAAGTCTGTGGAATAAGAGACCCATGACTCTAGGAAAGCCCAGCCCCAATACCTCCCACTGAGTTTGTGCCAAGATAGCAGTCTAATTTAGAAAACCAAAAAGCACAGCTACGTGCTCTTGAAAGAGGAGGGACTCAGAAAAGTTACCAACAAGATACAGCACACAGCATGCACAGGACACCTCTTACTCCTGTCATTCCCACTTCAGCATTCATAGATTTATTTTGGATTTTTGTTGCATTTAAATTAATCCTGAAGAACTTTTCTCAGTGACATTGTTCCCAGTGGGTCACCTTGTGTTTCCCCCAGCTGGCTCCACAGGGTTGCCCCCTGTGCCACTGGGTGGTTCTGTGCTATCTCCCATACATGGGGAGGAATGACAGGCAAAATTAGTACCCAGAGGGAAAGGAAATTTTCTTGGCATGTATTTATTTAACTCACTGTGTAGGCCAGACCATCATTTGACCCCTATATACAATGATTGAATTGAATTGGTTTGTTTGTTTTAAATAAACTGCTGGAAGTCACAAGGAACCATGTGTATCAATTCAGTATGTTAAATCTTAGCCATTATACAGATAAAAATTCTGGATGAGTTAACTTCAATAGAGGTTAAAATAATGAATGGATTTTTTAATGATCTGAAGCTGTAGTCCACCTCTTCTGCTCTACAGAGATGTCATTCCTTTTAAAAAACTCCAGATTTTCCCTCTGAATATGTCCCTAAAGAAAAGTTGTTCTAAAAGTGCTGAGTTAATTCAAGATTGCCAGCATTTCAGCTTGACAGTTTCAGTGGGACATATAAATCTCTAAACAGCAAAGGAATAAATGGAAATCTTGGGTTAGTTTAGTTCTCAGATTGGCATCATTTCCTTTTTCTAAAATTCTGTTGATGAAATTTTAAAACACTTCAAAAATACCTACTGATTGGTTGTGCTACTGTTCCTCAGTTTAAAGAGAACACATGGAGAGCCCGTTTGCTGCCTCTGACAATACACTACAGTTTTGGAAAGAATCCCATGCAGAAAAACTGCTACTCATTAAATTTATGTTCTCTAAACTCTGAACATTATTTGCAAGTTTGTTTTATTGTTAGCCTATTTCTAAGCAGTTTGGCTACAGTGCTATATTGCCTAAGATACAAGTGAAAATTCTAAGCATGTGCCTATTTTTATTTTTTGCTTTATATTTTATGTGCTAATACAAAGCTTTAAACTTTAATTTAGTTCTTCCAGTCTTTGCAGTACAACTTTGATTTTTAAAAAATCTACAAATATAATAAAACAATCTGTCATAAACAAAGGAGGCCTTAGTTCTTATTTTTTTCTGTCCCATGGAAGATGAAAGGTAAAACTTCATGTATGATAAACCATCTCTATCTGTTTTTTTTTTTTTCTTTACATAGATGAAGATGTCAAACCATTTACTCCTGAGAAAACCAAGGAAATTGTGATGTCTCTACAGCAACCTGCAGTCTTCTGTAACATGGTTGGCAACTGGCCAGCCCTGCACTGGAATGTGGAATACCTTTCTGCTGTGTTGGAGGGAAAGAAAATCCAGTTTAGGCTGGGCCTGAAGACAGTGGATTTAGGTGAGAATGAGGTGGACAGGCATTAATGTCACAAGGTCCTGCAATTATCTGCCTTTTCATGATAACTGTTCTTTCTCTAATGTATTGCTTTTCATTGCAGCCTCTGTTTTTAGGAATGGGATCTGGTCAGCAGTAGAACTCTCCCTTCTCTTTCTCAGGTGTTTATTCCCAGTAGGAGGTGTGGTGGGTTACACCAGCATTTAAGAACCAAGTCTCTCAGTATTCCTTCCTTGCTTTGTAGTGTGTGTGTTTGGTCCTGGTCTTACACATGATTAGATTGTTCACATGAGCTGAGCTTCCGTATCCATAAGCCTGACTGTGTTAAGGAATTAGCTAAATAATTAGCCACACTTGGGGTATTTATCTGTATGGTGGTAATTCTCACCTTCCTCCAGAGGTTTTTAAGACTTAGGTGATTTTCAGTACTTTAAGGTCCTGTGATGGAAGGCATGATGGAAATATAAAGCATTAAGAAAATCATTTGACACCAGTGCAGTAATTTCACTGCTAACCCTCCAGGTTCACTCATACATCTTGGAACATGCCATGGGAGACAGACAATTTTCCAACTGGATTTTAAATACTACAACTTCATCTCTGTCTGTAGGCACACAGTAGGGTGTCCTTGGACAGAGTTTCATACCATGGGGGGAAGACAGAAGAAACATGTTCCATCTGCTGTCTACTTGAAAGGTTCTGCACTGCTTTATCCCTGCCCTTTACAGCCTTTGCCCTCCCAACTACATACCAAAATACATTTTGCCATACACTTTCTCCCTTCTGCCTATAAAGTACCTTGACTACCTTTAGGATCTTTTTTAACCCTTAAGCCAGAAAAATCGACTTTAAAAATATTTAATATGTCATAGTCTTTTAGACCCTACCTAACTGTTCTTTCTGTAGTCTTCTAACCTTTTTCAGTTGGACTTCCTCTTTCTTGGAATGCAGAGTCTGCACAAAGACTCCAGATGAGGGTTTGCCAGTTCCAGGGAAAGTGGTAGGATTACATCATACTATCTTACTTAACACTGTGAAATTTGCTTTCTTCACAGCATCATGACCATGTTATTTCATGTTCCATTTTTGCAAGAGAAGTGATGAAACAGAAGTGTTAGAGGGAAAATGGTTGGCGTGTTAGGATTTCAAAGCATTTTACCAGCATGGATTAATGATTTCTGTGCCATTCCTGGGGGGGACAGATATTATTTACTCACTTTCTACAGATGGGAAAACTGAGGTGTAGAATTAAAACCTTGGTACACATCTTCATAGCAATATCTCTGTAGTTCAGTGAGGTACCACCTAATTCTTGCACTAAGTGTGAAATGCATCCCATTGCCAATAGAGAAGGTGTAGCATATATATTTATATATATTTTATATATATAAATGATATTTTCCTTTTTGCCTATATACCTTGTTACCTTATACCTTGTTAACATATCTGAGTTGTAACACACAAGGCCTACCAGGTAAAAGAGTAGTTTTGATCCTACTCTCCATTAATTAGTAGGCACTTTTTGAGAACTTGATGGATGTTCCAACTGGCAGAGTTTCTGATGGGACTGATGGAGTGTTATGTAGCTAAGTCACAGATTGATGCTACCAACTGAGTAGATAAGAGTCATCACTTAACAATAACTTGTAGTCACTAGAGATACAGAGTGGATTTAAATTGGAATTTATATCTTGAAGCATCTAACTGCATTTTGCTTTTTCTTAAAGGCATTTATCCCTGTGCAGCAATCAGTTTGCCTCCAGGAGCCTCCATTATGTGGTAATGTTGGTTGGAATTGTCTTTGAGGAGATTGGTACAGCCTTCAGGGGTTATATTGTAACTGAATGAGACCTGTGATGCCATAAAAAATTTTCAATATAAGAATATATTAGTGAAGCCATTATCCAAGCCATCTCAGAGTCTGAAATAATGTAATACATTCCATGTGCCACTGTCATTTGGAAGGTGGTTGATATCATTATTGCATGCTTAAAACTACTTTTAATGAGGGCCTCTCTTTCTTATTGTTCCTGCTAACTTTCCTGGGTGAAATGGAGCCAGTCATCTGCTCAGAGAGAGAACAGAATTTGTATTTTAGAATACAACTAAAATTGCATTGATCTCTCTCCCTCAATATTCCTTCCATATCCACAAGAGGTTTATTGCCTTAAGACTAGGTGGGACCTCTCCTACTATGGAATTGGAAATGTAAAAGAAAAAATCCACTCTCCTGCTTAAAGGCACATCTGGTGACACTCTGAAATGGCAGCTTCAGAATTTCTGAGGTTATTTAAGTGAGGTTCATCTGGAAAACTCAAAATTCATGGAGATCTCTTACTACAGCAATTCCTCATCTTTCTTTAGTGCCACATCTGCATCTGGATGGGTTTTCCAAGCTGAAGATTCCTTAATGTACAAAAGTGAGAATTGCAAATGGGGCAACTTGGTGGGAGTTGCAAGGATTTTATATTTGCTTTTTTTACTAGTTTGTAACCTCTGAAGCATACCAATGTGGATGGCACATTTGAAATATGGAAAAATGTGACAGCTAGCAGTATTTTTTGTATATATTATTTGTACCTAAGTGTGTTTTTTATAGTATTCTGTCTGATTACACAAGTTAAACAGTTTGTGTCCATAAGAAAGGAAAAAAACTACAATCAGAGGACTAAGCATTGACAAAAGATGCCTTCAAAGACAGTACCAGAGTTCATTACAAGAACAGTGAAGATGCTATTAATCAGGAAATCCCTACCCATCTGGTTCCAGCCACACTAAAAGATTTATTTTTCTGATGTGGGATAAGGGATAGACCAAAGCTTCAGAAGCTTTGCTTCTGACAGAGAAAATGTGGCATTACTGCCATTGTGTCTGATGGCTACCTGGAGCACACCAGCACAAAGTAAGAAGAAAACTTACACAGAACTGACTTCTGTATGCAGCCATTTCTTGTTTTGACCGTTTTTGGTGGTTGCATAGTAAAATGAATCAACAATGAGTTTACTGTGAAGAAGCCAGAGAGAACAAGAAGCTGCCATGCTAATCAGTTTCTGAGTCACAGGATCTCTGGAGGATGTTTCTCTCACTGACGCTGGATAGAGCTGATGCTGTCAGATGTGCAGTTGGATGGGAAAGGGCTGCAACTTGACCATCTTGCCAAGAGGTTTTATCACTAAGGATGGCAAAAGAATTGAGATCTCTGAGGTTTGTTATAGCAGGAGATTGCAAAGGTGGCTGCAGAAATAGTAGCTGAATAGGAGGCTGAAATACAGTACAAATAGTGTACACTGATTAAATGTTGCATAAAGCTGAGATATGAAGTGGTTATTGGACTTGGATGTGCATGGCCAGGTTCTTTTGTTTGTGAGTATGCCTGTGCTTTGTTTTAGTATGAAGTGGCTATTCCTTGCTTGGATTATTTAATTCCCCAGCAGCTGTGAATAGGGGTTTGATTTTCTTTAAAAAAGGAGAAGATATTTCACTTGCATTCTCAATGGAGTTTTAGGTGTTTTCTAAGGCTATTACACCTTTTTTGTCTACATTTTCCTTAGTACACATTGCAAACACACTGAGAAGAACAGATGTTGGCAACTGTCAGAACCAAACCTTAACTAAGGAGGAGAGCTGCTTCTCTAAAACCCACTTTTTCCTTCTCTCCTTCCCTCCAATTTCCATTTGTGGTATTACAGGAAAGAGGAGGACTGTTATGCCTTCAAGTGCCATGTCATCAGACAGAACTGGCAGCCTACTTTAGACTTGCATGGCTTAATCTGCAATTTGTCAATTACAAAACACCCTCAGCTTAAATCATTAAGTATTAGCAAACTGGTTAATAATGTTGTTGCTTTCTGTTGCTCATTGCTAACATTTTCACCCTTGTTGCAGCCTACAACCTACAAACCCATCTAAGCAAACTGTCTAGATTGCCCAAATGTGTTTTTTATTACTATTTATTTTTCCATAACCACCCACACCTTGGTACTGAATAAGGTATCAATCAAACCAAGAACCCTGCCCTGAGGAGATTGTATTCTACAAGATAGTCTTGCCTTTCATAGTTGGATTTTTTTTAAATGAAACTGAGAGTGAAATATGCTGTGAGGTAGAAAGAGCATATTTCTTGCCTTTAAAACATTTGCTTCTGAGTTATCTTGGAAAATATGCAGTGTCCTAAGAGTGTCATGAAATGAAAAAGTGTCCTCTTTTTTTCTCATGAAAGTAATACAGATATTGAGGCACCCTCAGTAGTGCCTCTTTTGTCTAATCTTTCTGTCAGACACCTTATAGTAAAATGATAAACATTGCATTAAAACCTGGGTATCGGGAGAGGGACTGCAACACAGATATGGGATCCAATACAGAGGGTTTGGGTTGTGATTTTGTGACTTGCAAGTGATTTATATGTCTTGTATGCAGTCGTTAGGTAGGGAGCCCATCCACTGACACTTCTAGGTAATGATTTTATAGTAGTGGGAAGGAAACCACTACCTATGCTACTACAATGGAAAATAATAGTGATAAAGGTTTGTAAAAGCTGTATGAGACTCTGTGAGAACTGCTGCAGTAACGAAATGAAAGTGGTTAAGAACCAAGAGCTGCTGCTGCACAGCAGTGAAAGGATCCCATTTCTGTGCAGCTCTCTGCAAGTTACACAAGATTAAATTGCAGCTCTGTCATTGTCATTCATGCAGGCTGCAGTAATTTTTCCTCAGTAGTAGTTATAGTAAAGTAATATTTTTTTTAACACTGGATAAGTCTCTTTGAAGATGGCACAATTAGTGGTGGCAGGAAATGAAGATCTGTGATGAACTGCAATTAAAATATTCTGTGATGTGGGTACCTTACAGGCCTTCCAAGTGACCTGACCTTGAGCTGAAAGGCTGTATCAGTCAGCCTGACCAAAGCATGCTGGGAGCAAAACCCTGCTGGTAAACACTTTCTGTGCCTGCCAAGGAACACTGCAATATGCTTTTGTCAGCCCCAAATGAAAAATAAGGGCACACAGCATTTTAGATGGATCATTGGCAGCATGTGTGTGGCTCCATACCTCACTTTCTATGCATGACCACTCTGGCTTGGTCATTGCTTCAGGGAAAGGGTAAGATGAGCATGTCCATCTGCATAAATCTATGGAGACAAAATAAAGCATACAGAAATACTTGATGTGCACATTTGCACCTCACACTTAGGAAGGGAGATGAAGCAAAGCTCTTTAGTGAACTTGGGTGTGTTATTGAGTTACTGTGCTGAAGAACAACACTAACTGTTGGTCTGTTTTTGTCTCACAGCAAGTTCAAGGTAAGAGCCATTCAATTAAACCTTAATGAAAAAGCAATAGTCTCACACTTTACTTATGAGTTAGGTCATGAGAACCATTTTATTGACCAGAGTCAGGCTACCTAGTCAGATTTGTATCTGATGTTCCATTTAACCATAGCTGAGAGAACCTGTATTATTTTTACTGGTTCTGTGCTCAATGCTCACGTAATATTTGATTTTTCTTTTGTTGCTCTAGTTCCCCAGTTTGAAACCAGTTGTAGCTATGTGGAAGCTACACTTGAGGAGTTTTTGACTTGGAGTTGTGGGCAGCCTTCTTGTCTCTCTGGACCATTCAGTTGTTACGATTACTCCAAATACTGGGCTTATGCTGACTACAAGTACATTGCCAGGATATTTGAAGACAAGCCAGAAATTTTCCAGGTAAAACATTAATATTATCTCTTCCTAGTTGAACCATTGCAAATTATCTAATGTAGCTTCTCTTGCTATCCCTCTCTGCTCCTTTGGCCACTTATTTTAAAATTCTGAAATAAAAGGTATTAGCTCTCAGGCAAACTGAAATCTGCCAAGTGGCAGCCATCAAAGTTCTGAGTCTCCTTATAAATTTAGAAACACCACCCCAAGTGACAAAAAATAATTACCAGCCTGGCATCACTCTCTTCCCATTTAGGCCAGATCCACCTTACACCCAAATGGTGCCCAAATGAACAGCTCCACTCAGGAGGGAGGATTGATGGCATGTATTTCATTGTAGTAACAAGGCTGTAACATGGCTTTGCTCCATGTTTTGCCTTGTGGCTCATTTTCTTAAGTAGCTTAGCTCCTTTCCTTAATATAATTAGATTAACTGTTTGTGAGGAGGAGAGATTCTGTGGAGGCAGTAAAATACAGGAAGTAACCTGTCCATGGAAGTATGCAATTACCATACACAGTAGGACACAGCTACCCAAGGTATTTCCTTTTATTTTCTCTGTGCCTATCTCCTATTTCAATGTCTTGCTTCATCTACATTCCTGCTACTTCTCCTAGCAAATTGTAAGAGGGCAAAATTAAGTACAGCTACACAAAAGGTATACTTCTTCAAAAGATATAAAGAGTAAGTAAAGCCTTATTCATTTCTATACTTTGAAAGGGGAAAATGGAATCATAATTCCCTGTAAAATCACTGTATCGCTGGGGTGACAATGAATATGAACTGATAAGCCCCCTCAAATTAATTATTTCCTCAGAAAGCATTTCCCATGTTCCTCATATGTATTTTATTCTTTTGTGCCAGTAAAACTGATGTTTTTCAGTGATCAGTCTTTTTTCAGACTTTCAGACTTTTCCAACTTTCCATTGGGCCGGAAGGTAAGGATTGGGCACAGAGATCATCTTACCTTTCTTTCTCCCCTTCCCTTCCTGAGCACACTGAAACATAACCAGCATCACATAACATTGGGCTGGTTTGTGTTGTCTGAACTAAACTGGGAGCTCCAGGGATGTTTCAGGCTTCCCCAGATCTTTGCATAACTTTCTCTGTGGTCCTGCCTTGGTCTTCTCTTCTTCTGCCTCCACAGACACCATTTCCATGTGTCTTCCAGCACAGGCCAATAGCAGCTCTGAAGTCCTGAATATCCTTCTGCTTCCTTCACACTTGAAGGAAACAACAATTTTTCCACTTTTTTCTTTCCCTTGCCCCCATTCAAGAACAAAGTTGAGGCTCCAGGAGTTGCATTTCTGTGCAGGTGCCATGCCACAACCTGATCACCTGACCTAACACACAACAGATTGTACTGCAATTTTAGAACAGACACACGTAATGGTTATGCCATGGATTTTTTTGAGAAGTAGAGTCTGGGAAGGAAAGACTTGGTGGTGTTATGCAAGCAAATATGGTGTGTGTCATCTGCCATTTTCACAGGCATGGGAGAGAAATGCATCCATCAGTTCCACACTCACATGGCTTTTGAAACACTGCTACACAATTTATACCAGCCAAAGGAGTTCTTTGTGGAAATTCTTGTGTGAATTTGATGATAACTCATTTTTTTCCTTCTAGATTTTATTTAGATTTACGTGAGGGTATTTGAAGGGGAAAAGAAGGCCAACTGCACTGTTATTTATAGTGATTAATAGGGCCATTTAGAAGTTGTTTGAAATTTAGATTGCACTGTTTATCATTTACAGTTGTGTGGGCTAAGGTAATGATTCCATTATTCTAATCTATGAGCAATATCTAGCATCTTACATTTTTTGTTCAGTTGATATTTCATTACAGAATTTGAGATATAAATCAGGAGCAAGATACATGCATGAAGTTTAAATAGAAATGAGACCTTTTAAAGTGACATACGGGTACAGATTAACTTCATTATAAGCAGCAAATGAAATAAATATATATCACAAGTAATGTGCCATCTGTTATGGTTGGAACACCTTTTAGTGCATTTCTTCTTACTGTGGCTTTTTATTGTAGAAAAGGAACCCAGTGTGACAAGATTTCAGTAATACTACCAGTTCCTTTTCAGTTCATTGGTTAAAAACTATTTTACCCATAATCGCTTCAACTATTTACTACAGCAGGAGCATTTTCAAAAAGTTCTTTTAAATCTGATATTGATTATGTGTGCTTTCTTTTCACTTAAATTGTAACAAAATATAAAAACTATTTAGGTGTGAGATTAAAGTGTAGAAATGGTGCTACGCTTAACTTTTTCACTGAAATAGTTGTATTGAATTTCAAATTTTATGCCTGCTGAAATCTATAGAGGCAACTTTTTCTTTTTGATCTTTTGCTGCCTTTGACAAATGTTTATATTACACTTCTGCATTTTTTTCAAATGATACCTTTAAAATCAATAACTCTGAAATTCAGAATCTTTAGCAACACCTAATTTTTGGGAAGGCTATCGCTCACTTTGAGGGTCTCCTGATGCAGAGTCGTGGTGAAGTCATCCTGATCATGTCTAGCTGTCGTTTTGCTCATCCATAGATCTTAAAAAAGGATAGTCATCCACCTGTCTGCAAGCAGCAAGCTTACATACTTAAATTAGGACTCCTAGACTCCTATTTTCTCTTTATAGACAGCAGAAAGAGAGAGGCTTTTCCAAGGCTTGATTGAGAGTGCTTTGACTAGAGCAGGAGCCAAGATTAAATTAGGTTCCTAAAGTTAGGTGATGTGAATGACCCCAAAGTGCTTTACTGAAATGGAACAAATACCATTATCTTCCTTTTCAAGATGGGAAAAATAAAACTCAGAGATGAAGCGATTTGCCCAAGACCATCAGGAAGCCAGAAATTTAATCTCTGTTTCCTAAGGCTCAGTCTGGGGCTCCAGCCAAAAGGTGCAGGTATCTCTGGCCAGTATTCCTCAAGTGCTTTCCAATAAACAAATGATCAGACCCTGCAGGTGGCAGGGAGAGCTGTAGATACATGGGAAAGCTTTATCCAAGCTACACAGAACCATTCTGCAAACCCCCTGCATTGTCTGAAAAATGCCTCACTGTGTCTCTTTCCAACTGCCAGCCCCAAGGGATGCCTGTGGGAGGATCAACAGACTGGAAAGATCCAGCACTGTGTTCATAATACGAGTACACCTGTTCTGCCCTTTCTTACCCTGTCATCAAGTTGTTTTAAGTTCACTGCCTCTGCAGTTGCAATTGTGTCCATTAAATAATAAGAAACTTAACCTGGCATAACACTGGGTCACAGATGGGGTAAAGTCTGTGTTCCCAGACTACATGGAGAAAGCTGAAATAGGAGCAAGGAGAGAGCAAAAATTCCACGTAGATTATCAATTGTTTGGAAAGGGAATAGGGATTTTTCTTTCCTTCTTTCCTTTCATTATCTTTTTAAATGCCATACATAAGAATTTTTCTAAAAGCAATCCTGATCTTGGGTGGATGGTTAAGGGTGGAGAAAGATAAAAAAGAGTGTTTGAAAAGAAAAAGAAGCCCCATGTGGCCATGAGAATTTGGGCAGCCCTTCTGTAGAGCAAAGGAGTAACTTGAATGATATGAAAGGTGAGGATGAGAATTTTGGAGGAAGGGGAACAGACTGTGCATGCTCCAGAACCCAACCAGGGAAAAACAGCTGCAGTGGCTAAAGAGTGATGAGCAATGGAAGGAGAAGACAGGAGACTCTCAGAACTAAGGACAGGATGTCAATCAGTTCAACAGCTTACATAAATAAACCTTTTTGTTGCTGCAGGATGTAAGGTGGTCTGACTTTGGTTTTCCTGGAAGAAGTGGAAAAGAGAGCACACTGTGGATTGGTTCTGAAGGAGCAAACACCCCCTGCCATTTGGACTCCTACGGCTGCAACTTAGTGTTGCAAGTACAAGGAAGGTAACAAGTGCACATACCTACAGTAAACACAGGGGAGAGCTATACTGTGCATAAAGTTAGTTTTGGACTCTTTTTAGTATTATTTCTAGGTCCTGATTATTTCAGTTTTCTGAGTTCTCAATGATTGAAGAGCATCATAACTGTTCTACAGGAAATGGCAGAACTTCAGGGCATTCTGGAGTTGACACAATTTTATTTTCTAGTCTGTGTGTAATATGGTCCAATTATAAACACTTGCATTTGCCTAGTAGTTATGAATTCAGGAATTTGGAATTAGGAGATAAAAGAGTTAAAAATAAAAAACCCCAAACAAAATAGAAATAAACTACTTTAGACTTTTACAATATTGTCTGTGCAAGAGCCTCTAATAGCCTGCTAGAGTTAATTTAAAAGGGGACCATCAGGATGGGAGCAGCCAGCTGTGAGCAAAGTTGAAAGGGACATTTGAGGCTCCAAACTCATTTGGGAGCATGTAGCTGTTGCTGTATCTTTCTGCCTGTTTGCATGCTGTCTTTGTTTTCTTTTCGCATTCTTTTTTTTTTCTCTTTTCCTTACATATTGGCTTCAGGGTTGGTGGGGTTTTTTTTGGTTTTGGGTTGTTATCTATTATTGCTAGAGTAGTCCTAGAGTAACAGAACAAGTTGAAAACAATTTCTATGTTGGATAGTATAGAGTGGAAGGAGAAATTTGCTAGGGGTTTTTCAATGGGAATAATTACTCTGCCATTTTATAGAACAGTAAGACTGTGGTGGTGGTGGTGGTGGTGGTGGTGGTGGTGGTGTGATTAAGGTGCAGGATTGGAAGTCAAGTGTGTTGCCTTTTAGCTGGGCAGCATCACATGCTGACTGGCTTTAAGGACTGGGGTAAATGAATTTGTCATCATCTTATCCCTAAGAAGGGTAACTCTGTGTAGGATTTTCATTCATGTTTGCAAACAGCCTTGAGGTCCTTGGGTGGATGTGCAGCAGAGACATTCTAGAAGCCTCCCTCAGCACTGCTGTGCTGCAGCCAATCCTGTAGACTTCAGATCACTTGTGCATTGAAGTCCAGACACTTTAGTGTATTCAGGAGCCAGAAATCTCAATGAAAACCATGAGACTTAAATGCCATAATCTTCTAAGGATCCACTTAAATACTGGGTGTACTAAATAAGTACAGTGATGTAGCAGACACAATACCTGCCAAGCCTCTTTGATCTGTACCTTCAGATGTTGAACTCAAGCCAGAGTTCCAGCATCATGCAGCAATTCTGTCCACCTTCCCAAGGCACTTCCTCCCCCTCAAGTAGACCAAAATCCTTTTTCCTCTCAGGGAAAGAAATCCAAAGCCCTTACACAGCCTGAAAAGACAAAGTTGTTTTCTCTTCAGAACAAAGCCTGTAAATAGATTGCAAACTTCCACAAGCTTGTGAATCCTGTGCTTCTTCAGAGCAGAAAGATTCCCTTTTGAGACTCACAGACAAGACAGGCTTTGTACCAGAATATAAGCTTACGCTAAACTTAAATAGATTTGCCTTTGCAGGGAAGCCAGGGACAGCTCCTTAGCCCTTTGTTGCTATCTTGAATTTCCTCCTTGCATCCCTTAGGCTTCTTAATTTTTTGCTTTATGATATTGCTTTGCCGTGAGCCTGCAGGATTAACCCTGAGCCTCCTAACCTAGTCATTCTCTGCCCCTCAGAGGATCTAGCTTGGAGGGCAAAATAAAGTTGCAATAAGGCTTGAGTTTCAGGAGAAGTGGTTTTATGCTTGCATCCAGCAGTTGCTTTGGTAATTACCAAGAAATATCAGCAGCCTATGGCACTTGCATCTGTGCTGGTCTCTGTAGTTTCTGACTATCTCTTCTGTTCCTGTCCCTTTTGGTTTCGTGCCATTTGGTTGCTTTGCGCCCATTTTCAGATCTGTGACTTAGAACTGACAACCAGAAGCAGTAGACAAAATTCAAGAAGTGAGTGCCAAGGGAAAGGAAACAAAGAAAAGCCCTTTGTAGAGTCCAAAACAAAAGAGAAGAGCTACACAAGGGCTCCAGCTGTGCTGTAAAGTGCTGTCTTTACTTTTCCATTGCTTAGTGTATTGGTCATGTTGCACTGTTTGTCTAGCACCTCTTAAATGTAATAAATTCTCTTTGTGTATTCCTTCTGGTTATTTCTATCACCTAAAGTACTGCCATTTAAAACTTCTATTTTTAAATACCATATGTACCTGCTAAGATATTTAATTTATGATGCCCATAAAACTGGCACCACCAGTTCTGGCATATTCTTTTTTTTCTCTTTGATCTGGTCTATGTAAGTGAAATAGAGACATTAGCTCCTGAGGACAAAGTGTGGTCCCAGCTCTGCTTGGCCTTTGCACTGTGGTGCCTTCCTGTGCTTCTTTGGGCATGTAGGAGCAACGTGGCACATGAGTGCTCTCATGAGCAGAACAACCCCGTCCTGCTCCACCTGGCATTTAGTCACACCAGTAAGTTCTTAAATGCACAACCAGCCACATTTTCCTCATGTGAGACTGATAACACAAAAAAATACAGGTGTTTAAGGATACTTATGTCTATGGATGTATCTGGTTTTTATTCATTCCATCTTTGACATAGAAACATCAAGGTGATTTTTAAGAATGAGGGGTTCATGACTAACAGCCATGTAAGGAAACAGAAGATAATGTCTACACCCTTTTACTGTTGCCATCTTAAACACACAATGCCCTCCTTTCAAAACAAATACAGATTTTGAAAGCTTTTCATTCAGTGAACAAAAATACATTGTCTGTAACAAAACTATTTCTTCTAGTTTATAGAGCAATTTTTAATGCTCTGAGCATCTGTAAATGCTGCATGTAAAAAAGAGGAAGAAGAAACGAGACGGGAGAGGTTTTTTAAATTTTATCTGCCTTTAAAAATGATTGGTGAGAAGCTGTAAATCTTCTCAGTTAAAAAATTAAAAAGTAGAATATTTTAAAAACACTTTCAGGAGACAGCCTGTAAGCACTGGCTGTGTTCTCACTGCGTAGGAGATTCACACAGCGAGGCAGATTTATGTTTTATTGAAAACCTTGCTACTGCCTTTAATTCTTTGCTGCAAGTGACACGCACTGAATACATTTTTGTCTTCTCTCTATTTTCAGGAAGAGATGGCACCTCTTCCCACCTGGTGACACCAGTTTCCTTTATCCTACCAGGATCCCTTATGAGGAATCCAGCATATTCAGCAAAGTCAACATTGCCAACCCTGATCTGAAACGCTTTCCCGAGTTCAGGAACTCAACAGCCCATGTTGTTACCCTCAGTCCAGGACAGGTACCACTTACATACAAGCTTCACATTACTTAATATGCTATTTAACTGCCTAATTAAGGGCTAGGAAACCTTAACAAATTGACTGTGGAACTTCCTTCTTCCTCCACTCCACATTCAGACCTTACAGATTTCTCTCAGCATAGAAACTTTCTTCGCTGACAGTTGTTTGCTTCGAGTTTTTAGTACAAAAGCTGCAGACATTTGGAGAGCTATCAATCAGCTGTCTGATTCATAGATCAGAGTTCAATCAGCTGCCTGATTCCATACAACCACCTGTCTTGCAGCCACCTCAAATTTGTCTGCTTCAGAACTTTCTTGAACTCTGACCTGTCTACTACTCATGACAGCAGTATGTTCCATAAAATGCATTTGGTTAATGAGTATATAGAGGTAGCAAAGGAACTCATATTTTGGTAGTGAATAGCCTTCACCTGTTGCTTTAATAAATACTTTAATGATGATACTTGCTTTTAGAGTGCACACCATTCACAGGTTTCATGGTGCTTTCCAGGGCTGTGAGGATGTTTTTAATCCTGCTTTACTGAGAAGGTTCAGCTGTAAGTGCCTGGCCTACAGTCACACAGGCAGGCAGCAGCAGTGTGAGAGTAGGGCTCAGGACTCTTGATTCCCAGTCTCCTGCTGTAAATAGTGTCCTTCTTTATTTAATCAGCAAGGTCTGTATTTGGAGTCTGAATTACCCTTTTTCATTTGTTCAGCCGTGCATGTCCTGCTAAGGCACTGCTGTGCATCTCAAACTGTCAGGCCCTTCCAAAGGAATTTTGCAATGGTCATTGCTCAGACAGTGGAGTTGCTGCTGCTGGAACCCTTTTGCCATTCTCCTACCAGATATTGTCACCTCTTTTGACCTGCCAGCTCAACAACTTGTATGAGCATTCCCCTGTCCCTAACTGGCAAACCCAGCTGTCTTCAACAATTTAAAGAATGGATTTTTGCTAATTAAGTTAATTCTAAGGAGGCAGAGTGGGGCAGGATAGTAGCTTCCAACAAAAGGATGATACCCTTCAACTGGAAGTGTATGCTCTGCAGTTGGTACAGATGCAAATGGGGAATCTATGATCAGCCTTTACTGTTTGCACTACATCAGCTCATACTCATACTCCTAAAGTAAATCATTAGTTTCACATTCAGCACTTTGTAAGGTTGCAGCAGTCAGTAATTTAAAGCACAAAGAACAAATTTTTACTATTGATAAAAATGCCACATCCATTCAGCACTGCGTTATCCCTGATCCCCAATACTATTTGAATTTATAATCTCCTTTGCAATGATCAAGTGCACTAGTGAACCTTTAATATGGTCTTAATTTTAATTAGGCTTAAAGCAATTACGAATTAATCTTGCTAGGAATAAAGATCTTGAGCCAGCTCAGTAATAGAATTTGTCTGCATTGCCATGAACAAAATACTGTTTGGATTTCCTGGGGGGGAAAGTGATGTAGCAGCAATGATGGAGCAGTGAGGTATTGCCTTTGTCCATTTCATCCGTGCTTTTTGTGTGGTGCTTGCCAGCATCTCATCCAGGAGCTTTCAGGGCAGATGGTTGGGAGCTGCAGCCATTTGATGGAAAGGAATGACCTAGAAGAACTCCTTTTTTAACAAGGGAGAGAATTCCTAAATAATGTCTTGATATGTGTTTAACAGTGGTTTTCACATAGAATTAGCCCAATTACTGGAGAATTTGTAGGCATCTTTATTTTGTGATAAAATGTAGCATCTCGACTCATTCCCAGAGGGTATGCAGAACATTTTGGATTATTGTAACAATAAAAGGCTGAAAAAACGAAGACAAAGGTGTTCTTAGGTATTCAGGAGAGCAGCTGCATGTAGAGTGAGTGCAGCTTTGAATATCAAAAACTTAATGTGTCTAATGCCACCTTCTGGTCAATGTTTGCCACCAGCCATTTTTCTGCCTGAAAGCAGAATTCCTTCATGTAACATTGTGCCAGTGCACAGAGTGTACAGTCAGTTAGATCCTTTGTGCCCTTGCACTGTATTATTCAAAGCTGGACCTCTATTATGAATTTTGGTAGCTGATTGAGAATTAAGGTTTTATAAGGTTTCATCCTGTACCTGACCACTGGCTGTCAGCTGCATTTCAACAGACATAACTTCTGGTTTTACATTAGTGATCTGTTCTGAAACAAATGATGGAAACATTTAGATGTCAAGCTTACTCAAACAGGCAGCTGAGTAGTGGAAGGGCTTGCAGCAGTACATGACTATATCCACTATATCCATGGAGTTACAAGCTCCAGTTGTGTTACAGAAATGTAGGGGGTCCTTATAAATGCTTGGACCTGGTCACCTCTGTGATGGTTGCAAAGCTGAGGATTAAGTATGGAGCAGCATTTCTAGTAACGCCCTGATTTTTTTCTCAAATATACAAATGCTCCCTAAAAGACCAGAAATGGGACAAAACACATCTGTTCTTGTATCTTCTACCCATGCTCTGGGACAAGTATTAAGAGAGTTAGGGATCTGTCACCCTCAGCTTAAATCCCATTCAGGACAGGTGTCCTATATGCCATCAGTGGCACCTGGCACCTCAACAAAGTGGTTCATCCTTCCTGTCTTACATAATTACAATCCTGCAGGAACATTGATCCCACCTTGTCCTTCAGCACAGGCTGTAGAAGGAGCCTATGCACATAGATGCTTAACTTTTTTGATGATTAAAAATAGGAACGATGAATACCACCTGAAAAAGCTACAAAAACTGAGGTGCTGTACAAGGATAAAATCATTGATCATTCTTTCCTCTGCCCCACTTCTCACTGACTTCTGGCTTCCTTCCTGCTCACTAATGTAATTGCTCTTAATCCATCTCCCTGTTAATCCATATCCACATAACCAGACAATGGTAGGGAGACTACGAAGTGATCTGGGTTTATCTGAAGGGATGGAGAGCAAGCAGCTGCCCCTCTGTGCCCCTGTGAGCAATCCCATTCCCCCCTTGCTACCCCAGGCAGGTGCTGCTGAGGCAGAGCTTGCCTGCCCTGGGCCTGGCCCTGTGCCCCAGTGCAGCCTGAGGCCAGAGCAGCTGCAGGGCAGAAGTGCAGGGAAAGGCCTGACTGAGGTAGCCAAGAGGCACATTGGGTCTGAGAAGGGTGCCCTCCCTCTGGCCTTGAACAATATTGTCATTGGATGGAAAAAAACTATTTTAGAAAAAGATGAACATTACTGCTTGCTGGTTCTCACCATGGCCTGCTGCTCAGAAGCTTCCCTCCCCTGCTTCTGCAAAGTCTAAAAGAAACACATTGATGTGGCCACAAATACAGTTGTCACTCAGTTCCTGTGTTTAGCTGCAGGATTTCTCTTTCTGGGCTTCTGCTGCAGAATCTAACACACCATGGGATCCTGCTCAGCAGCAGAGCTCTCAGCAGTGCAGGCAAACCTCTGACCTCTAATCTAACCCTGAGCAAGAAGAAATCTTCATGAAGTCAGGGAGGGATTTCCCTGTGTGCTGCCTTTAAAGAAAGGGTGTGAGAACATCAGGTTGGGCTTTAAGTGAGGAACAGAAGAACACACAGCCTGGATAGCTAAGAAAAATATAATTGATACCAAAGAAAAGTGTTTTAATAAGTCAATAAATGCAGTAATTCAAAGGTAGTGTAATGTTCCTGCTCAAAGTATACAAAAGACTTTTTAAAAGGGGTTACAGTAAAAAAACTACTTTTGTTGGAGAAGAATTTAAGTGATTTTATTAAAAGAGAATTCAGAGTCGGCCACACCATTATGCATAGTAGATGGCTGATAATTCTGTTCTGGGGAACGAATAAAGAGTTTTCACATGGGAGACTGCAGAGCTGGCCCCAGGTCACCCCATAGAGAAAGCAGACAGCCCAACCCAACCTCAGGACACCACAACTATGATTTCCATCACAGAAGAAGCAGAAGAGTCCAGGAGCTGAATTTATGATAGGATTGGTGGTAAAAACACTGCTCAACCTGCAACCCCTATGGAGAACCCCTCAAAAATGAAAGGTCAAAGCTGCAATTCCCTGACTCTGCTTCTCCACCTCTTCCCTGAGCTTCCCTCATTCTCTCACCTAGGTCACTGTGGGCCATTCCTCCTCTTCACTGTGCCTTTCCCCATGGCTGTGCCTTTCCCTTGGCTGTGCCCGTGTTTCTGACCCCAGTCACCCTTGGAGCTCCGTTTCAGTGCACAGGAAGAACCAGGAGGGAGGAGGAGCAGGCAGGGTGAGAAGCATCTTCCAAGCACCAGGACAGCCAGGCTCCAGCTGGGATGAGGCACAGGCTGGGGCAGCAGGGCTCACACAGTCCTCAGGTGGTGCTCCCACACAATTGGCTATGCCTGCACCTACTTCATTTTATGTTTCATTGCCATGGTTGCAAACACTTCTGGGATCTCCTTGGGTCCCCCCGTGGCTCAATGTCTTTATCTTCCCTTGACACTGGCTTCCTTTTTGTGTGCATTTACCTAAATATCTTTTTCTAATGAGCAGAAATTTCTTGGTATAATATTTCACTTCAGGGTATGCTCTCTTTTTGAAGCAATTCCACCTCTGCCCTACCTTTGCACTGTATCAAGTTAATCATGTCCACTGAGAATTCAAACCTGCTCTGTTCTCTGTGCTGTACAAGTCTTCAGCATTGCTCCACTTGCTCTCCCAACTGTTCCTTTGGTTTCTTTCCTCCCATTACAGCATCTCATTTTATCTTTTCTGGGACTTCTGTCCTACTTTAACTTCATTTGCTATATTTGGCTGTCACTAGCCTAAATATTAAAATTATCTGATTGGTTACTGTTTAGATCAGTATCTTCCCAGCATGAATGAAGTTAGATAAGTTCTGTGGAAAGCAGGCTAGCACAAGATTATCTCTTAGCTTGGAGTAGTTCTGTCTTGCTGTTGCCCTTTACATTTTCTCCATAAAATGTTTGCTGCATTTGTGTGTGTTGCTTCACTGTGGCTTACTTTTATGTTTCCTATAGAAATGTAGCTAAATCTGTGTCCCATATTCATAAACATATGGAAGTCTGCTTTTTTGAATTGTGAAATTGATCGTTAGAGGCAGTGGTGGTGGTTTTTTTTGGTTTGTTTTCATTTGATTGTGCTTCTGT
Source organism: Zonotrichia leucophrys gambelii (assembly GCF_028769735.1). Lineage (NCBI taxonomy): Eukaryota > Metazoa > Chordata > Aves > Passeriformes > Passerellidae > Zonotrichia > Zonotrichia leucophrys. The sequence goes on along the minus strand of NC_088177.1, from coordinate 34,414,349 downwards.
TTGCTTCTAATTTGAAAAACTAGAAGAATACTATTTTTTAAATGTAGAAGAAATCTATCTTTCTTTTCTCGGTTATTGGGGTTTTGGGTTTTTTGGGTTTTTTTTGTCTTATTAGTTCTGCTCTCTTGCCAGCTGTATTTTTTGGCTTTAAGTACCTTTTTCCATTTCTTCATCTTTATTAAAGTTTTAGTCCTTTTGCTTTTTGATAATTTCAATTGTCTTGTTGCTATAAATCCTAATTTTAACAAGCATAAGCTTGTTCAGCAATGAAGGAGGGAGAGCAAATGTCTTTATGGACCCTCTTGCCTATTTGAGTCGCAGCTCTGTAACTCTCCTAGAAACTGCATCAGCGAACAGTGCCAGCTGCAGAGACACAGCTTTGCAGTTATTACCCTTAACCTGCTGGCAAGGGAAACCTGATTAGTCTCTAAAGGACCAAGTTCCTCCTCTTTGGTTTGAAAACCCAGGACAAGTTGTGGGGATTGTATTTTCCTTCTGGCTGTACCTGCTCTCTCTGAAGCAATTCTGTCTCCATTTTGCATGTGAGTCATGTGGAGCCAGCACGTTCCATGTCTAATTTCCTTCTTGGTTTTCCAGGCAGCATCTCTTACTGAAACATTTATACATTTCCCTTAGTCTGTCTCTTGCTCGTGTTCCCTCACCACATGGTCCCTGTGCAGCACCTCCCCAGTGTCTGCTGCCCTCCTCCTGCTGGAGCTCGCTGTTCTGCACAGGGCTCACAGGAAGGATCCCACTGGTGCCAGCAGCCACTCACAGGAGCTCTGCTCTCTTCTGCTGTAACACAAAGTTTGCCAGGGCTCACCATTCCACCCAGTCACTTGGAGGGCGCCCAGAGTCTGTAGCAGAGTTCAGTGTAAGAACCCCTATAGAGCAGATGAGCATTTGGGGAGGGAGAGGATTTGTATGATTTTGCAGTGAAACTGGAAAACACTTCCTTACAGATAAACCCACTGCTGCTAATGCAACTGTGCTGTTCATTTAAAGTGGATGTTTCCTTGATAAAAACAAAACTCTGAAACTTGTTCTGCAGAGAAAACATGTTTTGGCTGCAGTCTGTAGGGTTTCATACACTTACATGTCAGGACTAATTAGTGATATTTTAAAAATAATGACCCTCCACTGACTGACTTCCTTTTCTGTTCTGCATGCTGTACTGGATTAAAGAATAATTTCCAAATGATTTTGACCTTTGGAGAGCCAGTGCTTTTTTTTGACCTAAATTTAAGCCTGTAGAGAACATTTTGTCATCTGGCCCAAAAAATAAGAGTGTTCCAAGTGTCCTGTAAGTGTTTGCAGGACTGGTGCCATTGTTTGCCCCACAGACATTTTCTCATTAGCCATGTTTTGATGTAATGAAGCACAGGGCTATCTGGGTAGCAGAACATCCTTCTAAGTAATTTGTGTCTACCAAGAGAAAGAACTGTCTGCAATTCAGATACAGATCATTGCTTCACTTTCCCCATTGTGAAGTATATATTTTTATCTGTCTCTGACCATTTTTATAACTTGTCAAAAAATATCTTTTATGCTTTCCTTGATAGCTCCATGTTACTCTAATGTTCAGTAATCTGCAAAGCTTGTCCTCTATCATCAAAACAACATCAGTGTCTTGTACCATAAAAACCATGGGTTGGAATCAATTTTCTGTCACAGCTATCATCCTGATATTGTTGTAAAGCTCTGATCTAAACTAGATTGTCCCAGAAATCATGACATTTTCTTTTAAAAGCCTGTCTACTAAAAGTGAAACATTTAATACTGGTGATTATTTACCAGAATTAAAGCTGCATTTTGTCACCTAGTCATCTAGATGAGCAGAGGGATGCCTGCTTTTTGGGAAAACCAGCTGGCAGTCCTACAGGAACTGGGAAGTTTGCTCAGTTGGAGAGTCTACAAAAGAATTCCTGCTTGACTGAAACTCTCTCTGAAGTCCTGATGTAGCTGCACCAGCTGCACCCCCTCTGTACTACTGTATTTTGCTTACCCAGAGCAGTTAAAGGTTATAGTCCTGCTTGGGACTATATGGGAAGGAGTTTGGATGAAAGGTAGTTCTGGATCATGTCCATGTCTTACATGATAGTATTGATAGCGTGGGCATTTAAGTCTTGAGAAAAGGCTCTTTAAAAGAGAGAAATAAATATCACCTCTCACCTGTGTCCTTGCCTCAGTTCTGTCTCTACACCCCACATCACCTAAATTAAAAAACTGTGTCTTTCTTCAGGCTTCTGCTTGTTCCCTAATGCAATGTCTGCACTTCCAGGTCCTGTTTGTCCCAAGGCACTGGTGGCACTATGTGGAATCCATTGATCCTGTCACTGTCAGCATCAACTCTTGGATTGAACTGGTATTTTCCTTTTAATGTCCTGGGGATGTAGCACAAGGGATTTCTGTCCCTTGCCTGCCAGGTTCAGTCCTACTGGGTGTGTTGTGTTCAGAGGCTGGGGAGGGAAGAGCCCTTATGGATACATTTTTTCTGGAAGAACCTTTCAAGGTTCCAGATCTGAAGCCCCAGTTCAGCAGAAATCCCCTTTCAAGTTTACTTCAATCAGGTAAACAATAAAACACAAGCTAAATTTTCATGCCTAATTTCTTAAGGGCCAGCCAGCTTTGTGCTGAATAGAGAACAAAAAGCCAGGAACTTCACCTCAAGGACAAGCTTATGTGCAAAGCTAAATTAGAATTTAAATCAGATTAATGTGAACAGGAAGGGAGGAGAAGAAGATTTTTGAATTTTCATTCCTCTGTGATAGTTTTGCTTTGGCTGAAGTTGGATTTCCTCATGTATTTAATTAATTTTCTTCTCCCTGGGCTTTGATTTTTCTTGCTCATGTTAACCAGTATATATGGGATGGTTCCAGGGATATTATAAAATCATAGAATAGTTTGGGTTGGAAGGGACCTTTAAAGGTTGTCTAGTCCAATCACTCTACAAGGAGCAGGGACATATTCCACTAGATCATCTCAATACTCCAGAAGGTTTTCTGATTGACATTACTTTATTATTAATCCTAGGTTAATATTAAAAAAAAAAAAAACCTTTTGAAATGGCCTCACTGAAATACTCACTGCCTTTTTTTCCCCTACTTCTAAAACCTATATTAGACTGGAAATCTGCAGGGGAAAGAACACATGCTTTCAGCTGCTGTTCCAAGACCAGAGGATGCATTTCTCATACCAACATCAAACCAAGCAGAGCACAGGAACTCACTTGGGTATTTTCCTCATGGAGAAATTTTTGAGGTGAAACCTGTGTATTTAGCAAGGACAGCAGGCCCACAGCCCAGACCAGGCTCTCACACAGCCCTAAATGCAGGCAGGCTGTTTGCAGTGCCAGAGAAGGCACCAATTCTATTGTAGAGCAGCCACTTAAGCCTGCCTTGAATTTGAGCCTTTGAGGTAATTCAGAGGAGCTGGCTGTGTGCCCTGGGCTTGGGAGGGCCCTGATGCCAGCACACACTTGTCCCTAAGCTGGGCCTCACAAGTTGTCCCCCTCTGGAGGAGCAGGCTGTGGTGGGATCAGCTTGGCTGGTAGCTCCCAGGTGCTGGGGTGGGGCCTGAGCATTTCTAGCTGTTCTTATGTGTTGCAAGGGGAAAAAGAAAAGTGGAGCTAAACTCTACATCCTGTTCTGTCATAAAGGTCTTGCAGAAGTCACCAAGATCCTGTTTGGTGCCAGCAGGAGTCAGTGGCTGTGTGGTGTCATAAGCAGAGGAGTCTTTGCTGGATCTAGCTGATAAATGACACACACCCTCCCCAGATATCAGTATCTGCCATGAGCAAATGTGGCTATTGCAGCCCAGGTGAAAGGTCCTTACAGAAATCACCCCTGCAGCTGATGATGCAGCATTGTTTGTGAGGTGTTGGGCACTCCATTTATAAAATAAATTCTGACATGGATTCTAAAAGACAATTCTGAGAACATTTGCATTATCAAACCAAGCAGTTCTTGCTCGCAGCTGTTACCAGCTGCTTTCATATTGACAGATGTGAATCACACCAACAATTACAGTCCCAGTGAAACCATTAATTATATTGGCAAGAGTCTAGAGTAGAAATTTAATTTGTTTTCAGCTGGATGTGAGCTACCCAAAAGTATTCCTTGCTTTCTAACATACTGTCATGCAATCAGTACAGCCCTGTTGTTCTGCAGGCTAGGATGAATACCAAGAATGCAACACCTTAAATAGTTTCCACATGTCAATACCAAACTCTGTACTTTGGTGGTTTTTTATACAAGGCCATTAAAAAGCCTAGCATCCAAACCCAGAAAATGCCAAGAGCACTTCCCCCTGCTTCTATCCCAAATTCTGCTTAGGGTTCCAGGAAAAATTGCTGCTTTCAGCCCTCATACTAGCCAGATGTGTGGTTTGCTTGACAGGTTCCCTGGAGCCACAGTTAGATCTGGGTCAGGGCTGGTCAGGGCTGTGGGTTGACCATGTTGGATCTTCCCTCCAAAACTAATACATCTAAGCATCTCAATTAAATCAAATATATGCATCCACTTCTAGGTACTTGTCATTGAGATAACAAAACCACCATCCTGTTTGAAGAGTCTACCATTCCTTCCACATACAAGAAACTCAAATGGGAAAGAAAGCCAAAATCCTATAAAGTTTTTTTCTGCTATCCTAACCTAGCAAGCATCCAGCTGTCCAAGGGGGATCATGAAGGAAGGCCTGAAATAAAGAGCCTATATTAAGTTAGTAAGTCAATTTTCAGTTTTGTAGGAGAGTTTTCAGAGCAAACATGCTTTTCCTTCTGGTGATGTTCAAAAGTGCAGCAGTTTGTCAGCTGCTGTTACATGATAAAATGTTTCCTAAATTTCCTTAAGATTCACTTTTGTGCTTGTGTAGTCCTTAGATAGCTGCTGCCTTGCTATAACATCTTGTGTGTTTTAATTGCTTAAATTAGACATAATATGTAGATATAAAAATGTGCTATGTACTTCTATGGCTCTTCTAGTCCTAAAGAGCTGTTTAAATGCACACATTAATTAAATGCTAATATTGCATTATAATTTCAAGCACCAGATTCAATTAACAAAACACTAATAAGGGAAAAGATTATATACACATACTATTTTTTGCAAATCCTTATTCAGATGAGCAGTCACACCAAAGCCTGTGCTGTCACCTGTTTGGGGGCTTTGCACAGGAAGAGAGTCTGAAACCTTCCACTGACTTCACATGCATGAGTGTGGCTTTCAAACTAAGGCCATCTATGTTTTTCCTAAGATCTTTCAGCTTTCTGCAGAGAGCCATGAGCTAATCTATCCCCTAAAACCTTCTGTTCTCTTGAGGCAGGATGCAGATCATGAAGCCCGTGTAGAGGAGGCAATAACTCGAATGCTGGTATGCGCCATAAAATCAGCAGAAAATCCCAGTGATGGAGATCTCTGGCTAAATCCCACAGAGGTAAGCCCTCTACTGCTCTCATTATAGCAGCAATAACAAAGAATTACTGACATTTTGCTTAGCTCCCCCTGAGTCTTTATGCTGCTTTGAGAAAGAGAGTTTGAAGTTCCATCCCCCTTCATGTAGCAAAAGTAATTCATGGAAGATAATCACGCAAGGCTGAATTGAAACATGTCTCCTTTTAACTGAGTGTATTCTGGATGTTTTCTTAGGTTGAGGCAACCTCCCATGAAATCAATCTTCAGTACCTGAATAAAGCAGTGTCTGCATACCTCAAGTGTCAGGAGACAAGTGTGTCAGGACAGGCACGTTCCAGCAGCAGTGGTGCAAAGCAGAGGACAAACACCTCATGCAAGAGGAAGAGAAGGGAAGCTGGCTGTGAACCAGAGAGCTGCACATTGCTAACCCAGAAATGTGACTTTCCTGCACCCAAAGCAGAAGAGCTGCGGAAAATACCTTTTGGGCCTCATCTTATTCAGGTTTTACCACAGTCTCACAAAACCAGCGTGGTGGGTGCAGTTGCAGTTGAAAGTGATGGTAGAGATCTTCTCCATGAAAATGAAGGAGAACATTTTGGAAAATTACAGTGCAAGAGGAAGAGATTGCTAATGAGTAATGACTGTGAGGCAGCTGCACATCAAATGGATTCAGACTGCAGTCCATGCACCTCACAAACAGCCCTTTCCACCAATGACTTGTTAGACTGTCTGGTTAATCCTCGTGTCATCAGTTTAGTGGCTCAGCTGCTGTTGGAGAGAATGAGAGTGTGATGCTGGAGTGCTTTATCATTGCTGAAACAGAAATCAAACAGCAGCCTTGTTCTGCAGGTTTAAGATCTGTAATAATTGAATGTTCCATTTCAAGTAATTTTTAGGTACAGATAGACACAGTTAATGGTTAAGTGCAGGTTGAAGTTGAGCTGAAAGAAGAATAGCTGGTTAGTGATGGCTGTGAAGAGAAAGGTGTGTTTAGTCAGGGAGCTGCTCAATGTTATGAACAAGAGAGAGCACACACAGTCACACTCCCACCGTGCTGTGCAGGTGGGATCTTCACAGTGCTCTACAGCTCCGAGCTGGAAAACAAATATGGCTTGATGATGGATAGCAGAGGGAGTGCTGGGACATGGTCACAGCAAAGGGGGACCAGGGGTGGGAGCAGAGAGATCGACTGACTGTAGACTGGAGTCCTTGACCACATTTAAAGTAATAATAAGCAATAAGCAATCAGTTGATTACATTAAAAGTAATAAATTCAGGTAAACCTAAACCTCAGCCAAGAGAGAATGCACTCCCTAATGCATCTACTTCCTCCCTTCTACTAAATAACTTCAGTTTTGTCACAGAGCTCTGGGTTGGAGTGAGACAAAAGCCCTTAGCAAGAAAGTAGCCTTTAGCTACTTGAAGGTAGGAGAGTAAGGGCATTGGGAAGTTCCTGCTATTATTTATTTAAAGACAGGTGTGCACAATCCCCTAAGAAACAAAGCAAAACAGCTGTGACTTTTTACCTCTGTCCTTCTCCTTACCATAACAATAAAAATGTATTAATTTTTTTCTTTTGGTTGTAAATGGTTGCCGTACAAGATCATCCTTTCTTCAAAGGATAGTAATCCTTGGATTTGGTTTTAAAAGCTGGGTTGTTCTCTGATTGAAATTTAGGGAACATGAAATATTGGCAAGATGTTTGTTAACTCTGAATCTATGCATGGAGGCTTGAACAGACCTGGGAAGAAAGCTGCTGGCACCTTCCAGGATGCTCTCACCTCCTCTGATTTCTGTTTGTGGTGGCACCAGAGGCATTTTCCCTAACTGCAGTTTCCAGAGACAGCTTCAGGGACAGCTCCTGTGAAACCTTTGCTTTTAAAATGTCTCTTTGCTTGTGTCTGCTAGAGACCAAGAAGCCAGTTTCTATCATCAGCCTGTTCCCATAGCCTTAACCTTCCACCACCAGCCCTCCAGCTGGTATTTCCTTTGCTTGATGTGTGCTCCCTGCTAAATACATGAAGCTAGTGCTGTTTTCACAAAGATCACCTTCCACTAATTTATAGTTGAAAAATCCTGATTGCAAAGGTGCTTTCTCTCTGCTTTTATTCAGATTGCATTGTTGGCAGGGCCCTGATGAATTATGGTAAGGGCTTCAGATATGCACCAGTAGATCAGAAATTCAGGGAACCTTGCCATTTCTAAAATCTCCCCAAAAACCTAACACACTTGGAAGAGGAATAAGTTGAAAAAGCTCAAAGGTTCATGTTTAACAAGCACAGAAACCTTACCCTGATGGAAACAGAGCTGTGTGTGTAGTTTGCTGGAGACCCTGGCTTTGAAGCGTGGCTGTGAGTTAGCAGCAGAGGCCACACGAGCTCCATCTCTGACCCACAAATGGGCAGTTCCCAGTCCTGCTCTGCCCTGGTAATTGGGCTCAGATCCTGGTAACACCTCAGCAATGAGAGAAAATCCACTGTTCTCGTTTCATGTTTCTACACCAAAGGGTCTGCAGGGTTGCACCCCTGCAACCAGACCAGAATTTAATAAACAATCCTGTTGATACAGTTCCTGTTTGTGTGGTGGCACTGCTGTGACAAAGGGATTCGGTCAGGAATCACTTAGGAGACATCTTGGTCACCTCTGCTGCCTTTAGTGATTCACCAGGCTCATAGGGAGCAGTCTGTGGAACAGGGCAGACCCATTTTGAGGCACAGGCACATCTCAGCAGAGCTGGGTTTAGCAAGACCCTGCTCATGTCCTACTGCTGGATTTGCCTTTCCCAGGCTGACCAGAGGGGCTGGGACCAGCTAGAGAGCTCTGGAGCAGTTGTGCTGGGAAGGAAGGGTTACAAATGCCTCATTTTAATTCACTGAGCAAAAATAGTCTTGCAATAAAAAATCTTTTATGTCTAGAACAGATAGAGGAGGGGGAGGAGAAGCACAGGCAGTAAAGTGGAGGAGGATGGCAGCATCATCTTCCAGTCCCCACAGTGTGAACTTTCTTAGCTTAAGCTTGCCTCCCAACACACAGATCATCTTAACACACCCCACGAAATCCACACTGAACATTTCATCCCTCTGTATTCCAAATGACTGTCCTTGGAAAAGCTCACTGAACATGTCAGGGGTCTCTGCAGGACTTGCCCTGACCACATTCCATGCCTGTGCCAGAGGAGCCATTTCAGGCTCAGTGTAGGAGCAGCGGCATTCTCCCAAGGCTGAGCTGTGTTCAGTCACATCCCTCACCACTCCAATCACACCCTCTCTGTCTGGGGACAGTCACAGTTTATGCCTGTCCAGGTGCAGGCCATGATTTAAGGGCCAGGCTGTGGCCAGAAGCCATTAAGCCAAGGGGACAGGGAGAAGAGCGAGTGAGGCTGTTTAGGATGCAAGGCAAAAGCACCAGAAGGACTTTGTGTCTCAGAGGTGCAATATAAAATCTCAGCCATACACTCTGCACACGGGGGCAGAGAGAGAAATGACCACAAATTCAGCAAGTCACGTATGGCAAATGGCTTGTGCACCAGCAAGAGAAATTTATGGCTCTGACCCGATTCACAGCGTGCCGAGCGCCACCATTCCTGACGCCGCTTCTAAATTCATGGCTGCTGCGTGCAGAGGCTCAGACAAGTTTCTACATATTCATAGCGTTAAAAATAAATGATTCCTGATCTCTCTGGTGACAGCCTGTCTCCAAGAAGAGCAGGAACCCAGTGCTAGCCCTCTGCAACTGCTGATAGAAACTTCCTCCCCAAGAAGGAGCATTTCCCACTCACTGTGAGCAATGGGCACAGCAGCAGTTGAGATCATAGCCCAGAGCCATTGCTGGGGTGGTCACAGTGGTGACATTGTGTCATCTCTGCTGTAGCTGAGTGACAGTAAGAGATGGATGCTGCAGGGTCTAGTTTTGAAGTTAAAGCTTTGCTCCAGCCCAGGGCCAGTCCCAGCAGTGGGATGGACCAGCACATTCATCTCCCCACACACATCCAGGCTGCTCTTGGCTGGTGGAGACGCTGTGTGTTCCCTGCCCCAGTCCCAGGTTTGCAGAGTGACTCATGGGCCAGCCGGGGTTCTCTCTCCTGGACTCACTGGCATTGCCACTCACTGGCCCTGAGCACCACCCTCATTGAAAGGAATCTGCAGAAACCACCAGAAACCACACCCAGGTCTGACAGCCTCAGCTCTCAAGTGAGCAGGAAGGGAAAAGCCCAAATAACCACCTCTTCCAGAGTTTCAGTCTTCTCTGGAAAACCTCCTCACTAAATTTCTGTGGGTACCACTGGGTTTCACAGTGCTACTGCCCCCATGTGCCTCTCCCAGAACTTCTGCTGTGGCTCAGTTTTCTTGATGCCACAAAGCAGCTCAACTGCAGAGCTGTGACATATGTTATCATATAACATTAACCATAGATTAAGCTTTTAACTAACAAACATGGCATATTGAAGAGGCAGAGAGAATCCTTCCACAGTGCTAATTGCCCTTTAAAATAAAAGTAGTGCTACAATTCAGTCTGTTTGCCAACTAGTAAGCTCCTTGCTGTGTTTCTCAGCTGCAAATGTGAACTGTTTTGGTGTTTGGCATGAGCAGGCTTCCACTCATGGGAGTTTCCTCCATGGGACATTTCCAGTATGGCTGATGGGGAAAGACCTCGGCAAACAAGTGGCCTCATTTTACCATCTGGTTCATCCAGATGGGGAAGGAAAAGGATCCTAGATCTCCTGTACCATATTCTGTCCTCCAGACAGAGAGCTCTGACGCACAGCAAGATGGGGACACACTTTGCCACACTGGCTGAAGGGGCAGTGGGATGATGGCATCTGTGATTAAAGAGCCACACATTTCAGGGCTGTGTTTTTGGAGACATCCCAAGTGGATGCTCCCACTAAACATTAATTTCTCCATCTAATTAGTGGGGTTTGTCCACCTTAGTGGGGTGACTGGGAGCTGGAAGTTCTGGTCACCTTGGAACAGCCAGTTTGGGAGGACCCCAGTCCCCATGGCTCTAGGGGGGACTGTAGGGCAGTGGGGACAGAGGTGGCAAATGCTGTGCAACTTTGTGAGTCTCCCAGAGGCTCAGAGAACACAAGCAGAAGCCCTGGAGCTCTCTGACCTCCCAGTGCCCCTGTGCTGAGGGACCTGGGGAGCCCTGGAGCTGGTGAAAGTGTCTCACAAACCAGAAGTGTTTCTTTGCACCGAAATTTCACATGCATCACAGCTCTCCTGGTCCTTGCATTTATTTACAGGGCAGTGTCATGGAAAAGACACAGCCAGCTCCCTGCTCAATACCTGTAATAGATTCTTCGTGAAACCTAGCTCTAGGTTTTGAGAGCACAGATTTTGCTGCTTCCAAAGCTGTGGTGGTATTCTCCCAGCAATGAGTTCTCATTCCTTGTGATGATCTATGAAAACCACTTTGTGAAGGTCTGAATCTGATACTTTCAGCACTGAAGGACTTCTAAATCCAATTTCACAGCAAAAAAGGTGGCTCCACACCTTTCCAGATCAGAAAGGTTGATTGTAAAACAGGTTTTTATCTCCCTGGTAGATACTTGAATCATGTAGAGTCACTCTCTGTCGCATCACTTCATCAGGGAGGATATATGAGCTTCAAGGGCATCTAAAGAGTTAAAATTGTTCCTGAATTCCTCTCTCACCCCTGCCATGTCCCCTCCTCCTGCTCCCCAGAGCCTGGGCTATGCCCATTGAAAGCATCAGGCAGTAAAACCCGTCCCTTCAGAGCAGTGCCAGGCTTGTCCCATGCCCTGGTGGGACACATGAATCCAGCCCAATTAGCAGCAGCCCTAACAAAGCTGGCTGAAAAAAACACTATTATAATGAAAGATGGTGCTGTGTAAAAAGAAAGCAGAGCAAGTGAGGCTGTAACACAACTTATTGCTGTCCCCAGAGGAGCCTCGTGACTTACGAGGAACTCGGTGCCTCGCCTGCGTTTCAGCCCCCACGTCCCCAGGGATGTAATGTATTACCTCTGCATTTGCTGGCAGCTTTGGGGGTCTATCCAAAGGGATTAGGATCCCTGCCCTGGTTAAGAATGGAGCCTTCTGCCACCCTGGGATAGCTCACTGCAATGTAGTTTGTTCCTTGTGTGCTGCTGCTCCGTGGAAGCTGCAGCATTGCAAAGATCAGTGCCACAGAGCGCAGGTAGCTCAGCCCTGCTCTGGCCATGACTGGCGTCTCTCCACGGGCAGCAGCCCCATCTCCCACCCAGGCTGGGGCCCTGAGGACAGCCTTGCCTGGGTGAGCCTCCTCTCTGCCCTGCTGGGGACTGGATGGGATCAAAGGTCTCCAAATCACCAACTCCAAGCACGTGAATAGACCTGACTGCCCCCAGGTTACATCCATGAGGAGGAGCTTTGTGGGCAGATAAAGGCCAGAGCAAGGCCAGCACAACACATCAACAGAAGCATTCTCAGCCCCATGACTGCTCTCCTGTCTGTCAACAATGTTATTACCATTATTAACTCAGAAAGATGTTCAGAGCTCTATCAGAAGAAGCACTAGAACAGGAATCAGTGGAAGACAAGCCTCTCCTGGCTGGAGCAGGAGAGCAAGGATGAGATGGCCATGCAGGTTTTTTCCATCCCTTCCTCTTCAGAGAGTCAATTAGCAAGGCATGGTAACAGTATTTGTGCAGTCCCTGCTTGCGCTGATTACAATAAATTTTGTCCTGCATGTTAAAGTCAGAAACATCTCGCATCTGCCAAGCAGCAATCAGGACCAATTAATGAAGATGTAATTTCCCCAGATGCTGCTATTAACATAATTCACCGTGTTCCTAGCAACATGAATATAATTAACCCAGTTAACCACAACTCTCATCATGTCACACCAGGCTGCCCTTGCCCTCAGAGGAGCCTCCCTGCCGTGTCCCCAGCCACATCCACACGGCTGAGGGGCAGAGCCACTCCCCATCCTCTCTCCTTGGGGATGGGTTTGGGAGCCATGGACGTGGCCCCCAGCCCAGCAGTGCCAGAGACTCTTCTCAGGGGCAGGAGAGCACAACAACCCTGACACCCCACATGGTTTCCAGGCCTCAGCTGCACCTCCAAAGGGATGTGGGACACTGCAGCAGACCTGCCCCAGCCCTGGGAATGGCACACACCTATGGGGGTCAAACACATGGCACAATTCAGCCAGTCCCTTCATGCAGGGTGCCCTCCAGCCCTTCTTCCCAGGCTGATTCCAGGGTAATGATGTGGCTCACACACAGCTCTGCCCTCAGCACCACCCAGAGCACAACAACTCACTGTGGGGAGCAGCAGGTCCAGCTGGAGTCAGGGGGGATCCTCATCCATGGGGGCAGCCTGCAGGGCTGGGACCAGCATCCATGGACACCTCCACACACAGAGACATGAACAACACCCAGGGTCCACCACAGTCCAGCAGATGGAAGCAAAGAGATTCTAGGCTGGAGAAATGGGATGATGTAAGGCAAGGCCGTTGTGAAGAAAGGCTGGAGCCAGGACTGGTGGCTGGGGTGAGCTGCAAGAGGCTCCAGTGCCCTGTGCAGGTGTGTGTGTGTCCTTGTGTGTGTCCCAGCTGAGTGTGGGCAAGCCATGAGGGCCTGTCCGGTTTATCTCAGCTGTTTGAGGGGCCTGAAAAGGCCCGGGGGCCTTGGGGCAGCCCGTCTATCGAAGGACGAGAAGAGGCTTCAGTTCTTCTTTCTGGTTTTATGTTTATTAATTGTTTATCTAAAAGATGTTCTTTCAGCCATCAGAGATCTGCTCAGCAGTCAGCCATGGGCACACTGTCCCTGCCCTCCGGGGCAGGCACCTATCTTTATACCCATTGTGACGTGTACAATATTTATCATTTTTCCCCAATACCATCTATTCTTATAACTCGGTGTACTTTTAGTAATAACCAATAGAAAGGTGCCACCGTGGCCAAAGAAGATGGAGGAGAAGAGGAAGAAGAAGAAGGACAGGACACACCCCAATTCCTCCATCTTACTCCTCTAAACCCCCCTGTACAGAAATCCTAAACCTTGTGTCTCACCCTCTAATTAGCTAATCCCTTCACCATTCACCCTGTGAAGCCCTCATCCTTGTCGTCTCCTGTGTAGGGTTAAAGTCCAGCTACCAGACACTTCTGGCAACATTCCAGGAGTCCCGAGCCCCCCCAGGGTCTCGGTGGCTCAGCATCTCAGGACTGAGATCTTGAGATCCGACAAGGGCCCCCAGGTGCTCCTGTGCTATCTGTGCTTGCCATGGGCTGGGGACAGGTGATGCTCCTGCTGCTGATGGGGAAGGCCAGGGGCAGTGGGATTTTCTCCTCTGTCTGTCCTACCTCAGCTTTGCTGTTGCCTCTGAGGAACTCAGGCTGAGGAAGAAGAGGAAATGAAGGTTCAGGTGTTCAGACCAAATGTCAGGGTTTATCCAGTGCTTTGGTCCTTGAAGAGTTGAGGCAGAAGTCTCATCCTGTGCCTGCATCGCGGTCTTGCTCTCACCTGATCATTCACCAGGTGCTGGAAGCAGGAACTGGAGATGCTCTTGGGAAGGACCAGGCCTCCTGCAGCTCCCTGGGCCATGTTTTAGCAGAGGAGCTTAATCACTGCCCACCTTCAGGGCTGACACAGGGTGCAACCAAGATTGTTTACACAAGTCCTGATTGTTTACACAAATATTATTTCAATTTTCCCTGATTTTAGAGAATGGACATTTTCAAGTGGTCAAAATTGGTCAGAAGCAAGTTTCATCCACATGAAAGGACTAATCATCTGGGGGTTTGGGCTGGGTTTTATTTCATCATTCCACATTTTCATTGTAATTTCACTTAAAAAAAAAACCAACAAAAAGCCCATGAGCAGCATTTCTGAAAAGCTCAAAACAGTTGGAAGGGCTTTTGTTTCCTGAGGGAAGAGCCCCTGGTTTCTCTCCCAGCCTTTTTTTCTGGTGAGAGAGGAAACAAGAAAGGGTATGTTAAAAATTAATGAATGCCTTTTTTTTCCCCACAAGTGTGGGGAGTTTTCAAATGAATTTAAACTATTCAGTTCGTTCTTTTGATAGCTTTGGTCAATAGGGAGTTGATTTCCCAGCCAGCTCTGGGAGCACCTTGAAACTTCTAAAATTTGGAGAAGCATTGACCAAATCCCATTTCCTAGTGTGAGGCCACTAGTGCTTTAAATAATTCATCTGGTTTCCTGCAGATTGATTTAACTCAAATCACCTGCAAATTCTCAGTGTAAAAATGTGGGTAATCTGCCGGGTCAGAAAAAGCAAGACATTTTAATGAAAGCATAGACCTCTCCAAACCAGTGAATAGTTTAACAATTACCCGATATAATAGCACGTAAAAAGATGCTGTGGACAAAGGTGAGATCATTCTTGTTAATTAAAGTGTCTGAGCCACAACACTCCTGCCTTAATAGTGGATTTAAGCTGAAGCGCTGTAAAGCGATGATAGAACGGTCATTGCTTTTGTGTAATTAAGGGAGTACAGAGAATTAACAAGTGCTTCTGCGGAGGGCCGAGGGAGCGCTGCCAGCTCCTCACGGCTCTGCAGGATGCTGTTCTGGCTTTCCTGGGGCTGCTGGGACACCCAGGGCAGGCGGGGGATGTGGGGCTGCCCCGGCCTGGGCAGCGGCGGGACCCCGCGGGGATGGAGCCCCAGCCCGGCCGGGAAGGGCCCGGGGCCTGCGGGGCCCGCTTGGCTCTTCCACAGCCTCCTTTCTCCCTTTCCACCCTCCTCTAGAAGGCCCCGCCGCCAAATCGGGATCGCTGCCAGCGCTAGAGGCGCCCTGGGGACACATTTTTGTGGGGTTTTGGGCGTTTTTTTGCGTTGTGCTGCCCTCTGCCAGCCTCTGCCCCGGGCGGGCGGGTTGGACTCGCCTCAGAGCCCGGGGAGCCTCAGCCGCGCCGGGCGAGGATCAAACATTGCTCGGGAAAGGGAGCGAAGGAGAGAGCGACCGGCTCCGTGAGGGGCGACCGGGGCACGGCCGGGAGAGACCAATCCTGCACAGCCAGGGAGCGGCTACCATGGCCGGGAGAGCCTTCCTGCACCCTGCTGGAGAGACCCGGGAGCAGGAGAGTCCCTGCCCGCTGCTCCCCCATCCTCAGCCCACTGCCCTTCGGACCCCTTTGCTAAGGGATGCGGTTTGGTCCCCAAAGCCCAGAGTGGGTGGGGTAGAGACTGCGTTCCCAAAAGAAGAAGTCTGGTTCCCCATCATTGCCCTGCTTTCCTCTGGGCATTGGGCCCTGCCTGCTCCCACCACAGGGCATCCCAAACCATGCCAGCATATCAGTGCAGCTTGGGCTGCAGAAGCATCCTGTCCCAGGAGCGCCAGCGCCACTCATGCACAGCACGTGCCAAGGTGGCTTTTTGAACAAAGTTTGCTTCCTTTTTCTTTTTCTTTTTTTTTTTTTCCTTTTGGTGCCACAGTAATTCTTTTATTCCATCAGCTACAGAAAATCAATGTGTCTTTTCAGTTAGAAGCCCTGGCTTGAAGCTTTCAGTTCCTTAAATCATCTTTGTGTGATTTAAAGGCAGGAGAAATCCCTCTCTGGTGCGAGGTGTGTGATGCCTTCCCAGGAGAAGCCCCGCCACAGAAAGACAACGTGATGGCACAAGCTGCAAGAGGCTGAGCCCCCATCCCTGCCCTTGCACCCCACTGTGCCCTCAGTGACCCCACAGAGCCCCTCCTGCCCCAGTCCAGGACAGGGCTCTGTCAGGATCAGCATCTCCACCTTCCTGGCACCTCTCAGCACCAGTGAGGGTCAGTACTGCCAGGACCCCCAGCTCC
This sequence comes from Zonotrichia leucophrys gambelii, assembly GCF_028769735.1. Lineage (NCBI taxonomy): Eukaryota > Metazoa > Chordata > Aves > Passeriformes > Passerellidae > Zonotrichia > Zonotrichia leucophrys. Next base: position 34,398,177 of record NC_088177.1, on the reverse strand, counting down.
CAGAGGGGCCACTGAAACCACACAACATCCTCTTAACTTGCAAACACATGAGCTTGGGGGGAAATGACTCAAGCACAGCAGACAGGGCTGCTGGGAGCCCCGTTCCAGCCCCACTGCTGGCAGCAGGAGTACCCACATATTTATCCAGCCAGATGTTATTAAAGCCTTGATCAAATTAAACATAGTGAGCTTTAAATTCACTGAAGTTTTAAGTTACCCAGACTAAATTCTTCAGAGAGAACCTGCTGATTGACAGGTTACTTTTTAAAAATTTTGGCAGCTTGCGGGGTTGGAACATCGGGTGCCCAGCCAGGGGCTGCTGGTGGGATGCCTACAGGGTCCATGTGTTTCCCTAATCCTTTATGGACTTGGCTGAAACAGCAGGAGGACATGAAGAACCCCAGAAATAATTCCTTTAAATCCTGTTCTGAAGGCTTTTCCCTCCTTCCCGTGTTCAGATTCATTTATTTAATTTCCCCCATTGAAATAAAGACTAATGTTGCTGAGTTGGAAAGCACAGCTCTTTTGTCTCGCCTTGCAAGGAAAGAAAATAGCCTTGCTCCCCTTTTAATGCTCATGCATGAAAAATCTCCTGGCAAAATCTCCATTTATCAAGCCAGATTGAAGGGCACACAACAGAGGAGCTCATTGCTCGGTGCCTCTTACCTTGTACCTCTGTTTTGTGCTCAGAAGTGCTGTGATTAAGAAGATTGCTTTTGCTTTTAGGTGTCATGGGGCAGAAAATTTATAGCAAGGGGAAGCAAGGACAGGGTTGCAGCTTTACATGGAAATCAGAGCATTTCCTAACAATTAAGAGAGAGGCACCAAGTTGGGGGCACCTAGTGATTTCCAGCATTGAGCTGGTGTGTGTTCCTTGTCACCAAGGGGACTGGGAGGCTGGTGGGGACAGAGGGCTCAGGCTGGGTCTCTGCTGGTGCAGACACATCATTCACCAGCTGTTCTTACCACAGGGGGCTGCTCCACCACATCAGCAACACAACAGGAATGCCTTCCACCAACCTCAACACAATCTTTTAAACAATTATTTATAGAGTTAATAGAGAAGTCAAATAATCCAAATGAATGATAACATTTAAAAGTAATTATTTGCTACAAATGAACACAAATTATTTCAATACATAATGCATTAACTCCCGCAGAAGGGAAATTCATCCTAATTAGAGGTGTGCTGGGGCCGTGGCACATCATGAGGGCACTTGGCTCTGGGACCTCCCTGAAACCCTTTATTGGCTATAAATCCATATTTTTTCCCTCCCATATAAACCCCCTATAGCTTTTACTTTTCAGTAGGACAGATCCATGATGAGCTATTCCTTTTTGTCCATTAATTGCTCCATTTTGTTCATTTAATTCCACGGAAGGTGCAATAATGGAGGGACACAGCCCAGCCATCAGGCTCATCCGCTCTAAAGTAATTTTTCCTTGCACAGAAAATCTGTAGTGAACAACAAGAGCATTTTAATGCCAGCCTCACTCTGCCAGCAGCCAAATTTGCCAAAAAGGGGGATGAGGCATCCACAATGGTCCCAGTGGCATGCTGCTCCAAGCCCTCCCAAGTAAAACCCCATCACTTGGCCAAACAGGGACTCAAATCCATCATCAGGGCAGATATGGATTCTGGTCATAATGCAGTTTCTTCCACCTGATTCAATCACTGCATAATTAAATTACCTTCTCTGGCATCTATTTATTTGTACCAAAAGCTCACGCTTTCCATCTTTTATTTTTATCCTTCCAGGCAGCTGATGCTGGACGATGCAATCAGTGGTGACAGAAAGGTTCTGTTTCGATTAATGAGAGAGCAAAGTTCGGGGGGGAGGAGAGGCTGAAAAGCCAGGACGGAGGAGGACTTGTGATAATTCAGGGTGATTATGGCTAATTGCCCTGTTTTGCTGCCAGTTGCAGTTTCTGAGGCAGAACTATCAGGCTGTGAAGGTCTGGAGGTGTCCTTTGGACGGGCGCAGGGAGAGGGAGGGTGAGATGGCTGCCCAGTTTTCCCTGGGACTCACTGTGGTCCCAGAGCTGCTCATGGAGCCCTGCCAGGATGCTTGGGGCAGGGCAGGCAAAGGGACAGGGACATGGCCCTGGCAGAGCAAGCCAGCAGGAGGGAGGAAGAAGCTGGGTTTGATGTAGAGGGTCCATAAGGAGCCAGTTGCCAGCAGTGATCCTTGGTGCGTGGCCATGGCGCCGCATGGACAGACTAACACCAAACCCAGGCGTGCCTTCTGCCAGCACATTTTTCCATGGAGAAAGCCATAAACTGCCTGCCTGCCTGCCCACAGCATCATTCCTCCTCCCCTCCCTCCAACACAGCCGGCTCGGTCCCTGATGTGTGGTGGCTTTTATTCCTCATAAACTCCAGTGCTGGCTGCACCCCTTCCTTTGACGGACATGTTTGTTCTTAACTCCAGTGACACCTCATGGCAAATGAGTCCAGCTTAATATTTCCTTTAGCTGTGTCAATGCTGCTGCAGTGTAACCATCTGGCTTTGCCTCTGGAGCCTGGCTGGTGTGGCCATGTTTGCTCTCCTCTAATCCTCCCCTCTCACCCTTGGCTGGCCTTGACTCCATCACCCCATTTCACTCAGTCTCTCATAGAAGATAGTGTAATGCCATCTTGATGGACTTCAGCAGGAGCAGGATTGCACTAAACAGTTTATATTTTTATTAAACAAGGCACATTGACTGCTCCAGCTTACACAGATCATCCTTACCCTGCAGCTACACAAGTCAGGAACACCTGGATTGTGGGCTCCCTTGACTGCCTGTTTTGCTAGAGGATGTGTGTGACATCCCCACACTCACATTAGCCTATTTTTCAAGGCATATGATTTGCTTTTGGAAATTCCCAATCCTTAGGAAAGCAAAATTAGAAGAGACTTGGCTTCTTCCCAAAAAACCAGTTGATGTATGAAATGTTCCTTGAGTGTTGTGAGTTTGCCTTGCCCTTGTGTGGCTTAAATGTTGCACTAGGATCATGGAAATGGGGAGAGAGGTTTTTATTATTACTAGTTTTGCCTGTTTCTTATTAAGTTTCACCATCTCCAAGGCCCCTCTGTCCAGGTGGGATCCTGCTGGTTAGGGGCCAACATCCCACCTACCCTCGGGTTTTTCCACCAGCTGCTGCTCACTGCTGCTCCCCCAGCACCACTGGGGCACAAGGGGGATCCATAAGAGCATTTCTGGCCATCTCTGGGGGGCTGGCCTGTGCCAGATGGGTCAGGGGATGAGGTAGATGAGGGTGACAGGAAGAACATGGAAACAAGCAGGGTTCCCACTCCCAGGTGTTCATGTGCATTTGCATATCTGTAGAAAAATGTCCACACTGCTGAAAGCAGTGACGGTAAGGAAGGATCCTTTTCCAGTTATTAATTAAATATATTATTTAATTCTAGGACCTAAATTCTACCCATGCCTCACACCCCATGGCAGCCATAGGAAGAGACCTGCCAAAGTCATCTTTGTGGAGAACAAAGGCTGGAAGTAACGAGAAGCTTTTATCCAGAGCAAAACCTTTGTCATAAAACTTCAGAAAACGAATTTCTTTTCAATGGATCCCCTGGAGCCTAAAAAATAAGTATCTGGGGATTCATGTAGTAGTAAAAGTCTATAAAAGTCTTTGAAGCAAATGGGCTATTGAGGAATTATGTGTGGAAATGAATGGCTGGATTCCTCTGCAAATCCCTTCATGGAGATGCCCTGACATAATGAAGATGCAGCAGATGCATTAGTAGAAATCATCTTTTTAATAACTGCTATACCTTATGGTTTTCTTAAAGTGAGGGTTTACCTGATTAAACATTTTTTTCTAGAAAAGAGGCTGTCATCATTCAGTGGGAAGAAGCCAACTTGGTTCTCCATCCCCTCCCTGGCATGGAGGATGCTTTACCTGTCTGTGTAATACAGAGGAGCAGTGAGAGCCTTCCTTTCCCCTGGCAAGAGGTGGGAAAAGATGAACTTGGGTCCACAGCGAACTTTATGATAGGAAAATGCAAGGGGAAAAAAGCAATTCGTGGCAATACAATGGTTCCTGGCCAGGGCAATGGCAGGCACATCACTCACAGAGCACCTGACAGACACAAAATGCACTGGACAAACTCTTTGCTGTCCCACAGGCTGAACTTGTCCCCCAGAGGTGCCTGTGGCTCCCCCAGGACCTCCAGCCCTCAGAGCAATATTGGCACCCTCCCCACCACGCCCCACCTGCCAGCCCTTGAGGTGTCCCTAAGGTTCCCACGTGCGGCCCTTGTGCAGCTTTGTCACAGCGCTCGCCCACCCTCAAGGGGAGTTCCCACACCCCCCAAAGAACCTGAGCTGAGTTAGCTTTACAGGAGTGCTGGGTTCTCTGTGGGAGCAGAGCTCCCTGCTCTAATTATTATCGATTCTCTTTTTTCCAAGGAAATGCTGGGCCTCTCCACACCCCCCCTGCTGACTCCAGAGATCTCACAGCGATTTCAGCTGAGCAAGCATTTCTCTTGCAAATCTAAATATTTATGCTTCAGCTGTGTAAACAGCCCAGACTCAAATGGGGGTGTTTATATGGTACTGAATTGCAGAGAGGGATCAAGGCTGACCCATCGTGTAGGTCTGACTTCTTCTCATGCTGTTTATTGCACGTTGTTGCTGATGGGCTCAGCCCACTCACCTCCCTTCTCCAGGTGCTTTGCTCTGATTGTTTATGTGGTGAATCCAGATGGACAGGAATTAGATGGTTGTTACTTTATGTTGTACTGTCTATCCAGGTGCCTAATGCACATCTGCTTGTATGCAGTGGTTTAAAATCATATGACATTACAAAGGGAAAAAAAACCACGACCAGGCTTTGCTAAAACCTGATGTCCATGAGGGAGAAAAGTTACACACTTATTCCTTAGTGTACGTCCAGAGAATATGTTACCAATCTTGGCAAGGCCCTCCACAGACTCTTCTCATGGAGAAATTATTTACTAGGCATGGAACAAGCAGGAGTTTTCTGTACAAGAGCTGGCCTGGAGGTTACACTATCCATTACTTGCTGCTCAAAAGGCAGGTGGGGGTGGGCACACGCCTGATAAGGCATGGATGTGATTGCAGCCTCCCTCCCTGATTTTCACTGGGGTCTGCCTGCACAGCAAATAAGAGGTTTAGATGTGTCCATGTGCAGTGTCCCTGTGGAGTCACTCACAGCTCTGACCAGCTGCCTGCAGACATCACTGATGCTGGGAGGCAGCCTGAGGAGATGGGAATTGCACAGGGTGAGCAGCCACAGTTCAATACAGTTCCAAATAGATAAAATAATCACTTTTTCCCTCTGGTCACAGCAGAAAAGGGTGCAGCTTCTCATGGGGTACAAGCAAAGCATCCCTAAAACCTGCCTCAGTCCCATTGTGGAGACACCTGGGGGTCACCAGGAAGGCAGCAAGGCAGGACCCCCAGGACCACATCCCAAATCCTCAGAGCAATGCTGTGCCTCCTGGGGCAAAAACCTGCCCAGCAGAGGCTCTGTGATACCTGACTTGGACAGCTCAGCAGGGAGGGGGATGCCAACAGCCAGTGATGGAGGTTTCTAAATAACCACCTCATTCCCAGGTGGGAGTGTTCCTGCTGGCACCTTGCTTAGGCAAGGGATCAATTCCCCTAATTCCCATTCCCCTTGGTTGGTGGCATGGCCAGGAGGCATGGCCAGGGGACACATGGCCTGGGCTCGCTGAGGCCATGTGGGTGCTGCCCTCCTGCTGTGGGATGACCCCAGAAGCCCCTGCAGGAGCTGCCCCAAGAGCAGGGGGCTCAGACTCAAGGCCTCCAAAGCAGTTTCCAAAACTCAGGTTTTGGTGTTCTGAAGCCTCAGTCACACTGAATAGGAGCAGTTCTTTGGCACACTCCAGCACCAGTCCCACACACATGCTCAAGCCTTTTGACAAATTTCAAAATGAGACTCATGCTCCCAGTACTGAGCAGGAACAGAGCTCATAATTCAAGCTGGGGAGGGTTTGTCTGACACAATTAATATTAGGCAAACAATTTTTAATAGGGAAACATTTCCAGAATACAGGATTTTTCTTTTGAGGTGCATAAGAAAAACCTGTGAGTGGGGGCTCAATTTCCTCCTGGTTTTCACCAGGGAGGTTATCACAGTTTGCAAAGTGCTGCTGGGGAAAGAAGGACTGAAACCAACTCCTTCTGCTATACTACTTAATTAATTTTAGACACTTTACAGCAAAACATAATTTGGCCCAACTCCTACAAATGAGAAGACAGAGTGGTGAAAATGCCTGGCTCACCCAGCTCTGCTGCACACCCCAAACATGCTGCAGCCAGACATGGAAATTCTCCACCTGAATATTAAACAAGGAATGGAAGGTAATTCAAGCTTCCTAAAATTAAGGGTCTAAATCCATTTACATTTACAAGCTCTGTAATTAAATAATAAACCAAAATATTATGGTTTGCACTCTAAATATGAATTCAAGAGCATATGTCTAAGATTACATTATAGCCCCTTATTTGTTTAGCCTGCTGCAGACTTTGCTTGCAGGGAGGAAAAAATTGCAGAGAGAGGAAAAAATTAAATCCCTGAGTCCCAGAGCCACAGCAGGTCCCTTCTGCTTTAGGTTGGGCAGGTTCAGTCAGGCTTTTCCTTGCAGAGCTGTCCATGTGCCTGTGGCAGCACAAACATCTTTCCTCCTAGTGCCTGGGCCCACCCCATGCCCTTCCTGCTGTCACCCTGTGCCAGAGCCTGTCCCCAGTGGGTGACCTGCCCTGAGGTGACTGCTTGGAGCTGCTCTCTCTGCCCATCCCAGGCTCTCGTGTGCCAAAACAGGCACAGCCCTGTGTGCTTATCCCTGCTCTGTGCCCTGTGCTCCTCTCTGTGGGGACGTCCTGGGGCTCTGCCCCTCTGGCCATCTCTGCCCACCCTGCTTTTGAGGGCAGGGACAGTGGCACAGCCACCACTTGTCTGCTCTTTTGTTTGCAGTCTCGGCAAAGAAATGAAGGCAGCAGGGAGGGTAATAAAGCAGCAAATGATGCTCTGCTGCTGTGCTTCACATCTCCCATGGTGACACCAACAAATCACAGCCTCTGTGCAGCACAGGCACTTCTGGGAAGAGAGGGGGGTTTGGGGAGCTTGTTCTGATGCAGAAGATTTTAAAATGGACTATCTCCTTTATTTCCTCTTGGGGTGTCCTCTGTCTGCTCAGTGCAAGCCAGAGTCCCCTGCTGACACTGCCAAGAGTTCCAGCAGCCACTAAACAAGAGTTTGCAGCAGGGACAGTGTGCAGAGGGCTTTGGGAACCTTCTCAGTCTCTTGCCCAGCATCTCAACATCATCTGTTGCCTTATAAATATTTAAAGGTCCCGTGCTCATGTGCATGGCCTGTTCCAGCAAAGTTTCCCCCCAGCACAGCAGGGAGGAAGCACCAGTTCACCCCGGTGACAAGCTGGGACCAGCGGCACAGCTGTGTCTCATCATGTCCAGCAGTGGCTGTCACCCACCTGGTCCCCTCCTCTCCACCCCCAAGGGAAAGGTAATGTACCCAATACCCTTATGTCCTCGTGTCAGGGTCACCTAAACTCTTCTGTCCCTCCTTCCCCTTTTTATTTCCTCTTTTACCCCACTGTGCTGCTGCAGCAGAACCGGCGGCCACTGCTTAGAGCCGCTCCTTCATTTCCCCGCCTGTTTTAAGAGATCCAGGCGCCTTTAAATCCACGTACATCAATTATTTCTGCCAAGTCTCCATCCTGCACAAGGGCACTCTGAGCAATGCAAATGGCACAAATAAAGTGTTTGATATTTAATGATCCCCCACTGCATGGGGAGGGTGTGCTCTTGAACAGGAGGCGCTTTCTCAAGCCGGTGCAATGCAGAAGGACCCCTGTCTCTTGTGACTAATTGAGCCCTAATGGTTTTCCTTTATCATCCAAAATGAAAACAAAGGATTTAAGGGATGTTTTATTGTGGCGCTGTGGGTCTTTCTATTCATTTATTATTCCCCAAGTTAAAAGCTGTGCTTTGGCTTGTCCTTCTGAACCCGCTTCTCTCTGGTGTTGCTACTGCTCTTGAAGTTCTGTCGCTTTCCCTCTGAGGACTGGAAAACAAACACAGCATGTCTGCTGCTCTTGCAGCCTCTGCCAGGAATGAAGGTGCCCAAACCGTCCCCATTAGCTATACTGTCCTTCAAAAACTTGTGGGTTTGGGGATTTCAAACAGGGTGGCCCCACATACAACAGGAGGGAGGTGTGGGAGCATGACTGACCCAAACACAGGGGGAGAGCTCCCCCCGCAGCTTTCATGGGGTTGATGGAAACAGCAGAAAGGACCAAGGCAGAGCAAATCTTGAAGAAATTATGCTTCATTCCTTACAGCCAGGGGCAATTGTTTGGGATGAGCTGGTAGCTTGCCCTGCCTCCCTGGAAGAAAAGCCACTGGCTCCCTCCCTCACACACTCATGCACCAGCTGCAGGGTGTATATTTAAGAGGGAGAAGAAAGGGAAGGCTTGTGTTTGCCAGGAAAACACCCAGGGTGTGCATCACACACACCTGCCCCAGTGCTGAGCCCAGAGTTCAAGCACAGGCACCGATGTAAAGGAAAGACACCAGGACAAGAGCAGGACTGAAGGGAATCTTGCAGCAGAATCATTCTGCAAATGGCAATAGCTCAAACCACTGCACAGCTCTTTCTGGCCATTTGATGTAATTAAGGCTGGGCTCTAAAGTGCCATCCCCGCCCCACGACACATTTCCAAATTGCTGCTCCTCTGCAGAGCCGCCTCCAGAGCTGTCCTTGAGATGTCAGCACTGGGGTTAATTGGAATCGACAGGAAAATTGGCCTCTGGAAGGAGAAGCGCAGATGCTGGCTGTATGTGGGTGGTGGGAACAGAGCCATGCTGCTGCCAGTGTCCCCCAAAGGGCAGCAGTGGGTGCTGCCCCCCATGAGATGGGTGACTCCACGCCCAGCCCAACCTTCGCTCCAGATGCCTTTGCCCCACATCCAGATGCAGCCAGACACCAGCATGGGAACCCCACAGGCACCAGAGCCCACACAGTTCCCCCGTGCCTGTGGGCAGGGCTGAGGGTGGATTTGGCTCTTCCAGCTGCCAATTCCCCAACTCTGGCTCTGACACCAAGCTCAGTGCTGGGATGCTGGTGGGATCTCAATGGGAATAAAAGCCACCTCCCATCTCCCTCACCCTCGAGTAATGCATCAGCTCCACTGCAGGGCTGCAGACTCCTGTCATTTTTCTAAGTATTGCTCATCCCCTCCAATGCCATTAATCACACTATTTCAATTAACAGCCCTGAACCATTGAACAGACCTGTCCTGTGCTAATGTGTTATTAATTGGGTCGGGTTGGGTGGCAGCAATATCGAGTGCTAGGAGGCTCTGAGCTTTCATCTTCTGGTCTGGGCTGCTTTCATTTATCTAATCACCTCCCCAGTGCCACAGGGGCCCTTTCACTTTTCCCCTCTCCACCTTAAAGGTGCTCAGATGCACTTTCTTCATTGTCTGGTACCAACTAGTCACTGAAGAGAGTCATATCTAACTCACAGTACTCTCCCCCAAAAAAATCAATGATTGTTTACATTACTATCCTACAATCTCTATTTTAAAGTAATTCATGGCAGAGCCAGCACTATTAATTTTATTAAGCTGTTAATAGTGGGCAGATATTATTCTGCTCCATTGATCCTAAGTTGATGCAATTACCACTTACAAATCTTGCACCGTGTGGCTGAAAATTTCAATTCTGTGTGCAAGCTGAAGCTATACATTAAAAACGTGCCAAAGCCAGATCAGATGCTGCTGGTGGAAATTGGGGAAAGCTGATTCAAAACAAATAAGGAACTGTCCAAATTTTATAACTTCCCCTCTTTTAAAGCTGAGGTACAGAAAACAGCCTGGCACTCAGCCATTCCCGAATGCCCCATGTCAAAGGGAGAAACAGACACTCTTCCTCAAACTTCTTGGGACATAAGGTTCACAGAAAAGTCATCATCATGGATTATCAGCTAACTGAAACATTCTCTCATGTGAATGGGAAATTTTATTGGTGAAACTAAGCTTAACTCTATCTGCACAGAAAACATGTCAAAGGCCAGGACAGGCTCATCTCCATCTGAGTGTGCATTGTACTCTGTTTGCAGAGGATGAGTATCCCCCAGAGTCCTCAGATCTTTTCCTCTTCTCTGTGTAAAAAAAAAAGGAAAAAAAAATAGCAGAGCAGTGTGGGGAAATGGAGAGAGACAAAATGGTGCAAATCACCCAGGTCTCAAACATCCCCAGGAAATCCAACAGCACAGAGTGACCATCTGATCATGAGAGATGTGAGGGATCCTGTGTCTAGGAAGATAAAGAGATTCCTCAGTGGTGATGCCCACCCTGTTGTGGAGATGCCATGTGGGTGCCCAGTGTGGCTCACAAGGCACAAGCTCCTCATTTTAGCCATCAGAAATTTAAAACTGCAGTTTAAATCAGAATTGAGGGCTCACCCTTAAGCAGCATGCAAAAAGATTCACTCAAGCGCATCCTTTAGATCATGGGCAGAAATTCCCTTTGTGTGTATTTGTGAGTCAATAAATACCTGCCACTCAAGGAATGGGATATAAGAAAAAAAAGGAAAAAAACTCTCTATCCCAGGATCTTGCACTCTGAATAGAAGATGATGGATGGATGGATGGATGGATGGATGGATGGATGGATGGATGGATGGATGGATGGAAATACTAGACAAGGGTGAACCAAAGAGGAGGCAGGAGCCATCCTATCAGCCTGCAGTACCAGCAGACTCATGGTTGGTGATAATCAAAGGATTTGGAGGAAAACCATCAAATCTGCTGAGAGCCTCAGCAATGCAAAGAGGAGGGAATTGAGGTTCCAGGAGACCTGGCTAATTGGGACCAGCAGCCTTTGGAGTACATACTACTGGAGAGGGACCTCCTTTATTCCTGTGCTTCAGCCTGGACTAATTTTGAAGTGATAAACCCATTTGTTTGGGATGTACAGTTTGACCTGTGTGCTCTCTCTCAGTCAAATGTATTTTAAAACACCTTGAAACAACAATATGAACTCTTCAGTAAAAACTAGGGCATCTGAGATTGTCATACTTGTGGAAGTTCATAGCAGCATTAGACAGTGTAAATCACCTGGATTTGGAGAGTGACACCAAGTTACACCAGCTGAGACTCTGGCCCAGAATCCACCCAGAGTAACATGGAAAGGTATCATAAAACTGCTGATCCCTGGGTCTGCTTAATGCTCTGGAGAGGGCAACTGATTTACAGGACTGACTTCAGTCAGTTAAAATGATTGTTTCACATTATAAACCAGCAGCCTTGTTAGCCATGCAAAGCAAATAAATGAAGAAATAAATGCTCTCCACAGCTCAAACATGGGAGGCTCCACCACAGTCCCGCAGGAGTGTGTGTGCCAGGGGCTCAGCGGGCTGGGGTGCAGGAGCAGGATCCATGCTGTTCAGCTGGGATGCTCCTTGCTGCCTTCACCTGGTGCCAGCTCCAGCCAGGCCCAGACAGTGAGATTCTCTGTGGATGGCAGCAGTGGAGCATCCCTGAGCCTGGCTGCTCCCCTCAGCCAGGGTTAAGTGGGGCACCAGCATCCCCTCAGGGGGGTGCCTGGGGGACAGAGGAGCAGGCACAGCAGCCTCCCAAACCCAGTGATCCTTCCCCTGGTCATGAACAAAGCTGTTTGCAAGGTGGTGCTGAAATAGGAGCTCAGATTCATGAGCATTTTTTGCTATCAAAATGAGCTATTTTTGGCCTTTCCTCTGCCTTGTACTCCTTAAGCCATTTATACCATACACTTGGGGGGGATTTTAACCCTTTTGGAGAGTGGGAGACCAGGATTAAAGCTTCCCCTTCCTGCAGGGACTGGGCTGTGAGCAGCAGGAGCAGCACGACCTGATTGCTATAGATGTTTTGGGAGCACAGAGCACAGGCCAAGCCTGCAAACAGCTCCCTGCAGACAGACCAGATGCACATTAGCCTGAGTGCCTTTCCCAGTGCTTAACACCCTTCACCAGGGACTAAGTTCAAAGCAAATCCATCCCCTGCTTCTCCAGCCAGACAGCTCAAAGTCCCTTGGAAACTGATAGAGTTTGGCTCATCAGCGTATCAGTATCTGTTTTATTTTATCTGTCTGCACAAGCCTGCATGCAGGGATAGATCAGATTAACATGACTGATGAAAAACATCCTCCTCTTTATCCCCTCTGACAGCAGCAACCCTTTATCAACAGTCTGAAGACAAAGTTTTCTCAGCCAGAAGTTTTCTGCCCTGAAGGTTCGTTGTTGTTTTTTTCCAGCAGAAGTTTATTTTTGCTTCAAGAAAAATCAAAACATTTTGATGGAAGATTTTTCAGCCATCCTTATGCATTAGACATGGTGGCAGACAGGCTTGGCACATCAACATCTGCTCCTTTTCACTGGATTGAATTTAATATCTGGTGTATGAGCACTAACCCTCCCTCAGAGCTCAACAAGACAGTTGGAGAGAAGAAAACAGCCTCTCTTCTGAGGGTTTCCAAACACTTTTCCACAGTGACCCTCTCATAATTTTATCCCCCTTTATTTAGCTAACTTCATAATGCCCTCCAGTGGGGTTTTGGGGAGGACAATGTTATAAATTGCAGACCAGTGAATCTGTCACTCACTGCTGCTAAAACTCTGCATTTATCCTCACTGCCACAGAGGCTGTGGCAGCAAAAGGAGGAGAGAAGAAGAAAAGTAATTACTTCTTGTTTAGCTTGTCACCAAATCCTCTCACCAGCCCTCTCATGTCTTTCCTGGCTGCCTCAGTGATTTGCCATGCTCTGCAGTGCCCAGCTGGGTTCAGTGGTGCTGGTGTGACAGTGAGGATGGGGAAGGAGTTGGGGGTACTGGGAGCCCCTCAGTGCCCAGCACACCCTGGGCTCTCCAGACTGTGTGCACCAAGTCCCAAACAACTGATGTGTGAATGCTATTAGGGATTCCTATCAAGACGTGGGGTTATTTCAGCCAGGAAGTCTTAACCAAAAAGCATCCCCAGGGAGGAGTGAGGGAGGAGGGGTTTTCTCCAGAGGGTTTTTTAAACATTTGTCAAAAATTGCAGATGTTGAAGAACCCAGTCTCCCAGAGAGGACTCAAACTCCACATTCCCACTCAGCAGTGTGGGTCAGCCAGATGTTGAGCTAAAAGCAAAGATACTGAGTCATAAAATTAACTTAAAATTGAGCCAATTTTCTGGTTGGTGCTGAGGTTCCCCAGAGCAGCATCATCTTCCTGAGACCTGAAATTATGTGGGATATCAAAAGCCCTTACCTGGTGCATATATTAAATTGAAGATAAATATTTTGACCAGCACCTAATGGGCCATCTTTATGATTTTGTTCAAGACCTGCAAGATCAAAAGAAAGACAAAGAGCAAGGGCCATTTTCTTCTGAGGAGGTGGTGGATGTGGGGGACCACTGGAGATGCAGTCAAAGTATCCTACTGAGCTGTCCTGGGTTGCCATTGCTGGGGTGTCATGCACTGAAACCAATTTGCCATGTGATAAATTTGATGCACTTCACACTGAAGTTGATGCATCACCTTTGGAATCAAATTTATCATCTCTTCTGTCACACTCCATAGACTGGGTCAGAGTCACCACCTACTGAATTAAAAACTTCACGTGCAGTTCACATCACACCATAAATCAGCCCAAAATAGAATTAAGTGCATTGTATGCTAAGAACTCATCCATCATGCCATAAATTAAACATGGAACAAGCCTCTTAAGCTGGATGTGCCCAGATATAGACTGCAGAGTCCATTGGGGAAAACATGACACCACTGAAGTCACTGAGGGCTTGGTCATTAATTTCAGTTAACTTTTTAATCTACTGGTCTGTACCAGATCTGTCTCTGTCCTGCACCAACCTGAACCTTGGGTACCCAGAAGCTTTTTCTGTCAGAGGCTCTCCTGTTGAGCCATGCACATAACCCCATTGGAGGTTTAGACAGGAGCCTGGAGGAGTGATGCAAATCAGCCCCCTACCCTGCTCCTGCATGGGGAAAAGGCAGCAAGGGGCTGAGAGGGCAGTGCAGCCCTTGCTGGCAGCCAGCACACTCTGTGGGACACACACAGCATCTCCTGTCTTCAAAGGACCTGTGCCAATGAAAGGCCAGGCTCAAAGTCCTTGTTGATGGAGGGGAGCATCCTACTCCTAAGCTCTCAGCAGAACTGCACAGGGCTGGGCCTGGCTACTGGGGCTGATGGATGCCTGACACACCCTTTGCAGTGTTTGGACTTCAAAAAAACAGGAGAGGGGAAAAAAAGAAGAGAAAAACAGTTTTAGGCATACACATTGTGTCAGAGCATCCCAGGCAGTCCAGTGCTCAGTTAGTCCTGTGTGACAAATGGGAACAGGAGCACAGAGTGGATGGGTACCAGCTGCTCTAAGCCAAAGCTGGAAACTTCAAAGATAAGACTTCAGAAATTCTTACCTAAAACCAGGATACTATTTTCTGCTTTTTGTTATCTGTGTTAATTTTTGCTTTTCTGACAGCACTCTTGCAGCACAGGAGCTCCCTGTCCCCTTCCTCAGGAAATGGTGGAACAAACTTCCAGCTGAAGCCCAGTGCAGTCAGAGACATCCTTGGATCCAATCCACAGTCTTTCCTCTTATTTTCGTATTCATCTGGTCCTCTCAAAATCTGCTCAGGAACAATTAAAGCCCGTCAGCCAGAAGCTGATGCAACTTCTATTTAATTAGCCCAGCAGCCAATAAAGATCTCATTCATCAAAATCTCATAGAAGGTATGGCTGTTGTGGGGGAGGAAGATTTGTCACTTCTTCCCCAGATCCAGATGGCAGTGGAGCATCGATCAGTGATCCGACCACTCCTGCGCAGCCCGAGCAGACCGAGCAGCTGGCACACATCTGTCCAGAAAGCTGCAATGGCTCAACACTGTGCAGGACTGCCCCAGGTGCTGTGGTGGCAAATCCTTCTTGAAGCTCAGTCTTCAGATCATGACTAACTTGGGCAGCAATTGGCTCTGGTGGGATCAACAGCTTGGAAGGGCTTTTCCTGTTCTGACCCATTTGGCTGCCCTACCCAGCAGCAGGAAATGGCAGAGGTGTGTAAGGAAGGCTGAACACAAGCAGGATGACTTGGGAGAGGGCTGAAAAAACATGGTGCCTCCCCAGAACTGTTGCCTTTGTCCTGGGGAAGGGTTTTAGAGTCCCTCTCACTGTGCTGCCACTCTGAACCTAAACACATAAGGGATGGCAAAGCAAAGGAGAAATCAGTACCCACAGGGATGGATCCCAGCAAAGTTTTGGGGTGCTCAGCATGTCAGAGAAATTCTTTAGGGTGATATCCTTTTGGCCTGAAAGCTTCTCCTCAAATTGGCTGTCAGGGTATCAAATATTTACCTGACCTTCTTCTGCAGGGTTGAGATTTTCCCAGAGATTGTGCAGGGTGGCCAGGAGGATGGGGGGAGGATAAATCTGTACCTGCAAGGTCACTGTGCTGACTGACAGGGGGGTTTCACCAGCTCAGACCTGCAGATCCTTGTGGGAATCACTTGCCAACACTGTTTGCAGCCTCACCATCACAATTCACTGAACTGAAAAAAAGTAAATCAGCTATCACAGGATAGTTCATACTTTACAAACACGAGTGATGCTATCTTTATAATTAACGATTATGAGAAAGCAGCTTAATAGCTTGGTTCCTTGTGAGTGGCTTGATTTGTAATACATGGCAATTGGCATAAGCAAAGCAGGCTATTTGGGCCAGTTTACCCTTGGTGTGTCCAGCTGGTAGCTGCACTTCACAAACTTTCCTCAAAGCCTTCACTCCTGGGCAGAAAAAAGCTGCAGATGTAACCCCAGTGACAGGCATATTCCCAAACTGGGAGGTGCTTGGGGGTGGAATGGTGGGCACTTTCTTGCTGCTGCCCCACACATTTTGCAAGTTGCTGTTGTCAGTGAATCCTCCCTGGCATTTGCAAGGAAAATGCTTGTGCTCAGCCCAGGGCCTTGAGCCACCCATCTCCTCAGGAGTTATTAACAGGAACATCATAGCTGGCACATTACTGTGATTGATGCTGTATCAATCAACTGCAAAAGTGTTAAGCAAGCCTTAAAAAGAAGTGAGATGAAGGCTTAAATACCAGGCTAAGACGTCCATATTATGGGATTATTCCTGGGTTGAAAACACATGGGCAGAGATGCTGACATCCTCAGCTGTGCCCCTGTCCCTGATGCTCCATGCTGGCCAAACTGGTTCCATGGGAATTCAGAAATGAGTGTTTGCATTGCAAATGACTGTATGCACTGTGAGTCTGTAGTTTTATTGCTTATCAAATAAAATATAATAAGAGATACTCTCTATTAACACCTTGTTTCAAACCAAGCATGTTTTTATTCTGTTTCATCAAGTCTGATTTGATTTGGTTTATCTTTGTTTAAGATTGATGTGATAAACTACACTCAGGCTTGCCAACTTTAGTTATTTCTGCTAGTGTGACATTTGATATTTCAAAGCTCAGGTGGGAAGCATCCTCTTTTAAGGAGAGTCTCAGTTTTTCTTGCATTAAAAAAAAAAAAAAAATTGTGGCCAGGTCAGTTGTGGAGAAATTTATGTGTGGCATTCAGTTTGTCATACCCAAGAGGCAAAAAACCAAACACCCTACTCAAGAACAAACCAACCAAACAACAACAACAACTAAACAAAAACAAAACCAAAAACAACACAAAACAAAACTAACCCTCAAATGTGTTATCTTTTAATCATCGGTGATTTTCAAACACTATGCCCTTGGGGAACCCAACTCACAGATTTTCTGCCAACAAAGAGTGATTTTTCTTGAGAACAAATTCACTTCTCATCTCCAAAGCCAGGCCCACGCACCAGTGAATTCCTGTATTGTGCATGCAAAGCCAGGATCAGAAGCCACGGGGCAGGGATGGCCCAGTGCCCAGGACGTGCTCTGAAGGGGGTGCTTCACACATTCTCTCAGGCCCTATTCTAGTGCTGTGCTTCCTCCCAGAAGATGTCCCTGATTCCCCTGGGAATGCATCAGGCTTTCCCAGGGCTATAGGACCTTCCTTGCTTCACCTGCAGCCATCTACAGCAGAAGGAACCTTCCCAGGCAGATGCTGGCCATCAGCCCTTTCCGTGCCCTTCACCCCGTGCTCAGACCTGGAGCAGGTGGAGAAGAAGCTGCTGCAAAGTGTGGATGTGTTTTACCACTCCCAGAACCTGGGCTCAATGTTTCCCAGAGCTTTACAGAGACTCAAATTCAGCTTCTCCTTCTGGATCTCTTTTTTTCCATGGAGGGTCAAGGTGGTCTCTTTGCTCCCCTGCTTGTGCTCAGAAAGGATTTTAAAACATTTACAGCCTGACAGACCCAGCAAGCTCAGGGCTGGCAGAGAAAAAATGCTCCTTTTCCCAGGCTTTTATGTTAAGTGTCTATATTTAAAATGACTATATAAACTAAAAAATTATTAACAGGTTTAAGCACTTTACCAGGCAAATCCAATTTCTTCTTTGGAGAACTGGATGGAATAAAGCTAAAAAATTTGTTTTGAGGATGAGATTTAATTCAAAGTGTCAGTGTTAGTTCTCCTACTGTACTTGTAGGTTTAGAGAAAAAACCTGTTTGCTAGCAAACAATTGTCTTAAACAAGATCATCATTAATCCTGAATTCAGCTGTCAAAAGGACTGAGACTGCAAACTAAGAGGGAACAAGGAAAACCTGGTAATTTGTTTGTTAAATATTTGTAAACTGTCATGTCAGTAATGGATAATAAGAAAATTTTGAGCCTCCAGAGCTGATGCATAACACAAAGCTTTGCTGTATTGCACCTAAACTATTATCAATAGCACATTTATTATAATAATAGATGAAAAACAAGCTTCCTGGCTGAAAAACAAGATCAATTTGAGCTCAAGCTATTTGGACATGTTCTAAATGTTGTAATTAAAATGCAGCATGAATGTTCCTTTGAAAAAAAAAAGGGAGAAAAATAGCCTTGCTACAATTACATACGCCATCCAGCCCTGACTCAATAGCCTGACCCTGAGGAAAAAAAAAATAAAAAAGAACAGGCAAAATTGTATTTGTGTCCAGTCAGACATTTGTCATCTCCAGGGCTTGCTGCAGAGCCTAAGCTAACATGACTTTTCCTGTTGGGTCAGGATCCAGCCCAGCCTTGCAGATTTGATGCATGGAGTCAGCCCTGGTTGCACCGAGCTCCCTGTGCCGGTCAGGATGTGATCACAGCAAAGAAACCCGGCTGAGCTCTACCTGGCTGCAAAAGCAACTGCACTTTATGGTGGAAAAAAAAAAAAAACAAAAAAAAAAAAAAAAAAAAAACCAAAAAAAAAAAAACAAAAAAAAAAAAAAACCAAAACAAAAAAACCAAACAACCCAAGCAACCATAAAAAGAGATAAAGAATCCACCTGTGTGGAAGGTTTCAGTCCTGGACAAGTGGCCTGGGGACAGAAATGGTTGGAGTGGCTTTATGCCCAGCACCCTCGCAGAGTTACAGCGCACATCAAAGCGGCAGCCCCGCCTCCCGCAGCAATTAGAGACTCACGGACACTTCCCAGAGCTGCCTGTCGCCCTGGAGAATTGGACTCTCCTTTTGTTCTGATAAAGAAGTGACTAGTGAGCTACAGCAATCTCCTGGTAGCTCTCTAAATAATTGTGTTCTCTCGTGCTTTTAATCATAAGTCCCGCGAGGCTCCTAATACCACATGTGCGCTCCAAATGGGCCCATCAGCTCGGCTTATCAAAGGGACTTCATTTAATCCCAGGCTTTGATGGAGACACCAGCGGCCAAAGTCCGCCCTAATGATTTTCTAAGTTTACTTATCTTGCAGATTTGGGGCATGAAGGGCACTTGGACTCCAAGTACAGCATTGATAATGGGAAACCATGAGGAGGAAGACAAAATTGGTAAGAGTTTGACAATCTGAATCAAGAGAAATCACAGCAGAAACCTGGAAAAGCAGTGGAGACTGAAAAGGCAAAATAAATCCCGTGATTGGTGTCACCACAAGCAACAACATGAGACTGGTACAATAAATTGCTGGAGGCAATATCTACCTCTGAGTGAATATCACAGCTGTGAGACACCCACCAAGGAGAGGCCAAGAGCAGAAAATCTAAGCTAGGAAATGCAGAGCCAGAGAAAAGCAGGCACAAAAGTGCTGTGGATGGTGGAGCTGCTCTGACCTGGCAGCATCCCCTCCCAGACAGAGCAGGATGCAGTAGGCATGTAAAACACACCTTTACACAAAAAAGTGCCTGCTCTTCCCTGAGCTCAAAAGAAGCTCAAATCTTTCAGAGTTGAGCATCTTTTAAAACCACCGGGATGACTTCTCTGCTCATTTTCAGCCCAACAGGTCAGTGGACCCCACAGGGTGTAATACAGTAACACCTGCTAAAAAACGCTGAGCAGACTGAAGCAAAAATCCAAAGAAAGGAACTAAAATACCTGGTTTCAAGGGATGCTAACAATGAACATTAGGACCAAAGGTATCACAGATAAGGGTTTAATAGAAAAGCTAAAAGCCCAGCCTTCTCCTGAGAGAGTTGACAGGAGAAGACTGGAACAGTGTTTCACTCCTGAGCTGTAAGTGATGGATGTGAACACAGTGGAAAAAAAAAAAAAAAGCTCTGAAGCTCTCAACAGCCTTTAGTAGTTTTCAGCTCAAATGGAAGAGGGAACTCAGAGCCTGCAATACAGAAGCAAGAAGTGCTGTGGGCTGTGAGAAATGGAGCACAAGCCCTTTGGTTACAAGCAGCACAAACAAAAAGATGGTGGAAGGGAGAAACAAAGAAATCCTCCAGTAGGGATGTAAAGGACTGTGCTGGCACCATTAGTACAGACGGATTCTTCATGGCACTATCAAAGTTTTGGTGGAAGATGGGTAAAACATCTACCTGAAAACAGCCAAGACCATTTATTTATTTATACAGAGAATGCAGGTGGTCTAGGACAACCTTTGGGGAGAAAATGTAAAGAAAAACAGTGATATTAACTCCAAAAGTAAGTCCACAACCAGCAGACAGCAAAGGGTAAAATGCAAACATTACCCAGGCTGGCTAATCCCCACAAAAGGACTGACTGGTTAAAAACATGTTAAATCCTTGGTCTCATGAGGAGTGCTCTTAGGAGAGGTGGAGGACCCGAATCTGAGGAAAGCTTCCAGGAAGGTGCTTGTGGGTGGGCAGAGTGGGATTGCCCAAACCTTCCCTTGCTCCAAGTGATGAGATGGGGGGACTGCACAGCTCCTTGGCCATCCCTGAAATAACAGGGCACTGATGACACTGGCTGTGGTGGGAAAGGAGCAGGAACACACAAATGAAATACCTTCTATGTCTTCTCCTTGCTCTGCAGATTTGGGGCTGTATAAAGTGCCAGGAAGCAAAGCTGGCACTGACAGCCCATGACTGGCACACACTGGGCTGGCCAGTGCTGGACCTGGGAGCTGCAGCCCCAGAGAGGCATCGGAGCATCCACTGAGCTCAGGGCACAGCCAGAGCTGGACTGCATGGCCTCACATGGGGGGAGCCACTGTGACTGACACCACTTTGTCTTTCTGAAAAACAGCAGCTCCTGATGCCTGGTGGGTTCCTGCTGGCCTGTTACACCTCTAACTTGGGCAGGAAAAATCCATATTGGTACAGCACCTTTGAGATGTTTCTTTCTTTGGTGAGGACAGCATGAAGCTGCTTGGAAAGTGTTTTGATGCCCAGATTAAACAGAGAAAGAGCCTGAACAAAGGCTCCCAGCAGCTCCAAACAGACTTGGGTAGAGTCAGAGCTTCAAGCAAATTCACTTCCATTTGAAGAAAGTTCATTTGTGAGT
Source organism: Zonotrichia leucophrys gambelii (assembly GCF_028769735.1). NCBI lineage: Eukaryota > Metazoa > Chordata > Aves > Passeriformes > Passerellidae > Zonotrichia > Zonotrichia leucophrys. The sequence goes on along the minus strand of NC_088177.1, from coordinate 34,377,314 downwards.
GGTACACAAACACAGCAAGGTCTGGGAAATGCCAGTTCTTACCCAAGACCTGGTCTCTGGGGATGGACAGGGAGCAGAAAGTGCCCTGCCAGGATACAGCCTGCTGCTCCTTGACCCCAAGATTCAGAAACTGAAGCCTGGCAGCACATGGAATACAGAGTGATAAGACAGGGCTCTCAGCAAAACACTGACAATGACTTTTGAAAGGCCGAGCCTGGAATGGCCACAGAGCCACCCCCACCAGCTGGCACTGGTGACAGAGGAGCTGCCCCTTTCCACCAGCTGCTGTTTCCATGCTGATGGCAGGGCTGTGATTGCAAAGGCAGCCCACACACCACTGCTGAGATGGACACAGCCTGTGTGGCTTTCTCTCACTTCTGTGCAAGGGACTCTCAAACTGGCTGGCAGGGCAGGGCCATAAATAATGTGTAAACAGGCTGGGGCCACAGGCAGCACCAATGGATGCTCCAGGGCTGGTGACAGCAGTGTGTCAGTCCAGAAGTCCCTGTGGCTTGACTTGGCACAACAAAAGGGCTGACTATGGGCAGCTAACCGGGCACAGGACAGGTGGGAGGGAGATGCTGGACAATCCCTGTCAGTGCTCTGAACTGATTTGCCTGCAGAAGATGTGTCAGGGCATACAAAGGTGTGACAAAAAGCCAGAGGCAAAGCAGCCAGGGCAGATGCTGTTACCACCCAGACGTTTGGCTTGGCGTGGTCTCTGCCCAGACACAATTCTCCTGTGGGTCAGCAGCTTTTCTGGGTGCAGGAAAGTGGGCAGCATTGTCCAGGACAGCTCCAAACAAACACACTGCTGCTGTCAGCAAAGAGGCTGCATGAGTGGAGGAACAAGCAAGGTGCTGAGGGCTGCCAAAGTCATCAGGGAGAAGTGACTTGTGGGGAGGGAAGATCAGCATGTGGGACTGAGGGGGCTGACTGCTAGCAAAGGGAGTCATTTGGAGCTAACCTGGGAGTCTGCAGCAAGAGGAGAACCAAGCTGAAGCTTGGAAAGGGTACATGGCAAGTTAGTTCAGCTTCTTTTCCTTACACACATGGGTAGATCCATCAGGACAGGCCAAGCAGACTGTACAATGTCTGCAGTGGCAAAAATAATCCAAAGAGAAATGTTTGCTTGATTTGTGTATCTTCATCTTGGTTGCCAGTTGTCACATTGGTGGATTCCAGTTACAGCTCCCCATTGCTCTGACTGAATTGCTAAATTCAGGTTTACATTTTTCCTTTCTGTAAGCACATTAGAATTTTAATTAAGCACTAAGTCAGTGTTTTAGCAGGTTTTTGAGACTTTAGCTATTTATCTTGTTGATTACAGTTCTCTCAGGTCCTTAGTTGTGGCCTAAATTTAGAGCAATTCTGACTGACTGAGCCCTGCAGGATAACTGCTACAACTATTCATTAAAAATGAAGAGATCAGAGCTGATCAGCAGACTGTGGGAGCCTGCTGTGTGGCTGCTCTGCATCCTGACAGTCTTCTGATCTACAGGTGCTAGGGCCAGGTTAATGCTGATCTGCTGGCAAAACACAGCATGAAAGAGTTTGAGAAGATGCAGCAGCTCCTTGATACAAAGCTTAATAAGAAACTGTTTCCCTCCTTGTTATCCACCTGAGATGGTGAGGAAGGAGGGATTTTAAGCAAAGCAATTATTTTCTTTCATGCAATTTCAATTAGGTAACACGAGCCCTTCTCAAGGCAAAATGTTTGTGTCCCCCTTTTTTGTCTCTCTGAGGAGCACTTTGCAGGAGATGAATGAGGGTCCCTGCTTTACCAAGCACATGGGAAGCATCCTCAAGGAAGCAATGCCACAGTTCATGTTTAGCCAGCTTCATGAGGAACTTTGGGGATTTTTTCCTAAATTGATGGAGAATTCTAAAGGCCCCACATCTACTTGTACATGAGAGGTTTATCACGCACATGAACATGAAAGACTAGCTATCAACAGCTAGTGAATCCAGCTATCAACATGCAAAATTCTGGCCAGATCTGTCAACATCTGGGACCAGACACATCTCTTAAATGCTGTTTTAGAACTGTATCACAATAACAAATGTAGTGATAATGAAATGCAGAGTCTGGGACCATCCAAAATTCAGCAGCTGTGGTATTTGCCATGGCGCTGATCTCCCAGGTTTAAGCAGCTTGTGCTAGAAAGTGATTCTGGTGGCTCAGAAAAGAAATTCAATGCAGAGAAAAAAAGAGATTATCCTTCTGTGGATGACCCTGGCTAAAACTTGTTAACTACCCCTAATTGTAGCTCTCCCTCATGTGCTAATCACATCTGTAATAACATTCAGCTGTTTGCTCTGTTCCCATGGCTAAGCCAAGGTGGTGGCTCCCAGGGATGGTGGGGACATTGCCAGGGTAAAGCCACCTGCTCCTCTGCTCAGTGCAGACCCACCAGTGCTGGTCTTCATGCTGGTTTTTGCAGTACCCTGGAATGCCAAACCCATTTGCAAACCATGGGTGACCATCTCCAACAATGGCCCTTCACCACCAGCTAGGAGAGTGCTCTTCTGAATTCATCCACTTTTTAATCATCTGAGCTTTCCTCTTCTCTCACCTCATGTTCTCTGCAATTAATTCAATGTAACTTCAGCTGTTCATTGAGGAATTGGGAAGACTTTGACCAAACAGCCCTTTGTTTCCTCTCTGCCCATCAGTCTGCAGTTTCCTTGCCTCAGGCCAAAGCCAAGTAAAGTGAAAACTTTTTCTTTAACTCGTTTACATTTCTCTTTCCCAATGAAACTCACATCTAGGTCACTGCTCAGTAAACCACAACTTCCACCAGGGCCAGCCCTGCCTCAGTCTAATTTTCTAGGCCCCATTTGAGTATCCAGAGAGGAACCAGCTCCTGACCTGGCCAGGCTCCTGCTTCCCGGTCAGTGGTGACAGCACACACCAGCTGCATCCAATCAGTCCCATGCAGCCCTCCTGGGGCTCATCTTCTGGAATTCTGGGATTGCGGTGAAAGGAAGATGGAAGAAAAGAGAGATGCAAGCCCCTTGAGCTGCACAGAGAACTTGCTACCTAAAGGCATTTGACTGCCTCAGAAAAAGGTAAATTTAAGAACTGACAGCAAAGATGTTATTTTGCTGAGTTTGAAATCTCATTTTTATGCTTATCTCATGCAAAACTGGAAATAACACTGGTCACACTTACAACCTGCTAAGGGGAAAATTGGCAGCAGCCAGTGCAAATGAATTTTCTGCACAAAATTCTTCCTCAGAAAGCACCTTTCAGAGAAACAGATAAACTCACATACTTGCAGAGCAAAGCCGAACCCCTGCAATCTCCATGAAGGTTTGTGCAGCAGCACATCTACGGCCCCCCACCACCTCTTCCCTGTCCCTCAGCTGGAGAGGATAATTCCTGTAGGTCAGTTGGAGTGAGCTTTCCCTAATCTGTGCCAGGGAAAGCTTCACCAACAGCTGAGAGCCTTCAGTGACAGGTGAAGCTGGACAGGCAGCAGGTTGCTATTTCTCTATAGAGGTTCATTCAGCTTTACATATGCTATCACTACTTTGGATCCTCCCTGTGATCCTAAAGCAAAGAATTGTGAGGAATAAAGAATAATTTTCTAAAATTGGGTATGAAGAGCTGAGCATGGCCTCATCTCTGAGGTGACCATATGGAGGAAAAACCCAGAGAACTCATTACTCCATGGAATCAAGTCCCAAACCTTTTATCCAGTCTTGAGTCCATTTGAAAGTGATGCAAGGCCTCCAAGGATGGAGTTGTGGCTCTAAAACTGGAAAAGTGCCCCTACAGAAGGGGCAGCTCATTTTTAGAGCCCCCAGCTTGCTCCTGGCTGGTTGTGAGCATGCCAGTGGAAATCCCTCCAAACTGCTGGTGCATTCCAAATAAATGGGTCCAATTTAGCAAAGCTACAGCAGCAGCTGAAGTGAAGCAGTGGGGAAGGATGATACCAGTAACCAAGCAGGCAGATTAGAGAAGGGAAAAGCTTCCAATAGGTGATGATGAGCAGGTGGGAAGAAGTAACCAGTTCATTCCTTAAGAGAAATGTGAACAGAGCCTCACAATCCCCTCAGTAATTCCTGGGAGGGGCTGCAGGAGCAGCCCCCAGCCTCATGTTAGCACTTTATTTATAGCATTGCCTTCCTATTCATAATCTTCCCAACTGTGAATTGCAATTTTTCCTTCCCCCAGCATTATGGTGACAGTTTGGAACACGGAGATGTTTGGAAAGGGGCAATTTGGCATCAGGAGTCTAAAAAGCAGATACAGATGACATCCTAAATGTATCTTTTATGAGTTTGGAACGATTCCTTTAAATTAAGCTCAGAGTCTGTGACAGCTTCTGGTAGTGTCGCCAATAAGGAAATAAAACAAAAAAAAATCAAGAGGTTCTCAAACATATGTAGTCTTAGAGATCTGGAGACCTTGCTTTCCCTCCTGCACCTTTGAACTGCTTACCAATGCTTCCCAGGGAAAGTGCTTCAATAATTTTAATTTGTCTCTACACCACATATGCCCTCGAACCCCAACATACTTTTAAATTCAAGGCTTATAAAAAATTAAATGCTCCAATAATTCTAAATTGTGTTTGTTCAGTGTTACTGGAGCCTGGCCATTCCTTCAGTTTGGGGATTTTTGTTTTGTTTGCAGTGGGTGGAGGAAGAAATGCTTTCTATTAGTGCTTCAAATTGGAAGCCAGTCAAACAGCATCACAGCAGAGTGATTCAGCAGCCTCTGAGCCGATTCACAGTGTGTCATAAAATGGGATTAGGAAAACAACAATGCTTGGAGGAGAAAGAACCCACACAAAGAATCACAGCAGGAGAACAATACCAGAAAGAACAGAGGGGAATAATCCTCACTTGGCTTCTGTGAAGCAGGTTGGATGACCTAATTGGTGGCTTTCAATGCCCTTCATTCTCCATGGAGTTGCAGGGTTCAGCTGCCTGGATCCAGCCACCACAGCTTAATAAATGTTTCTGCATGGACTGAACCACCCCAAATGTCCCTGCGTGCACATCTGCAGCCTCTTCTCATTTATCTGATGAGACCATGGTCCCCTCTGGCACAACCCCAGATGCTACTTCACAGCAGGCAGGAGCTCATGCAGAACAAGTGCTGAAAGTCCATGCCCACTTAGGACGGGAAGCAGAAGGAGCAATCTTAGGCTGTGAGTTAAAACCAAAAAGCTGTGTTTTGTTAGTGTTACTCAAGAAGATGCACACACACACACACACACACACACACTGGCAGCACATCAAAGGAGCTGAGGTGGTGTCAAACTAAGTGTATTTCCTAGCACTGTCCTGAACAGGAATTAAATTAAACACGTATTTTGTGATCTCCGGAATCCAAGTATCAGTAACCGTCTATGGCCACTGCCAAGATGGAAGAGGAAAGCATAATTTAAAACCTCTTCTCTGTGAACCTGAAGATCCTATTGACAACCTTGTTTTGAATTAGGCCATACCTGTTCCAACTGTGGCCTTGAAGTGACAGAGGAAGGCAGGGACTCTCTCAGGACTTTTACTAGATCAGCAGTGGTTGGATTACTCCTATGCAGAACATGAAATCACAGCTTCACGCAATTGAGGAAAATCAGACAATTATATCACAATTCCAATAAAATTGCTATATCCAAAGTCTGGTAGAGACAGAAAAACAAGGAGGAAAAAGAAAAATCTCATATGCCATGGTCTCCTCTTGTAGACTGAAAAAATGATAAAGTGCATCCTTGTAAATAACTCACTGCAGGATGCCTGGAATTTTACAGAAACTACTGCAACTTGTCTCCCAGTGGGGAATAACTGAGGCGTGAGATAAGAAATCAGCTATATCCTAACTTGCAGTGACAGGTGCTGTAAAAGGAAATGCCCAATAAAGGCTTAATGTATAGGAAGATGGCAAATAACTGTCTGGAATTCTGAAATAAGAAAGCATAAAGCAATTCTCTAATCATGTCTAATCAAAGAACACCATCAGTTGTTAAAAACTTCTAGGGGAAAAAATGGGAGAGGTACCAGCATGCTTGTCTTCGTCAGCAGTGTTTTGGGAATATTTTAGCCTGCAGAATTTAATTCCCTGTTATTACTTCTGAGCCTGAAGGTGAAAATCATAAATCAGAACGATTCATAACATCCAATAATGGGATGAAATACTCATAAGGAGAGTTACATGATGAAATCCTTTGGGATTGTGTGTAACCCTTACAGTCCTTGATGATAGCATTAAAAATCCTTCTGTCACTAACATCTATTCTTCCCTAATTCCTATACTAGTTTTTCCTCTTTCTTCTTTCATAACATTTCCAGATTTTTGTGTCATATGGCATTCCTTCCACCCTTCCTCCCTGCTGCCCTAAATATATGTTTAAGGCAAAATCATAGGAAAGGATTCCATGCTTAAAAAGATGGGCAGGTTTTAAATTACACTGCAATTACTACTAAGGGCTTTTAATACCTGAGGAGCTTTCCCAAGGAGTTTTGTTCTGTTTTCAGGACCCCCACTGTTTTTATAGAGGGCCATTTGGTCCCATTTATAAGGTGGTTACATTTTGAGTAACAAAGACTGCAATGCTCTAAAATAAAATAACACTGTCCCCACCCTTCTTTCACCTTCTCATAACTGAGTTTAAAAAAAATCCCAACCCATGATGTGTTAGAGCTTTGTTTTCTGAGTAACAAGACCAATCATGTTTCCTCTGCTTGAGGTCTCTCTCTTCTCTTCCTTTTCTTCTAGGTCCTCTGGATCCACACTGACATAGAAATATCCCATGATGGAGAAAATAATGCACACAGCAAAGAGGAGAACAGTGAACAAGACAAATTCAGCCCACTAGGAAAGAAAAAAGAACAGCAGGTCAGGAGACCCCAGACTTTCAGTCTGGAGGATATCTCTGCACTTTCAAGTGCTTTTTAAAGAGCTGGGTGAAAATTATTTTTTAGTTTCCAAAATGGCTCGCAAGATGGAAACTTTCTCATCCTGTTTTTCTGATAAACGTTTGTACACATAATGCAATTACAAATATGTGATACCTCTTGAAACAAAACAGTTAGATTGCATTGGTTTCATTAAATCTTTTCTTATAAATCTGGCTCGAACATACCCACCTGGACTTTTTTTGCCTACAAGACTCTTTTGGGAGAGGCAGATTCATGCTGGCCAGATATAAGCCTCAGTTCAGACCTTCATCATGCCAGAAGTTTCACAGCCTGAATTAAACTACCTCTGCAGCCTGAATTAAATTACCTCAGCCTGACATCTCAGGGATGCCACAGGCAGCCTGGCAGGATTCCCCAGGTGAGAGCCCTGAGGAAGAGCTGAGTGCCCACGGGTCTCGTGTCTGGGGAGCACTCAAGGTGTGGCTGCCACTGTGTCCGGGCTCCAGGTGCGGACACAGCCAGCGTGCCTAGAGCTGCGCTCCAGCAGCATTACCAGCACAGGGCAGGTACTTCCAGCCCCTGGAGAGCCAGGGAGGGCCAGTGCTCCTCAGGGGAGCTCCACTGAGGGCCCCACGGAGCAGGGGCAGGGGGACAGCTCAAGGGAGCTGCTGTCAGCTCAGGAGCAGGAGCCTGGGGCTGGGCAGGGAAGCTGTGCACCAGGACATGGCCATCCAGAAGCACCAGAGGCCTGTTGTAAAGCACGACCTCTCTTTTAAGAGCCAAACCATACCTGTGCCATTGGTGCAGCCTCGGCAACAATGAGCACAAAGGTATTCCCCACAGCCACGGTGAGCAGCCAGCCTGCCTGCAGCACCGACTTCATGCTGGCTGGAGACTGAAAAGAGGAGAAGGGCCTGATCAGTGGGGACCGCGCTTGCCCTTCAGCCCGGCTTCACCCTCTGCAGTCCTGCCCAGGGCAGGCGCCACTGCGCTCAGCCTAGGAGGAGATGGGGGCGTTTCCTCTGTGTGGAGTGGGTAATCTGTGGTTAATCTCAACATCTGCATACAAGGAGCTTTCAAAACATGGACAGGAGGACACATGAGGAAGCAGGAGGTGCTGTTGTTGCAGAGCTGAATCCGGGTCATCCCCAACTTGCAGCATCTGAAATGGTACCATCAGGACGTCCAAGGAGACATACAAGCCCTGCAGCTTGGAGTCTGGTGCCATGTGGCTGTACACCTTTGGAAAAGAGACTGGATCTTGATGTTAAATTTCCTGCTGAGGACAAATTTTTCACATCCCATTACAGATCATCCCACTGCATTAATCATCCTCATTAATAAACATCTGCACCTTACTCCAGGGATAGATTTGAGCAGCTTCAGTAGCTATTTGACCATGTAATGTCTCAGTCCTCTCTTCTCATCAACCTCCCTAGACAACAATCAAATCATCCCTTTCAGGTTCATTACCCCTTGCTCCCTTGTTACAACCTTGCATGTTTAGACCCCTTCAGTCTCTCAGTTTTAAGCAGGCGCCAAGTCCTCATGCCACCCTGTAGCCCTTGAGATACCTTGCCTTTATATCACTGAAAAATAAATAGCACAAAATACTTCACTAGGAGAAAACCCTGATATTAAAATATTCAGAGTTTTCCCGTTAACTATCCAGTTCTGTTCTGTGTTCTCGGGTTTACCAGAAAAGGATATTTCCAAGTATCACTGAGAACAGGTACCTTCAGAATATGAATTAATTTAGCTTGAGGGCACCCAGAAAGCTGTGTTACAATCCCACTTTCAGCTGAAGGATGGATAACACTGTTAGTGTCATGTCAAAGGAGGTATGACAAGTCAATGACAGATGCAGAAATAAATCTTGAAGTCTAATTGTAAGGTCCTTATCTTTAAGTGGAGTACCTGAGAATAGGAGAAGGCCAGACCTGTAATGGAGAACATCACCTCCCCAGCAGATATCAGTAAATATTGTGGTAACTGCCAGGCCATATGGACATTGTTGGCTTTGATGTCTTCTGACTTCCAGGTCTCAACAGCACCTCCAGAAATCTAGCAGGAAAATAAAGGCACACTGATTAGTTGCTGAAAGATCAGATCTTTCTTTGCCTGGACAACAGCAGCAAATTTACCAAAAAACAAAGTTTTAAGCAAAGGTGCAAAAAAAGCCCTGCCTTTGAAGCAAACTATGGCTCTCAACTCTGCCATTTCCAAGCTTGTTGGAAATAGGATGACTCCTGCTGCACAGGGCAGAGAGAGCAGGATGGAAGCATTCCAGCTCGTTTAGGTACCACAAGAATTCCCTGAATCATTGCAAACCAACAAGTTGTCTTCTGTAGTTGGGCTGGGAAAAGCCTGTGAGGTTCCAGTGCAGAGCCTGTGACCTGCAGCTGTCCCCAAGGCAAAAAAAGGATGAGAGCTAAGTGCTCATTGCATCCATGTGGTCACTGCTCCCATCTTATCAGCACTGCACAACTGCCCTATGATATCACTGACACCCAAACAAATTCAGCTCAGGAATGGCAAGAGTAGCAAAGACTGCTCCATATTAGATCTATTCAGATAGTTATGGTAGCTGTATTCCTAATTATTTTTGTTTCTTTTCCCAGGTGTAATTAATACTGCCTGTGATGCACAGAGGCTCAGAGGCTGAGACAGATTTGACTAGAAGCCAGGAAAACATTAGATTGAAATGACTTCAGGCAGAAAGCCCTGTGTTTAAGGAGAGTACTTGGGAAAATACAAGGGGATGTTTACGAGATGTTCTTAATCACCAATCATTGCCAGGGAGGCAAATCAAGAGACTGTATTTCAGCAGGCTAAAAGGGGTGAGAAGAGTGCTGTGCATTGCTCTTTAGCCCATAAAGAAATGTCACAAGCACCATGCTGTAACTGCACACTGAGGAAGGCTGGGTGGAAGGCAGCATCCCCATGATTTAAGTTTCACAGTTCAGCTACATTAGCAGACTAATATATTGTATTCTTGGTTCTTCTATATGGCGCTCCTGGCAGAGGAGCAGGGCTCAGTACAAATCACTGCAATAATTAAAAGTGATCTTGGCCTCAAGCAAACTAACTCTCTACAGAAAGCAGAAACCACAGAGAGAGAGATGGAAAAACAGAGGATGAAAAATATTAAAGTACTAGCACAGGGTTAGGAAGGGCTGAGGCACAGAGCCACCCTGAGCAGCCAGGGCTATAGCAGGGACTTATGCAGATGGGACCACAAACTGGAATCCTTGGCACAGTGACATGGGACACATTTACCTCAGCTGGCCCTTTTACCAGAGGCTCTGGGGCAATTTTCTTAGTGTTGTATTTTTAATGCAACTTCTCTATCTGGTTTCTCATCTGGTGAAAGAGGCTTGCAGCCATGAAAAAGGGGTCTGGCCAACATCACTTCAAGTGTGTGTGTTTTATGTACATATATCTCTGCACTCACAGATGGCAGCATCTGCTTGTTCCCTCCAGGGCTGTACATCCCACTCCAGCTACTGGAATTGGATAAAAAAAAGCCAGGTGCTTCATGGCTATATTTCTCCCCCGACGTATTTGGACTCTGCAGACATGAACAGCTCCCATTAATTGCCCAACAGAGAGATGCTACTGACAGGGAGTAGCTGACAACACTTTGCTCTGCTCATCACAACACAGCAGCCAAAGTCCCAGAGGGCAGCTTAGCAGTGTGTCCTGTCAGACCCAGTTTGTCTGTGTGCCTTTGTGGTGGAAAGGTTACAATGGGAACTAAGCTGATCACGTTCATCTCCGTGGTTCCAGCCAGCTGGACCAGGGTTGAAGCAGTGTGTCTAAGAGGTTGGCAAGCAGGGAAAGGAATCCACCCTCTCAGAAGTGCTCAGACCTCATCAGGGCTAGGCTGTTCAGAAAACCAAGCCTTGACTTTATACTAGGCTCCAAATTAGCTGTACAGACAGTGAGAGGAGGAAACAGATGTACAACCTCACCAACCTCCTCCCTCAAGACCTTGTCCCTCTTCCCCCTATGCATAATCTACAAAATCTTGGAAGATCAGACTTTAGTTCAGTAAGCTAAATGTGAGGATAGAGCAGACTGTTTCTGCAATTTTTTTGAGTGTGAGGCACCACCAGGTACAATATTTTAAAGACCACAAGCAGAGCCAGCTCTTGGCAGATGGTAATAACTCTTTGCAGTGCTCTGGGTCAATGTTAACTGCTCAAGGATGGCATGAGACCAGCACAAACCACAGATCACATGATTTTCTATGGAGGATTTCTGTCAAGGAAAAGATTTTACTTCTTTTTAACCCATGCAATCTGACATGATCACAGTGGAAGGTGGAACAAATACCCACCCACTTCGCTTATGTAGGTACCAAAACTTTTTACAATCCCTTTGATAACAGACTGCCTTCAGAGGGCTGCTGCCCAGGGATCAGAAAGTGGACAAAGCAACTAAGAGTCACCAACACAGGAACAAAAGCACTACCAGAGAGTAGAAAAGGAGTGTATGACCATCACAGGAACACTTACATTAGTTATCACAACGGTGTATGAGGCACCAAAGTCAAGCAGCCCCAGCTCCAGGGGGAACTCTCCTGTTTCAGTTATGCATTTTCCATCATTATATCTAGATAAAAGGATGAAGTACAGTATTTCACAGTTAGTTCCACAAACAAAACACAGAGCAGAGCTATCAAATCTGCCCCTGAAATGGAGCAGGGAGGATGCAAGATGTAGTAGCATTTACATCAGACAATCACTGGAGTTCTTGCTATCTTATCCTTCCAGAAGCACTTAGACACTGACTGGAATTTACCTAATGACCCAGGCCATTGCTAACATTTTTAATGGTTTTTGCTCTTTCTTAGTGCTGATGTAATTTTTTTCCTCCCCTTAGGTTTTTTTTCCTGCCAAATTTTGCTGCATTTCTTCAGGAAATCAGAGATGTGGACCCAGAAGCAATTTTGTTTCCTTTCAATAGAGCAAATTAGCCTTCATATTTGTTCTTCTGATTTTGGATGTGTGAGATGGCACAGAGGCTCAGTAGCATTGCCACAATGGCTGCTGCGTCCTACTAAATTGCAGCAATAAATATTTTGGATGGAGCTGATGCAGAGAAAAGCCATGAAGCTTGTTTTGAAACATTGGAAATGCTAGAAATACCCTACAAGAGCCAACTCCAGTGCTGCCAAACCAAGGCCATATGGAGCCCCTGTCTAACAAGCCCAGCCTGCAAAGCCATGTAATGCTACTTGATGTTACCAGCCCACATGCTAACACTTGGTAGTATGGAATATGAACTGGCCTTTCCCTGAGAGCACCCTAACACCAGGAGCTTGGGCCTGAGAGAGTAACAAAATAAAGCAGGCACTAAATGGCAGAGGAGACTTTACCATGTCCCACCTTACTCCACTGACAGATGCACAGGAATGGCCAGCCTCTTCCCTCCAGGCCCCCACATAATGTGAATAAAAACTTCTGCACACACATGACTGGCCTGGAGCACCTGCTCTGCACTGAGTTGATGATTCTGCTTTTTACAAACATCTGCCCCACAACCACATGCCAAGACAATAGCAATGCAGGTTTTGCTATTAGGCTGAGAAAAGTCTCTTTGTACCCAAGGAAATGCTTCAGCAAGGACCTTTAGCTCAGGAAGGGAGACTTACACATCCCTCTCCAGCAGTGAGTACTCAGAAGCACTGTAGTTTTTCTGAACAGTAATGAAACTTTTGCTATTGATAGTGAGGTTGACATCTTGGCTCAAAGCATTAATGAATCTGCAAAGAAACCATATTTCATTGACCTGTCACACAGGGCAGGAGAAGCATAATAGCAGACACTTTAGAAGTTTGCATATTCTCTCAAAGCATTCTGTAATTCCACAAGTTTATGAGTCTCTTCTGCAAGTTACCAAAACATTTGTCTGATTCATTACCTAGTTTTTTCAATACAAGATTATTTTCCCTGTTGCATTAGTTTACCTTCCTACTCTCTTTTCTATGAAAAGTGACCCTCACTTTTTGTGGTCTAGAACCTCCTGGCAATCCATTCTCAGAGACCAACAAAGATTGCAGCAAATCCTGAAGAGGTCATGAGGATGCTCAGGGGGCTGGGGCACCTCTCCTGTGAAGACAGGGTGAGAGAGTTGGGGCTGTTCAGGCTGGAGAAGAGAAAGCTCCAGCGAGACCTGAGAGCACCTTCCAGTACCTGAAGAGGTCCTACAAGAGAGCTGGAGAGAAACTTCTTACATGGGTATGGAGTTATAGGACAAGAGGGAATGCCTTTAAACTTAAAGAGGGTAGAGTTAAATCATGTTAGATTTTAGGAAGAATCTCTTCATTATTAAGGTGGTGAGACACTGGAACAGGCTGCCCAACAATGTTATGCATGCCTCTTCCCTGGAAATGTTCAAGGCCAGGTTGGATTGGGCTTTGAGCAACTTGTTCTAGTGAGAGGTGTCCCTGTCCATGGCAGGGGTGTTGGTACAAGGCGATCTCAATGTCCCTTCCAACCCAGACCATTCTGTGACACTGTGCTGAGTGTTCCATGGCTGTGTGAGGGGACAGAGCCTCAGCTGACCACAGGAAACTGTGAAGTTGTGCATCCTGATGAGCAGCTGCACCATGCTGGCAAGGAGCTTCTACCAGCGACAAGGAGTTTTCTAGCGTAATAAGATATCTTCACCAAAACTAAAACTTATATGGGAACAGTTTATTTGGTGTTTTTTCATAGACAAAAGACATATACAGTTTCCTTCGGGCAACTCAAAAATTAATAGTAAAACCAAATGCTTTTCATTTTACCTATGTTTTAAGATACTTTTGTTTTCAGTTTTTTAAATGAGGGTGAAATCCCTGAAGTTAGTCAAGTGCTTAACAAAAGTAAACTTTTAGTGCAAAAATAGTTTCTTCCTAGTGAAACTTCTTTACAAATTCTTAAATGGAAAGTCTGGGGATTTGGTCAAAAATCTCCACAAGAAAATATAAAAAAATTCTGACTGAATCAAGTCTTCAAGGTGTTTAGTCAATAGAAATCTTCACAAGTACAGGGCTATGAAGAGATACTGCCCTCCTAGTTTGTCTATATAGGCTTTCAGATAAAAGGGTTGGACATTGATTTTAAGGTTAGTTTTGTTTGGTTGTTTTTTTGTTTTTATTTTGTGGTGCGTTCATTTTGTTGTTTTGGTTTTTTTTTCTAATTTCACTTTGCCCAAATCCTCTAGAAGGTCTAGGTGGAATCCCGGTTTTTTTTGGAGGTTTTTTTTTTGGGGGGGGGGGGAGTGGTTGGGTTTTGTTTGTTTGGTTTTGTTTTAGTGGTTTGCTTTGTTTTTTGAAGTTTTTTTTTGCAAATTTGCATCTTCTGCACCTCAGCAGCCAGCACAAACCACAACAGGAGTGTTCATGGAAATTGGGAAGAGTGCACTAAGCAGAGCCCAATGCCCAGCTGAATTGTTTATGAGGATGTAAAACTGTTGCTGCATCCAATTTAGTAGAAACTTGTGCATGAGTTTGGGTGAACACCATGGGTTGGCCAATTTGCAAAGGACACAGCAAGAGCTCCTATCCAAATTGCTGCTTCCCTTTCATCAGTGAGATGAATTTGCCACTTTTCCAAGGAAGGAGCTCTTTTATGTTGCCATCAGAGCCCAGAGTACCCTCGGCAGCGAGCAGCAATAGTTCTCAGCTCTGCATGGCATGTGTGGGAGGTGACACTCTGTCAAGCCTCCACAGCTGACACCCAAGTCTTGCATGAGAAGTGTGGACTGGATTCCAACCCGAGAACATCTGGGCTATGTTACATACAGATGCATTAGACAAAAGCACTTTCCCTCGCCCAACCACCGCCAAATCCTCAAAAAAAGCCATTCCTACCTAACAGCTGCCAAACCATTTTCTGGCTTTGCTTCCAAGTCCGTAATCTAAAGAGAGGAAGAAAAAAAAACCATCAAACATATTTATTAATGCTGCCTTACAATGTGTGGCAGACAATAGTGGTGTCTGTAGAGTTACACATGTGCTGCAAAGCCTGTGGAAATCAACTGGACTCTCACATGGGCTTTACATCAGGCCACAGCTGGGGAGCCCTGGTACAATGAAGCCAATGGCAAAACTTCATCTCCTCCAAGGGCTTAAGATGAGATCATACTTTTTCTCCTCATCTCTTCTGTAACAAAGGTTACTGAGTTTCAGCCAGTCACCCTTCTACTGAGGCATGTAACACTCTCCAAAAAAAAAGTATTTTTCTTGATCTTGAGCCTTACTCCTACAAAATCTGCAAATGCCTTTCAGACCCTGATTGGGGGTGGTCAAACCACCACACTTGTCATATTCACGGACTTCACAAAAGTCTAAAGCTGACAGGAACTGCTAGGTTACTATACTGATGATCATGCATCACTCAGGCTGTCCCTGATCCTCAGTACTCAAGAGATTAAACTGTTGCAATGTCCAGGCAGAGAGTAGAAGAAACCAAGATGCTTCTTTGTGCTCACAAACAGATCCCTGCAATGGCCATCTGGATGGGCACACTGGGAGTGAGAGCCTCTCTCCTGGAGACCACAGTTAGAACAGCAGCTAGATAGTTAATCAACATTCATTTGGAGAAACCTGTTTGGTGCACAATGCTGAAAAAACACAGTTAAGACACAGCCCTGCCCTGGAGGTTGCATGTCACAAAAAAAGAACACAAAGCAAAGCTCTTGGCAGGTAGAAATCCAGAGCTGTGCCATGTCCACTGAGGATGGCAGGGCAATTTCAATTTGCACTGCCCACAGATGGAACCCAGGCAAGCCAAGAGGGACTTTAGAAACTGGCTCTCTCTCAAAATTTTCTGGCCCTTTCTCCACACTTTTTTCCTGATGCAAAACCCTGAGTTTCTGAGACCAGGGATCCAGAATTTCAGTATATCTATTAATGTCAATTGTACTTCAGAGTAATATGCTACCCACAAATAACATATGCCCTAAATAATAAATAGCCACAGTGAATAATAAATGTCAGAGCAATAAATAATAAATGGCAACATCATTTTTTTTTCCATGGGAGACACATGGGGATGAATACTCTCATTCCTTGCAGACAGACCAGCCAAGCTATTACTCGTTTTCACTGATGATCCCCAGAGCTCTCAAATTCATTTCCTGCCTACTCAACAGCCCACAAAGGAGAAGAAACCAATTTGAGATAGGATCCTTCCAGGAAAGCACTCACACCTGAGTGAGTGGGCCAAAGCCAGCAGTGAGGGAGGTAATTCGAGGGCCAGCCCTGCAACACAGCAGTGATGCTGGCACTGCTTTCCTTGTGCTGCAATGCTGAAAAAGTATCATTTATCACACTGTCTTCCACATCTCCCTTATCTAGAGCTGTGAATGACAGGTCAATAGCATCACCCAACAGCACAGCTGCTTCCCAGCACATGAGAGCCTGCCTGTGCCAGGGTGGGCATTAATTTAAGCACAGTCTAGACAGCTGGGGCAGCATAGATGTACTGGAGCTTTGAGATTGCTATGCTCCAAACCTGTTGAAGGCTTTTGCTTCTTAAAGACTGTATGGAAATGACAAGTATTTCCTAAAGAAACAGCACACAGCTTTCAGGGTCACAGGGAAACTTTGTGTGATACTGAGTCCCAGACTCCAAATCATAAAGTCTGATCATCACCAAAAAACTTGATGCTATGACAAAATAAATTCTTTAAATTAATTTCAAAAAAGTTATATGGTTTCTACTGTATAATATTGAATGCTTAGTATGGCTACCCTGCCAGGTAAAAGGGTCAGGAACTGCAAAGAGAATGGATATTTCAGCATAAGGACAGATTCTGACAGCATATACACACCTGCCACAATGTGCAAAAACACCATAAATTTCAAGAGAGCTTCTTAAGATACAGCTATGCATATTGATATCACAATCTGCCCTGCACATCCCATATGCCCCTCTCTGATTGTTGCAGGAATACACAAAAGTCCAAATACAGCCAGCTCTGCTGCACAGCCTGAAATGAGCTTAATCATTTATTCTGTTCAGCAAAACAAATGGGCCTTCTGTGCTTTTTCACTAAACACTTGCAATAACTAATCCCAGAATCATTCCTCTGATGCTTTTATTCCATGGCCAGCCCTAGAGCCTCTTTAACATCTTTGCTTTATAGAGCCATCTTTGGGGGAAAACCCCTGGCTCTGTTTCCCCAGCTTTCTCCAGCTCTGCTGCCTGGCAGGCATGACTCTGCTCTCCCACTGCAGCACTCAGTGGATTAAAGTGTGCCCAGAAACTCTCAGATGCCACAACGCCTCTATTAATCAACCAGCAGAAATGTGTCCAGATCCAGTGCCTCTAGCTAAGAAGTGAGTTTTACACCATCTGAGAGCAATCAGACAGACATTGCAACTGAGCAAATGAATTAATGAGCCTATTACCCCATTGTAGCATCACAGCCATTGAATTAATACTGTATTTACACTTCACTCCCACACTCACTAAGCGGCTTGATAGGCTTCCTTCTGCCTCAAAAACAATTAAGCTGTATACTGATTTTTCCTTCACGGTGTAGTTAAAAGCAAGAGTCAATCCTTGATGTTGCAGGGTGAAGTGAAGGTTCTGTTGCTCTCCATTCAATATTAATTTTGAGTACTCAGCTGGGTTCTGTGGAAGAAAATAAACTTGGTTACACTTTCTTCAGATAAGAAAGGATTTGTATTTTCCTACCAGGTGCAACACTCTTTAAAGGAGACTGTAATCCTGTTATCCTTTATTCCTAATTACAGGTGAATGTAAGGTGTATCCTTTGCTGGGAAATTCTTCTCCAAATGTTCAATTTCTGTTTCATACAACAGAGATATTATGCTTCATTTGTAAAGCTATTCCCATGCACTTCTAAGGCAATGGAGCAGAACAAGCTTTTGCATCTGTGGGCTTTATTAGAAAGTGCCTGTAAAAAACTCCATCCTTTCTTCAATGACATGCAAGTCAGGCCTTTCAGTCCCAAATATATGCTTACCTGAAAGGACTCCACAGGCTGCTGAAATAGGTCCTTGTCTTGGATTGCCACTTGAACAGGGTTCTTTGCCAAATTCAGGACCCGAATTAAACTTTCTTTTGGGACAAGGCGAGGCATATCGGTTTCCTAATTAAAGTAAAAGGCTTTAAGTGCCATCTGTATGCTTTATTAGCACTTTAATATCTCTTCATTTTTAGTCATAATAGTCTTCCTCTCTGTAATGACACTTTTCCATCCCTTCCTCAACAGAAGTTGCACTCAGAGGAAACTGAACATAAATCATTTTTAGGGAGGTTTCCTCATAGTAGCTCAATGGCCAACCCATCATTGCTCCCAAAAATTGCTCTTCACACCACTAAGTGTACAGACTACACACCTACTGAGGAGGTAGAACAATGTCACAGCTTTCATTATACAGCTCTCTCGTGCCTGGATTTAACCAACTGCCACATCAGAATGGAAAAATTTGTGCTTAGCTTTCAAAAGCAGTGACCAGAATAATTATTTCTCACTGCAGTCAGTGACTGGGAAAAGAATCAGACCAAAAGTTAAGTAGTTTTGAAAGTCCCCAGTCCAGCTCCATGTCTGTAATCAGTGCTTTTGCATTACTGGACACCTTGCTATCTATACAGCTGACTGTACAGATATTATTCCTTGTTTTCTGAGAGAGGTAAGCTGATGCCTCCAGCACTGAGGTATCTCCTTCTGTCAGGAACCATTTCCTAGAAAGAGTACATCAATCAGTGTCAGCCTTGTACTACCTGCAGAACTAATATTTTTTAACTTCTCTTTTTTTCTCATTTTATTTTCAAGTAGCTGCAAGCAATACTGCAGAGCTATTTATTTTTCTTCTATGTTATCTGATAATTTGGGTATTGCAGGCAGGGCATTTTGAACCCAACTGGGTGGGGAGACACACTGCCAAAGAAGTCAGAATGAGCTGATTTCCTTGTATCCATATGGTGCTCTGGACCAACAAGCCTGCTAATATTATCCAGCAAATTCCATTACTGTAGCTTTCCACTTCTGCTACCCACAGTCAAGTGAAGATGGACCATCTTACCCTCCTCTTTGATGGATCTTAAAATGGCCTTTAGGGTAAAATTTTCATGCACAGGCACAGGGAACCTCTAACTCACTTTGTCTCTGCCCAGAGGAGCCACCCTCCGCCAGAGCAAACTTTGGTGCTTGGCCAGAGATCCTGGTGGTGGCAATGAGAGCATTTCTTTGCTCACATAAAGAGATCAGAAAAAAGACCTGAACCCCACAGTCTCATTTCAGTGGGAGGCTCGTTAGGGGATTCACCTGAGGAACCAGCAGATGTTAATCCAGGGCTGTGAGCCAGCCACTCTAACAGAACGTTTTAAGTATACATAGAAGCTTTAAAAATTAATCCTACAGTAACTTTTGTGAGACAAAGGTCAGCCAAAGTCTACACAATGCTGGTCATGAGCCAGAAACAAACAGTACGAATCTGCAGGAGCTAACATGGAATTTATGAGAGATGTGCTGCCATCCTCTCTGGGGATGCCTGGCAGTCCCTGATGTCTGTGTCAGCATTCACCTGCCTCCCCAGAGAAACACTTTGGCTTGTAAAAAAAAGCCATCTCCATCATAAAGCAGGAAAGTGATTAAATTTCAAAATTTTAAAACAATTAAATAAAAATACCAAAACCACCACACACACACAACAGACCCCAAACAGAAAAGTATAGGCAAGCTACAGCAAGAAATAGGAGAGAGAACAGACTACCTTTTGGAAAATAATCACTAGCATTAACTAGATGTCTGTCAAGCACTTTGACGATGGAAATCTAGAATATAGACCAATACAGATGACCAGCACAGCAAAACTGCAAAGACTAGAAAGAAAGACACACAGACAAAGAGAGGGAAAAGTAGACAAGGTAAGAATTATCATTAGCAACTGGATCAGTATGCTCAATTGTAAAGAAAACATTACAAACTTTGATCAAGGAGCACAATGGCTTAAAGGATTATCTACCAGACATCACTAATAAAAACCCATGGAAAGAAAGTATTTCTGAGGAATGCCTTGTGCTTTACTTACATTTATTTTGACTTCTATAATGGCTGCAAGTCCAAACGCCAGCCCTGCAAGGATCATACCTGTTGCCATTTTCCTAATAGGTCTATGGAGCAAATGAAAGAGGTGCCATTAAGGAAAAAAAAGTAATTTAAACTATAGAATACCATTCCTCTGGCACAAAGATGTGCCAGAACCATGTAATAAACTGTCCAACAGGTGGCACTCAGGATGACAGGCTGTTTAAATTGCCAATCTCTTAACTTAAAACTATTTTATTATTCTGCATGAGGCCAGCACTGAGGCCGGTGAAGAGTTTCTTCCTTGCAAGTTTCACATTATCTTTTTCCCAGCTCTTCTAGTGGGAATAGCTCATGACATTATGTGAATCCATGATGTTGGAAGGAACGCCAGAAATTATGTATCTTCAAGTCCCTTTTGGGAAAGGCAAAAGAAAAGTAACATTCTATTTAGCAGTGGGAATGAGGAATAGAAAAATGTGTAGTTTTATGTCATCAATGTTTCTGACCATCTGGGGCATCATTCTGGGTTATTTCTCATGCCAATACATTTACATTTCTAGGAAATAAAGAGCTTTCTTCTAAACTCAAGGCAAAGCTGGTACAACTTTACCAGAATTATGTGAGAAAATATGATATGATATAAATCAGAATAATACATGTCCAGAACAGCAGATTCAAACTGAGTATTGAGTTGTTGAGATTTGAGACAATTCTGGTTCTAGATTCAGTCATCTCCACTCTTTGTAATGGTCTTTAGTCCTGGCATTTAATCCTGGCTGCTGGGTGAACTAGTCTGTGATCTGGTCATCAGGCAGGAAGTTTTATCCAAGTCAAGGCACAGTCCAGGCCATGGGCTCACAATGGTATCAGGAAGAAGCACAGCCTCTGATGTGTGTCCTCCAAAAGGGGCACCATTGCAGGGCTGGACGATATTTTGATATGTCTTCAGGTGCGAGTAATTCAGATCGTGGGAAAGGACCAGCAGGGTGAAGGGGGAGGCTTCTGAGGCACCTGCCACCCCCATTTTATGTGGTTTTGTCTGTCCAGCACTTTAGTTTGGATTAGGAACATGCTTTTTAAGCCAGTCACCCCACTCATTACCCTTTCCCATGCTATGGCTCACATGCAGAAGTGGTGCTGGGCCATAGAAACTTGTCTCCTTTCAGCTGAAATTCCACTGACAAAAGCACTCCAAGAGTGCACATAATGTACTTCCACTGCTACAGGGCATCAGTCCACAGAGGCAGAGTACAGATACTCTGAAGTTAATTCACACAAATTGCATAAAGTGGGTCTCATAAACAATCTGAGGTGTGCTTCTATTACACTGCACTTCTTGCTAACATAGACTAAGGATAAAATGCTTGGCTCTTGTGGAAATCTCCTTATGCACTCACTGGTTCAGATCCTAGCCAGCATGGGACCATGAATTTGGTCCCATGGGGACTTTTCAGGGATGGAATTATTTAGGCATGACCTGGGAAACAAGGTGGAAAACATGTTGATCAAATTCAAAGTGATAATACTCATATCTGCTTTTGGAAAAATCTGTACAGAGCAGAATCCAACATCACTGAGTTTTACCCTCTGCATTTCCATGAGAAAATGAGTCACTTCCTTCTGTGGAAGAGGGTGATGCTGCCTCTTGGGACTGAAGTATACTCAAGTATTGGGAAAGGTGAATGGAAAAATGTGTTTCTCTTCCTTAAAAGCTATTCTGCACACTTACAGCAAAAGAAAAAGCACAGATGTATCTGCACTGTCCCCAGGTACTTACGTGAAATTCAATTTGCACATGTTTATCAGGGGGTAGAGCCCAAAGTCAAAAATCGGGATGAAGACAAGAATAAGAAGTGGATTTAAGAACTGCAATACAAAAGAATGGGAGTTCAGTGACTAGAAAGCAACTTTTAGTAATTAAACCCATAAAGCACTGTCCTCCAGAAATAATTCCATTACAGAAGGGACATGGACAAACACTTAAAACCTCCTTTTAAAATATAATCATAGTTTGCACTTAACATCTTCTGCTATTTAGTTTTCACAGGCATGAACACATTTTGTTCATATCCTCCCCTCCAAGAGGCAAGCAAGCATCTCCAGTTTCCCTGGAGAGAGAACTGAAAGATGATGTTTTTAAAGAGTACAAACTCCACTGACAATAGAGACAGGTGACCTTTGGTGCTGTGGTGGGACCTTACAACAAATCAGCAACAATGGAAACATCCTGGGACTCCAGCAAAATCCCAGAGGAACAGGCACTATTCTGTGAGATTGGCAATTTCTCACATTTCAACACAACCGAGTAATCCCCCAGGAACAAAATTTCTCCTGGTAGGGGCACGGCTTGTCTGCCAGCCAGAAGTGGCAAAGCAAGAAAATAGAGAGCAATGAAGAACAAGCAGGGAGAAATGTTGTTTCAGTTCCAAAGGAAGATTTCAGGAAACAGAACAGCTTTGAATTTCTCCAGAGCTGTTCACCATAAGAATTGTAATCAACTGTGACAACATAGCACCATCTTGCTTTCATGTTTTCATCTCCCCTGCAGAAAGGGAGGAACCAAACATATTTCAAGAACAATGTTCATCCCAGGACAGGAGCCTGTTAAAAGGAGATACAGGTTGTATTCTCCACGTGCCAGCACTAGCTCAAGAATTATTATGGAGGTATGTTACCCCACACCTCTGCACTGTTCTGTAGGAGTCAACTTCTGCATTAGGACATCCTCAGGGTCTTCTGAACCCCAAGCTTGCAAAGCAGCTGTGAGCAATAAGGCAGAGGCCACACCACAGCAAGCAGCAGGAGAACCTGCTATCACCTTGAAAGGGAGCAGAGAATGGCCACTGGTCCCATGAGAAAAATATAAATGAGAGCAAAAAAGAAGATACATTCTAAGGGTTATTTCCTACCCTGTAGTATCTTTTACCTGCATTTGGTCAGGCTGAAGGACATATATTCCCTGAAACAAAAAGATATTCCAAGTGATTAATAAACACTATAACATATCAGCGCATATGGTAAACAAGTAATCGGTCCCAGAGAGGCCTTTGCAGCCAAGGTGGTTTCCTCAAATGCTTTATGTTGGCTTTAGCAGCTGATATTGTGCTCTTGACACTTTCTGTCTAAGGACACAGTGTTTATTAAGGTCATTTTGCAGAAGGAAGCTGCACTCAATCCTTGGTATTTGGCAGCTGTGACACAGCTCGTGACAGGTACTGAGGCCCATCCTTCAGGCTGGCTGAGCCATGAACTGCGTGAGGGGAGGAGGATGGGGGTGTTAGAGCTGGGAGGCAGACTTGAGCTTCCTCCCTCCCTGCTTCCACAATGTGAGAAGCCCCAATCCTATCAGTGAGTGTTCCCAAACTTCAGGACCCTGTGAGCTCTGTTGGCATTTCTCCCAAGTTCCCAAAAGGATAACAGAAGACCATCCTTGAGCCAGTGGGCTGTACAAATACCTCTCTCCTCCCCTCGTCTGCATCTAAGAGGCTTTGGACAACTGCAGCTTCCAGGTTTGAGGCAAGAGTCCTCAAGGCTGTAAGAGGTGCCTCACACTTGCATCACTATCCCAGCCCCACAAATGGGCAAGGTCAAAAGGTGGATGACAGATCTGAGACTCCAAAAGAAACCATGGACCTGTCTCCAGGGAAGGACTGATGGTTTTCTGAACTCCATTAAATGCTTTTCACTTGAAATTAAGATGAAAAAGATGGGGGGGAAGGGTTCAGGGTCAGGGGAAGAGTGCAGGAGGGAAGAAATTATGAAGGAAATAATGTATTTCCAAGAAAATACTGGGGGTTCTCTCCTGTCTGCCAGTCCTGTCCTGAGCAGAGTCTAGACTGGCTGCCTGTCTCTGCCCACAGCTGCCTCCTGGGAGAGTGGAAAAATTCCAGGCTAATACCCCCTCCTGCTACTTTGCACACACTATAGAAATGTGCCATTAGGAAATGAGCCTGCAAATATTTCATCTGACACTAAATCATTCCCTGTTTGACTCCAGACTTCCTAGCTGAGCCCTTGTCCACTGAACTGAAAGTCACAAAGTATTATGAACATGAACTCCATCAAGCCTAAGGGTGGGATCACTCCAATGCTGCAGTTACCTTCTTGAGGTGGAGCAGCTCATGAGGGGAGAGCAGAGGACACTGAAACAAAAGCCAAGGAGCTATCCAAGTTGGTGTGACAAAAAAAAAAGCCTTGAATCTATCTTTCCTCACCTGGGAGAGACCAGTAGTGACACCTGGGGATACTTAGGTCTCCTGCTAATGGATCACTAAGTGCATGTGAGCAAAACACCAGAAAACTAATGTTTTAGATATACATCACATAGACTGCATGGACTTTGTCCTGTCTTTCTGAGGTGGATAAATATTACCCAAGGTGTAGTCTTTTTCATGCCTCATTTGAACTAATTAAGCCTAATGAGTATCACATATTGAGAGCCCAATTTTTAACAGGAGTGACACAGACGGTCTCAGATTTGTGGCTTTAAGACAATTTTAAACTGGAAAATGGACCCTTACAATCCTAGATTTTGATGTGAGCATCTGCAGACAAGATCTAGATGGCCTGTTAAAACATATGTCTAAACAGATCTAGATGGCCTGTTAAAACACATATGGGGCTGAAAAACAGCCCATTGTGGGGACAGCTTCGGGCAGATAGCCTGTCTACATTTATCTGCTACTGTAGCCATTCACACCTTTGAAGACCTTTATGGAAACTAGCTAATTAATCCCTGTAACATCTTTAACATATACACAAGGTTCCTGCTGGTTTTGAGAGGCTTCATTAATATATCACCAAGTGATCCAGTGCAGAAATGTACAACAGCTCTAGTCACATCTTAAAAGGGCTGAGTGACTTGTCTGCCTTCCATGGGGGCAGCAGGCTGAAAATCCTACCTGCTCTAGGTCACAGGGCCACTGGCTGCCAGCAGGTCAGCACCCTGACCTTTAGGCTGCTGATGGCTCCCCAGCCCTCACTTCTAGCTGAGCTGAGCTGTGATGAACAGAACATGGCTGCATGAACAGAGCCTCTGGCTTCTCATCACCAGAAGTGAGACTCACCCAGATTCACCAAGCAGACGCTCTTAGTACTGCAAGACTCCAGTTAATAAGCAAGAGCAGGGATGTTACTACTAGTCTTACCAGCCCTGATGACATTAAGTACTTACAAAATCAGCATTCATTTTTGTGGCTTGCAAAGTCCACCTGGATCCCTAAAGAGAAAACAGACAGCAGTGAAGCCTTCAAGATGTTCTGTGGGGCTAGAAAACACGCGGACAGAGAAGATGACAGTGATGGAGCTCTTATTTCCCATCTATTCCTTCCCTTCCCTGTAACACCTGTCATTAGGCAGGGCACATTCTCCCCTCTCATTCTCCTGTGCCAAACACCTGGCAGGACTCTGAAGGGCTGACCAGGAGTGATGGTGGGAGGCCCTGGACACTTGGCAGGAATATGGCCTGCTGTGTCCCCAGGATGCTTTGGAGTTACCCCAAAAGGACAGAGGTGCCAACCGAGGCTGGCAGGCAGAACTGTACCCAGTGTACTGTACCTGCTGATCAAACAGGGCCCAGAACATTGGCAGTGGTATGAAGAGGAAGAGAACACGAGTCACCATTTTAACCTCCCCAATCAGCTGTTTCTAAAAGGGAACAGACAAAAAGGTAAGGGTGTAAAGCCAACAGGTGATTCAAGCCACAAAGCATAATTCCATTTCTTTCTGCATGGCAGTTCTTCATTGCTCTTCCTTGTGACATTGGATATATTTGCATTTCTACATTTCAGTGCAGCACCTAAACTGTCCATTAAGGGTCAGGAGAGTACAGATGTGGGAAGGGACAGGAAAATGCATGTGAGGAATGGTGTGGCCAGGCTAGTCCTACTCTCTCCCCTGTCTGTCTGCCCATCTCCCCCTTCCCACTCCAAACCCACCAGGTAGAGTATCACTCACTGAGTATTTTTCTGAAGCCCAGTCCAGCCAGTGATCTCTCTTTGGAATCTCAGGGGAGCGGTTTTTCAGCCGGTTTTTAAGAGCAAACTAGGGAGAAAAACGGGTAAGTAACTCATTCATGCCATACTTGCCCTTGTCACACTCCCAGCTCAAGGCTACCTTCCCCATCTCCAAATACAAGCAGTGCCAGAACATTGAGGGGGCTGGGTTGCTGGATACCTCTAAAATCTCAGATTGGAGGCTTTATGATGAATTGTCTGCAGGGAAGTTTCTATGACACCGGTTGATTAAAGGTATGAAGGGGGAATGAATCACAGAATCACTGAA
The DNA here is from genome assembly GCF_028769735.1 of Zonotrichia leucophrys gambelii. Classification (NCBI taxonomy): domain Eukaryota; kingdom Metazoa; phylum Chordata; class Aves; order Passeriformes; family Passerellidae; genus Zonotrichia; species Zonotrichia leucophrys. Next base: position 34,351,100 of record NC_088177.1, on the reverse strand, counting down.
TCTTAGAATATCCTGAGTTGGAAGGGACCCACAAGGGTCATTGAAGTCCAGCTCCTGGCCTGTTTATGCTGTGTGCTCCAGTCACTGAACACACTGACAGAAAAAGTGGCAGACCTCACTTAGAAATCCTGTCTTTAAGATCCTGCCTGTTTCCCTAAGGTAAATCTGGCACTAGGACTGACCTAGATAAAGAGAAAACATCTGCTGTTAGCAACAGCTTCCTGAAATAGAAACATCATTATCCACATAATAATAAAAGAGTATTTTTCACATACTGTATTCAGCTCACACACCATGAAAAACAATTTATAAGGCTCTAATGCAACTTCAGCAAGTGTCTCTTGCATTTACATGAACATGCTGAATGTCCATAATGTGAATGTGTGCTATTACTGTCTGCTGAACTGATAAAGTTCAGAAAAATTATTCAACTGAAAAAAAAGGGAGTCATATATCTGATACTCTCTGAGTTTCTGAATTTTCCTTTCAGTTCAGTTTCTATCAGCATCTGCCACTTGTGGTTCTACTAGGTGGACATCAACTGAACAGTTCGTGGAGCTAAGGGAAAACAACTGAAATGATGAAAAAATAAAGTAGGACCTTAATGTGTTTCTAATTCCTTACAGCTCATCAGCAAGACATCCCAAAGCAGCATAGAGAAGAACTCCAAAAGTCACCTCCCCTTTCCCTTTGCACCTTTTTGTCCTACAGCCTCTGACTCACGCATGAAAAAGAAAATCACACACACTTACACCAATGCATTTGCACACTTCCAGCAAGACATTTCCTTGTGGTGGTGTTTTTCTGTACAGTCCACTTCCAGCAATGAACACAACTGAAAAAAAAATTATTATCCAAATGGGGATTCAAAGGCTGAAGCTCAATCTTGCACTGGCTTCTGGAAAGGATCACCCACCCCTGTATTCAACAGAAATGCTCTGCCCTTGGGGCACACAGGATTGCCCTTCTAACTAAATAAATATACAGGAATCCTTTAATGCCTACAGATGGAAGAAAATGCAACATCCTACAAGAGGCAGTGTGATCCCTAGAAAGTCACCACTTTAGTGGTGTCTAATATCTGCTCTGGCACAATAGGCATCTGATTTACTTTGGGAACCAAAACTTTGAAAATTCATTTTTGTCTATGCTTTTCATAGACTAAACTTATAGTATAATCCACATTGAAATGCTGCACCTGATGTTGGAAATCAACCCTCATCCATTGGAAACCTGTGAGGATTAATGCAGATACAACACAGGCTCTGTGCACTTGCATCTCATACACATTTCAATGGAAACTGCCCAAAGATCCCTGCCTCACACAGAGATGTTAACAGAAATTACTTCCATTTATGGTTTCCACAAAGGGATATACAATTAAGATACTGTTTTATCCTGGTTTTCTCCCTCAAACCACAAAGAGTATCAGAATGAGACTTCAAAATCCTGTCAGAGATGGAGTTACCTGATTGTGTATAATTTATCCTGTTCTATGAGAGTCTTCGAGGACACTGGAATTCCAAAGAGATTAGTGGGGAGAAGCACCTTAAAACTGAGCATGAAATCCATATAATTAACTAACATGAACTTTTAAAACTAACCCAATTGTCTGTGTCAGTCCACAGGCAATGGAGAATATCAGGTACTTCTGTCCTAACACAGGAGGCCTGAGACACTGCAGGGAACACACCTTTGCTTTTACCTGACTATGAAGACTTTAGCATCCAGGTTTGACTTGCAGAACTTGAGACACCTCTGAAGTAATTTTAGGTGAGTAGCACTTTGTGCAAAGTCACCCAGAGTGGGTAGCTGCACTACCTAATTTTCAGCATTTCCCTGTGAAGATGTTGGTGCATTTAAAAATGTGATCCATTAGGTTTGCTGAACACCTTTTGATGATGCCATTCACTCCTTTGGGAGCTGATGTTCCTGCATTAGGTTTAGAATTTGGAATTAATGGGTATCAATCTACCCCATCCTTCAGGAGCAGTAGCAGACCAGAAAATCTTGCTCCAAATCTGCCTCTAAATCTATCCTTGCTTTCCATCAACACAGGCAGAGGGCCAGTCAGGGCCAAAAGGGTATTTTCTGCAGTTCTGCATGCTACTCACATAGTCAAATATATCACTTCCCAGAGAATTTTAGCATGTTACAAAAGAACAGAGAGCTGCTTTGCCAGGCAGGACATGGAATCTGGCAGCAGGACACTAGCTAAAAACACATTTCCACCAATGCCCTCACGGAAACTGCAGCATTTACACGTTCATTTTCCCCTGGGCAACTACTGCTGTGCTAGAAACATTCAGCACAGCATGGTGCACACAGTGGGGCCCTAAACTGATAGGAACAGGCCACAGGGGAAAATAGAACATTCTCAGGCCTGTGACCATGCACTTTTTTGAAAATAATTGCTGCAACGTTAGCTGTGGCCTGATGACATTTCTTCAGTTTCCTGATTCTTCTCCCTGATGGAAATTTGAGTGGAAACAGCAATATTCACATTCTCTGGGGGACAAACTTTTCAAATCCCAGATGCTGCAGTGAAATCACACAACTGTTTGGTCTCTCAGTGAAGGTAACAAGCTGAATGAAAAGTCACCCCATGCTCTGTCAAAAGCTCACACATGCAGTATAATAAGGGAACTGCTCTTCTCAGAGCTTGCAGCTGTGAAACTAAAGCTGATTGGGTGTCCTCTGTACTGGCTACCAAAGGAGTAACATTAAAAATGGGGAGATTGTTGAATGTTTTATAAAGGTTGAAGAAGAAATCTTGACAAGTACATTAGTTGGGCTAAGATGCAAGTGTTAAGAAGCACAGGGATTGTGGCTGTCTCCTGACACTTGGATAATAAGGATTTTTTTATTGCAACGTAATAATAAGTTGTCACTGCAATTGTGGGAATTACTTCAGCCAAGCAAAGTAAGACAGCTCAGAACAAACTAACATCTCATCTAACTCCTTCTGCAGCACACAGATTCAGCAGCAGCAGAAGTCTGAGCCATTGAAGATGGCCCTGAGCTGCAGGAAGCCCATGGAAAGGTTAGAGGTGCCATGTTGAGCTTCTTTTCTATAAGCTGGGGATCTCTAAGGACTGCTCAGATTGCAGTTCAAAGGCCATGTCTGCTCATAGGCAAAGCTGCAAGGCACCACGAGAATAATTTTGGTGCCTTCCTTTGCATTAGAGCAAAGCAATTATACTGTGAAACATCCATGAGACCACCCCCCTAACAGTATCACAATAAAAGATTAAAGTAAAACCATGCTCAGCCCACCATCAATCAACTACTGATATTTATTGCAGTTCTGAAGTGGGAATTGTTAGGTGACTTTGAACCCTTTCATTTCCTATCACAGTATCCATCCAGATTAGTGAATTTGTGCATTTTCTCATCTATCCATGGACTCAAAACTGGTAACTCCTATTACCACTATTTCCACTCACCAAGTGCCAGCACCATCAGTGCTGCTGGGACACCAAAAGCCAGTGCATAACAATCCTCTCCAAAACATTTCACATCCCCTGAAAAAGAAGTCAGAAATAAAAGCAGCTCATTACATCTAGACTTATGTTACTGGGGCTTTTGATTTGATTCCCTAAATCAGACACTTCCCCTGGTTTTAAATCTTCTTTGCTGGTGCTTGACACTGTGAATTGAATCTCCTTGAAACAGTTGTCCTCCCTTGATGAAGACAATTTGGAAGCAGGGTTAGTGTCTGCCAGCAAAAGCAGCTGATAATGGAATATTGATGCAAACAGTAGAAGGGAGGGGGCAGACAAATAGGTATAAAGAAGTACTGGGAGCTGTAATTGAGGGAAAAAAGCACAACATTTCAAATAACCTGAAGCCATTCTGTATTTGACTAGATCTAAATAACCAGTACTGTGCTGCATCAGTCTTGAGTGAAAAACCTGAATCTATTTTCATAGCGACCTACAGTGGACAAAGTGGGAGCCAGTGCCTGCACTGGGTAAGTGGGAGCCCAGGATAAGCCCCAAAACTCCAGTTCCCTCTCTCACTATCACCAATCTCACTAGGGCAGCCTGCTTCAGATGTCAGGTCTTGCAGCAACCCATTAGGAAACCAGGTGTGTTACAGCACAGGTCGCATAACTCTGAGCTCTGGGTCACTGAAACCTGTGCCTCTTGGACCAGGTCAGTTCTTGCACGGTGCTCTGCCTGCAAACACCAAACCAGCAGTGGGCTCTGTGTTTGAATGCCAGGGGCCAGACATTACTGCATTCTCACATGGATAATGACAAAATGGCTAAAGTAAGCCAACAGAATTAACAGGAGACCAATCCATGAAGCTCTCAGCTGCTCATGTTTGTTGTAGCTGGAAAATCCCAGCTGCACAGCTGTGTGCATGCATAGCATTTATTTACTTATTTTCAGCAAATTAGCTAAAATCTAACAAAGCTGAGAGCATGGGCTCTCTGGGCACACTGAACTTTTAACATGTTAAATGAGTTGGACTTCTCTACCTAAAAGTATATATTTCATATTTGTACCAAATGTCTACAAACTGCATTTCCTGCTCTTCCAAGAAAAGATTTCACACTTAGCAAAAATATTACTCTTTCCCCATCCTCTTCAGTTCCATGTTGCAACTAGTTTATACTGGCTCATGTTTTGATGCTTCAAGGAACTGGATTTTCATCTGCCCATTGACTACTTTAAGCAAAAACCCTTCCCAACTGAATGCTGACCCAGAGACACCAGAGAATGAACAAGTAAGAAATACAGCATTTGTCTTTGTTCCTGTGCATGGTGTAAACATGAGACAAGAGCCTGTTGAAATGACACTCCAAACAAACAGAGCTTTCTGGAAGCCATGGAATGGAATGAAAAAAAAGACAACTAAATGTGAAGACTACCTTGTCCCTGTCCCCATCACCTATGGCCTGCTGCTCTGCCCCTGTGCCTGTATTTAGAGTGTGCCAATCCCTTTGGCTTCGAAGCGCTGCAATACAATGAACTAAGTGCAGCAAGGCTTAGGGACTAAAAAGGGTTTTGCAAGCAGGCTGGAATATAAAGTAGGTCTTAAATGGGGCATAGGCCTGTGCTTTGTCTTCAAGGCTAGTTGCTCAGGGCAGCAATCTTGCAAGCAGATCCACGCAGACAAGCCTGAGTGCCAGGTCAGAGCCCTCCAGAAGTCAGCAGCACCCCGTGGGAGGGAGAAGGTAGGACTTGAAAACCAGCCCTGCTAAGTTTTTCAGCCCTGATACTGCACAGGACAGCAGAGCTCATTTCCCATCCATAGTTTACCTGAAGCCAAGTTCTTCACTGGCAGTGGGGAATAGATGACCATATAGGTCCTTCCACTTTTCATGTTTTAATTCTGCAGTTCAGGCTGGCTTTGAAATACAACCAGGAATATAATTTCTGTGAGTTGTCTGCCTGTATCATAAATCTTTATGCTGCTACAGCAGGATTAACAAGGTGTAAATGCAATATACTGACCGCTCCACAGACAATACAATTTCTGCCATTCTGTTGTCATAAGAGTCTAACTCTGCACAGTAGAGTAGTTAGAGGGCAGCTAATTTATTGTTTTGTTCTAAATCCACACTGACCTCTTAATACAGGAGTTACAAACGTGGAGATCAAACTTCCAGCATTAATGGATAAATAGAAGATGGAAAAAAACTTGCTTCTCTCTGAGGTCTAAAACAAGAGAAGACAATGTCAATGTCATGGCTAATACACAGCATTGGGCTTGCAAATTGAACACTATCAATTCTCTCGTTAAGAAGGCTGGGTAAATATTGACACAAAGTGCATAAAATGTTAAGCAAACAAGCTCGTGTTCAGGTGATGGTAAATGCTCGCACAAATCAGCTCACGTTACTCGAGAAGTGCTTTGGGGCTTTTTGGCATTTCAGAGGAAAAGCTGCTGCTTTGAGAGTGTTGTGAGACTGGAAGGAGGGGAAAGCATTTACTTATTCAGAACAAGTAGCATGATTCAGATCCTTTGTCACCTAATTCAATCCAATTTGGCATGGTTTGACAAGCTCATAATTTCTTTCCATGTCTGAGCTCTTTTTTTTTCCCCCTCCTTTCCTGCGTACAAATAGAAAAAGAAACCTGTGTATTTTAAGGAACTGGTAATCACAGCATAGATGAAAAAGTGCCAGCAATTGAGAAGTATTCATCAAAGAGGAGACCATCAAGGTGAGGCCAATCAACCTCAAACTAATAGGGTAAATTAAATCTAGGGGAGCAAATTCAAGAGCCTAACACAGGGATCAACTCTAAGAGAAAGAGTTTTGAATTTAATCTAAGCTGTAACATATTATAGTTTATAGAGTCAAAAAAATTAATGCTGATCTTCTTTCTTCCTGCATAATTCATAATTTGGAAGGAATCAAGAATTTGATGCAGAGTTGGGTCCTTTGTGCAGGAGTAATGTGTGTGTGCAGTCTCTCCTTGCTTGTGGGAGGGACATACCTGCACAGTCACAGTGTGCTGTATACAGTGTTAACCTCCTCCCTGTGCCTGGTGGGCCAGCAGAGAGGGGAAACAAAAGCAGGCTACCTGACCCACCCCGTGCTCATGTGTGTCAGCAGCTCTGGGACACCTGAGCTGATAAAGCGAGAGGGGAAAATTACATCAGACATTGCATGGTACCCGACAGAGAGCTCCCAGGGCACCTTGAGCCTCATCTCTCTGACCTGAGCATCATTTGAATGCAAAGCTTTAACTCAGCTGAGGGCTAGAAAACTCCTCAGGGACTGTTGTTCTGTCTCTTTTCCTTCTAATGTGTCCTGCTTCCGTCGGCTCCCTGAGACAACAATATTCACAAGGCTAGAAAACTGGAGAAAGCGTGAAGAATTGCAGGCAGCTAAAAGAGGACAGCTGTAAAGTAATGAATCCTGAGCTCCAAAAATGTAACAAAACTTCCTGTAACTGATGGTGCAGCCAACGGGAAATATTGCTGCTTCGTATGGCAAGAAGCATCTTATCACAGGGGATTACTGCAGGGAAGAAAGGGAGGTGGGAGACTGTGAGAGGGCTCCTCTTTGTGCCCCCTTGTAAAGTGGGTGCTGAGAAGGTCAGGGTGAGAGCCCCATCACCTCCCACTGCCACCCACCAAGGAGTCTGGGGGCCTCCTTACTTGGATTAAGGGCTTTCTGCCATGACCCACCACAGTTAGGAAGACCCCATCAACTGAGCTTTTGGCTTTTACACAATTTTATTTCCTAGAATTTTCAAGGCTGACCCATATGTTCCTCTTAAATTATTTATCCTAGACTAAGGGATTTGAAAGCCTTATAAAAATCATCTCAATGGCATGTTCTTATGGTTAATAGAAAACAGCAGTGGGTCTTACTATCTGTTATATTCCTTTCCTTGCTGGTAGTTTTGATAATCCAGAACTTTCTACTGCTAAACTAGTAAAATTATATTTTCTTTTCATTCTACCTTTGTGACTAGTTATTTGTCATCATAGAGAAAACTAGAGAGATGAGCAGCCTCAGCAATCTTCCCCATTCCTGGATAGCCCTTGCATGACTTGTCGAGGGTGGTACAGTAGAACCCTCACAGTCCTGCCCTCTTCTAGCCAAATTGTCATGGCACGTCTCTAACCCTTGATATCTGAGTAAATCAGAATTTCTGAGAGCTGTGATAAACTCAAGCATGCAGCTCTTGACATGATAAAGTCTAGAGCAACAATTACCAAAAAGAATGTGGTAGTAAGAGAAGAGGATAGTGATGCATAAAGAATTTGGAGCATCTTATTTCACACATTTTCAGATTTTAGTGATGGAAACAAAAATGGTCAGAGAAAAGCTGAAATAACTACAAAAATAATGACCCAGCAGCTTGCAAATTATACTGATTGGAATAAAGAATTTCGTCCCTATTGTCTTAATCTTTAGAGCAGACACACATTAACAACATGATTTGGATTAGCTAATTTGAGAAAAGGTACTGTACATGATAATCCTGATCGCCTTGGCAACCAGAAAATAACGAAACAAAGGAAAGCTATTTAGCACCTTAAACACCATACTGCACTGTTTGAAAGCAGCTTTGGTCCCTAATTAATGTGTGCAGCAGCTTCACATTCATATAACATATTGTAAATATAATTTTGTTCAGGCATTTTTAACTTGGACTTCTAAACCCATAGACAAAGGCATTTGGAAATCTCCTGCAGATAAATCTGTTTTCCCTATCTGACCTCCCACCAAATTAGTCCCCATCACTGTCTGTAGTTGTACCATTCTCAAAGTGGCAGACCCAAGACTATTATGCTCCTGAAGTACTTTAGAGAGAATCAGATTGATGTTGTGCATTTACCTCAAAGCATAAACTTGTCTCTAGGAATAGCAGGGGTAATTTAGTTATTTATACACAGAACTACCTCATTCCAAGTTTTCAGACAAAACAAATAAGCCCATGCACTTAAGGACTCAGATGAAGTTTATTGGCGTCCGGAAAATTAAGGGGGAATGCTTCATTTCATAGTGAATTTTTAAAACTTATTTCAGCCTACCTGGAGTGGAAGAAAATAAAACATAAGACCCCTCAAACACCACTCCAGAGGAAAGAAACATTCTGTTTGGCCTCAAACCTTTCATTCCTTACAAAATCAAAACTTCTCATTCCAATTCTGATGACTTAAACTTCCTATCACATAGCATAAAACATTTGTTTCTTCTGAAAGGCCAAGTCATTTCAAAATGGTAAAATAGAAAACTTTCTATTTTGAAAAGAACGTTTGAAAAAGAATGCATAGAGCAGAACACATTGTTCTTAACAGAATGATTTTTACAGTTTTCTTTCTCTAAATTAGTTTTTCTTGAAGGTAGCACACAGGTGAATGTTTGAGCCTTTGTATTTGATAAATTTGTTGGAGAGATGTAGTTTGAATGCCAGAGAATGGGTAGAGGCCCACACAACCACAGGCAGTTCAGGTTTTCTCTCTGTGATGCAGCTGTAGTTGTAAAGGTGGAATAATAATATGTATGTGCCTGAGAGGGGTGCTGAGATTCATTAGCTGAAGTCTATGAAACACTCTGAAGATAAGTGTTACATATTATCATACTGTAATTAGGTGGTAATTGAAAGATGCTGGATAAACACTATTAATCATTAATATTCATAGAAGTAGCACTTGTGTAAATGCTGCTGTTGGACCTCACAGAATTCTTTTGGGACAGCTACTGGTGCAGCAAGCCAGGATGTCCATGCACTGGCATTCATGCAGCTATCCCAGAGCACGTGTGCTGTGCTGCCAGCCTGCTTTTGGTCAGAGTTGTGCCAGCTGGGGAGGCTGGTGACCAGCAGAGCATTGCTGATCCCCTTTCTGCCACATCCCCTAAAGCACATGACAGCATTTAGACATGCCTGCAGGAGGATCTGCTTTGGACAAGTGACCATGGAACTTCCCATCTTTTGTTACTTCTTAGTAATCATAAGCTTCATCACTTAAGCATCACTCAGTTCATGTGCAGAAAGCACAAGTCTTCCCAACATTTTAAATTTAGTCTATATTATTTCATTACATGTTGACTTCATACTGGGATATTGCAAAAGACAAGGAGAAAACTGCCCTACTGGGCTCCTTGTCCAAGGGGCCAACTCTCATCTAAATTTACCAGTGTTTTTCCTGAAACACTGTTAGTCTACTGTCCTTCTTTAATGCCTCCATTGATGGGAATTTCCATCTCACAAAGGCCCTAGTATTTTCCAGTGTTTCTCTAGATCTACTTCTGGAAAAAAATTTCACACTGTCAGTCCTAAATAATCCTCCTTGAGTTTAAGCCTACTCACCACAGACCCTCACACTTATTTTCTTTTTTGTAGCAGTGGCCTTCTACATATTTGATTACTTATGCCCTGCACATGACTTGGTGATTTGAATACTTGTCGTTGAGAAAATAGAGATTTTTATTTGTGTGTTAAGTCAACATAAATCTATTTAACTTCAAATCAATTGAAAAATTTAGCATTTTGCCTGAGGATTAGCACTTCCTGACCTGCTTTGCTTCCTTTAAGCACTACCTTATCCCTGGTTTAGCCCCTGTTCTGAATAATGGGAGTTTGAGATTAATGCAGATGAGGAGCTAAGCACTCATGACAGAGAATGAGGACACAAAGCACCTGGACTACAATTCTCAGGATACACAGAACAAACACAGCTAAACAGAAACATTTTCTCAACTCTTCAGAACTTTTCATTCTGGAATATCCAGAAAACATTCTGGCATTACTTGCAAAACACTAGAATTTCCTACAGTTCCTTCTGAACAAGATCTGAGACACGGACTATGACTGAGGAAGAAATCCCACAGAAGCATAGGCTGGTGATAGTCTTTTCTTTCATTTGCCATATTCCACTGCAGTGCATTATAATCACCCTTGTTAAGATGTGATATATACACAGTTCTGTGATATGCAAGACAGGATTTTTCAACTACTCTGATGTCCAATTAACATTTAGATGATTTTATGCAATTATGACCTATCCTTTCCAGTATCAATCCTGTTCTGTTGTCATTTTGCTTTCCTGAAGCATCTAGATTCTCTCAAGTCCTATGCAAGCCATCCTACCTCATGCCTTAATATGTCTTTTCCAGCAAATTGGCCCTTATTCAAGCACAACAGGATTTTGATCACATAAACATCCTCACAAAGTAAGCAGACACTGCAGATTTTAGGAAAGAAAAGAAGACTTACATGTTCCTCTTCAAACTGGTCCCCACCAAATGCAGAGACACAGGGCTTGATACCTCCCGTTCCAAGGGCGATCAAAAACAGACCAACCATAGACAGGACCCTTCATGCAAGAACAAAAAATATCACCATTGCAAAATCCTTCCAGAGCTTATGAGAGCATTTTAGTGCCACCCAACCGTGATTCCTCTGATAATGTTTTTTTTTGCACGCAGGTAAGGATGATGAGCTAGATAAACAAACAAATTAAGTATCCTAATAATTTGAAAAACAAATTAATTATCCTAATTTCTGCATTCCATAGCAGTCAATTAACCAAACTGGTTTTGTCAGTTTCTTGTTGTTCTGAGGTCAAATGGACATATAGGAGATCAAAGCTCTGTGGAATTAGTTTTACTTATATGACAACAAAAGGTGTCAGAGATCAATTGAGAAAAAAAAATAAGAAGGGGAGTACTTTTTGCAACCTTGTAGTCTGGGTAAGAGCAGACAAACTGAATTAGGCTCATTCTTGCATGCTTTCTACTTCCCAGTGGTTTTCAAAATACCATTGTTGGCCTGACAGATTATGTCTCTAGGGAACAAGAGTATCAGGACTGACCAGGTCTGGGACAAAAGAAAACTGTTCTGTAAACAACATGTGCTCCTGCCTCCATGTGCATATTTTTTGAGCTGTGACTACACTGACAAAAGCAGCTTGGTGGTTTCAGAGACACTACTGTGACAAGCCTATCAGTTCAGAATCTAGAGGGTTGTATCCTGTGGAAGAGACAGACCCTTCCCCTGTCATCAGAAAATGTATTTCAGTTTTGTGTTCCCATACAGATGGGGGAACCTTGCTGAGCTGGGCAGCTGTGCTGATGAAATAAGCAGGCTCCAGGAAGGAGCCTGCTGCAGGCAGCTGGATACAGAAGACCAAACCAGTAGCATGGTATAGCAGAAAAGGGTGATCCCAATGCATGTGCCAAAGGGGTTAGAGTCTGTGTGGTGATTTCCAAATCCATCTGGCATGTTCACACACTAGATACACCCTTCTGCTCTTAGTCAGATATTTCTAGCCCTTCCCTGATGAAAGTAATCCATGCACAGCCCCAAAATTCTGGTCGGATGGAGATAAAACAAATTACAGACTTGGGCAAACTACCATCACAACCTGCTAGAGCACTGTGGCTTCAAGGGTTACTTACACATGAACAGCTTGGTTGCCAAGGGATGGAATGGCACCGACTGACTTTATCAAATGGCCAACAACATACACAATGGAGAGGTAGATGATCGTCCTGTGAGGAAAGCAAACAGCAGTGACTGAAGGTGCTGGGTGATGTACAAACTGAAAACAGAGTGTGCCCATGGGCCCTGGCATGGCAGCTCTGCTTGGCTGGCACACAAGAACTGGTTTGTTCTACCAGTGGTAAGTGGGCAGCTGTAATTCCTTTGTGTCAACACTGAGTGCACTAGAAGGAATAGATATGCAAATGGGATCAGATTAAGGAGGGATAGCCCATGCTTTATTTGTAGACATTACTGAACAGAATAAATGAAAAGTGTTCCAGTCTTGTCATGCATGGAAGACTGCAAAGAGAAGAGCACTGTTCAGGCCCAACTCAGTTTCCAGATTACTAATAACTGGCACTTTGTAGGATGTGCATAAGTGGATCCCTTGACTGGAAGGGATATCTAGAGACTGTTGCCCACATTCAACCCACCTAACCAACAAACCTGAATTAGGAGTGTGGTTTCCTCATTGTAAGTCTGTTTTGGGTCCCAAGTATCTCTGAAAGACTGAGCTCATCTATCTGCCTCTCATGATTTGGTGAGGGAGAGGAAGAAAGATGAGCAGGATGATCAGACTCTTGAGTATATTCTATTCCTTCACCACCCTCTAGATTAGGAGAAATCTATGTATTCTTGTTAGGAGAAATCTATGTTAGGAGAATCTATCTTGTTAGGAGAATCTTCTTATTAGGAGAAATCTATGTATTCTCTGCTGAAGACACATACAGAGGCAAATCAAAGGACTTGTAAGGACAGAAACAGGACAGAAGTCCTATGAGCTTTGAGCATGGAAGAGATCCCTGATGCATTCAAACCCTGGTTGCAACAGCTAATTTAGCAGCACATCAGATCATTCCTAAAAGCCCCTCTAATCTGTTATATTGGCCAAGGTTCAGCTACTACAGTAAAAGCCACTTCCCATTAAATTATAGGGATTACTCCAAGGAAAGTCTCTTGACTAACACATGAGCATCTGTATAAGGATTTACCTTCTCACAAAATCATGCTGCAAGATAAATATCCTCAAAACTAATGAACACTGCTATGTGACCTTAAATGATAAATTTAATAAAGTCCCACTGGTTTTTGTTTGGGTTTTTCTTTTTTCATTCAAATGGACAAGAAAATGACTAAAACTGAGCACAGAACTGACAGCTCCTTAAGAACTTTCTTCTGGATAGGCATATGGCAGCTGCTTATTTCCTATAGAGACACTTCTGCCAGATAGGTTTAGTCTTAGAGAGAAAAGTTCAGCTGCACTTCATCACCCTGACAGCCAAGACTTCTCAGACAATGAAAAAACAGTGCCAAGCAAAGAAAGTCCTATATCCAGCTGCTCATCACCACTCTGGGGCAGATGTTGGTTCCACAGCTTATCATCAGAAGGAAAGACTGCCTAAGGACTCTTACTCAGGAAGAGTCTACCTGGTTATATGCTGATGGAAATTATTTGAGAGAACACAGATTAATCAGGCATAAAAGTGGGTGTGCTGTTACATTACCCATGCTGTGAGAAGTGTAACTAAGTACATTACAGTTAATGATATCTGAATCTGAGATCTACATGATGACATTGCTTCCTCACTATCTTTGAATCCTTCTCAGAAGCAGACCTTAGCAAACTGAAGGTTAATTGCCCTACACCTCAGCTTCCTGAAGTCAGGTAGGGAAGGACAGTGGAGGAAAAGGGTTATTGTAACATTTAATTTGTCCCAACTTTGTTGCCTGTTGGCCTTTGGGTGTTAGACAAGCAGAGAACAGCATGAGCAAACAGATCAGCTCTGTTAAAAGAGAGGGGCTGACCTTCACAGGTGTGTCTCTGCTGCACTCTGGGCTAGCTCAAAACTGGGAGCACACACAGCACTGTCCTTGCATGCTGACTAAATTAGAGAGAGGTCTTCACTCACTTGTATTTGCCCAGCCATGAGTCTGCCATGATGGCTCCAATGACAGGTGTGAAATAACACAATGCAGAGAAGGCATGGTACACAGCAGTGGAGAGATTCTCATCCCAGTGGAAGAAGCTTAAGAAATAGAGTGTCAAGACAGCTAAAAGGAAACAAAATAAAAATCATATCAGATAATTAATGTGTATATCTGCAGGTAAGCAGGATCATGGTGGCAAGAAAACTACTGATTTGTCTAGCAACTGAGCAGTGCTGTGGAAAGATTTGTGTTTCCAGACCTGTTCCTCATAATCTCTGACAAAGGAGAAGCTAAAATGAGATATATGAGTATCTGACATCCTTTGCTCATAAACAGTTATGTTTAGCTGAAAAACATCTTTTCTAGCTTATCTTACCTAACCTGCAGTTCTGTTTATGCACTTTTTCTATTTACAGATTAGGTGCCTGTAAGATTCAATTCCCAAACGCACTGATTGCACATCAACTATGAAAGACATCACACAGTAGAAAACCAGGTTTGATATAGAGAATTGTACAATAATTTAGACTGGAAGGTACATTTGGAGCCCTCTAGTCCCAACTTCTTCTCATCTTAGATACAGCAACAATGTTAGGATACACTGTTTATATGTGCATTCCAAAATATCAATTAACTTTGAAAGACAGCTGATACTACACCCAGCACAGCTCAGAAACACCAGTGCAGTTTGTGTAAAGACATCAGGACAGGAAAGTCACAGCCAAATACCTCTCATGCCATAGTAGGAGAAGCGCTCGCAGAACTCGTTCACCACAATGAAGGCAATGCTCAGGGGGTAGTTGGAGCCACAGAGTTTCTGTTGGAGACAAACAAGAACATATCAACGGCCAGAGCCTTCACCCCAGCAACAGATTCCCACAGTGCCTGGGTGGTGGAGAGGAGTCCAGTCCAAAAACCAAGTGCCCACAGCTGCTTGACCGGCCTGTGAGCTGGACTCAAAGGAGAGAGTGGTCCTCACAGCCTGATTAAGGCTCCCCAGTGAATCAGCTGGGCTGACATGAGCCCAGTAAGCACTGCCATGGGGATTCAGCAGCACACCATGCTTGGAGCTCCAGGAACTCCACTGGAAGGGTGCTACCAACTCTCAACTGCAATGCTAAAATCTCACTGATACCAAAAAAACACCTTTGGATGCCTTTTCTTCTGCACTCCACATAAACCACCCTGCCCCAAAACTGCTCCCTCTTCTAATATCAGACCTTGCCTCAGAAACTGGGAGACCCCAGGGATCTGCTGTCTGCTTCTGTGTGTAAAGCTGCTCCCTCTCTCAGTCTCTGCTCCTCACTTGTGCTGAGCTGTGCCACCACTCACTGCAGAAGAGCATCAGCTCTCTGTCTGACACTCCCTCAGGCATGGCATGCATTTCATATTTCAAGATTGCTGGCACAGCTATGGACAATTCAATTTATTAATCAGAACTTTTAAAAAAGGCAGTGATGAGACTGTCAAACCTGTCTAAATGTGGCCACTCTTTCCCTGAGCCTGACTTTACTGCAGCTAACATCAGCACTTCCCAAGTGAAGTACAAAGCATTAAACAGATGAGTCTTGGCATGACCCTGTGTGGGCCTCTGTCCCTCCTGCTACCCCACCGTGGTCTGAGCTAAGCAGCTTTCAGATTCCAGCTGCTTAGTGGCTCCACTGCCTCACAACAGGAAAGCAGGTTTGCACAGCACTGCCCAGCCTCTGCCAACTAGCAGCAGAGGGGCTGGCCATGGATTTGGTGAGGAATCTGGGGGGAGTGTGATGTTAACAGATGCAACTATACTTATGGATTTAAACAGCCATGGTATGGGCCAGTGAAGTGAGATGAGCTATTCACATGCATTTCTGTGCCTCATGTCAGAAATAATGAATTCCTGTATTTCTTCCCAAGTCCCAAATGCGAATAAAGTACCAAAATAGATGTGTTTATTCAGGTTTATTTTACTACCAAGAGACCTAAGGTTATTTGGATTCCCAAAGCAATGGCATCAAGTTTAGAAGAGTACAGTTTAATAACGCTGTCTTCCTCAACATTATGAAAGAGCAACAAAACAGGCAGAAAATCAAAACTCCACAACTCCCACCTCCCCCCTACTTTCCATTACTTAATCCTCTAAAGACAAATATTTTTGTCCATTTTTATATATAATATATATATTTTTCTCACCAAAGGGCTGACTTTTTATAAGAAACTCTTAACCTTGTTGCTTTACTAGAGTAAATACATAATTATCCATTTCATTTATGATTTACTCTGAAACCATTGTGATCAGCAATATGGCTTGTAAGAAAGAGTGGGCTCCCTTGGAAACTGCACTGGGGCCTCCTGCTTTTAGACTAGCCTAAAAATGGTGGCATATATAAGCTGTAAATGCACAAACACACAGCCATATGCACACACAGAATATTTTTCCCCCACAAGCTTTTCATGATAGAAGAAAATCCATAAGAGGCAGTTTATGTTTCATGTTTGTGCTGGGAGGCATTTTATGAAATTGGAAGTAAAATTGTACAACAGGGATATTTTTCTTCCTCTCCTTCCCAGACCTTACTGTACATACTCATGGCATTTAATAACATTTGGTGGAGGTACAGAGAGTAACTGTCCAAATCAGGTGGACAGGTGTCAGGAGCACTGCTGCCTGAACTCACCCCTCCACACTCAGTGCACAAGTTCCAGTGGATTTATTTGCACCGGTTTAAGGTGCAGTGACTCATTTCAGCCACTCCTGCTCTGGAATGGGCACCTCCTACAGACGAGAGGGAAAGGAGAGCAGGGGGCAGTGACTTCCCAGCTAAAGCTTCCCCAGTGCCTGAGCCACCACCCTGAGTAAGTGCTTACAAACACAGAGCAACGACTTACAAGCAGGGGTGCTTCCATCTGGCTTGTGTGTCATGAGATGGCATCAGCACGTGCAGAAACCCTCATGTATTGTCTCCACTGTATCACTGACCTGCCTGTGGCCTGCCTGGACATCCAAAAGTGGGAAGCTTTCATCCATGTGGAGAGCCAGATGCAGTTTGCTCGCTTTTGCGGAGGAGGACCGTGCTCAACAAACAGCCCCAGCAAAAGCAAGGAGGTTAAGCCTGGATTCATGAACACACTGATAGTCTGCAGTGCTTAGCTTCCACAGCAAGCCTGGGATCTGTGGGATTATGGATCTCTTAAGGATACTGTGGAAGTTGATAGACCGTGTCTTTGGAAAAAAGAAAGTTCATTTAAAGTACCCACTACAGGAGACGTTTGTTTTCAGCTCTCCTTCTTGCTGACTAATGGCAAAACAGGATAAAGATTAATATTTCCCAGGAGCTCTGGATATCCAATAGTTAATGTCTGCACAGTAATTAAAATTGAGTTAAATAGTTGGTTTGCTAATGACATGACTGCGAGTTTTAAGACCAAGTATTACATATTATCCTGCAAGTCAAAGCAGCTACAACATAAGCCAAATTCTTCCTGAATGCTATGCAGTGAACAGTTTTTAGGGGTCAAGCACTCAACAAGAATTAGCCTGAAAACCTGCACAAACATCAAAGCTGCAAGGCAGCAACACATGCACCTGACTCAGGCTTTAAATCAAAAATGTAAACTCATGGTTCTGGCACTGCAGTTGGGCTCTGTAACACTCACCAGTGGCCTGTCCTCAATCCCTGTCCTTCCTTCTGCTTTTCAGCATCTGGATGCCCTTCCCTGGGGGGTTTCATCAAACTAAACAGAGTTCAGCTCCCTCCCTCCTTTGCACAACAGCCCCATCCACTTCAGAGATCTAAGTTCTTTCCCACAAGGAAAGTAGTGTTCAGGGAAAAGGCAATAAAAACCCTTACCCTTTCCCCTAAACATTCAGACAGTTTGTGCTTTCCCTTTAAGCTGCACTTTCTTAACTTAATCAGGTTAGTGGAGGGATTTTTGCCTTGAGTTGTTAAGGCTTATTTCAACCCTCTGCAAGAAAGGGTGTTTGTCTGTAGCCAGAGCACAACAGAGGGGAGAACAGAGAGATCTTGCAATGTTTAAAACAAGCTGAGCAGAAAGCAAAGCAAAGGAAACCAGCAGTAACACTTACCGGAGATTTTTTCTGAAGAGGGAAATCTCCTTTGGGGGGATCATCTCCTGCAGAAATAAAAGTGAACAAAGTTTCCTTGGATTCGTTTCTCTGAAAAGCGTTCATCTCCCCTCTCGCCTTGTCTCCCACCATGCTATGTGGCTGTGGTGAGTTGACTGGGAAGATTTCCAACCTCAGGCACGAAGTTTGATTCAGTTTGAGTTAACCCTAATTGAGCACATTTGTGCAGCCAGGGCAGAAAGGGGAGGGAGATGCTACCAGGAAAGACAGCTCCAGAGTTCAAGAGGAGTCAGGGAACACAGACTAAATCAGTCACAGGTTGGGGCTGTCAGCACTTTGTGGCACAGACCTCCCTGTTGTTTGGCATGCCCCCAGCTATTTTACGTGCACCAGCCCAGCACGGTGCTGGATGCTGAACAGATGTGAGCTGAATAAAAATCCCAGGTCCCAGATACACCTACTGCCTGTGGATTTAGGAGCAGAGCGTGCATCTCCCTCCCAGTGTGGTAATGACAGGTTTACTCTGCAGGGATCTCATTTCACTGGAAAGCCACACATTCCAAGACATAACTACTAAAATGTTCATCACACCAAACCCTTGGACACTGGATGTCACAGATGCCTGCACTGTGTTAAATCATTTCTTTGCTACTGCAGGAGTGAAGTGACCCATGGTTCATTCCCACAGCAATTCCCTAGAATGACCTTGCCTTTTCCCATGGGACAGTTCAATCAAGCAGGCACAGCCAGCACCCAGAAGCAGCCCCAGCACCTCTCTCTCGCTTTCTATTATCCAGAGAGCTTTGGACTCCATATGACAAACGTAGCCCATCTGTGCTGGGAGTCCCTGGGTTCCCCCTGCAGCCATGTGGGCTCAGCTCCCTGCAGGTACATTTGTCCCTCCTTGCATGCCCTTCCCATGGCAATAGCGGAGCTGTTCATCTGCATTCTTGCAGTGCCAGCTGCAATTGCAGAGCAAAATTCACAACCTTCCCATAAACTATCCTCAGTGCTTGTGGCTCTGCTGTATCCTCAGCACAGTGCAGAGGTTTCTTCTTCCTCTTACACTTGGCTTCTTTAAAAGGCAAATGTTCAAAGAATTTTCCCAAATATTTCTCCCTTCTCTTCTCAGGAATGCACAGACCACACCCAGAATCCACAGCTGGTACAAGGAGTCTCCATAAACTCGTCCTTAGGGCAAGTACTGAGTTGCTGATAGTGTTTGGTTATCACAAGAACCAGGTTTGCAGCTGATGAACCAGGAAAGAGGACTTTGGTCACACCACAGATCCTTAATCTGGTTTCAGTTTTTGTTAACAAGACATGGAGAACACTTACACAAGAGAATCAGATGTGATGGACTGCACAGAAGAAGTATAATTACTGTCCATCGTGTCCTCTGGCATTGCTGCTTCTGAAAGTCCCCAGAGATCCCACCTCATCCTGCTAACTGGGCAGCTAAACATGGGGCCAGCTGGGCAGCTGACTTGGAGGCCAAACTTCAGATGGTGCCAGAAAGCTCTACCCCTTCCTTGTTTCTTTTTTATTCTACAGCAGTGGCAAAACAAGAGTTTGGTACCTCCTCTGGTACTGCCCCAAACCAGCTCCTTGTCTTCAGCCCTCCCAGTGACCTGCACACATGCACAGCCTTGCTTTTCACCTGGGTGCAGCCTCCAGGGAGGCTCCAGGTTTATCAAGCCCTTTTCATGGGCATGAGTGCTCAAAAGCAGACCCAGATGGGGGCAGAACAGGTCTTGTTCACATGGGTTCTGGGGCTCTGTCCCTACACACCAGGTTGGCACCTGCTCGAGTCCTGCAAGTCTGACCCCATGCTAGAGGCAGCAGAAATATTTCTGAGCCCTCTGCTGGCATCTCATGGCCAGGTATTTCTTTACAGCTCCCAGTAGAAACCTGCTGTATTCTGCCATACACAGGCAAGCAGAGCAAACACAGCAGCAGAGTTACTAAAGGAATAATAAAAAAGGAAGGCAGGAAATGTTTCACCATCCCTTGCACAGTGCTCCCATGCTGCTGCAGTGTGATGCCTTAACATTTTCAGCCTCCTGCAGCTATATTTCCTCTGTGTATATACAGCCCTGTGCGTCACATAAGCTAAATGATTATTTTTTTTAATGCTAGCATGAAAAACCCTATCAGTCAGTGGGATTAGCATACTACTTGTCTAATACACTGCAGAGCTGTTTAGGCCACTAGCTGCCAGAAGGTCTTCTCAGAAAGAAAGGAAGAAAAGGAATTTAAATGTCTGGCAATAAATGGTAACTTGTAGCAAACAGTAAAAACAAGTTTAGGAGAATAAAATTGCAAGCACCTCAGATACAAATACAGAATGATACTTGATAGAAGGAGACCTGTGCGACTGGACTGAAAATCAGGAAGGAATTGTACCACAAATGGAAATAAGGTGGCATTTCTGAAGACAGGTATAGACAAACAGATCAAACAGAGTGGTAGAAGTGTGCCTGCAAAGCTAAGGCACAAAATGAACCACAGCTAGCAAGGAGACATAAAAGGCAATAAGAAAAGGTGTTAGAAATGCTGTCAATATTGGAGAAAGAGGAAGGAAAATGAAAAGCTGTTTTTTAAACCAGAAAACAATCATCCAGAGAAGCCAGGAAACTTGTGTCCTTTTTGTTATTTTTACTAAAAAATTAATTGCAACAAGGTATGCAACACCTTTGAAATGAACCAGTAGGAGTATGTGTGAAATGAGATAAAAACTGCTTAAATAATATTTGGATATCTCAAATGTGCTCAGATCATCAAAGCCTCATGAAATTCACCTTCAAGTGCTGAATACCACATTGAGCCACTTCCCTTGTGAAAGGCAAAAGCAAAACAAGCATCACCACTGCCTTTAAAAAGCAGATTGTTCCTCCAGGAGTGTTCCTCCATAACAAGAGAGATACTTGATCAGATAATCCATTCAAAGCACCAAAAGGAGAATAAGGATTACAAAACAGCCATTTCAGATTGGAAAAAATTGCTCCCAAACCGGACTGTTTTATTCTTTGTTAAGTGGAGTAACAGCTAGAGCAGCTCTGTATGTGATATATCCTAACTCTGGTGCCTCTGATCTCTCACAAGGAAATAGGGTTCATATGAAATGCTCATAATAGTGGACAACTGGGAAATCCCTCTAAGAATATCAATGATTTTCCATCACATTAGGAAAGCATGAAACATGCAGGTCCTCAGCTTTCCATGAGCAAAGAAAACTTCAGCGCAGCCAGCATGGTGCTCTTGTTTGTACTCAAAAGCAGGGTGAAGAAGCCGGGGAGACAACTGGGTATGAGCCCAAAATGGTGTTGCAAAATGGGAGAAACCATTTTACAACTCTGGAATGAAAGCAATGAAATTTGGGAAAGAAGAATACCAAATGCCACTCCTTTCCATTGACAGGAAAAACAGCCAGAAGAGAACCATAATCCATTTTTGTTGAGGATAAGATGAGAGAAATAACTGATTTTTTTCAGTAAAGAATATTTGGGGCTCCTTTTTCCAATTTCCCTCTGAGTGAGGACAGATGAGCATTGGAACAGAGGTGGTGTGGCGACGTCTGTTATATAAGAATGCGTTGGGGAGTACATAAATATCAGGTCCTGTTCCAGAGCAGGCATATAGATGAGGTGCCTTCCTGAGTTTCTGTGAAAATCTTGTGCCAAACAACTTCACCTGGCAAGTGTGAAAGCAAGGACTATTTTCTGTACAATTTCCTCATTTCTGAATTATCCCTTATGCAACTGGGGAGTCTGTAGGATGATTCATGTTTACATGTTATATTCAGCTACCAGATGCCTTGCATAGCCAGAAGTTCCCATTAATACATTTTGCTATGACTTTCAGTTCATAATTTAATTTTTTTCTGGTTCCCAAATCCTCAGAAAGAGAATCTGCATTTTCACGTTGCTTTTATAATCCTCACATTCTCACTGCTCCCTGCTGCAGTACTGTGCACCTTAATCTGTTTATACTCAACTAATCTCTTCATTTTTACCTGCATTCATCTCATGGTACAATCCCTTCCTAATTTTCAGCTCAGCCACACTTGTCTTTTCATAATGAGTCTTATTTTTAATTCATATACACTGGCCATATTTTACAGCCCTTTTTCCATATTTGTATTTCTCTCCTCCTTCTCTGTTTCTGAGATAAGGTTTTAGGAAACTAGATGAATATGTGGCAGCAACACTTTGGGCTTAATGACCAGACCCTGGAAGGACATGATAACCTCTGGAGGTCTTTTCTGGCTTTTTTTCTCCAATTCTTTGATCACAAGAAAGAGCAGAGCTTAACTGATTTATACAGATCAAGAGTGGTTTCCATTGCCTGCAGACTTCTCCCAAACTTCAAAGTAATTTAAGAAAATGATGTATCCAATCATTTGAACAACCAGGAAAATATACCAGAAGCCTTCAAACCCACATCTCTCCTCTATTCACCAGCCATTACAGACTTAAAATTGTGAAGGCATTTAGATCAATACCGCTAACAATATCAAGTACCTAATCTGCATTTAAGAACCTGTCATCTGGTCACAAGTCAACCTGTAACAATCAGAGAAACTTCTCATCCCTCCTCATTCCTTTTTGCCCTCAGTTTCTCCTACTATGAGCAAGAAGAAATCTTTAAACACTTCCTCACCAGCTTGGGCTTCCTTTGCAGGCTGTGGTGTGCAGTCCCCCTCTGCCATTCCGTGCCTTGGACGTGCCCAGCTCTGCTGTGCCTGAAGATGAACCTCGTTAAGCAATCCCGGCTCTCTTTCACCCTGCTGTTAATGTTTCACTTCTCAACAGCAGTCCTTTGGCCACCACTAAAATAGTTAAACTTCCATTTATTTCTGATCTGAAGTCCTCTCTGCTCAGCTCTCAAATGTCATAGGGAATCTGCCTTTCTTGAATACAGCCTCTGAGGCTGCATGGCACCTTTCACGGATGTTCACGATCAATCACTTCACACTGCAGCTACATTATCTTTCAATAAAATTACTACTTCTGGTTGAGGATAAGGACTGACTCTGTGACTAGATAGGATCTACAGCTGTCCATAAATCCAAATTTTTGACACGGTACACTAGCTATAGAGTTGGTCTTAACTATACATGTCTTTCACTATCATAGAATCACAGAACAGTTAGGGCTGGAGGGGACTTTCAAAGTCCATCCTTTCCAACTCCTCTGCAATAAGCAGGGATATCTTGAACTAGATCAGGTTTCTCAGAGTCCTGTCAAACCTGATGGTGAATGTTTCCAGGGATGGGGAACCTAGTGAGAAGATTGGGGTTTTGAGAAGATACGGGATTTCACCAACCTTTGACAGACTGGCTTCAGTTCCCAGTTCTTCACATATTGCACAGGAAAGCAGATATAACATTGACAGATATAACATTGTCCCTCCAGACCCTTTTTCACCTTCAAGCCATGAGCTGCCTGAAGGAGAATCAATAATTTTTCAACTGCACTTCCACTGTTTACTCCTTTCTGCTTTCCCCCGTAACTGCCTGTAAACTGCTGTGACTTTCTTTCAGAGAGGCTTTAGGGAAACTCTTCTGCAGGGGAAAACCCCAGATATTTTCTGCAAACACAGAAGTAGTTTAGAGTGAGTTCAGCAATAGAGTATAATGGGGTCTCCACTACCCAACAGCATGGCCCTGAAGCCATCTGCATCCTTCACCTTTTTATTGCAGTCAAGTCCCACCTGATTCAAGGTCCTGTATCTATCATCATCACCTCAAGATAAAGTCAAGGCTTCAAACAGGCTGTCAGTTCCTGATGAACTCTGCTATTAGCTGGACATGGGATGACCAGTGGAATTGGGCAGGAGGACTAGAAAGATGCATTAGGGAAACACTGAGAGACACCTGAATTTAAGAGAGAAAAGAAGCACACAACAATAGCTACAATGTGCGATAGTGAGAAGCCTAAGCTGATCACAATCAAACTCCAAAATGAAATGAGGAATAAATTCCTACATATGATTATTCATTTGATAGAGCAACAAGGGATGCAAAGCCTGAAGTAAAAGATGAAGAACAGCATGAACAACTCATAAAAAGATGATGGCAAATCATGAGGGGCTTGTGAAAGGAGGACTGAAGCAAAAGTTTAATAATGGCTAAAAAAGAGCAGGCTGTGCACAGAAGAGATATTAAAGAAAAGATAGATGGTAAGAAGAATTTAAATCTATAATGTAGGAAGTATGGCCAGGATCCAGGGAGTATTATTCATATTATAAGAAGATACAGCATAGATAAGTACAAAGCACAGCATGGCAAAGCCAGCAGCGTGAGACTCTGGGCAAGCACTGTGAAAAACAAGCAGAAAAGACATATGAGCACTACAGGCCAGACAATGCAACAGAGAAGAAAAGCTGGAGGGAGAATAGTTTTTGGGAAAAATAAAAGGCTTCACTTGGTAATGCTTGTGACTTATATTAGAAGATTTGGGCAGGGAGAGACGAGGAACACATGAGGAAGGGCTTTTATTTCTGAACAATTATTTAAGAGGCTATCGTAGCAAGGAAAAATTAGGATTTTCCTCTTCATTGAAGGGAATGTTCAAGCAAAACACATGAGAGCATGAGAGAGCTTAGGCAGGAAATGAAGAAAACAGCACAAACAAAATACAACATGAATTTAAATTACTTTCTAGGCTCTCAAGTTGAGAGTATCACAAAACCACTGAAAAAAAAATGGAAGTTGGTTCCAGAATAAGACTTGTGGTCTTTCAGAACAGACCACTGATTAACAGTAAGTGAATACCAAGGAAAGCCATATATCGCATAGAAAATCAGGGATAATATAACTGTTCAGGCTGTCAGTAAGGAAATGGGCTATAGGACCTCTTAGATTATTTTCCAAGTATTTTCCCCTCCACTTCTAAGACGTACTTGTTGCTATGGTATAAGGTACCATGCACTGACTGGTAGCACTGGTTTCAATAAGTTCAAGACATAGAGAAAATGTACATACAGGTGCTCCAGGCAATGGAACATGTCCAGCCCCTGGGGTGTTTCTATGCTCTGCCCTTCATGATAGTCCTTTGTTGCTCCTTTATAGAAATTTCAGGCATTTTAGCAATGCTGTCCACTGCTTAGAGACAGTTCCTAATTGAAACAGTAGCTACTTTTAATGTTCATCTAGGTATGTAAAGTCAGCAACAGAGAGAGTGCTCTGGAAAAACACAAATGCAGAAAAGGAGAGCCAAGATAGGTGTGCATGTGAGCTCCATTGCTAACTCAGTGCTGTTTGTCTCTCCTAGGTGCAAGTGATGAATTCTGACTGTCACAAGGTGTGCTGGTCCCTTGGGCACCCAGTGCCACACCTGTTGGTACTGAGATACCTGTCTGTCTCAGGCTCAGCTCAGGCTCTCTGTTCAAAACCTCTGAATATCAGAGAGAGCCTGGAAACAGAAAAATCCAAACATTTACCCAGTCCACTTGCCTGGAGCTGAGGCTGGCTCATCCCCTTCCTGGTGTGGGAGGTGCTTCCCTGCAGCTGGAAGAAAGATGTATGTGGTGAGGCAGAACTTTGGAAAACACCTGAGGACCATTTGGTGTCCCAAGAACATTTTCTCCCTGGTGGTTCCAGAAGCAGAATCTCATATGGTGCCTTTCAGCAGCAGATATCTCAGAGCATCTCACTGAGCAGATAGCAGTACCTCCATTTCAAAAAGGAGTAAAAGAAGGAAGAAACATCCTGCTGAAGGGAGACTCCTCTAAAACCTCTTGCATGGCAGCCCAGCAGTCTCTCCGTTAAGCTGCCCCGCCTGCAGCATTATCAGAACAAGTGAGAAACAGCAACTGATTTGTTGTGCCACAGGCTCTGAGGGACAGCTCAGCCACTGAAGGCATCACAGCCTGCAGCAGCCTGGGTCTGAAGCAAGGCTGAAAGAACTGCATCCAGTGTCTCAGCCACCCCGTGGGTGCATTGCCAGTGCTCACTCCCAGCCTCTGGGACAGATACCGCCTTGGGAATTTCTCTTTCTGCACTGATCTCTCAGCTGACCAGTAGCTCTCTTCTGGTGGTATGTCCCACTCCCTCTCCCACCCTGCTCCTGAGTAAAATGCTGCTTTTACTGGCTTCAGTGAGGCAGTTGGTACTGAAAAACCAGAAATCCTGTAACCACTCTGTTCCTCACAGCCTGCTCACAGGGATGCCTGGAACTGAGTGGAGGGTGTCTGTTGGGCAGTGAAGGAGGGGCTACAGGATGTGACAGCAGGACCCTGGGGTTTGGTTCTGATACATTGCTTGTCAGTCCCTTGAGCACTTATTTCAAGTTTCCTAACCTTAACTGCCCTTCCTATAAAAGAAACATCAAGCAGCATAATCTCCTGTACATGTGGTGCAAGTGGTTTCATTCATTAATCTGGCTACTGAACTAAGAAAATCTCAGAGAAGGCAGGAATTCCAGTTTTTCCATTTTTTTCCATACACCCACAGTAAACAGCCTGTTTGTTGTTCTCTGCAAGTTTTCCTGTGTCAGGAGACATAATGCACTGCACAATTTCAAATCTTTGCCATCACAGAGAGGGTATTCTCACCATAACCTAGCACACAGCTGATTTTTTAGCTGTGGTTTAAGTCAGATTGCAATTGTGTAATCAGTATTTCATCAAGGCAAGCTGCCAGGGACAGAGAAGATGTAAATCCCAAAAATATATCTGTTCTGATGAAAAAACCTTCCTGATCTAATCCACAGAGATCTCAGCTCTCTGACAGCGGCCCCTCCCAGATGCAAGCACTGACAGATATGATACGACCTTCTGCATTCTAGGGTCTGTCATTTCCACTGAGATGTTAATCAGATCCTCCCCAGCCAGCTTCCTCTACCACCACACCAAGGGCCAGGCAGATTAGAGGCTCGTCCAAGATTCATTAACTCTGGTTCCCTGCATTTTCATAACAAGCTTGCAGTGCCATCCATTCTTTTCAGCCTCCCCCCGCAGTGACCAGGGGGATCAATTTGCTAACACAGTGAGTGGGAGCAGCTCTCACCAGCTCCAGGGGAAAGCAGAGTCATGTGGGTTTTCCCTGCATCAGGTCCCAGAGGAACTGGCACAGAATTGGAGATATTTTTGCTTTTTTTAATGTTGATCTAACCATAGGGTCTCCAGGGACCCTAACACTTTGTAGCACAATTCTTTTTGTTCTGGCCATCCTGCGCCCAGGGCAGTCTGTTCTCCACTGGCACTCATGACAAATCCCTCAGAGTCTGGCAGGGATAAGGGTTATATTATTGTAGAAGGAAGAATTAATCTGTGACTCTTCATCCTTATGCTAACTCCCCCCCAAAAAAGTCCTTTTTTCCTAGGAGATGAGTGGCATCTGATCCACCTGACATCAGTGGGAACCAGGAGTGCTCAGCCTTCCCTTGATGCCACCCCAGAGCACATGTTGTCTTCCTCCTGCTCAACCATGTTTCTCCCAAATCTCCAGTCTCAATACCTTAACTGGAGCACATCTTCTGGCTGTGACTGAATACTGAATTAGGCATTTGCTTTAATCCTCCTTCTCCTTTACTCCCAGCCTGTCTCCTTCCTCCTGGGATCTTGCATGGGCTTGTGCCCACCACACAACAGCTGAGTTCTGCATCACACACCTGCAAACACTCTGTGTGCTTCTCTTGTGCAAAGAGCAACCCTGAACAAGGAAATGGTTTTTCCATGGGCACACAAAACCCACTCTGGTGCTCTCCAGCTTGTGGCCACCCATAGAGCAGTGCTGAATGCACTGGGCAGCAGCATGGCACATACCCAAGCAGCAGGCAATGGTGTATATGAATACATGCACTGCAGTCTCACCTGTGGTGTGTGACAAGTGGGGATTCTGTTTCCACCCCAGCTGGTGCACAGGGGTGCTGGGGATACACTGGGACAGGCTTTGCACCCCCTTTCCACCTCCTGTGCCCACAGCTGCCTTTGCTGTCTGGCATTCAGTCTTTACATGTCTCCAAGTACTCCTTAGTAAATAGAGGAGACCACATTGTCAGAGAAATCCATTAGTGACAACATTTAATAACTCTGATAAATCCATGCCAAAAAATGCAAACACCTTTTCCACAACCTCCAGCTACTCCTATGCTACATGAGAAGGTCTAGCCATGCCAGTCCTTTAAGATGCAGACAGCCACTTGAGTGAATTGAATACATTCAATTGACTTCAAAGAACCTTAGAGTGCTCAGCAACTTGCAAGAGATTTGTTTATAGAAATAATCACTTTCAGAAGAAAAGTGTACATGGCACTTTTTCCTCTATCTCCCATTCAGTTTTACCTCTAACAATAAATCACAAGAGATTCAACATGGAATGGATTGGCATTGTATTCACCTAGAAATATTTATTTCCTGTATAAACTCAGATTAATATTAATTCTCTTCAAGATAAAGGCAGCTAGAAATAATTTGAGGGCATAAAACCAGTTTTCAGCATTCCTGACACTTCCCATTGTTAACAAACAGATGATCTTATAATGGTAAAGTCAGAGGAATAATTCCTCTCTTATACAAGGTCTGATTGACTAGACATGACAGATGGTGTTTTTATTACTTTCTGTTCTAAAAGAGGCCTCATCTAATGCAGTCCAAGCTGTGTTACGAGTCTTAACCTCCCAGATAAGCAAACGCTGTTTCATCAGGTTAATGGATCCTTACTTGATTCAGGAAGGCAATTTTCCTTAAAGTTATTCTAATCAAGTACTCAGAGCCCAAATTGTCCTGCCTGATTGACTGCCAGCAACGGGTAAATCTCTCTACTAAGAACCATATTTATTTTCAAAGAGGGAAAGCAAGTTATTATTATTATTACAGAACCAATTCTATCCTGTATTCAGGGGCTTCTCCTATACTGGCTTTTACTGCAGTTGCAGAATTAAAGACAACAGTATAGTTAATGGAGCCTTTCTCTCCATAGTTTTGTTAAATAATAGGCAGGGAAGGAAAATTAGAGAGGTGGCCTGCTGTCTATTGATACCCCCTCAATTAACTGCCCCTATGGCAATAACATGTGACCCTAACCAGCACAGAACTCCTCAAGCAGACTCACTCCAACCTGTCTCCCTTCATCTGCCCCCAGCAGCTTTGCCACTAGGCTGAGAAGCGACAGAGGACGGTCCCATTTCTAAAAGAAAAGCTGTGAAGGAAAAGCAGTGCCTGAAGGATGCTCCCTGTAAGTCCCATCTCCTGTATGGCATTTGGCTGCTCAGGTGGTTTGGTGGCACAGCTGCACGGGGGCACAGTGGCAGCACACACGAGATAAGGATGGCAGTGCCCTGCTCCTCTTTGCTGGCTCTGGCCACTCCAGGCAGAGCCCTGGAGCCCTGGGGCTGTCAGGCTGCTTACAGAAGCAGATGGGAGGCCTGACCTCTCCTACTCTCTTCCACCCACTGCAAGACTGGTCTAGCAACTAAACCCCTGTGAGGACAAGAAGAAGAGAAATCAACTCACGGCTGTCAGGAAACACACAGACCACATTGAATTATTGCATAGAAACAAGAACTGAGTCCACAACTCCTGAAAGATCAGTCAGTGCTTTTACTTCTCAATGCACATGTTAGCTTTTCACACAGCCTCACAAGCAGAATTGGTTGTCCTGATGCCCCATCAGACATTCAATATTGGATTTCCACCTCCAGAAAATCTGACCCCCAGGAGCCCTGGCTGAAGCCTCCAGAGCAGGGAAAGTGAGCTTCATTAAAAAAAAAAAAAAGTTCCTTTGCAATTTTCAGGAAAGCTGAGCTGTTCTCCCTACAGCTCTGCTGAAGTTATTGATGCCTCAAATGAAACAATCATTCTCAATAATTCTTATTTACTAGCCACCAGACTTTTAGGGTTTTGTCATGCAGAGAATTGCATTGTTATATTAAGGCAGGCATCTTAAAAACAGTGATTATTCTGCAGGAATGATAAAGCTATGGATAGCAGGTGAAAATGCTGTGCTTGAATCAGAGACTCCCAATCCAAAAATTCAGGAAGTATGGCTTGGCTCAGTCTCAAGGATCAAAAGTTTCCAAGCTTCCTCAAATGTCTCTGTTTCAGGTCCTGTCATGTAGCCTGGCACATTTCAAACACACAGCACACTTCAGGAGAGGCAGCCTTTTAAAACAGTGCTCTCCTTGAAATCATTGTGGGGCTGATTGCAGACACCTTTGGACTCAGAGCAATCACCACTGCTAATTGTTCAGAGGGGGATCAATAGAGAGGCATAACTTAAGAGCCTGTTACTTGTGGAGACAGCCTCAGGGGACAGCCCTGGAACTGTCCCCACAGTAAACACTCCCAGAAGAAGTAGGCATCCATCCCTGTTAATTACTGATGGGAAGGAAGGCATCAGAGCAGGAGGAGGAAAAGATGAGACCTTGACTCTTACTAGGTCTCCTCTGCTACACCAGTTTTATAAATGAGCAGTGTATGGTGTAGAGAACTTGTCCCTGGGCCTGATGCAAACCCCCATAAATCAAGTGAATAGACCATAAGCAAATTTCCCTCCCATCCAGTTTCCAGTGTCTAGGAACAGCTGACTCTAGCTGCTTTGGAACTGCAAAGTGGCTCCACAGCTATTGGATAAGCTGCCCCAGTGGGTTTGTCATTGCCTTTATTGAGTGTTGGGTCAGACACCACACACAGAAGTGTCTGTGATCAATGAACCCATGCTTTGCTAGTTCTCTGCACAAGAACTTATTCACAGTTAATCCAAACCAGCTTCATTCATGAAACTGGCTGGAAATCTCATCAGAACAGGCTTTGCAGAGAGATTTCTGACACTTTTGCTTCAAGCACCAGCTGAAAATAGAGAAAAAGAGACTCCAACTTCCTCTGAGTATTTTGTCAGATCTGAAGATGGGTGATCAATTCACAAAAACTAATAGCAGCTTGCTCATTTTCCGCCTTTTGCTTTTCTTTCCCCCTATGAACAGGGGTGTTTTTTCCTTAGGCTTATATGTTACTCAGAACAATTGGTCACGTAGTTTCTGAAAATCATTTCAGGTACTTAACACTATTAGTGATCCTTAATACAGGCACAACAGGACAGTACAATACAGGCACAAGAGGACAGTAAGTTGCCTTATATGCTTCCCAGATTTCCACCTGGATGAGCACACATCTTAGAAACAGGTTTGCAGTGCAGATTTGCACAACTCCCATTCTGAAGCTCTTGCATGGATATTTTGGACAATTGCCTCCAAACAGCCCACTCCCACCAACATTCCACACACAATGTCTGTCTGCTCGAGCACTCCCAGCCAGGGAACATGGGAAGAACAGGAGCACAATCCAAGTTACTTACGGAAATCTCTGCGGAGAGTCTCACACAAAGGTGTCGGCGGAGTGTCCCCAGGTGGAGGCATTTCCATGGAGAAAGCAGTGAAATGGTCCAGTGCAAAAGGAGAGCACTATGATCTGTTTAAGCTTCAGGATGTGTCCGAGATAAATCCAAGGTATGAAGTTATTTCTTCCTGTACTCACAGCAGCACTTGTATTCCATGGTAACGTACAGAGAACAAATGGCAAAACAAACTCTTGGCCTCACAGGAACATTGTTCTGTTTGTTGTCCCTGGAGACTTTCAGTTAATCTTCATCTGTGGGTTTGGCCAGAGAAATGTACTGGTGAACCTCCCCTCTCTGATTTCTCTATGCAAACTTGAAACTTCTTGAGGATTCATTAACTCTTTACTTCATCATTTCATGTATTTCAGATAGTGTTTTGTATTTTCTGTATCACTCAGTGGCTTTGTAAGTGCAGAGTTATTGGTGAGGTCCCTTCCCAACTTGCACATGTTCCAGAGCAGGGCTCAAAATAAGTAGCTGGTCATACAGAGAGGACAGACAGCTAAAACAGGTACACTGGACCTAGCTTGGCCAGACCTGGTCTCTCTCTCTCAGCTCTAGAGTTTCCTCCTTTTTTCACATTCCCTGCTGGGGAATGCAAAGCAACTCAAAGGGTTTAACTATATCAAGCCAACTTATCAAAACTGATCAGTAAGCAGAATTGATGCCATATGTTTTCAAAGAGCTCATATTCAGCTTAATGCCTAAAATTAGATTTAGGCTGTAGTGATTGACAAGCAAGTTCTCCAAAAAGCCTGAACATTTCTCAGGCACCCCCGATTTCTACTCATGCAAGAATCACTTTGCCATTCAAGCCCAGGTTGCAGTGAAACAGGAGCAAGCCAGGCAGGTAGACCCGTGTCCCTAAGGCAAAGTAACCCTGAGTGTTTTAACTGAGAAAGAAAAGAAGTTTTCACTTCCTTTAGTCTTGCCTTCATAATCTGCTGCAAAGCTGAAATTTGCTGCTCCTGAGAGCTGGCATGCAGAAGGACAGAGCCTGACACAGGTGGCTGACCAGCCATCCACCCAAGCACCCCATGCCCCATCTCCACATCACCCAAACATCTCAAATGCACCAGCAGCTTCCCCTGGTTCAGGCCCAGAGCTCCAGAAAATACAATAATTTCAGGCCAAACACTCAGGTTGCTGAACCACCTGTGGCATGTTAGTTGTGAAATAAAGATGACTGATGAGCAGTGTACGGATCACTTTAGAGGAGATAAACCAGACATTCAAGATGTTTGTGGCAGAATAATTCAGAGGACATGATAAAATGCCATTGCATTCCTTGAGATTAAAGGCCTGATTCTCCTCTCACCTACGCTCTGCATTGCCTGTGAAGCCAAACCTGTAGTAAAATGGCTTGATAGGAAGAATCTCCTCCTTGAATGTTGGCAGCACTGCACTGGAATGAGGATATTGGGGTTGCAGACCTCAGCAGCCCCTGGCAGCCCAGGAAACCCAGCTCATTCCCACAGTGAGGACCCTGCAAATCCTTGGAGTATGGGGGCTTCCAGGCTTCCCAGCATAGAGGCAGGAGCCTGAATGCCCCAAACCAAGCTTGTTGTTTCCATTGCTGCTTCTGGCAGGGAATCCCAGACTTCTGGGGTGTTCTACACACCTAGACAGGCCCCAGTCAGATCATGCCAGGTGAACAGCCCTTCAGACTGCAGTACAAGCATGCAAGCCTCATATGGCTGGGTCATGGACACAGAGCCCCCCTCAGAGACAGCAAAGAGAGGAAATGAGGTACATAGAGGCTGGAATTCAGGCACTAATGGCTGTGAGGTCACCAAGGAGAAGAAAGAAGGGAAGAAAAACAACATTAAGGGAGCTCAATTTGCCATAAAAATCATAGACAGTAATACAAAATCTTTGTAAAAAATTCCTTCTACCTCAGAGTTCATGCACAGGAAGAAATCTGTCAAGGCAAGCATGTCCCAAGAAATGACCATCTGGGAAATGTTGAGGCTGCTCTGCCCAGTCCCCTCAGCACATTAATATGTCAGGTCAGTGAAAACAGGGCTGGACAACACTTCAGTTTATAAAAAGGTCAAGGCTATTTTCAACCAGCTGCACTTGGTATGTGGAGCAACTCCAGCTCATCACATTTGTCTGCCCCTAATGCACATCCCTATGGGATTTCAGAATAGCTGCTTTGACCAGACTCAGTAAAAGCAAAAAAATGTGTGTTTTTAAAAAGGGTTCTGTAGGAAACATGCCATGTGTAAGTCCAGAATAAATAGGAGCCTGCAGAAAAATTGTGTCTGGTGGTTGCCACATAGAAATAAAAGCTGGGAATGAATCACATGGGACAACCAAGGAAGGAAGAAATTACCATAACTGAGCCCAAAGAGATTCTCCTCTCTGCAGTCTCACACTGCAGTGGGAGTGAGGGTGAGATGGATCTAGCCACAAGCCTGAGCAGTGAGTGTGAGACCAGGGATGCTGCCTCTTGAGTTATCTGCAGTCAGAATCACTGCCAGGTGCTCTCAGGACTCTCTGTTGTACACAGGTGCTACCCACAGCCAGGGAGACAAACAGGAACCAGCTCATCCTGCCTGTCCCCATGCCAATGAAAAAACAGGGATTCAGTGCAGAAAATTGACACCTAGGCATAAACACCTTCCTCAAGCCCCTCATAGCACCAGGATGGAAGATGGATCATTACTAATAAAAACAGAATGTTTTGCTTTCAAAATTATCTCAGGGAGCCAGCGTCTGCTGGAGCAAAAAGCCTATTTCATGAAAATTTAGCAGGGGAATAATTTAATGGAGCTCCGATAAAAAGCAGTCACCTGGAACCCAGATTTAGAAGAAATTGCCTTTTTTTTTTTTCCAAATTACTGGTTTGGAGGTTAAATAAGGAATATTCATCTGATTTCACTTTTCTTGCACATTTTCCCTGATGGGTGCACTAATGAACTCTAAACTGAATGGCAAAATGCTTTCAGTCCATCCCCACACCTCCCAAGGAGCAAATTCTTTATTAAAAACTAATGATTCTCCTTTTTGAAATTAGCATCTGCAAGTTTGGGGGCAACTTCAAACCTGGTAGAAAAAGAAGCAATTCCCTTTACAGTGATTAGGACTTCCTCCTTCTCACAAAAATCCCAAGGGCCCCTTAACTTGACTGTCTTGATTAAAGAGGGGCTTAGCTTTAATTGGGTAATTGCTGTGGTTTGTTACTCTTGGTTACAGCAGAGATTTCCTCTGCTGTGTCTGCCCTGTAACAAGGCAGGGTTGCTTCCCTTGCACCCTCAACCTTCCACAGGTGAACTATTCAAACAATTCCAGGTGTCACATGTCATCAAAATACATATGAATGTGTGCACAGCAGACAGTTCAATGTGCCAGCATTGTCCTGCCCAGCAGCAGGTCCTGCACCACGATGATGTTGTAGTCAAGTAGCTACAAGACTATGAAGGGACACTTGGCTGAGGATACAGCACAATAACATACATTTTCTTGAGGCCCTTTAGAGGGATTTGGAACCAACTGCAGTGGATGAGAAGCTAATGTCTTTGTTTGCAGTCAGGACTGTAAAATCTCAGGATGTTCATCTCTGCTGCCTCACACTCAAATGATCTAAGTGCTTTGTGAGGCTTCTTACACTGATTTCCTGACTCAAACCAAAGACAGAATTACCAGCATTTAAAACTGATCTAGAAGATAGGAAAAACCAGTTCCCAGGTTAACTTTAGATCCAGTGGTAACCTCTTTGACACCATTTATCATACAGGAGATAAATTCCCTGACTTTTCTCCTCAAAAGCTCTTTCTAATTTAATCAAGCAGATTTACATTACACCAACTGATTTCTTTTCTAAGCAGAAAGTTGGCATTCACTTAAACCAGTGAAAAAAATATGGGCTTGCAGGGAAAGGAATTGAAAAGATTTTCTTTATATATGAAATCAGAGAGAGAATGAAATTTCAGCATTATTCAAATATGTAATTTCAAAGATTTTAGTTGTTGTGGATAAAAAATCTGCAAATACATCATAAAAGCTTTGAACAATTGAAACAAAACATGTCAAAAATATTTTGACTGACTCAAGCCATATTATTCATGTTTTCATTCTTTTCAAAATACAGGCAGTTTGTTCTGCCTCAGGATAGGAAGATTTTCTAAATCTCAGACATTCTGGTGAGGTGGAAATGTGCATCTTTAAGTCTCTAAGACTGTTAAACATCCAGATCTTCTAGAGAAAGACA
The DNA here is from genome assembly GCF_028769735.1 of Zonotrichia leucophrys gambelii. Classification (NCBI taxonomy): domain Eukaryota; kingdom Metazoa; phylum Chordata; class Aves; order Passeriformes; family Passerellidae; genus Zonotrichia; species Zonotrichia leucophrys. The sequence continues at coordinate 34,315,587 of NC_088177.1, read as the reverse complement.
ACTGCATTGCCCATGTACACTCCTTCCACTTCTGCACCTCACTGATGGAGTGCTGGCCCAGACAAACCCCATGCAGTGAGGCAGGGCAGTGCCAGTGAGTGGCCACACCAGTTTACACTGCCTCAGCTGCCTCTTCAGTGAGCGTGGCTCATTTTCCAGCCAGCCAAGGTCAAGCTCTGGAGTTGTGTTTGCTTTAGGGAAGGGCAGGGCAAAAAGAGTGGCTATTTGCCACCTGCATGGGCCAATCTGCCCTACCTGTGCACTCCATGCAGCCCTGCCCCACTGCAGCACACTCTCAGATACCTCAGCTATTCATTGGCTGCCAGAGCCACTGAATCTGAAGACATGGGCACCCAAAAAACTGCCTTTGTGACAGATATTGTGACTGCTGGACACTGTGCATTCAGGTGGTTTTAAATGGGGAAGGAGCCCAATTAATTCAAACTGAAAGCTCAAAGGCAACCATGCCAGGGCAGAGCCATTGCTTACTAAATTCTGCTCTACAGCCGTGCTGTTGGAGTACTTGGTCACTTGCCCTTTACAACATATCCTAGTGGTGCAGAGATTTGCCAAATGCTGGTCAGCCCCATTCATGCAGAACAGATGGTTCTGGCCATACCAATGAAAGCTGTGGCAGATGCATTGGGTGACTGCCTGAAGCAGTTGTTTTTCCTGTGCAAGCCAGAGAGGGGCAGCAGGTCGGCCCAAATGGCAGGATGGCCAAACATAGCTTAGATGACACAGTAAGCAGCTCCTCTTCTCTTTCTGAGGCTGAATGGATGGCCTGGAGAGAAGCAAGTCTGCATCATTTAACACTTTGCTGCAGGACAAGTCACAAATGGCTTTCTTAAGCAAGAGTCATTGAAGGCACCAAGCTCCCTGCCTGCTTACAGGATAAGGAGAAACCTTTGGGACCATTGGCTTGGACTGCACAGCTGTGTCTGCCAGAAAAAGCTGTGTGTGCAGCACCTTCTTCTCTGCTGTATTTTTGGCCCCTGCCCCCTTCTGGCAGGCAGCAAAAGTGAAAGTAATTTGACATGCGATGAACCAAGGTGAGCCAGAAATGGGAAGGCAAAAGAAAGCCAAAGCCAAGACAAAGGATGGGCTTACACAAAGCACCAGAGCCAAGCACCTGCCCCAAAGGATATGATACAAAAGGTCAATCCTATCACTGAGTTGTCCATGAAATAAATATTCTTTGGTTTCAGGGCACACAACAGAAGCTCAATGAACCTTTTGCTCCCGCAATGCAGCTGTAGAGTCCTTGTCCTCTGAGTCACTCCAGAACCATGGTGATGGGCTATCAGCTGACAGATGGATTTGCCTCTCTGTTCTTCAATATGTGAAAGGTCACTGATCTACAGATTCTCCTTCCCTGGTCTTTTTCCTTCCTGTCAGCTGTGGAAGTCTCCATGCTCATTCTAGCTCTGATGGCTAAGGTAATCAGCCCTGCATTTCCCCACTGGTAGCAAAGTACAGCTGCACTGCCTTTCAGCACCAACCCAGCAGCCCACTTAAAATGAGCTGCTGATTCCATTTCACTTCCCAAGAAAAAAACAAGCAGATATCAAAGCCATGCCCATCTGTCATTGACTGCAGAAAATATGAGGTAAGAGTGGAGATACAACTCTTCATGACAAAGCAAACCAGACTGCTACACCCATCTTATAATTTCTGGGAGAGCCATTTGACTAAGCAACCAAAGAAGGTTCAGGCTCTTCTCAAGAAATTTCCTCTGCAAATTTTATCAGACCTGAGAAGCCAGATCATAGGTGAATCCATCCCTATTGGTTGAAAGGGAGGCTGTTTCTCTCACAGGATCTGAACTTGCTCTATTAAGAATAATTTATGAGGAATCTTGCATTCTGGCAAACATAAAAGGCTTAACATTTAAAATGTCTGAGAAGCCATCACAAAGCCATCTCTTGAAACACTCTCATGGCCCTTCAGGCAAGGAGCAGTCAGCCTGAGCTGACTTATTGTCATCTTACTAGTCATAAAAAAAAAGAAAGGACCAGAGATAAAAAGGCCAACAATAACATAATGCACGTCATCGTCTTCAGTTAATGCTGCACTAAATCTGGCATCACCATTTCTCTCCTTTTGCTCAAAAATTGGAATGATAGCACTTTGCAACCAAAATTCATGAGTTTACAAAACAGCTCTCAGATGGGAGTCAAACACAGGGCAGTGACTCCTGTCTGAGTTGGGGCATCCTCAGGACCACAGCATTTTCTGCTGTGCAGCCATTCACACAGAACAGCTGTCCCTAGTCAGGCATGAGCAACACATTGCATGGAGCATCCAAACTGAGTTAGGAGTGGTCTTGGGTCAGAAGAGGCCAGCAAGATACTATCCAGATACTAAAGGAGCAGAAAGGATCATAATTAACATGTCTTTCTGAATATTCAAGTGAACAGATTCTCCTTGGAGTCAACAGGAATTACAGTCCTGACAGAAGGAAAGAGGTGATTCTCAGATCAACCACAAACATAAATCCATCTAGAGTTTCTACAGAGAGGCTTGATGGGCCTCCTGTGGCAGACCCAGACTCCTTTGGCTGGACTTAGAAAACAGCAAAATCAAAAGCTTCACCTTGGAAGCAATGCAAGTGAGAGCAACCACCATGTTGCCTGTCAGAGCCAGTGCAGCTTGGAAATAGTCACATGGAGCAACAAGCATGTCCTTGACAGGAGCGCTCATGAAATTTTAGTCCAGAAATATCTCATTGATTTATTTCAACTTTTTAAAGCAACACTGTCAGGAGAATGGAAAAATAAAACTGACTGCTCAACATTTTTAGTACTGCTTGAGAGCATCCAACCCAGAGCAGCATTTGTCATTGTATCACACAAAGGTTCAAAGCCACTTCCCTGGGCTTCCTCACTTCTCCTACACCTACAAGGCAGACCAGGGCTCAGGGATGAAGACAAGGCACATCTGAGGGAGCCTGGGTCTGACACAGGAGCAAGTCCTCAACCTCACACTACACAATTCGTCTTTCAGACGCCATTCACCCACTGGTTGTGTCTCATACTGCAGAAATGTTTCCCCACCATTCTCCCTCCCAAATTCCCTGACACATCCATACAGAAAACACCCCACTAGATTTTGAACACCCCCCATCATTTTTTTTCTTTCTCAGCTGCCTGCCAGCCCCAGCAGAGCAGGGCTGCCCATTTGCAGAAATCAGCACTCTAATCCACTGACCTTTTCAACATTGTACAGGATTGTCTATTTCTTATCACCATAACCTATTTTAAGTAATCTTCTAGATGTTCAGTTCATTCTTCTGCTTGCCTAAGGAAATATAAAAATTTACACCTATTGTAAAAGCATGAATAAAAGCTGATTGAGGAAAGTGGAGGCAATAATGTGCCCATAACACTAACAAGCTCACTTGCACTGCATTTCTCTTTAAAGCAAGATTTGTCTGATTATCAACAGGGTTTTGATTTAGACTGCTGCTGAAATTACCACTGTAAAAGTAAACCCACTTTTATTGCATAAGTACAGAGAACAGTTATGTACTGTTTAAACCTTTATATCTGTTGCTGGGGATGATCAATCTCTTAATTATCAATCCAGAAAGGGTTCTATGGCAAAAGATGATCTATTTAGTGCACTTGGGATATTTTTTGAAGAGATTAAAATTTACAAAATAAAAATCAACAATTTTTTTTTTTTAGAATAGAAATCAGCAAAGTTGTTAATGGAATCAGGTTAAGAATATATGCCATTATTAGATCAGGCTGTTTGACAAAGCCAAGTGAGGGCAGTGCTCTAGAATGTAAGATTCACATTAACTTTCCAGTTCTGAGCAGACTTATCATGTGACTGCAGCTATCTTTTGGGTTTGGTGAATGGTTTTTGCACTGATATTGTGCAATTTTTCTAAATATAACAGTGAGAGTATGAACTACATGCCCTGCCAAGGGTCAGTCACCTTCAGTGATGACTATATGCATTTTGGTTACTCTTTACACAGTTCTCTGGTAACCTGAAACTCAAGATGTAGAACACAAGTTTTCTTTGGCAGCAGTCACCCTCCTCACATTTATGCATGCCTAATCTCAATTCTCTAATGAATCACAAACAGCAAAGAAGGAAGAAGTTTGCATTCTGCATGGGCTTTGCTGTGTACATTATACTGTGAAATAAACCAGCAAGAAAACATTTCATATGCGCAAGCAGAGAGTTGCTTGGATCTCCCAGTGTCCAGACGCCATCCATTTCTGCTAAGTGGAGACCATTAAAACTGAAAATGTATCTAGAGATATTCTTCTTTTGGTTTCAGCACACTCAGTATCGATTCAGTCCTTGCTCAGTGTTGCAACCACTCAACAAGAACAGCAAGACCTGCTCTGGCCATTGCGAACACTGTACCTTTGTGACTGTTTCTCCTTCAGCTAAAATCAGAGTGGCTGGACTATGGGCTTTTCAGCCCTACACAGCTCACAATCAGCTCAGCTGCAGCTCCTCTTCAGGGCTGTACTCTGGTCAGCAAGGACAGGGAGTTGGCAGCAGGACTAGAGGGCAACATGAAAAATACCAGTTGGAATCATTTTTGTGGATCATTTACAGAAAACACATTTAAAAATGAAAAGCACATTTAGCTGAAGCACATTTCATCAGTCACAAAGTCACTTGAATGCACTGACGAGGAGCACTTTGGAGAGGACTCAGGATCCAGTTCTTTTCAGTACAGCTTCATTATGAGATTTGTGTAGACTTGCTTTCCAGTTGGGTGATGTTGCTGGGTAGGAGCACTGGTTGGAGTGGCTGATAACTCGGGTGGTGCAGGCTGGGTTGGAAGGCTGCATGCTTGAAACGAGCATCACAGGGACTGCCTTTCAGACTGCCATTGTAGATCAGACCTTCCCTGAGAGAACCTCATTGGCTAAAACATTTCCAAAAACCGAAACCATGAAGATTAAATGACTGATCAGAGAGATTTCTAAGATAACTCCCTCACCAAAGTAGCAGAACTACCAGCAGACAGACAATATGAGAGAGAGAAAATCCTGTAATTCAGCCTATTTCAGTACATGAGAGGTGGCACACAAGCAGAAGATCAGATTGTTAAGGTACCTTGGTTTCACTTCTCAGCTTTGTCTCATCTTCCTGTCATGGTCTTGGGCAAATGACTTGACCTCCCATAACTTTAGTGCCTCAGTTTTGGAATGGGGAAGATTCTGCAGCCTTGACTACTTGGCTTCTAAACAACTTGAGTTAGCTGTGGGGGTTTGTACAGTAACCTAACACATGCTCTTTGTGGCTGTTTTGAGAGGAAAAGCTCCATCCTTTATGTACTATTGTAGACACTACTAATTAATAATCACTGGAAGTTTTCCACTGCATCTATATAGTTCAAGAGGGCTGTTCTCATTCCCAGGCCACAGAAGTGAGTAGAACAGACTGAATTGCTCATGCCTTCTTCAAAGGACTTCAGCTGGGACATTGGCTGCCTGTGGGTTAAAGGTTTTCAGCAACCCTTCGAAGGCACTGGCATTGCCTGTGGAGTCTTCAGCCCAAACAAAAGAGCAAAGACCCTTCAGGTCTTTTGGGACTTAGAGCAAAAGAAATCTTTCTTTGAATTGAGGAAATCTTTAAAGAAGGGACTTCAGACCTATAGTGATAAAGGAAATAAAAAACATCTACACTGACAGCTCCAGTTAGGAGCAAACAGGCACAAAAGACTTTGAAAAACAACCAGTCTTTCATCTTCAATAGCAAGCTCAACAGCTCTGCACCAGCTGCTCTGTAAACAGTATAGCAAGGGAAAGAAAATCACTGGCAGCAAATGCATTAAACATGGCAATGTCTTCAGATGACATATTTTGTAAATTTCCCCCTTAAAAGTTATGCCATTTCTTAAATCTAAAGGATTACCTGCTGAATAGCAGCAGAGACATTGTTCCACGCAGCTGGGCAGCTTCATTACCTTTATTTCTTGCCAAGCTTCCCATAATGCAAGCAGGCAGTTTGGCTAAGGTGGGATGTCAAGCGACTTGGGTTCATCTCCTGAGTCTGCTTTACATTTTCTGAGGGACCTTTAGCAAAGCACTTCATCTCTGGGACCTGTTTTCACCTGGAAAAGAAAAGGAATTATTCTTTTGTCTTAAAGCAGTCAGCATTTTGTAACAATCATGTGAAACCTTTTAGTGACTGTGGATCCATAAGCACTTTTCAAGGAGACAGGTACACACTGCTTGGGAAACTAAAATCTGTTAATAAAGTGATGTTGCCCAGCTCTGGACCACAGAGGAATAGCCCAGGAGCACCCAAACATGCATATCACAGGCTGAACTTATTCCAAAGTGAAAGCTCCTAATCATCAAATAAGAGAAACTTCAGCTTAGATTTGGTGTGGTTTAATTTAATTAAGTCATATCGTGTGAAATATAAACCACTCTAAGCCAGGGGTAAAAGAAAATGCTGAGAATCATTATACAGTATTTTGCATGCTGAAATGGGGAAATATGCTCAACATCTATGTAGATATATGGGGAGGGATTGTATCCCCTGATCAGTTTGGTTATTGGGATCTGTTAATACTGAAGTGTCATTTTCTCCAGTTTCCGAATTCCTTTCTATTATGAGAGCTATGTTAGCAATAAAGAGGCACAGTTAAGAACGTCCACCCATCATTTCTAATTCCTTTGGTAAGGCATTACAACACCTCTACCTTTCCACTTTCTCTTCATTCCCAGAATCTATTGGGATTCTGGTCACTTAAACTCCCTAAGCCTCATTTTGCTAACAGAAGAATAACAATGCCAGACATTTCCAGAGTGCACCAAGGCTTAACAGTAACATGATATACTTAATACATCTGTACTGTTTAAAAACCACGACAGGTTTTCTTTAAGTAACTGACTGCCTTTGTGGGGAAGCAGCTGAAGATTGTTCCTGCAGCCAAGTTCACTCTTCTGATGGTAACTCAGAGTCATAACCAACAGTGAACAAATCCTGCTCAGCACCTGACACCCACTGCAGCTGAGCCCTAAAATGCCCCATTGTGTAGATCACATCCCCCTCTCACCTGGCACTTGACAGTCCCATGAAAGGCACCTGACACTGCTTAGGGGAAGTGTTCAGGGCTCCCATCTGTCCCTTGGTCTTTGCCAAGGTGTCATCCAAAGATTTCCACAGCAGGAAGCATTTGCCAGCTCCTCCACTTCTGGCTAACTGGCTGTTGCTGCACCAGATGCCTTCCCTTCCATCAAGCATGGATAGGTGACTCCTCAGGAACCAGCTTGAGAAGAGCGCAGCTGTCTCAGTGTGCTAAAATAGGCACTTTAATTTGTTCTCCCCACTTTGACCAGTGAAATAACACAGGCATCTGCTCTCTTTCATTTGCTGCCAAGCAGCCCCAGGGTTTCAGGAGACAGCATTTGGTGATGGCACTTGTAAGAATGCTGAACTCTTGTCCAGCTGGTATCTGCACACTTACTAACCACTCCAGTGTGGGCAACAGCAGCACTGCATCCCGTATGCTCTCAGGTCTGCACCTCACGTCTTACAGCAGAGAGCACTGGTGGCTCAAGCCTGCACACAGCACTTCAGAGTAATTTTGCTAGCAAAGTCCTTTAGCAGCTGAGTTGCTATTCAATACCTGGGAGAGAGGAGCAGGCTTTGCTGCCACTCAGTTCAGCATTAAAAATCTTTTCTTCTTTCCTCAAAGCAAGTATAGCCTGTGGAAAGGCAGTGTTTTACATAGCCAGTTGTGGTGGGTCCTTAGGACTCGACTTGAAGAGTGTCCTTTAGTCAGAGACACGACATCTTCAAAGGGGCACCACAGACTGGCTGGTACAGAGGTAAGCTTAAAGAGCCCTGATGCACTTTGAACCTTGTGGGGATCCTCCTTCTTGTTTTGAGGGAACAGCATTAGGAGGTGTCATCATGTGGCCAGAGACAGCCACTAGTTTAATGGCAAAGGCAAATATCCTTCTGCCTTAGTCTCAAAACCAACCTCCTTTCTCCCTCTGACAGCAGCAGCCTCTCAGCAGTGACAGCCATAATGACACAAAAACCCTTATCACCTCCTCTTTCCCCATGGTGTTATTCTGATATGAAAAGGGGAAATTGAGGCAGAAAGCAAGGTGGCAACTTGTCCATGGCTGCTCAGGGCATTGCAGACAGTCAGGAGGCTACATGAATTGCTGGTCTGTGGGCAGCATCTGTTTGCCTGCCACAGGCTCAGGAAACCAAGCTCTGCAGATGGGGGGATGCTTCTTTCGGGTATCTACATGAGATCTGAAGAATACCAGGATGACCAAACCCTCATCTGCAGCAGGGCTAAGGACCCTGTCAGTGCCTGCCTTTCCCACAGGCAGTCAGCAGGAACAGAAGTGTTCCCCACTGCCTCAGAAGCCCCTTCTCCCAGGCAGGCAGAAGAAGGGGAGATCTCTTCCCTGCTCCCCAGCTTGGCCTGCTTCTCACCACAGCACAACTGACCCCAATTCAAGCTGCTGACACTTATTTTCAGGGTGTTTCAGAGCTTCGTTATTTGTGAATGCCTTTTTGTGTAGCGCCATTGGCACTAGCACAGCCTGTTCCCAGCCTGTTCCAGCAGCTCCCCAATGACTGAGGTGACAGGCTCCAAACAGGGCATGGGCTCTGAGCAAGTCCTCAATGGGGTCACTCAGAGACAGCAAGCATCCTGCTGGATCTTCCTCCTTTTTCCAGCTTTGCCTCCCTGTACACAGCCTTCAGTTTCTGCTCTCCAAGAGCTCAGTGCAGAACTGCTTGGTTATAAAATACACATATACATTTGAGATCCCCAGCAGCAGGCTGGGTATTGACAAACTGCATGGCACTGGGAGGAAGGCAGGAGAAATGGCTTCTGGGCCTGATTTGTAAGGATCAGATTAAAACACACTAAACATCTATATCCCAACTAAGCAGTGGGACTGCCAGGCTCCAGGCAGGGATGTGATGGCTGCACACATCAGGGAGATAAATGCTACAAGGAACAATCCACAATATCTGCAGTTACTGAGAGAATCCTATATTTAAGAAAAGGAGGCTTCTCCAGTGGGGTTGCTGCATAAACTAGCAGCCAAGGACCAGTACCTGAAATTCTCACTGCCCTCTCCACATCCCACCTGTAGATGCTGCCAGGCTCAAATTAGGGAAGAGACCAAGGTACATCCTCAATCAATTTCTCAGCACAGAGAGCAGATAGTAAAATGGTGAGTTAGAAAAACAAGAATAACTTAAAAAACCCAGCATTACCAGGATAGGTGTGTGTCCACTTTGATCAACAGCCCACCTCCAATTGCAGCCAAAGATGCTCAGGGAAAAATGCAGCAACAAGGCAAATGCCACAATCCCAAACGCACCTCCAGCTCTTTCAGCTTCTGAATCTGTAGCTCAGGTGCTTCTGTTCCAGAGGAAATTAATGACAAAGAGAACCCCAGGTGGGAGATCAGAGCAAAGTGTCCTGAGAGCTGAAAACCTGCAAAAGTGTGCCAAGTGAGTGGTGATGCTTGGGAAGAATACTGATCTCTGTGTAAAAGCAATTTTCAAAGGAAAACAGGTGTGACCTGTGTGACAAGCTTTAGTGGGCATCTCAGTCTCTACAACATGGCCAGTGTACAACATTTTTCTTAAAGATATTTCACATTTGAAATTATATCAAAGCTTTAGGCTACATGCTTTTCCTGTCCCATATAATTTGGAGAATTCCTTCTTGGTAAGCATGGGAACTCTGGCACTTGAGCCACTTTGCACAGTGACTCCTTTCTGCAGGGTCTCATCCAGGGGTGGCTCCAGCAAGCAGAATCTGCATTTTGACAAGGTTGTTCTGCTCCTGCAGACCAGCATTCACCTAATCCAGCTCTGCTGCCTTTTTGTCAAACCCTTGCTGTATCAGCAGGCACAGCACTGCTGCCAGACCTCTATTTACAAGTCACACCTTCTTCACTGCCAGAAGGGGAATTACTTTTTTCCAACAACAAGAAACACCATTGAATACAGTTATCAGTTAGCTAGCCTTGGCTGCTCAGGAATAAAGACAAGGAGCTTTCACACACACAAGTAGGAGGTCCAGTCCTCACTATGATGTTGAAAGGGTACAAAGCTAAAAAGCATCCTCAGAAACATCCACAATCAGCTGAGATTGTTCTTGCTGTGAAAGGCTAAATTTCCCTATTTATGATATTCAGCATGAATGTCTTATTTTTCTATAAAGTGTGACATTTGAATTTCTCTATTATAATTTTACAAGTAGCCTCCCGTGTCAGTCAATGGAAAACTATTAAAAAATAACAGCTTTAAATCCAGGCAAAAATAATACAGTCCAAAGCCCAAGAAAACAGTCTATATCATTGCTACTACAAAAATTAGACTTGTGTAGCAAAATACTCCATGTTTTTAATTTTCCCTTGACAGTGTAAAAAAAATTATGCAGTTGTCCTACTGGACATGGGACGTGGCTGATGTGACACAGAAGTACCCAAAAGCAGCCAACAGCTTAATGTTCCAAAGCAGCCTAAATCTAAAGAAGAAACTCTACCTCCATTATCCTCAAATAATTGAGGAAGAAGAGCACTCAAGCAGTACTGGACAGGCTGCAAAGTTTTCTTTTCCGACTCTGACATCTCCAGCTGCACAGTCAGAAGTGGGAAAGGAAAGATCACAAGGAGCTGGGTTAGTCATGGCCACGTTGCTGTTGGGCTGTCACTCTCCATGGGATGACTTTTCAGTGCATTAGAGGCATTTCTGAATTAAAGCTGGAGTTTTAACACCAAAGACTTCTACACATTCCCTTTCTTGGCGAAAAAATCCTTGGCCATAATGCCAAGGGAAAGAAATCTGGTGTTCTTTCTCCAGGTACTTCCTTTTTCTCGTGGCATTTCCTTGTTACTTTAGTTGTTTTTTGTTGTTTTTCACTTTCTTTACCACTGAACTTGTCCGCCCTGCACCTGGACTGGACTGAGCAGACCCATCCTGCAGCCAATCACAGTCAGTCACTCAATTCAAATGGTAAATGGTTAAACCCACATTAGAGGTCAGGAATGAGTAAATACTGCCCTGAAGGGTTTTGTATTTGGACACAGGTGTTTGTCTTTCTGAGAAGCTGCTTTAATTCATTATTCTCAGCCAAATAAACTAAAGAACACAAGCAAACCACAGACATGATGAAGTGCAGGAAATCTCCAGCATGTAACAGAGTGGCCAGCACACAAAATCACAATAACTAATTCAAATGCTTAAACATTGACAGTTGAAAATAACTATATCATTGCACTTTATTATTTAGAGTTCTTGGGTGCTCTAGTAAGACAATTAATTTAATCAGATCACTTCTTATGGGTAAAGCTCAGCTCTGGACCAAGACAATGACAATGAAAGCCTTCATGACAGGAGAGTAGAAGTGTTTTATACCCTCCTCCATAAAACACCTCACAGGGCACAGACACAAGTCCTTCATCCAACACACAAGTTACAGGCTAGAGTTGATCATCCCATGAAATGAGATGAGCAAATCATCCTCAGCAAAATCAGATCTCCTGACTGCAGGAAAGGATTTACCAGTTTTGTCCCTGCAGCTAAATGGCACATCTGAGATCATTCAGCCTGAGCAGAATGAGCAGTTGCACTCTCCTGTGACACCAGTTCAGTCAGGCTCTTCTCAGGTGAAAACCTGGGTTAATTTCAGGGGTCAGCACCTGAGCTTGGGGCAGCAAACACTGCACAAGACAGCTTACATACACAGTCTCCTGTGGCAGAGGAAATGCCTTTCTTTTACCTGAACAGAAGGAATAAACCCCCACCATGGCCAGCAGATTTCATAGTCCTTCATACATGTGATGGGCTGGACTGAGAAGGAGTAAGGGCTGAGGATGGGCTGGACTGAGTAAGGAACAGTCAGCTGGGACTGTTTGATTTTGGATCTTTTCCCAGCAATTTCCTAGACACCAGTTGCTACACCCCAAAGCTCTAGGTCTTTGTCCTGTCCCTGGTGGAGCAATGGGATTGAGTAAGCAATGAGGACCAAGCAGTGGAGGATTCTGCTGAGCCTCAACACTTGTTTCTACAAATGGACCCTGTCACTGAAGGACACAAAAGAACACAAGCACACCACCGCTCTCAAGGTAAAGGAAAAAAAGGGAAGTTTTATTCTCTGACTCCAATATTTATAGTTTTACAAAAGTGACAGCGGATTGGAAGGTGACAGTGACACCTCTGCAATGACACTGGTCAAACCAACAGTCCATCAACTCTCTCCTCCTCCATAAAAAATTGCAAAACAATGAGTTATTTACAGAAAGTGTGTGAGAAAGTTCACTACAAGAATGTCAACATCAGAAGGCTTAGAAAATCTTAAAAAACCAGGGTGACAGGACCCATCACATGCTTCTGCACCATAAAGCTCCCTTGTCAGTCACACCAAACCTCCCAGCAGGAGAAGCAGCCAGGCTGTGAACTACTGTTCAGCTTTCCCTCTCCCCATAGGTGCCTGCACACCTGCAGGAATGAGGGATGGACACACTTAGCCTTCCCAGAACCAGGCAGCAAAAATGTGATCTTTCCAATAAGAATGAGTCACTTCCAACTGGGTTATTAAGTTATTACATTGTATTATTATATTAACGTCATTGCCATTTTCAGGAGAAGATAAACCTAATTTTAATCTGCTCTTAATTGAAAGCTTATCAAGAGACTGGCTCCATCGCTACACAGTCAGACAGCTTTTTTTTTTCTTCTGCTTCCCTTCCCCCTCTCCATACACTGCTCTCTATGCTGATGAAAAGAAACATCTCTATTCATTAGAGAAAAATCAGCTTGGAGTCGATCAGGCCTGTTAACCTACAGCCTGAGCTGTTATCACAGAGCAGACCTTTCCTCACAACAAAAAAACTGTTGGGGGCTGCAGTTTGGCACCCTGTGGCAGGGGATTTGCTGCTCATTTTTATATTGAGGTACTTGACAGTTTCCCTTAGAGGACGTGAGAATATTAAAGATATTTGAGCAGCTCTGGAAGAGGGTTAAGTATATAATGCAAGTTGACTGTGCAGATTTTAATTACAGATTCCCCCAAAAATCCATAGAAACTCTGATTAAACTCCTAATTACTTTTAAAGAAGTGAATAAGCGGTCAATAAGATGAACAGCAGCCTCTCTTCTTCTTTCTTTTTCTTTCTTCTTCATCTGAGCAAGGTCTACAGTGATAGCAACTGCAGATGTATTATCAAAGGCAAGTTAACAGAAGACCAAGGGGGAGACGTTTCTCTAAAGGCTCCTTTGAAAGAACTTTTTGCGACATCTTCAATACTAAGGCTGGCCCCGAAATCAATCAGGTCACAGAAATTTACACAGGCAAAGGATACGCCTGTTGCCACCAGCTGTGACTTCATGGTGCAGGATTACATTGGCTTTTCCAGCAGAGCTTTGCCTCCCCACACAAGCAGTGCTGGCCTTCAGGGAGCTGTGGTGGGGTTTCACACCTTGTCCAGGCTAGGGAGGTGATGTTCACAGAGTTGTGGAGTCTGTCCCAGGGGTCAGGGATTTACAAACAGCTTTCCCAAACATGTCACACAACCACACTGAGCAGCTTCACTGATCCCCTCTCTGTCAGGCCATGGAGCTGGCAGCACATCTTCCCTGAGAGCAGCCATCCAAGGTCACGACTCAGTCACCACTACTGACTCCACAGCTGAAGATGTGGTGCCTCTGTTCTAAGCAGAGCACCAGCTCCTGGCACACAGAAATGCCTTTATTCCAAGGGGATTTCTCATTGGGTGGGAAGAAACTTCTCAGCCCCAGACCTGTGGGCCATGTTTCAGCCCCTCCACCCAGGCCCAGCCCTGCAAAATGGATGCACCTGATAGTCACACTCATTCTGAAAAACAAAAAATGTTTCCCAGCAAGACATTTTAGTGCCTCCTCAGAACTTGCTCAAATCTGCTGGACTTGCAAAGAAACTTCTTTCTTCTGAGCTTAGCTGAGACCCACAGTAAACTACAAACCATGTTCCTCAGCCCCATGAGAATAATTCCTCTCTTTTATGGCATTTTCTGGCTCTCACTTAGCCAGAGCTTTGCTCCAGCAGTGCCAGGGCAGAAAAAGCCCTGCTCACTTTCTCTGGGCACAACAGGGCTAAAAACAGTAAAAAAGAAATATCTCCCCTAAAGTAATTCAAATTCTGAAGGTGGGACTCAGTCTGAGATGGTGTACAACAGCAAGACATGCTGTGCAAGCAGTGACTGTCCCCAAGGCACAGCCATGCTTCATCTTACTGTCTTCTCTCTAAGCCATTATTGTTTATTTTGCTGTCTCCAATGGCCATAACTTTAACCCTGCAAATAACTTTCATTTCCCCATCACAGGAAGGAGATGAGAGTGCTTCTAGGGGAAGAGCATCTGTTTCTGTGTGTGAAGACTCTCTATCTGTATCACCACACTCTGCCTCTCACATGATTTTTTTTTTCACATTTTCCCTACAGGGAGGACTCACAGTTACCAAAATCCCCTCTTATACCACTGCCAGATATTTTGTACCTAATGGACATGTTTGTGAAGCAGCCCCTCAGCTGCTGAGAGGCAGTAACCACCATCTCCTCATCCCTGCCCATTGTGCAAATGCATTTTAAATTCCATGATGTGGCTGGAACTGTCCTCACTATATCTGACTGCTCAGGTCCCACACTTTCATATTTCACAAGCCTTTCATACTAGTTGCCAGATATGGAGAGACCATAACCAGAGGATGTAGATTCCCTCTGGTAGATTTGTTGGTTCAAGATTACTAAAGCCATATTTTGCTCTGGGTACAGCACCTGGGAGAGCAGGGCTCAGTGCTGGCTTGGAGCTCTCATGGCTTTTGCCACAGAATTAATTTTGACTGAAGAAACTTGACCAAAATAAGGCTATAGGGAGGGCATGGACATTCATAGACTGATTTGGGTTTTTTGGAAGAGAGCTTCAGTGGAGCCTTCAAGGGGAGAAAAATATCCTAATAGCACATTTGCATTAGAAAAATAAGGAGATTCTGAGGTGCATTGGAGAGTTCAGTCAATCCCCAAGCCTTGATCCAGGTGGATGGGAGGAAACAGAAAGAAGCTTGGAAATGGAAGGAGGGAAGGAGCTTGCTCTGCAACCAAAGCTCTGCACTAAGGCATATGTGGTTTCCAGTGACAGTGTGAGAATTTACAGTATAATAAAGATATATGTGGCCATTTGGAACAAGCTATTTCTAACATAAAATGACTCTGTATATTGATTGCCTCAGGAATTTGTACAGAACACTATTTCCAGACATATAACTGAGCATATTATTGCTGTCGGCACTATATACAGCCACAAACAGGGACGGGACACTCTGAATCAGTGCCGTGAGCTGTTTATTTCAAACATCAGTCTCAGTACTTTGTTAGGACAATGGAGACAGGGTCTGTTTACAGCTCGCTGATTCCAATGGAATGCCAAGGAAATGTCATGTTACAGCGTAGCATAAAGCCATCTCAGTCCAAGTTTCAGCTAATCACACATAGAGCAAAAACATATTGACAATAATTCTATCCAATGACATGAAACACACGTAACGGTAGTTAACGGAATAGAGACTTATTTTCTAACACAATGGCTCGTTTATGAAAGACAAAGCACATGCTAACCTTCTAAAGATTTACATTAAATAAACTTGTTGCAACCTAAAAGGGCAAATCACAGAGGCTTATTGTTCTATTTCTCATGTTTGCTCTACAGCTTAGAAAACTTTCTCCTGCATTAGCAATGTTCACAAATCTGCTGTCTGACGCCTGCCTTTTTTACCATTTTCTCAAAACCCTCTAATTTTTTGGATCCCAACAATTCCTCCTCTCTGTTGACTCAAAAAGAAACCTTCATTCTCATGTTGTTTACTACTTGCGTTTCATAGCCCTACTATAAAATTTCTGCTTACTATCTGCTGAAGGCCTACACTTGCTGATCTGAAGCATTGCTATGTTACAGCACAGCAACTTAATGGTGTGAAGGCTGAATCAGTGAAAGAGATATGAATCACGTCTGACAATAGTTACAAGTCACTGCTCAAAAAACTCTCGTCGATTCCAGGGTCTTAATTCAAAACTTTCCTCCATTTCTACACCTTCGTCTACCATTTCTGTGAGATTTCGAGCACTCTCTGTGCTTCTACTTCCTAATTCTCTCTCTTGTATGACAAAAACTTCTCGGACCGTTCATCATTCGCCGCACACACTGAAGTATGCAGGGTATCACTATCAATACCAATACCAGAACACCCAATACATAAAGACTTTTCTTGCAAAGCTGCCTTAGCCAAGGTGCACAGCTCCATTCTTGAAACAAATCATCCAGCCAGGACTCACCATCTTCTTTAATTTGAGCTGTCAAATCTTTCAGGTTTTGTATGCTTTTGTGAATGGATTCAGCGTGATCGGATAAATTCATACAACAAAATTCTTCAAATTCCTCCCAACCATGACCTTGTGCCAGTAAAAGAAAATCAATTGCTGCTCTATTTTGAAGGGTAGCATGTCTAACATTATCAATATCGGTTAACATATCACTAATTGCAGAGGAGGAGGCATTAGCTTGTTTGGTCAGCCAGCATCCAACTCGATCTAATTGTTTAAATGCTACTGCTGAAGCCAATTGGGGTAAAAAAGTAAACCTGCTGAAACCCTTCTTGCAGCTTTCCAAGGCCTGAAAACACTCTGACAGCTCTCCTCATAATGAAGAACAGCTCTCGTTCTCTGTTGTTTCTTTTTCATGACCGCTTTGGCAGTGGGGGCAATTATAATGGGCATCCCAATGCTACAAGGGCCACTTTCAAGGTGTGCTGGAATGCCTTGCCAAGCTCTGTCTCCAAAAATGAACCAATACCCCTTCGGCAATTGCCATGGATATTGGTCAGCCTGAGAAAGCACATCTCAACTGTTTGAAAAATTACACCAAAAACTCAAATTTCTGTATGCAAAATAATGAGGAGTAACATTGTAATTTGGAAGATCACCTTTTCGCCAAGCACTAGCTATGAAGGTAAAGCAAAAATCCATTGTTAAAGAGCCAAGGATTTCTAATTCTTGGGGTTCAGATGCTGCCTTGGGAAGTTTTTTGGACCAAACGTTCCAATTGAATGAGGGATCGTTTCCATTGTCAATTTCACTTGGCTTAACATTGGATTGTTTTTTGACTAAAGGCAACTCTTTTACCAGCACACCAACCAGACAGGTTGAAAAAGGTTTTTCTGGTTCCAAATTAGACAAACATATAGTATCTGAGCAGGCTCCCTTGGCTAAGGTCACCTAAACATTTGTTTTCGGTTGTTTCACAGGCAAATCTGCACCACAAAAAACAATTAAAATCCACCACTACCAACATACAACTTGCATTAGCTCCATCTTTTTCATGAGCTAAGTTTAGGCAGAATCCTTACATATATATCAATTTTAAAATTTTGTTCTCCAAAAAACCAAAAACCTAAACTTTTGCCAAAAATTAGCTCTGTTAAACAAACATTCAGCATACAATTGACATACTCATAAATAACATTAACACAAAATCAGAGTTTGCAGGTTCCACTGATGCACAAAGAACGTCAGGCAAAAGGAACGTCAGGCGTGACCTGGGATCTCTCTGTTCGGCTCACGCCTGCGTACTTGATTCCTCAGTGCGGGACTCATCAACACGTTCTGGGGTGCGGTATGGTTTGACGATTTTGGCAGAGACCCACTTAATTCCAGCACATGTACAGACAGAAGGATTCCTTTGCCCCAAGTTATTGATCAAAAAGGGCATTCAATTTGTCCAGATTCAGGGTTTCTAATTAAAAGAGGAGGATTATCTTTCAGTTTTGCCTGTGTGTTATTTGAAAAGTGCCTAAAGATTGGTAAATCAACTTCTGCAACCGAACTGTTTAGAAAATTAAAAGCATAGAAAATTTCCTTTCAGGAAGGGAAAGGCAATCTTACGATTTCAATGGGGACCAATAGAGGAATCTTTGGTGCATGTCCCTGCCTTTGATGGCATGCCATGCCTTTTGATGGCTTTGACTTTGGGAAAGATTTTTTTCTTTGGTTTTTTTTTTGTTTTAATGTATCCATGCCATGTCCCTGATATCTTGCCCTCCAAGTTGTGTTTTCCTCCTTGACTTTTTCCCCTGCTTTTGCAACATCTGTGAGCTTAGTTTTGGCATGTTTTTGTGTTTTGCACTGCACCTGATATAATCCCGGTCCATTTTCTTGTCATCACGGAATTTCCCAAATTTTATTTTTTTCTCTTCCAATTGCAATTCCTTTGATGGTATCTCCATTCCAGAGTGTTTGTAAGTCCTTCTTTTCTCTTTTGGCCTTCAGTGGAGATCAATTTTGGCAAGCTTTGCTGCATGTGCCTGCACTTGATGGTATATGGCCTGCCTGCATTTTGATGGCTTTGACTTTGGGAAAAATTTTTTTCTTTTTTTTTTTAAGAATCCATGCCATGTCCCTCATATCTTCCCCCCTAAGATGTGTATTCCTCGACTTTTCCCCCTGCTTTTGCAACATCAGTGAGCTTTTTTTTGGCATGTTTTGGTCCTTTGCAATGCAACTTATTTCCTCACAGCCTATTTTTTGAAGACACTAAAAGTCCCCATTTTCTGTTTTTTTGACATTTTTTGAATTGCATTTCTCTTTTGCCTGTGTTTTATGTGAAAAGTGCCTTAAGATAGTGGATCAGGTTCTGCACCCGAATTGTTTAGAAAATTAAAAACATAGAAAGCCTTTTTCAGCCTTATCTGTGGTGTGACCTCAACTCTCTTTCTCTGTTTATTTAAAATGTGTTTTAATGTTTGATGTGGTCTTTTAATAATTGCTTGGCTTGTTGGAGAGTGAGGAATACTAAAGATGTGACGAACACTATTCGTTTTGAAACGTGGCCAATTTTTGAGATATATATATGCGGGACTATTGTTAGTTTTTACTTCTTGGGGTACACTTAATGAAGGAAAAGCTTGCAGAAAATGTTGACAAGCATGATTGCTTGTTTCACCTGTGTGAAGAGAAGTAAAAATTGCACTAGAGAACATGTCTACTGAGACATAAATATTTTTATATTTACTAATGGAAGGATATTTAGTGAGGTATGTTTGCTACAACTGCAGACTTTGCAAACTTCGTGGGTGGACAGCTCCTGTAGAAACAGGAGGTTGCACAAGCTGACAGTCAGTGCAAGCACTGATGATAGCTTTAGCTTGACAGCATTTTGGTGGAAAAAAGCATGGCTCAATTTTTCTTGTTCAAAAATGTTTGGCAAAGTGTTTGAAATAACCATTGCCAGTTTGTCTGCTCTCGCGTTTCTTTCTACTAAAAATCTAGGAAGTGAAGAATGAGCTCTGATGTGAGAAACAAAATATGGATTAGTTTTATATTGCAAAGTTGTAAAAACACATGAAAGCTAATGATATAAAGTTTTATTACTAACATCTTTTAAAATTGTCTCTTCTAATTTCTTAACCACATTAGCAACATGAGCAGAATCTGTGATTAAATTAAAAGGTTGAGGGAAAAGCTGAAAAGCTTGAACTACAGCAGCAAGCTCAGCAATTTGAGGAGATTTTTCTAGTATTTGAATGTCGGACTCTTAAGCATTAGTTTTTTGATTCAACTAAGTTACAACTGATTTGTGACTTTTGCTAGAGCTATTAGTGAAGAGAGTCACTGCATTTAAAGGTTCTTCACTTAATTTAGGTTTTTCTCTGAAACTCAGTTTTGCTTGCAATAGTTTCTGAGCTGGGAAGTGAACAGAACAAACACTTGGGAAACTCAAGAATGCATATTGTAAATCATTAGAATTTTGCATTGCTTAATTGAGGTAATCTTTTTTTAATGGTAAATAGATAACTGAAAATTCTTGGCTTGCTAAAGTTAGCAATTTGGCTCTGGCCTTCATTACAATGTGTGCAACTATTTCTAAAACTGTGAAAATAGTCTTTGGAAACTTGTAGGGAGAAAAAAATCTACTCTATTATTAACAAAGGATCTGGCTCTGAAGGGTCTCACTGAAAAATGAGATTACAAAGTTGCATTTTCTCTCTTAAAACTGCAAAAAAGAAAGGCGTGTCTCAAACACAGCGATGAGCTTGTCTTCTTTGGAGAGCTTTTGCAACCTTGTCAAGGGCTGCACGAGCTTCAGGGGTTAAAGTTTTTGGTGAAGTGATGTCGCAGCTTCTTCTCAGCAAATCAAAGAGTGGACTTAGTTCATCATTGGTGATTCTTAACACTAGTCTGACTTAATTGATTTCTCTTAAAAGTTGTTGCAATTCTTGCAGGTTGTTGATACTGATTTGGATTTGTATCTTTTGTGGTGTTATTGTCGTCTCAGTCATCTTCTATCTCAGGTACTTTTAGGGTGTAACTTCTTGAATTTTTGTTGCAGAGATTTCAAGTCTAGCTTTTTGGATTTCAGCGACAACACAAGCACGGGTTTTTTCTATCTCTTCTTGCGTTGAAGCTGTGATGAGCAAATAATCTCTGTAGTGTAAAATCATGGATCTTGGAAACTTCTGGCAAGCAGGAGACAAAGCTTGGGTGACAAAATATTGACAAATTATAGGCAAATTCTTCATCTTTTGTGGCAATGATTTCTATTGGTATTTTTGGATGGGTTCTCTTTGATTGATGATGGGAACTGAAAAGGCAAATTTTGGAGCATCATCGGGACGAAGTGGAATATGGAAAAAACAGTCTTTTACATCAATTACGACGAGAGGCTAATGTTTTGGGATCATTAATAAAGAGGGAAGTCTAGGTTGAAGAGGTCTCATGTCTTCAATCACTTCATTGATCTTCTTCAGGTCATACAGCAACTTCTAGGAGTCTGATGTCTTCTTGTGGATGACGAAGACTGGAGAATTCTAGGGACTGTTTGTGGCAGTGATGTGACTTTGCTGTAATTGTTCTTTTACTAATTTATTAAAAATGTTTAATTTTTTCTCTGTCAAAGGCTATTGATCGATCTATACAGGATGATCAGTTTTCTAAGTCAGCTTTAAAGTTGCAGGTTTTTGACGTGGTTTTCATTACAGGCTTACTTCTAGTTTTGCTCTCTATTGGGACAGAACGTCTCTCTTTTAGACGGTGAGAGGCTTCTGAACAACAAAAGGACACACTGCTGCAGTCTTTCTCTTGGGACCGGTAATGTTAATCATGGATGCACTTTGCAAACACACAGTAGTACTTCTAATCTCTGAAAGAGAACTTGAAGGAGTTACTAAATCTCATTGGGCTAGAACATGTGAGAAATTACAGAAACATCTGCGCTAGTATCTGGCATACTTGAAACTTAAATTGCTTTACTACAGTGAGTCAGGCTACAAGTCAGTTGTGGTCGGTCACGGTCTAAACATTGTACTCAAAAGACTTCTGGACTTGAGGTATTAGAAGGCACATACACAAATGAGTTCTCAGAAAAGTTGCTTTGCTTGGGTGTATTCATAGGTGACAGAAATGCAATAGCAATAGGTGTTTTTGGTGGAATTACTATAGGAACATTAAGTGCAAGAGCTAAAATCATCAACTCTTCATTAGAGTTTACTGAAACAACAGTAGGAGGAATTGAGACTCTGGGAAATTTGTTGTTTGCTTTGCTTAGAATTAAAAAATCTTGTCTTTGTTGACAAGGATTGACAACTGTAGTAGGAATATTTACTTAAATTATTTAAAAGATGAATTAGTTTTGAGGAGGCTAATTCGAACTTTGCACTTGAGAGTATTGAGCTGGAACTATTTGAGGGTTGGTTGATTGAGGGACAAATGGCTGATGTACTGACATCATTTGATTGGATACTTGATTGTTAGGGGGTACTACTACTTGTGTTTGAGCGCGGTGGTACGCACTGTTTTTGAACTTTAACGACAGAGTCTTGCTATCGATGTCAAAGTGAGAGCGACAATGTTTAGCAAAATGTCTTTCTTTTCAGCATCGAGGGCAGATAGAAAATAGATTTGGTGGAAATGCTGTCACACGGCAATCTTTTTTAAGGTGACT
This sequence comes from Zonotrichia leucophrys gambelii, assembly GCF_028769735.1. Lineage (NCBI taxonomy): Eukaryota > Metazoa > Chordata > Aves > Passeriformes > Passerellidae > Zonotrichia > Zonotrichia leucophrys. Next base: position 34,293,588 of record NC_088177.1, on the reverse strand, counting down.
TGGTTTACTACAAGCAAAGCAGCAAGGCCTTTTATTAGAGTCTAACTGCACAGTGTTAACAGAATTTTCTTAATTTTTTTCTAGTTTTCTAAAAGCTTTTTAATTTTATCTATTTGTTGTGTCAAATTATCTTTTAATGTCTTTCTTAAAGCATTGACTTGTAAATTTGCAAGATTTTGTGAACTTATGAGTCTGCTGCAAGCTGTTAGCATTTGCTTGACAGTTGGAGGCTAATCTGGCAAAGTTAAAATAATTTTTCTACATTTATCATTGGCATTTACAAAAGCAAGGTTTTGAACAATATAGGAACAGGCTTGTTCATGTGGACATTGCTTTTCAACTGCTTGAGTTAATCTATCTGAAAAAGAACTGTAGGATTCTGCTTCACTTTGTTTAATCAGCGGATAAGAATTTACATGCGCCCTAGCTAGCTCTACAGAAAACAAGGCCTTCCTAGCAGCATCTTTAATGTCTGCTAATACAGGCTGAGGCAAGTCTACTGCTTGATTTTCTGCTCTATGGTAAGGTGGCTCACCTGCTAATTGAACAACATCTAAATCTGCATAATCAGTAGCTGCGTATTTTTCAACTAACTTATTAAGAAGTTTTTTCTTTTGTAATTCTTACAGTAGGTACTGTGAATTGGTTAAAATCAGAGAAGCTACATTTCGACAGTCAGCAGGGACTGAATTATAAGAATTAAAAGTACTTTTCAGCACATTGTTAAAATAGCAAGAAGCGAATCTACTTTCTTTCAAAGCTTGACGTAATTCTTTTATGTCATGGTGAGTGAGTCTTTAGTATCGTGGGTTACAATCATTACGACCATATCTTACAGGTAATGCAAGGAGTTGTTTCTTTGAGTCTAAATATTTTTCTAATTTTTGATTAATGTAAGACCACTTGGGCAACTTTAATGGGAAGGCAGAACTGGAGCTGACAGTTTCACTGACAGCAGCTGTTCTGGGAACTTCGCTAATGTCTGAATTCTTAGCAGGGACATTGCTGTAGCAACAAAGTTTCTTGGGAACTCTGCTAATATGGACAGAAGAACGCGCTCTTGAATTCTTGTCAAAGACACCTAAACAACACGCTTCTCTTGGAGCCCTGCTATGAGGGACAGAGGAGGGCTCAGCCAAACACGCTTCTTCTGAAGCTCTGCTAAGAGGGGCCGGGCAAAGGGCGTGTCCTTTGGATTGTGGAGGAAAGCTAAGATTCAAACTCTTCTGGTAAAGCGACTTTGGGTTTGTACTTTTGAGAATGTCTAGAGAACAATGGCATGATTCACAAAGTCTCTTTGCTTGTGAAGATTCAGCTGGAGAACAGCTAACATCAGACTGAGAATTTAACACTATCTTTTCTCTCAACAGCAAAAGAAATAGATTTCGAATTCTTCAAAATCTCAGCTTGTTTCTCTCTAGAAACTCTTCAAAAATCTCTTGTTATTTCTTCAAGCTTCTGCTGGGGCAGAGTCTTCTTAGTTTGGCTCAATTCTTGACTGCTGCTTGCTGCATTTGTCTTCTCTCTTGCCTTGTCTTGTGAACGAATCTTACTCACTGCTATTTCACCTTGTACATCAAAAGGCTGGCAAACAACTGAAAATCTTGGCAAAGGCTTATTTGAACAATTTATCAAAAAAGAACTCTTCGAATCACAAAGCACCCTACTCGCTTGAACTGAATCTGAGGGGTTGCTTTCTTGAAAAGGGAAAATAGTGACAGGAGTGACTTCTACAGCTTTCTGACTAGACACAGCAGACTTTAAACTAGTTTCAGATGTTCTTGCTTTTACAATTTCAGAACACACAATTCTTTTATCACAAAACTTCTGCAAATTCACATCTCTTCTTTCTGCACGGCTTGCACCTGCTCCTAAACTAATTTCACGAACTCTTATGTTCTTGGAACACAACGAAAATTCTGAACGCTTTTTTCGACATGGCAAGACTTTATAATTTCCCAGAGAGGTTCTAGAGAGATTATTTTCTGCTGCAGGGACACAGAGAGACTTGGGGCAAACATAAGATACGACTCCATCTGAAAGCTGTTCTGGTTCTCAGTTTCTGGAGAACAGGGCACAGCCAGCATTTCTGGGAGAAGCACTGAACAACTTAGGAGGGAGAAAATCATTTCGACTGAAACCTGACAATTTCCCTGAGAGGGACGCAGGCTCAATTTTACTTGGATTTAAAGAGTCTGAGCAAGATATTTTGTTTTGTGGTTCAGAACTGTTTTGGTTAGTGTCAGTTTGTTTGAAACACTCTAGCAAAGCTTTGGAGGCAGGGATAAGTCTACTTAGACTCTCATCTTTTTTGAGAGAGAACAAATTATAGATTTTCTAGTTTATTTGATCTCAAAAATCAAAGGTAAAAGCAGACTGTAAATTTATATTTTGAGTATTCGCTTTCACCCAGATGAGCAAATTTTTAAGTTCAATTTTTGAGATATTTGAATGTCTTTTATCTTGTAAAATTTTCTCAAGCTGGTAAAAAACGTCTTATTCTGTTTTAGATAAATGATTTCTCATTTTTGTAACTTAGGAGCTCCTAGAAAAAAAATTACTTGCAAACGCACAAGATGCAAACGATGAGGGGATGAAATATTTCTCTTGATTAACACTTGGGTCTCTGACGGCTGGGTTTTTCTACGATTTTCTTTTTTATCTTAGTCTAATTATTGTCCTCACATGGGGCACCATTTTGCTGTCAGCACGCTATATACAGCCATGAACAAAGACAAGACACTCAAAATCAGTGTCGTGAGCTGTTTATTTCAAACATCAGTCTCAGTACTTTGTTAGGACAATGGAGACAGGGTCTGTTTACAGCTCGCTGATTCCAATGGAATGCCAAGGAAATGTCATGTTACAGCGTAGCATAAAGCCATCTCAGTCCAGGTTTCAGCTAATCCCACATAGAGCAAAAACATATTGACAATAATTCTATCCAATCACATGAAACACACGTAACGGTAGTTAACGCAATAGAGACTTATTTTCTAACACAATGGCTCGTTTATGAAAGACAAAGCACAGAGACTCATCCATGCTAACCTTCTAAAGATACACATTAAATAAACTTTTTGCAACCTAAAAGAGCAAATCACAGAGGCTTATTGTTCTATTACTCATGTTTGCTCTACAGCTTAGAAAACTTTCTCCTGCATTAGCAATGTTCACAAATCTGCTGTCTGAAGCCTATCTTTTTTACCATTTTCTCAAAACCCTCTAATTTTATAGATCCCAACAATTATTTATTCTCTATAAAAGCTGGATAAATGGCCAGGCTCCAGGGGGGTGTGAGGCAACAGCAGTTGTTCATTGACAGATGAATGGAAGGAGGTTTGAGCGTGACAGAGAACATCAGGATACTGGGAACTGTACCAACAGCTTTCACAAGTCACTGCAACAGGTGTATCTGCTTGTTCCTCAAAAAGGTGAGGCCACTTCAAAGCCCTCATGAGAAAGCAGGGGACCAACATACAGGAGAAACATAATTTCTCCTCTGGAGCAGCACTGAGAAATGAGGTCTGAGGCTAACAAATCCAGAAGGTACAAGGGCCTGAACCAGAGCAGGCTCTTACACAGCAGCATACAAGGAATTGCTTGAGGTCCCCAGCCATGGATGTCCAGCTAGATCCCACAGGCACTTCAGGGGTGAGAGAGAACAGCCAAAGCTCAGCCTCTGCCTCACTTCCCATGAGCCCAAGTGTCCTGAGACAGGTCCCCCTCAGTACTGAGAGTTATTCACTCATTCCCAGCTGGATGGAAATGCTGGAATGGCATAGTTGACAGTTCCAGGTCCCAGCTCCTCATCCCGAGAGACCCCACAACATACTGGTGTTCAAAGCAAAATGATGTTGCAGATTTCCTTGTCTCACAAGCAAACCACAAACTTTAAAGCATTTCCCAGGAAATGCGATGGACACAACAGCTGGGAATTTCCTTTCAAGGCAAACAGGAAGGAAGAAAGTCTGAAAATGAGGGACAGTATAGAGAAATATCTTTTGGCCTACCAGCAGATGTGCAAAAAGTAGGGCTATCCCAGAAATTGGGAATTCTGCAGTTTAGCAGCTACTGCAACTGTGTTTAGCATATTGTCAGTTTTGCCTCAACTCCTAGAACAGGTGAACATGCAACACAATCTTCAGCATTCTCCTCCCTATCTCCTTGCCTTTCACGCTCCATCACAATGTTATGCGTAGGCAACACCAAGTCCAGATAGATCCCCTAGGCAGGGCCTGCATAATTTCCATTATTGTTAAGTGTCCAGACTGTCATAGAAGTTACATGCAAAGACCCAAAGGACTGCCCAGACAGGTGACAGGGTCTTGACTCATGATTTCAGCTCATCAGCAAGTTTTTCTAATAATGCAAATAAACTTTCATGTGTGTTAGGCTATGAAAGGCTGGTAAAACTGGGTTTACATTCTCCAGCACAAAACTGTGCCATTGCACTGGTGCAGGGGACTGTGAAGGCTGAATATTCTTGTACTCCTGCTGCCACCTAAAGGAAATGCCTCAAAAATGCTCAGAAATATCCTAGGAAAAACATTTTCTGAAATATGCTGAAATAATGCAGGCTAGAGTGGGCTTTTAGCTGAAGAAGGATCCTTTTGGGAAAAGGACTATTATAAGAAGGACATTTTTGTGTCATGGAATCAGCTACAACGTACTGGCAGATTTTTAACAGCCATGATGGCAAGTGGATGGGGTCAAGGAACTTGTGCTGTCCACAGAGGACCTGAGCTGTGACCATGCCAATGGCCATGGTCTAAGACCACAGATGAGAGGTTTGTATATGGAAGCAATATCTCTCATTACATGAGCTGACCTAAAAAGAAAACCAAATCAGCTTTAGGATCGCAAAAAATCATCTTCAAATAATTTAGGGCTACACAAAACCACCACCAGTTCTTGTTGAATGGGTCCTTCTGAAACAGTTTTCTTAAAGGCACTTGATTCCTCTGTTTGAATTCTTCCCATTATCCAGGCAAGACACCAGATCCTTTGGTGCCTTTGAAGAGAGGGTGAACTGGTCAGGCCAGCTTTAGAAATCTGACACCATGTCCTCTTTGGGCCAGGTGCTCCTGACATTGGCTGCCTATGTAACTCACTTGGATGAACCCATTCCTTTTGGATTTGTTTGCTATAATTGGGTATGCTCCAATGGATTGGAGGTAGCCGGGCAAAGGTGAGATAGCTAAAAGGAAATGTTCCGATATTGTGCACAAAATAGCAATAACTTTGTTCAAGCTTCTATGCTGACTAAATGCCCAACACCCAAAGTTGTGTACAGTCAGCACTAGTGAGCCCAGGGAAATACTAAACTGCCTTGTAAACTGGAAGCCAAGTGGAAGTACTATTTAAATGCTCAAAAAGTACAATTTGCTGGTGCAGATCAACAAATAGCTTTATTAAATACAGAGAACACTACATGAGTTATGAAATTGACTTTACAGCTTTAACTGTGGACTTCACATTTTAATAACCTTCTGTTTAAGGGGTTAATGGAGCCTCTTTAGTTTTCCCCATGTATGGGCACAAGGGCACACATCAAAAACATGCATCTGGTATTTGGAGTGCTTGAGTACAGAAATTTCATTGTCATGTATCAGAGGGTAGGAGCACTCCTCATGAACAGGATGTAATCTCCCACCCAGGACATGGCAAAACCTCTTCCATCCAAGATGATTAAGTAGATGCTCCCAGGTATCTCCATATGAAATGACATGTTTGTCAAGATCAAGCAGCAGTGCATAAGCTTCAGTGCAAGCACACTCCGATGAATCATTCCATGACATGAATATCTGGCAAACTTATTACCTTCCCTACGTATTTACTTTTTGGGATGAGTGAACACTGTGTTGTCCTTATTTCACAGTGAGTTAAGCTGAAATGCATATGCATCAAGCAATTTGCCCCAAACGATCATATTGCGATGCGTCATTTGATGAGAACTGCTGTTTCCTGGTGTTACTCAGGAAGCCATTTGACTCCCAGCCTGTGACTAATGTCTTGCCTGAGCAGTCTTGTCAGGAGATGTGACTTCTACATATGCTTTCCTTCTCCACGTGTTCCACAGAAACTGTATCTACCCACTTTGGCCTAATACTTTCCCCATTTATCCTCACTAGGGAAATTTAGCTTCTCTTTAAAGTGGAGGAAGAAGCTATCTAGGGCACCAGGCATAGATGGATATGACCTTTTAATTAAATGTTCTGAAACTGAGGAGGAATTGGGAATGGAAGACAATATGGATTATTTTGAAAATGAGAATGAAGAAAAAAATCCCCTCAAAAGGATCATCTCCTTGTGATGCCTGTCTTGTTTTTACTCCCAGACTGTACCTCAGGTCCAAGATTCCCATGAATCCTCAAAACAAAGACAGCACAAAAATTATGGTGTGCTCTGCTCCAAGGCATAGTACAGCTTTAACTCCACAGCCAGTTGTTCTCATGACTGATGTCAGAATATGCTTAATATCAGAAGATGGAAGCTAACAGGGAAATCAGAATTTAAATTTATCATTTAATTCCTCAACTGCTCAAACTGGAAAGTACTTTTTTCCCTTCAGTACTCTCTTGTGTTCTACAGAATAAAAGAACTCCCAGAGTCTTTAAGCAAACAGGCAGTCAGGTAACTCCCACTATGTATCTCTGCAAGTGTGACCACAGGTGTGGGACACCTCTCATAAACCTGTGGCTAAACAAAAGTGACACCTATAGTCTAACCCAATGAGACCCACTCTCACTGAGAAAGTTCTAATCACTGGAGGGAGACCAACTCTTCTGGCAGGCAATTTACCTGCTCATCTCCAACCCTTTCCTTGGGAAGAGATGAAGTCTTCTCAGCCTGTCATTAGATGACTTGCAGCGAGAGGAAAGGACCTCTGCCCCCAAAGATTCAGAACTTCATTCAGAACTGGCTGCAGGGCAAGTTCTGCACAAATACAAGCATGGGGAACTAATCAGAACACTTCTCATTTCAGTTTTTGTCTCTTCCAGCAAGACAAAGAAAACATACACATTAATAAGCAATAATAGAAAATCACACACATAGCCCCTCTCTGAGACAGGAGCATGCATTTCATATTCTAACCATCCAAAATGTGTCCCTGTAGCCTTGGGGTATCATTTACTTCCCAGACAACTGAAATTAATTTTGCTTGTAACTTCTTATGAAACGGTGTCTCTAATACTTCATTTGACACACTGTGTTCGTACCTACATCTATTAATTTTTGTAATGGTAGCCAGGGAAAAAGGCAAACAGGTTTCCATGGCATACTTTGCTTCTGAAAACAAAAGAACCATTCTCCTCTCCAAAGCCCTCACTGCCTTTTGCTGTTATGCCAGAATCATACATCCTCACTGTACTGCCCTTGTGTATTATTTGGTTGTGGTCTCCCTCACTTTGATGCAACCTTTTGTGTTTCAAAGTTGCAGCACCAAAGCAGAGCAACACAATGCACAGGACATACTATGCAGATGCCAACTCCTGTAGGGCCTTAAAAGCACATCTGCAGCTTTTGCACAGCAGGAAGATGAAGTCATACTGACATAGCTTTTCTTGCCATTAAGGAAAAGATGTAATTGTTCCTCAGGATCTTTGCTTCTCTGAATAACCTCACAGAATTTCAGCTATCAGGCCCTTCCTTCAATGGAAAGTCATCCTGCTGGGTCACTTATTGTTACTGCCACAGACAAAAAAGCAAGATGGGAATTTGGGTGACAGGTCAGGGACATGGAGAGCGCTTCATTTTATCTTGGCAATGTGAAGAAGAAAGGATTTTTATTTTCACATTGTTAACATGTTGCCTGTAGAGATGCTCCCTTTCTGTTAGCAGTCCCAAGTCCATCTGAAGAACTGCACACACAATCAATGACGTCAAATATAAAAGGGACCCGTGAGGCAGAACAAACTAACACAAGGATTCGTGCTTGCTTTGAGAGAGCCTGATCTACAGAACACCCCAGCATCCATTTCCATCAGTCATCAATTTCCTGAGTTCTTCCCAGCTTTAGTACAATGCTGGAATACCCTTAGATTTTTCCTTAGACACTTAAGTTTAGAAAAGGGCCCATGTAGAGAGACCACTGTTAATTTCCACATGCCTTAGAGCACCCAGTCAAATCCACCCCTCTGCATCCACTGACCTGGCACTGGACTTTCTGCAGATATCAGCCGAAAAATGAGAGATAACAGCCCTCCTAGTACTAGCAGAGAAGCACCTTCCTTATCAGCAAGCAGGAGACACCTGCAGGCCAAGCTCCACTGTGGTAAATACCAAACAGGTCTAACAAGAGTCAAAGTTACTACTTAAAAACAATAGACCACAAAAAAGGCAAGGAACAGCATGGCCTTTGGAGCATCCAGGGCAGACAGTTTGGAGAGCAGAGAGTTTGGGGGGCAGAGAAACCCAAGCTGTGCCCCTGGATGGTCTCTCACATGCACAGGTTCATGGGCAGCTCTCTAAAATTACTATTTTACCTTTTGTGAGCTCAGTGCTAATTACAGGAGTCTAGACTAGGAGCAAAACCCAAGGCATTAGAGGGCAATGTTTTTAGGCCAGAAGGTAAAAGGAGTAGAAGCAATAAAGAGAATTGTATTAAAGATATGAACTACCTGCAAGGGGACTAGAAGACCTATAAAAACAAGGCAAAGTGAGTTAGGAGGATTATTAAGGAACCAGAAAGAGATATTGAGTACCAGACTTACACAGAGGTGCCCAGGAAGCATAATGCACTGTGCACAAGTCTGTACCAGACAGAGAGTAAACAAGACAATTACTTCAGTAAAAATGTTGGGGGTGAACTGGAGTCAGCAGGTGATGAAATGGGGGAATTTATGAAGAGATTTTTTTTCTTTCTGCCTCTTTGCAGTGCGGGAGGACCCAGTGGCATGACAGAAACAATATATCTAGGAGGGAGAGAAATAAATAAGTGCAGATAGCCACAAAAGTGGTGCTGGAAAATATAGCGCAGTCACTATTGCCAGATACATGAAATACCCAGTTAAAAGAGAAAATGCACTTAACAGCTGTGTGGGAAATGGTGATAACAGCCAGAGAGCATCAGATGTATGGAAGCTAGCAGTGCTAGCAAAGGAGCACAGTGTGTTAGCACAGCACTGAGATGCCCAAGCAGGACCAGGGGAACCAGCTGGCAAGCAGAACTCTGACATCCCCAGAACTATGACTTTGCTACAGCTATCCTGTGAAGTCCCATTTCATCATGTCCTGCAGAGCTCCAAGGCATGGCTGATCCATGTACACCAGAAGAGTGGCAGATGCAGAGCACAAAGGAATTCGGCAATCTGCTTGTAACATTACTTTGATGTAGTCCCAGCCAAACAGGCAAAGTCTTATCCCCATACTTCATTATCATATTCAAGTAAGAAAAAATAATGTGCTTCAGATATGAGTGGAAGCCTTAAGCAGGACAGCCAGAGGGCTCTTGCCATTGCCTAGCTGGGACTCTGACAACTTGTGATTAGCTCTGCCCATGAGCCAGAGCAGACACTGGGCATTCACTGTACTTGGTTCCACTCACACCAAGGAACAAGACTGCGAAGGTGGAAGAGGGGAAACTGAGACATAAAGTATTACAGAGGCTTGGCTTTGTCCTTCACTGAAGAAGTCCATGGCACAAATGGCAATTCCTTATAAATCAGTAACAACTCCAGTCAAGTCAGTACAATTACTAGAATTAAAAGGGAATCTAATCCATTTAATTGGATCTATTGACTTAAACATTAGCCCTCAAAAATCCTCATTTCAGATGGAAAGAAGATTTGCAAGGAAAACAGATAAAGTGCATAAAACAGCTATATTTCACCTCTTCCCTAAACTCCTGATGTGGGTGGTAAGCATAGGCATGGAGGAGTGATGATATTAAAACACCAGACTATTTGCAAACAAAACTCACCACCCCTGCTCTAACAAATGCTTCTACATAGGGTGAGTTCTACAGAACAACACTCTCCTCATAAAAGTGTACAGAAAGGAAGACATGCAAAAATTCTAAAAGGCCTGATCCTGACACACACACACTTTATCTCACATAATGCTTGCATCCCCCCAGACATACACACAAGATTTTTTCCTTAGAAACAAGGCATAACTGTTTTTCAGATCAATTCTAAAATGTGAGTAGTCCCATGCTTACTAAATGTAGGGGGTATCCTTTCAGGTTTGTGTGAGCTGTTAGGGAATGAATGCCCAATGCTCTCATGCCTATTTGATAGCTGCTTCACTTCTCCTGACCCACAGCTAGCCCTTAATTAGTCCTTAACTAGTCATCTGTTGCACTGATTAATAAGGTGAATTGCAACTCAGGAGACCTAATTTCTCTCCTGCTTCTTCAGCTGTGTCTGTATGGATAGCAAATTCTTTATACTAAGGATGGTATGGCAGTGCATCCACCTATTCCTGGGTCTTATACCTATCTCCATGGCAGTGTGGTTCAGGCTCACTTCTTCAGGACAAATGAATGTTTTAAATTATATTTCCCATAAGCATCAGCTCAAGGGACTGTATATGGCAAATTTACAACTCCTTCCATTTGTCTACAGAAAGATGAGGAGCATGACTGCTTGTAAATAACAGACTTGAGGATATAAATCGTCTGTCTGCTTCCATCCCTCTGTCCCAGAGACTCTGAAGCCAAAAACCCACAGTTCATTACCACTTAGTTGTTATTTGGCCAAGTTTCAAATAGCATAAATGTACATCTTCATGTGACAGACGAGGATCAGCTCAGTCTTGTGCTGTGCATGGCAGCAGAGGTCATAGTGGCCGTAAGGAAGCCTTTGCAAATTCTGCATGTGCCCAGGACAGCTCAAGACATTGACACAGGAGGGGAAGAGACAGCCTGAATGGAGTTATTGCCTTGTCATTTCTCCTGAGCTCTGCAAAGCCAGAACCTTGCCCAAGGGGTAACACAAGCCATGGCACCACATAGAGATCCCTGGTATCACAAGTCTGAGGGATCCAAAACAGCAAGACCCACATCCAACTGTACCACAGGCTCCTATTCAATCACAGACATGACCTTCCCCTCCATTCCTCCTTTTGTGGTGACAACTGTGCAACTTTTACCTCCTTCCCAAATGCACTGAGGCTTAGCACTGATTTGTGTTGGGAAGAGGGCAGAGCAGACACCACCCCAAGTGCAAAGCAGTGTCTGACAGGAGCAGGTAACCAACTGAGTGATGGGTGCTACAGGAGCGCTCACAAGTAAATCATAAATCTGTCTGGGCTGGGATGCACATTGCACAGCAACTAATGCTTCCCTCTGCAGAGATGATGCTGAAGAACAGTGTCTGGCTGCGTGCTCAGCACCGACCTGCTCCTGAACACAAGACAGCTCTGCAGGGCCCCACCACACTACCCTGACTTTGAAGAATATTATAGTAGCTTTAAAGCTCTCAGATATTAAGAGATCATTACTCACTGTCTCCTGAAGCTGATGGAGTCCTTGCCCTACGTGTTCTCCATTTAACAAATGTCACTGTTTTACAACACACTCCTCTGAGGAACAGAGGAATCTTTCAGTTCAAACAGAACTGCGACAAATTTAAACAGCCAGGAGTGTTTTGCGCTTGCTTGGGAGCAAAGCAGCTCTGCAGCCTCAGGTCAGGGTAACAAGCCCTGGGAGAAACTGCCCTAAGCAGAAGGGCTTTTGCTGGAAAACCCTGCCCTCCCTTGCAGCCAGTTACAGGCTGCACAGCAGACCCAGCAGTGAGGCTGAGGTGTGTCCAACATCATGCAGGAAGCCTGCAACAGATTTAGGGCTCATATATTACAGCTTCTGCTCAGCTGACCAGCACCATATGGGATGAGCTCTGGATGGATACTGCAGTCAAACCTCTGAGGCTGGAGCTGAGAGGGATCGTCCCATGTGGGCAGCACTGCCTCAACCACGCTGTTGTTTCTACTTCCATGCAGTAGAAAAGTACTACTTTCTTACTTACTACTACCTTACATACTCAGGGTAATTGAGCTGACATCAAATCATCATCATTTCTAGCAAATATGAATGTTTCCCCTATGCTAGCACTGGAGAGAATATGAAACCCTACAAATTTAGTCAACAGTAATCACAAACCTACATACCAGTAACATTGCAAAGGACAATTAATAATTGTAGTCCTGTTAACACTGAAAAAAGGTTTCATCATAGCTAAGTAATTTCTTTAAAATCTAAACTCAAGAAGGATAAAATGGCATAGAAAATCTACAGTATCATAAAAACTTCCATTCCAGTGCACAATGGATTTAATACCATTATCTAAAGATAGCATGTGTTCCTTTTCTTCTGAAATCATCCATTTTTCATCTATGGTTAATTACTTTACATGAGAGTGGCTTAAAAATTATTTCCCCCATGTGGAAAACTTGGATGAAAATGGGAACATTCTGCTTTAGAATCAAAATCCTCAGTAGAAAACTTGGGCTTTTTTTTTTTTCCTCATCTGCTCACAGCACTGTATTAAAAGTTTTGAGCTTTGGTTTTCGATAAGTATAAGCTTTTCAGGCTGATTTCTTTTTTCAAAGAAAGCAAATGCCCTCCATGATTTGCTGTTTTCTATTTCAAAACTAGAATTTTGTTGGCATTAGGTCTAACCATGCCTTGTGCTGGTTCCAGTGCTACCTCAGCTGGCTAATATCCAAAAGAACTTGGAATTGCTGACAGACACTTTTGTTTCAGTGCTCTGACGCTGTGTCTTGCACCACTACCCTGGGTTGCGCCCATTGGAACAAGTGCTCTGGAGGGGAGATGAATTTGTAGAATCAGACTGAGGGACAAGGGTACACAGTATTTTTGAACACATTTCCTTGACCCCTCAGTATTGTGCCAGAGGCATTTTGGCAGTCCTCCACACTGGTTTCTGGAGACACAGTGATTCTCTGCAACCACAGCAGGAACTGACTTTTCCACCTCTTACCCTAGAACCAAACAACCTTCCCCTGGTGCTTATCAGAGACACCCACTTGTGAAATGGTTGTGCAAAAGGGGCCTAAAAAGCAGGAGGAATTTGGATGCTATTCCAGCTCTAATGTAATAACAGAGGTGCTGCTCAGGAGTGATGTACTCTGTGTCCCTCAGCCCCTCCAAGATCCCAATTAATAGGATTCCATTAACTTCAAAAGGTGTGCTAAGTAGTAATGCTCTGGGCCATTAATTCTGACAACGTCAGCATGCTCTTGCTGTGACATTTGCCTTAATTAGTATTATAACCCACTACCTTGACTGCAAGCTTCACAGGTAATAATTCACACCCAAGTCCCCTATAAACAGAATCCTGTGTGCTCTCTGCTAGAAACTTCACATGGTAAAAAAAAGGCACAGGGGTACAGGATTAAAGATGCAAGAGAAAAGAAAATAAAAGGGGTTTAAAAGGTGTTGCCTGAGTTACTGTATCTTTTTGAGCCTCAGTTACCCCCTAGGGATTTGTTAGGCTCCAAAACTGACCATTTATAATGTTCTTTAGAGATCCACCAAAAGCAATAGACTCAAGAAAGTGTGTCTGCTTGGCTTTAGTCTGTGGCAAACTGTAGGCATCTTGTAAAATCCTTATATGGGTTAGACTGAGCTCAAAAGGATTTGTCTCTTGAAAATGAGAAGCAACGTCCCCATCTACCCTGAAAACAGCCCCTGAACTACTCAGACTGCCACCAGAAATCCCTATGACATGTTTTTTCTTTGGTTCTGCTTCAGTGGGAGCAAGGTGGTCCCTGGGGAGACAACACTTAGGGAGGTATTTTCAGTTTAGAATGGGAGAATTACATATGCCATAGGAGAACATACACCTGAAAGGGCAAAAATAGAAACTATGCCAACTTTCCCAGAATTTTTTTAGCTTCTACTAAAAAATTCTTACAAAAAAATTCTTTAAAAATTTCCCTAGGCCAAAGGATCAGGATACCCACCTTCATGTTAGGATCCTTTAGACATATGAGCTTAGCTCGCTTACCCCACAACTTCTAAAACTTGAGAAAGCAAATATCAGTCTAGGCAGCATTTTCTGAATGAGCCAACTGGAAGAAACTTCAGAGAGAAAGAGCTGATGATGCCTTGTAATATCCAAGCTCTTGAGACAGACAGAGTTTGGCTAGAAGTCTTTGAAGGGCAAGTCTCCCAGAACATGCAGTGTTGCTAAAGGGCCAGATCTCAAGCAAGGCGTGCTGGCAAGGTATCAGCACAAGAGGACAATGATGCCAGTGGATATGGGCCAAACAGTCATGCAGAAAGGTGTAGGCTGATGGAAGGACATGGATATTGAGTAAAGATGGGAAACTTGAACAAAAGATATCATCCTCTTCAAAGACAGCCTGTTGGGGATTGACTCCAGAAAGTGACAGAGGCTGGGATGCACAGTATGTCTCCTAAATGTTCTCTCATCCTCCACCCAGACACCACAGATGTTCTTGGTAACAATCCCTCTTGTAGCTAAATGAGATAACATGGATGGCTGAGAAATGCCAAAAATGTTGTTCCCAGATCACTAATTCCTTGTTTTTCCCACTAAGACTGCCAAGAAGAGAGGCATTGACTGCCAGTTAGAGTTTCTGAAGGCAACACTACTTCAGAAAGAATTCAGATGAGACCAAACAACTCATGTCCCCCCAGGACTTCATTTCCATCACCAGGGAGGAAAGTGTAATCTAACTCTGCCAGCTGAAGTCTGAGTCTCCCAGTCTGATCTCTATCATACTCATGTAAATCAAGGCCTGCCTGTGCCAGAGTCAGTGACATTTCACCTCTGCAGTATTAATAAGGCCCCAGATATCACCTTCCCTGATGTGCATACAGAAAGGAGACTGAAGATACCTTGATTAAATTCACTGATGTTTTCTTTACATGTGAGACTAGGCCAATTGATAAAAGAAAGGAAGAAAAACTCTTGATGTCAAAGAGGAGGTCTGTGCTGGTGAAGGACCTGCAGCAGGTCTTCCCCATACTAGACCAGTGAAAATTCTCTGGATGAGAGGTTAAGAGAAATGAGTAATGACATCAGTCCCCATCTCCCACCTCTTTGTCACAGCACTGGGATTTCACATTACCAGTGCAGTCTCCTGCCTTCCCTCCAGCTTCATGACCTATGAATGACATGGAGGAAACACAGCAAAGCCTGGAATCTGGCCCAGCAACCCTGCACTTCCCCTCCCAGAGCACACAACCCCAGCACATGAGCTCATTACTCATGGGGTGTTTGGACCAGGGCAGCATCCATCCCACCAGCCTGACACCCACACACACACCAGCATCCTTCCTCCTTCCCACCAAGACTCTGACAGCCTCAACGATTCTGGTCATTCTCCAGCTCTCTACTACAAACAGACCGAGGAACAGACCAGAAAAAAACACTTACTTGAACCACAGCAGTGTTATGTTTTGATGAAGCATGATGGGTTTTGCAACCACCAAGGGATCAGTCATAAACATCCATTCCCACTAATGCAGTCATGAGCAGTTACTCTCAGTGGATCTGAAAAGCAATACAAGACATAGACCATCAGCAGGTTAAATGAAAAATAAGCAAAGACATGGGCACAATCCAAATTATTGCTCCAATCCCACTGTGCTCAGTGCTAGAAACAGCTCAAACAGAGGTTCAAGCCACAGGATTTCCAAACAGCTCCCTGACCCCTCACACTTTAGGAAGGCTGAGACTGTCTTCTGTGGGTTAACTTTTAGTGCCAAAAATTTTTTTCTCAGGGGCTGGTCCAAGTCTGTGGACTGTGCAGCCTGCAAGATCCAAAAATCTTCTAAAAACCACTCTACCTCTCCTTCCAAGTGGCAGGTCCATTTCCCAGTAGGGCAGCCCATTTAATGCCACTCATGCTTAAACAGAAATGGTTGTACAGTTTTGTTGAACTACTCCTTCCACCATCTTCTGCTTGGGAGCAGAGAAAAGTGGATCTATATGAGGAGAATTGGTTCACCTCATTTAATGTGGGACTGACAGCTACCTCAGCATCACCAGTGGGTCAGATCTCTCATGGTTGATTAGAAAAGCCTGCAGCAAATATGTATCCAAGCTCAATAACAGTTCCTGGTCAAAACCACCCATAAGCCTCAGGAACCTCAGCCAGGTTCAGGATTATGATGAAGATGACAAAGGCCCAACTACACAATTTTCCACATCCTTCTGGAAAAATCCTATCTGCTGAGAAAAGAGTTACTAAAAAGAAGTGACACTTTTTTCAGACTCACATATCCATCTCTGGAAGATGTAAGCTCTCATATAAATTAGTCACTATAAAACAGAGAACCCAAAATTAGAAAAAAAAAAGTAGGAAATAATACAAGAGATTTTTCTTGGTTCATGACTGGAACAGCTACTGTCATTTAAATTTTATTAGGAAAGATTAAAAGGAGCCTTGGAGTGAAGCTGCTGTGATGAAGTGGTCCCAGGGTCTCTATAACCATGATTGGCACCATACTGATGTGTCAGCCTGACAAAATTATGATAGTTATTGCACTGGCCCTAAAACAGAACCTTCTGCCTGAGGCAACATAATAAAAAATGGGGAAGAAACCTTCAGAATGCAGGAAAACTGAATCCACCTGGGCACAGAGATAGACATTTGCCTCAGTTTTATGGGTTTTTGGAGGTGACATGAAGTAGACAGTCAATACTGCTAAATCTGTACGTGGATGATTCTTCTCATAAATATCTTTGTATTCCAGCCTGTAAGCAAGGTTTGGTGTATGGCTGGTCCACACCTGCCTTCCTGTATGGAAACAGAGACCCTAGGACACAGGAGAAGCAGGATGAGGAGCTTCTCAGCTGTTCCTAACAGTCTCATCCTGGCTGTTTCTGGCCCTGCAAACAGGCTCTGTGAGGCAAACTTTGCACTCACTAAATTGAACCTCTGGTTTTACACCCATCTTCACCCTCAGCCACAGGAAAGGAACAACAACAAAGGGTCCTCGGGATGGTGCCACTCTGAACTGCTCTGGAGTGAGCAGCCACTCAGAAGTCACAAATGCCTGTCTCTACACTGCCAGCCCTCCCAGTGCAGGTGCAAATATCTCAATTTCTGCAGGCTGCTGCCTTTGAAACCCTGCCTACCCTCCAGATGCCTCTTGGCACACACAACTACTCACTGACTGCATTACAGCACACACCCAAGCGCCATCTCCAGCCTCAAGAGACACTGCCTGCACAAGCACAGCTAACAAACAGAAGCATAATGAGCCCCTCTCACCACCTGAAGCTGAAGGTGAGATCCCTTTTTAATAACAGGGTATTTGGAAGGATTTATAAGCTCTGGTTGTCTCAATACACAAATGACAGCATCAATCAGAGACAGCAGAGGAGGGAAGCAATACACTGTTAGGTGAGGGGAATGCTGATGTAAGGCACAGACAGCCAGGCTGGGACTGCCAGGAGCTGAGGTTTTTGTCTGAACCCTCCTACCTGGCAAGAGGCGTGGAGCTAGCAGTAAAAGAAAAATTGCATTCTGCTTCCCAAGCAGGTTTGACTTGTATTTTTGGATAGACTGAGTCCCTTTGGTTCCATCCCTTCCTGTCTCAGGGACTGTCTACAAGGTGCTTACATAAAGCCACAGGACCTCACAGGCCAAAGAAGAGGCTTATTTGAGGTCTTTTTGCACACCACAGTCCCTCACTGCTGCAGACATGGTAGATGCAGAGTTCAGACCACTGCTAACTGAAATCCCTGTGATTCCTCATTTACAGGCCAAACACACCAGGTAAAATTGATTTCTTGTTCAGAGGTTAGAAAACCAGAGGAAGTCAAGTTGCAGTAACTGCACTCCTTAAAGACACCTTGAGGAACAGCAGCACTTAAAGGCAACCAAAGGTGGACAAGCAGATGGTGATCCCATGCTGCAGTAAGAACAACACTGCACATGAATTCAGACAGTCTGGGGCACTAAGTGATCTACCAGTGGAGTCAGCTGGCAACCCACAGTAGATCTGCACTGGCCCATCACCTTTTCTGTCCCTACACAAGGGAGGGGGATAGCTGTAGTACCAGTGAGGGAGATATTGTACAACAAAAAGGCAGATGGTGCTCTGAAACAGGGCACTAGGTTGGACAGATTGCTTGTTTTCACAGTGTTTGATCTGCAAAGCCAAAGCAGAAAGGGAGCTTGCACATCTAGTGGGGTCATTTTAATTCAGGTTCACCTAAAAAGACTTTTTAATTTGAGGAGGTCAGGGGTTCAGCTTGCTCTGTGCTCACCTGGTTATTTCACAGATAATACCTAATACAGTTTAAAAGGAAACTTCTGTTCATGTATTTTCAAAAATTTCTAGCAAGCCTTCTGGGCAATGTTCCCAATTTAGAATTTATCTGGAAACTAGAGAAACCTACTGAGTTGGAGTTGAATTGTCCTATTCCATTAGATACTGCATGGATATGAACACACTGCATTTCACTCCTGTGGCTGCTCTACTGAAACAAGTATTGGGTACAAAATGGGTTACCAACCCAACAGAGATTTTTTGAAACTTCAAAAAATCCCATTTTAAAATAAAAACAAAGCCTCTCAAATCCTTTCTGAAAGAAATGCATGTGTACCCCAGTGGTGAGGGGCTCTCAGCTGGGAGTGAGTGAGACTCTTCAAGTCCAGGCTGACTTTTCAGCAGGTCTCCTCCAAGCAGGCTACTGGGCATGCCACCATCTCTGCTGCTGGAGCTTCTTCACACTGCATAAACATCACAGCTTCAACCCAACAGTGACTTGAGCCCAGCTCCCTCAGGGCTAGTGAATACTTCTCTTCTACAAAGTGGAACTGTTTCAATAGGGAGAATCAATAAAAACTTGACCCAAAAAACCCAGCCTGGTACACAAAGCTGGGATACATTCATCCAAACTCACATTCAGCATTCTCTCTCAACTCCTGCTGTCCTGTTAACTCCCCTGCTCTGCACTGCAATAGAGCATGCAATCATTTCTCTCTGTGTCCTCGATCCAAGTGGAGTTTAATCAAAACCACCCCCTTTTGAGAAGTATTTTCTGAACAAAATTATTTCATCAAAATATTTTCAGCCATTTCAAGTGCAACAGCTCAAAACCATTTGTTGCATTGTGCCTACTCTGCAATTTAGAAAATCAATAGGAAATCTTTGCCTTTGTCACTAGACGCAGTGAGAACCTTTGCCATGCAGACACTCCCTTCTTTTCATGTGCTTTTAACAACACTTCTGCCTCCAGCTTCTCTTTGCACTCAGGCACTCTGCAGATACACTCAAGAGCCAAGCCAGCATCTCATTCATGACACAGATAAGGCGGAATAAAAAGAAGGCTGAAAATACACCTCTCTTGGAAGGGAAAGCTGAAGTCTTGTCATTCTGCAGGGCAAACTGAGCAAGCAACAAAGACCCTCGCTTTCCTCTGGTGACAGCCCCGGTGAATTACAGCCCCAGGATTCCAGCTGGGATGCAGAGGCACACTGCGAGCACTTGGGCTAGCAGAGCAAACTGCCAAATGGCGAGGGACAGAGAACGTTCCCTGTGCTCTGCAAACTGCAGCTGACGTTCCTCCCTATCCCCGCTCCAGCCTCCCAGCACAGAGCGCGCCCCGCGCCTCCCGTGCAGCGCACACACCTTGCCGGGCTGGCGGCCGGGCTTTAGCTGTGCTTTCAGTGCCGCTGCCT